>NW_004443937.1:17073267-17160453 GCF_000243295.1 Trichechus manatus latirostris
AAAAAAAAAAAAAAAAAAAAAAACTTACAGCTAACATCATATTTAATGGTGAAATATTAAACTCTTTCTCCCTAATATCAAGAACAAGCCAACAATACCTGTTCCCATCATTTCTACTGAACATTGTACTAGAGGTCTTAGTGCAACAAGGCAAGAAAAAAGGTATAAAGGGTAGAAAGGGACTTTATTTTTAGATGGCATAATTGTTCACAAACAAAATCCTAAAGAATCCACAAAACTACTACTACCGTGTTTTTATGCAAATAACCTGCGCCTTCTACGTCTGTTTGCCAACCACACCCTCCCGTGAGTATTTTTGTAGGCACTACTATGCCAATTTTTTTTTTACAGCAACATTTTGAGTAAAAATACTGCATATCTAGTAAGTGATTTTATCAAGATTGAAGGATACACAGTCAAAATAATCAACTGTATTTCTATATACTAGCAACAAATAACTGGAAAATAAAAAGTACCATTTTCAATAGCATCAAAAAATAAAATACTTAGCAATAAATTTAATAGAAGAGTTTAAAACTCTGCCCTTAAAACTACAAAACATTGCTGAGAGAAACTAAAAACCTAGGTAAATGGAAAGATATACCATGTTCAATATTAATAAGATGCCAGTTGTCCCCAAAGTGTGGACTTTTCCAGAGAGAAATTCTCCTGGCCAAACCCCAGGGAGCCATCTCCTGGGGTTTTCTGACCCGACAGCACTCTGAGTCATTCCACACAATGCCAATCAAATTCCCAACACACCATTTTAAAAGAAATTAAGTTGATTTGAAAATTTATATGGATGCAAACGACCTAAAAGGGCCAAAACAATATTTAAAAAGAACAAAGTTGAAAGAACTCATACTAGCTGATTTCAAAGACAGCATGAGATTAAAAAAGTAGACAAGCAGATCCATAGTACAGAAACAGAGTCTAGAAACAGACCTATACATATTCAGTCATATTTGATTTTGTTTTTTGTTACAAAGATGCCATGGCAATTCAATAGGAAAAGGTAATTCTCTTCAATAAATGGTGCTGGAACAAATGGATAAACATATGGAAAAAAATAAACTTCAATTTCTTCTTCATATCATATAAAAATTTTAATGAGATGAAACACAGACCTAAATATAAAAACGAAAACTGTACTCTTCCAGAAGAAAACACAGAATATCTCCACGATGTTGGGACAGGCAAAGATTTCTTAGAGAGGACACCAAAAGCGCTAGTCATAAAAGGGAAAAAAAAAAAAAATGATAATTTGAACTTCATCAGAATTAAAAACCTTCAAAAGACACAGTCAAGAAAATGAAACAGCAAGCTATGGACTGGGAAAAATATTTTCAATACATATTATCTGACTTGTACCTCAAATATATACAAATAACATTTTTAACAGAAACACAGCTCAAACTACAAAAATGGGGCAGAGCATTTCCGTTTACAGCCTTGCTGTAGTAGAACAAACACTCTCACCTGAGAAGTATAAAGTATTGGCCCTTCAGTCTAACCCCAAGGCACCAACAGATATATCCTATGAGCACTTCCCAAAGCCAACAGCCATAGTGTGTCCCAAATCCCAGGGCTCAGGGATGCATACTGTTCAACAAGGAATCCCTGATCCCTGCTCTGGGCCTGGCCCTAAGCTGAGGCCCCAGAGATAAGTAACAATCCTGATCTGTAGCTCACTGATTTGCATATGGATCACTGTTAAAGAGAGGCAGGTCCTCAGATTTTACCTCTGGCATATATGGTTTACATGTGAAATTGCACATTCTTCCTCCCTCAGGGCCAAAGGATAGTGAAAATGGCAGAGGTTGTGGAATCAGGAGACCCAGATTCAAGTTCCCATTTGGCATCTGCATGACTTCATGCAAAAATCATTAGTCAGCACCTAAATTTTTCTCTTTGGAATGTCCACCAAAGTCATCTTCTAGGGATCATGTGAAAATATTTTACAAACCAAAAACCACTTATCCAAAGTAACTGAAAAAAGCACATGCAGCATAAATTTACACTTTATGACAAGAAATAGAGAAATCAAACAAAGTATTGGAAACAACGGAAGTGTCCATCATTATAAGACTGGTATACATAAATTAAAAAAAAACAAACCCGTTGCCTTTGAGTCAATTCCAACCCATAGCGACCATATAGGCAGAGTACAACTGGCCCATAGGGTTTCCAAGGAGCGGCTGGTGGATTCAAACTGCTGATCTTTTGGTTAGCATCCATACTATCACTATTGCAGCAGTAAAAGAAAAAAGTTAGAGCTATCTGTTCTCATACGGAACTGTCTTCCAAGATACAGGCTTTATGGGGAAAAACAAGATACAGAACAATGTGTATATTATGGTATAATTAGTATAAAGCAAAAATAGGGGTGGGGATATACACAGATATGCTTGAATGTGCATAGACTATTTCTGGAAAGAAATTAGAAATGGTACTAGAGTGGGAAACATACTTGTCATCTTTGTATACTTCGGATTTGTTTTCCCAACCATGAAAATGCATTACCCACTTTTTTAACAATTAAAAAATCAAGTTAAAATTAAAATGCTATAAGCACTAAATCCCCATGTGGCTGTAACCCAAGAAGAGCCCTATTCCCAATGGCCCCTCAACGTCTCTGGTGGTGGGCTGATTTTCCAGAGAGCAGCTCTCCCAGCCAAACCCCAAGAGAACCATCCTTGGGGGAAGGAGGCTTCTCACTCTACAACTCTCCTAATCATTCCTTCCTCACTTTGTCTATGCTAGCCTTGCTTTCACAGCAATGGCACCAGTAAACTTGGAGGCAGTAAGGAAGCTGAGGCAGACAGGAAGAGAGGTGCAGTTGTTAAGTGGTTTCCATCCCCTCCCCCGCCTTCCTCAATCTATCCTAATTAGTGTCATTCTTCCAAGGGCTCCCCAGATTCCACTCCTCATCTTTTTCCCTCTGTGCCTGGTACACTCTTCTGGGTCACCTTCTCACATCATTCATGCTGTCCCCAGGGCAGCTACAGGCAGCTCAGTCCCACCTGTCCCTCTAACGTGCATCACTGTGAACTCTTCCTTCCAGGCCCATCTCCTCCTCAGCCTGCCAGCAGGAAGGGCCACTAATTCATGCTCCAAGGCCAATGGGGACGTTTCATTGTTTTATCTGCCAAATTAGCTCTCAGCGTTCACTACCCAAAATGTCTGTCAGAACAGCAACTTCCTGTTCCCACAGATCAGGGGCTCAGGAACCTGTGGGTGACCACAGTAAAAAACCACTCCCAGGGTACAGGTTAAAAATTCTGAAACAGTTGTACACATATACTGGGATTGGACAAATAAGTGAATGGATGTTGGAGAGGGACGTTACAGATAAGCAAGGGGAGGAAGGCTAGAATAAACCATGTGGTGATGGATTAGAGCCAGAAAACTCATGTTTAGCTTAATATAGATACAGATGGTTAGATACAGAAATAACTATAGATATGTACATATGGGTTATTATGTTATTGTTTTTAGGTGCCATCGAGTTGGCTGTAAGTCACGGTGACCCTATGTATAACAGAAAATACTGCCTGGTCCTGTGCCATCTTCATGATTGTTGGTATGTTTGAGTCCATTGTTTTGGCTATTGTGTCAATCCATCACATTGAGGGTTTCCCTTGTTTTCGACGACCTGCTACTTTACCAACCATGTCCTTGGGTTAGTATACATACACACATATATTCCTTGCTCTGCCAGCTGAAAGGGCTTAGAAGCAACAATATTTCAGTATCAATGAGCACACCTACCATAAAGATCTTGGTTTCTAATGCCATTCCCCAATAAAAGGAACCAGAGCTCCTTGGAGAAATGGCTGATTCTAGGGCTGGGGCAGAGTATATATACAATGAGTCTGGAAATGTTCTAGAATCAAAAGGATGCAGGTATATTAAAGGGACACACACAGAAGGCAACCTGAAAGAGTTCCCAATGGGCAAGGCTGGAGCAGTTTGAACAACAAAATAAATAATGCAGCACTGAATTATAACTCAAAGTACCAAATGCATATCCATGGTCCACAGTGATAAAAATAAATGGCTAAATGAATAAATGGGGGAGAAGAGACAAATCTCCTGTAAAGCATAATTCCAAATAAAGTACATAGACAGTCCTCCCTCAAGGAGGTGGAGTTTAACTCCCTGTCCCTTGAGTGTGGGCTGCTTAGTGACTTGCTCCAAGTACAGTACTGGGGTGGGGGGAGTAACCTTATAGTGCAAAAATCTGGAAATCATTGCCTCAGCCAGGTGACCAAGGCAAACATCTTCAGTGACGTCACATGATGTCACGTACCTCGATGTGATGTGATGAGAAGGGCACTTCACCTCCGTGATCTTCCTCCCAAAAGCTCATACCCCTGTGCTAATTCAGTCAGGACAACATACCTGACCAGTCCTCCTCAAAACTGTCAAGGTCATCAAAACAAGGCAAGCCTGAGAAGTTGTCACAGACTAGAGGAGGCTAAGGAGTCATTAATACTGAATGGAATGTGGAATCTTGGAAGGGATCTTGGAACAGAGAAAACATACTGGGCTAAAGCTAAGGAAAGCCAAATAAAGAATGGACTTTAGTTAATAGTAACATGCCAGTACTGGTTCACTGTGACAAATGTACCACACTAACATGAGATGTATGGGGAATAAGATACATGGAACCTGGGTGTGGGGTATATGGGAACTCACTGTACTATCCTCATATTCAGTCTATCACTCAGTCTTATTGCCTCCTAAGTATCTCTCAAATTCAGCCTGTTCTCTCTACCTCTACCAGTACCACCCTAGACCAAACCATCACCATCTCTCACTTGGACCCAGCCATAGTGTCCTCGGTGGCCTCCTCACACCCATTCTGGGTGCCTCTCATCAGTCCTCCATCCAGCCAGAAGCTTAAACTCCTCCTTCCTTTCTCCTCCCTCCTTCTTCCCCTGCTTAAAACCCATCAGTGGCTTCCCTTTGCTCTCAAGGAAAAGGCAAATGGGAAGAGGATTTCCTGTCTCATTAGGCAACCCTAAGAGTGTCCAGAAGCCCAGTCAGGCCCTCTGCTCACCCCCTACCCTCTGTGGAGCTCCTGTAACTGGGGAAGGAACCTTGGTGGTTGGTACCATGCCAGGGTCCCCTCCTACTGGACAGGCCACCGAGGCCCTCAGGTCTGCATGGAGCCATTGAGTGGAGGAGCAAACAGACCATATGCTCCAACAGCTCCAATCCTACAATATCCTCTGGTTCACCAGAAGGGACTAAGTCCTCAAGAAAAGTTGAAATTATATGCAGTGTTCTAGGAACAACTGTGTAGTTTGAGGAAATGGGGCAAAAAATTCATTTTAGAAAGATTCCCCAAATCAGATAAATATAATCACTTCTGTGCTTTAACGTCTGCTGCATGACTAAATGCTCTATTTATTGAAAAGTAAAGATGTCCAGGTTGTGTGCGGGAAGGGGGTGTAGAATATACAACAGCAGATATAATGTGATTTCACTGATATAAAATTGACCAGTATGTCTGTGTCTTCACATAGCACTGTCTGAAGGGACACTGACAAAATGTTATCTGGACTTCTCACCAGGGGGTGATCTGAGGTTATTTTACATCCTTTTCAGTACTGTTGAATTTTTCATGATAACCATTTGTTATCACAATGTGAGTCTCCTCCTCAATTTGGAGGGGCAGGTGAAGCTTTGCCCCATGTCCCCCATGTGGATGCCTTTGTTGGTCCAAGACTAGAAATGAAAGAGGGTTCCTGCTGGCCAGTGAGAATGGCAGCTTTGCACAGGTGTAACCAGCCAAGAGAGGACCCAGTGCCGATCACCCACGTGAGTCAACAGGGCCTGGCCTCTGATGGACACACCTGAGTCTTGGGGTGCAGCGTGGGACATGCCCTCTGCATCCACAGCAAGGGTGAACTGTAAGACTTCTGTTGCATTACCAGGGAAGGGGAGCTGCCAAGGGCAGCAGCAGAAGAAAGCCTGCCGGAGGGTGCATCCACACGAAGGAGAGCTAAGTCACGGTGGATGGAGGACAGGCCTCACAGCACCAGCCCAAGGTCCACAGTACTTGAAGCAGGAGTACCCTGACTTCTCAGGTACGAGAGCATGGAAATTCCCTGTCTTTACTTCTGCTCCTCTGAGTTGGTTTCGATCACCCACAACCACACACAAACTGGCCTCTAGACACAGTGCTCCCTTCTCAGTGGTATCCAGGCCCTGCACCCTTGGCCCAAGCTTCCTACTGGGCCAGCCTGGGAGCAAAAGAGGACAGCCTTAGCCATCTAGTCCCTCTGCCTGCCTCCAGGCTAATGTGAGGGTGCAGCAGGGTACTGTGGGGGGCAAGGGAAGACCTCCCAGAGTTAGTACCCAGAAAGGGCTCTCTGAGCCAAGACCGGACGGAGGGAGAAGCGCATTTTCAGAAAAAATTCTCTGCAGGTTTACTGGCAGGGAGCACCCACTATGTCCAAAACAAAGCATCACTCACATAAGCTGCGAGGCCACAACTGGATGGAGCCCCACATACCATCCCCCAGCCCTTTGGTGGCTTCTAGACAGCCCTGCATGTTCCCCAAAGGCTGTCGCCCACATCCCAGGCCTGTGAGGCGGGGATGCCCGGGCCACAGAGAAGGAAATCTGAACCCAGAGCAGGTATGACCCCACATAGCCAATGGCGGAGCCAAGCGTCGAGCTCAAGTCAGCCTTATCCCAAACTCACCAGGGTGTCTCCCCCAAAAGGTGATAGTCCCTAGTTTCTTCCTACCTGAAGTTCTGCCACCGCTAGCACCCAGAGGATGAAAATCCTCTGGCTACAAGACCCCAGTGAAACAGGTGGCTCCTCCAGACCCCATGCATGAGCTATGTGCCCCTCGGCCCCGGGACACGTCCCTCCACAAATCCTGCGTGTACACGTGTGCACGCACACTAGCCAGCAGCTCCAACGCGTGTCAACATGTGGGTCTGCTTTCAATTGCGCTGGAACAATTCTACCTGATAAACAAAAACAGATCCAAAATAACCCTTGGCAAGCAGCATATTTTTAAAAGAAAGAGAAGGTCTGAATGAACTGGCAAGAGTAATGCTTAAGCAAACAAACTTGGTCAAGCCAAACATCCATTGTGCACATCAAAAGCCCTCAAAGGGCTCCCTGTGAACCGAGGCCGGCAGCCGGGAAGGAGGCTGCAGGGATGTACTCCTGGCCTGGAATGGGACAGCCACTACTTCCTGCCACTGGGCGCTGGATTTCCTGGGGGTCACAGGGTCAGACCACAAGCCGGGCAAAGAGGCCAGGATGCTGCTTATAGCAGGAAACAGCCCCTTCCACCTGGGCCTGTTGGGTAGGGACAGTGAGGGCATTGAACAGCACAGGACCTGGTGGGCGAAACTGGGCATCCTGGCTGGTGAAACACTGAGTCCCCCTGCGTGCTGGGCGGCTCCGGCCTATCCTGTTGAATCCACTCAGGTCCAAAGGCCAAGACAGAATCCTACCCCACTGTTACCATTATCTCCATAGAACACGGTAGCTCCCCATCCCACTGCGAACTGCAGAAGGGCTGAGGGTCAAAGGGCAAACTGTCCTCTGAGCTCAACTTACACAGCCAGCCAGGACAGCACAAGGAGCCGTGGCTCCATGCCACCACTCAGAGGGGGGCTACCAGAGAGGTCCCCACCTCTGAGCTCCAGGTCTGCCCTGCCCAGTCCCTTCAGCAAGACGCCGTCAGAGACCCACCTGCCAGGAACACTGCTCTCCATCACAGGGTGTCCATAGTGACAATTCACTAGGAGTGCTTCTCGTCCTCCATATCCAACCCCTTTATATCCAACCCCTCTGCTGCCTGGCTTCCTGGGGTTCTCCAGAGCCCCAGAGAGATCTGCCTCCTCACAGACTTGCCTCATCACCCCCATCCAACATACACAGCCTACAACTGTCCACAAAGTCACACTTCTGTAACACTGCTCTTAGCAGAAGTAGGCTAAAGCCTGCCCTAGACCCTAAGCCGCACTACACACACCCTCCTCTCAAAGCTCTGCAGTGTCAGCTGAGCCCAGGGGTCAAATCCAGGGACAGCTCTGGGACACACTCAAAGAGACACACAGGCAGGGTGGAGTGCTCTGAGTTGGGTTTCTCCTCACCTGCTAAATGGGAGAGTAAGTGTATCTGTCCTGGGGTTGTGGCAGAGCAAGAGCAAAGGGCCTGCTCTGGTACCTGAGCCAGAGCAGGCTTCTGATAAACAGAGCATGTTACTGCTGCCACCCTGCAAAAAGCAGTTTACTCAAGCTGCAGCAGGGTAGGTCCAGGAGAGCTTCATATCCCAACTTCTGGGAATACTATTAGCAAAGATGGCAGCCTCTGTGGAAGGGACAAGTACTTGTATGTGCTAATGTGTAGGAAGTACTGGGACAGCCAGAAAACGATTACCAACAACAAGGCTTCTGCGTTATCTTTGCAGAGAGGGACATGGAGAAAGAGGCAAAGTGTCAGCAAGGAGAAAGGAGTGGAAACAGGTGGTGAGGGAGTAGGAGGAGGAGAGGCCAGAAATGGGGCGGAGGGTGGGGAATGCTGCACAGAGGCACCTGGAGTGCTGCTGCCTGATGAGTGAGCCCACCAGGTCCCGAGGAATGCCTGGGCAGGACAAGAAGACACCTAGTATGTAAAGTGGTGCCCACAGCCCAGGCAGCCTGGGACAGAGCTCAGAGCGGGTGTCCACACAAAGGGGCTGGGGGCCAAGGACCTACCCCAGAAGGCAGGGATGAGGAGCCCACTCGAGCTTTCTAAAGAGAAGGGGGCCTATCCACAGAACAGTGCCAGCCAGCCCCTGGAGGCTCCTCAAGCAAGACAGCTGTCCAGGACTCGGTTGGGGCAGGAGGGAGAGAGAAGCAGGGAAGGGCAGAACAAAAGGCACTCTTCCTCTGGCTCTTTTCTACTTTTTCTTTCGTAAAAGACATACAAGAAACAGATTAATACAAGCTCATAAAAGATTTGAACACCAATTATATAGACTAGAACATGAGAGCTCTCTTTCAGCCCTAAATTCCACTTTTCCTCACTCCCCTAAGATGTAATCACTGTTCATCCGTTGTGTCCTTCAAGATCTTGTTTGATGCATTTGTAAACAAACATACGTAGAGTTGTGGGGTAAGGAATTTAACTTTACCCAAAGAATTTCGTCTTTGTCCTTGGTTCCTGAGAGATAACCTCTGAAATCTTGGGATTTCCCCAGTGACTGAAGTGTCTTTGATGAGGCCTCCAGACCACATCTACCTAAAAGTTACGCTAATGAGTTGACTCAGGTGAGGGCTGGCCAGGCCAGAAAGACCTACCTCATTATATCAGCCTACCTCAGGGACCTGGGGGTGGGGCGGGGGCTGATTCAATCAAGCAAGGATATTTGATGAGGTTCTGGGCACAGAGGCTCCACGGGCTTCCTGGTTGGTAAAAGACATCAATGCACGAGAAAGGGTAGTGTGTCCCTTTTTGGGACATGGAAGCTCCACGCTGGGAACCCTCCCAGACTTCACCCTATATGTCTCTTCATTTGTATCCTTTAAGTTATAATAAAACTGTCATCAGTATAGCACTTTCCTAAATTCTAAGAGTCGTTCTAGTGAATTACTCAACTCAAGGGAGTAGTGAGAGCCAGAAGATCAGAAGTGAGGAGGGCTGGGAACCTCCGAGCTTATGGGTGGCATCCTGAGAGTATAGATGGAACCTCCAAGTTTGTAGCTAGCAGGTCAGAAATGAGGGTGTCATGGGGATCCCGAAGCTTGCAACTGACATCTGAGATCTTGGACAGGCTTGGCAGTCTGGAAGACTGTGTGCTACAGAGAATGTAGAACAAGCTCTGGAAATGGAGAAACCCAAGTTTACGTCCCAGTTCCAATATCTACTAGCCACAGGGAAGTCACGTCTCCCCTCTGACCCTGTGGCCACCTCCTTCATGAGAAGACACCCTCCCACATGCTTAACCTTGCCAGTGCTCTATACAAGGAAGTTATGTGTCCAGGAAAGGGGGTCCCTGAAAAGGGTGGGTCCCTCAGACCCTGTCAAAGGCCAGGCAGCTGTGGAAACCAGGGTTCTCAATCAAGGCTGATTCTGCCCCTAATGGACAATGCGCAATGTCTGGAAATATTTTAGGTTATCACAACTGAGGATGGGGAGATGCTAGTAGCATCTAGTAGATGGAGGCTAGAATGCTGCCAAATATCCTACAATGCCCAGGACAGCCCCATAACAGAATCATTGGCCCAACATGTCAAGCATGCTTAGGCTTAGAACCCTCCTCTGCTCAGCCCCCGAAGGGTTAAACTGCAGCACTGCCCAGGCCACCTTCCCGCAAGGACTGCATTAAGGAAGCCAGCAGGGAGATGGGCTGCAGCCGTATGGTTCACATTAGCAGCGCTCTGCTTGGCAATGTTCCCTCTGGCTGGCTGCCCTCCCTCCCTGCCCCAACCACTCTCCATCCCAACTCAAAAGAAAATACCAGGATCCACATATAAAACCAGCTCACTCCCCTCCTGTCTCTTACACCAGTCTTGAATAAAACAAGCTCTTAAACTCCTGACCTTCCGCCCAGTCACCCCTGTTTCAAAGCAGCGGTGGCGGGGTGCCCGTGGTGGGAGCAGCGCTGTCCTCCCAGTTACCCGGAGGCTCCGCAGACCAGGCTGGCACTGGGCAGGCCGAAGCAGCTTTTCCCAAGCCGAGCCCAGGGTGTTTGTGATCTTAGAGAATGCACACTCTCCCCAGAAATGGCCCCCACCCCGATCCTAAAATGCCAAAGCTGGAGCTACTTAAACCCTCACCTTTCAGAATGAAGAAGGGCTCCCAAGCTAAGATCAAGAAGAGGTTTGGGTGCATTTAAACATCAGAAATATAACCTTAGACTAAACAGCTGAATCTTGCTTTTTAACTTTTCCAGCCAGAGGCCCCAATTGCAAAGGCTAAATACACCAATAGCTCACAAACGTGTCTTACTCCAAACCTCTCTGAGTTGCAGACCCCTTGTCTTCTAGACCTCACCAACTGGATGCCCCCAAAACACCTCAAACTTATTAAGAACAAAACCCATCCCAGGCTCTCCCCACTCTGCCTCCACACCCAATTCCAGGCCTTCCAGGGTTCCCTCCCCAGCAATGGCACCACCAGCCAGCCTGGCACTCAAGCAAAGATCCAGGATTCATCCTTGACAGGCCTCTCCCCATTCACCTTCCCCATATTTATTCCATCACCAAACCTTGGTAATTTCACCTCCCAAATACCCCTTAAGTCCTAGTCTTTGCCACCAGCCTAGTCTCAGCCCCCTCAATCTGCCTGGACTACTGCAACAGCCTCATAGCCAGTCCCCAGAAATGTACACTGGCCCCCCTCCAATCCACTCTTCACACCATCTGTCTCTCTCAAACACACAAGTAAATACATATGCACACACAACACTCCATCCTTAAAAACCCTTCCCCAGCTTCACCATGCTTCAAAGCCCTTCACCTGCATTATCAAACCAGACTAACATCTTGAACTGGCTCAGGAGGCCCAACATGGTCTGCTCCCATCTACCTCACAGCCTCATCTGGCACCTCTCACCCTGCCTCTACTCCCTGGGCTCCAGCCAAATGCCTTTCTTTCAGGTCTTCAAGTTCACTAAGCCATCTCCCACCACAGGGCCTTTGCACTTACTGTTTCCTCTGTCTGGACCACTAACTACACCCACACCTCAACTCATTTTCTCCTAGACAAGTCCTCCTCATCCTTCAGATCCAGGACCAGCTCTGACCCTCAGTCTAGGTCAGTTCCCGTGCTCTCTGAATCTCTCAGAGACCTCTACCCTGTTCTCAAAGGCTCTATCACAGCCTAACTGTACATGTGCATGTGTGTGGGGAAGGACAGTGCCAGACAGGGAGGCCAGCAGGCAAGCAGATGCAATTATACAGACCAGTGACTCATCCTCATCTACATACCCATGTTTTATGTCTTTGCAAACACTGGTCACTAACAACAAGCCAAGGAGGTGGCTATGCTGCCTGATTTGGGGTGGCGGGGGGGGGGGGGCAGCCTGCAGCTGTGTACTTACAGACAGCTCAACAGCCCACAAAAGCCTGGCTCAGACTCTGAATTACTCTTGCCCAGAATTAGCTCATTTAAATACTTTTGTGGGGGGGACTTTGAATGGCTGGAATTATTTTTGAACGTTATAATTAAGCTTTTTAGCAAAACTTCAATTAAAAGCAGGCAAGTGTCTTTATTTTAATAAGGCATCTCACTTGCCCTTTCCTGGTGATTATTAGAAGCTGACTGTGAACAATTAAAGCAATGTTTACGGTATTTTTATTATTCTTTTATTTCTTAGAAGAAGTATAAATATTTAAGTGGTGCATTGGCTTTATGCACATTCAGGAAACATTCAACTTTCTTTAACAAGAAAAACACAAACAAAAAGGTCATAGCAGAAACCCAAAACTTGCCAGGGTAGTCAGGGGATTCATCACGGGCTGCAGGTGGGGCCTGCCTTGGCCTGAGGCACCAGGTCAGAGGGACTAGAAAGGGGTGGTGAGAGGCAGTTGGTCGTGCTGACTGACTGAAGCAAGGGGAAAGGAAACTCATCCTTACTGAGCACTTGCTGCATTTTCAGTCAAACCCAAACTCCTTGCTGTGGCCCTCAAGGCCCTCAATGACCTGCTCCTGCCTGACTTTCCCCGTTCCCTTCCTCTCTCCTCTCCCTCACACGGTGACAGCCTCCTCCTGGCTGGCTGCTACCACCTCAGGAACTGGCTCTAGCAGTTCCCTCTGACTGAAATGCTCTTCCCCTAGATCTCTGAATGGCCAGATCCTTTTTGTCTTTTAAGATTCAACTGGGATATCACCTCCTCAAAGACAGTGCTCCTGATCTAAAGTAGACTCCCAATTCTATTTATTCTCAATCACTTCACCATAAGGAGATCCCTGGATGGCGAAAATGGTTTGCACTCAGCTGCTAACCTAAAGGTTGGTGGTTCGAACCCACCCAATGGTGCCACAGAAGAAAGTTCTGGCGATCTGCTTCTGTAAAGATTTCAGCCAAGAAAACCCTATGGAGCAGTTCTACTCTCTAACTACATGGGGTTGCCATGATTCAGAATCGATTCAACAGTAATGGGTTTGGGTTTTGGTTTTTCATCATAAGGTAAATTAGATAATTTATTTGCTTATATGCCTACTATCAGAAGGTAAACTCAGAACAGAAACATGACCTGCCTTATTCACCTCTAACCCTACTACCTGCCCAGTACCCAGCATGTAGCAGGTAATCAATGATACATGATGAATGAACATGCTAGTCACTTTATATAACATTTTCATCTCCTTTTACTTCCCACAATCAGCCTATAAAGTAAGCACTGTTATTTACCTCATTTTGCAGATGAGGAAACTGAGGCTCAGCGATGTTAAGTTACCAAGGTCACAGAGCAAGTGGTAAACCAGGGACCTGAACCAGCTCTGTCTAACTCCAGAGCCAAGCTCTGTCCAGGGTTTTTCCCCATTGCCTGATATAAAAACCTCCTCGGTTCTTATAGTAGTGATGATTACAAACATCAATTCCCTGGCTCCTGCTGACTGGGAGTCAGGATCTCAGGCAGGACCAGGAATTTTTAACAAGCATCCCAGGTGATTCTTAATGGGCCACCCCAACCCCCAGCTGAGTTTGAGAAACAATGAATTAGACCATGCTAAGCTCAGAATCTCACTGTCAAAGGGCAAGAGCAGAGCTTGCGTGTGGTAACTTAGTCTAATCCTGGGAGAGTGGCAGGGGACCAAAGCCTTCAGATTAAGCCCAGAAGAGTGTAGAGGGTCAAGAAGGGACTATGGGGAAAAGCTGGAAGAGGGGCCAGAGCTGGGAAGGCAGGGTGGCTGGGAACACAAGCTGGACAGGCAAGAGGGCGTGAAGGAGGGGGACAATGGTACCTGTGAGCCTCCCAACCCCACATGGCCCCTAGAAGGGATCTCATGCCTAATTCCTGGGTGCAGCAGTGTCTTCCCAATAGGACAAAACATCCTCTCAGGCCACATGCCACTTGGCCTGTGGACCTCCTCTTCCAGACTTTGGCTCTCAGAACTTCCTTCTGCCGCCCAAAGCCCTGGCTCTCCTGACCCCAATCACCTCTGGGTCAGGTCCTGTGTCAGACCTCCAGCCTGGACTCCCTGATATGCCCCTACCAGTACTGCCAACCCCTACTCACTCAAATATCTCATGGACACCTTTCAGAAGATCACCAAAACTACCTACTGACCCCTCCTCTACCCAGACTCCACTCACAATAAACACCAAGTTTTCCCTTAGCCAAACTAGGAATTTCCTCAACTCTGGGATAGTCCTTCTGCTTGGAATGGCCCAGCAAACTCCCGTCATCCTCTGAGACTCAGCTTCCCTACCCCTTGTCTAGAAAGCTCTCCTGGGTATCCCCATGGCCCTCCAGGTGCCAGTCTCACCAGCATCTTCACCACACAGAGATGAGGTATCTGCCTGTCTGCTGGCCCATTAACCCCATCCCACTGCAGCCCCCAGAGGCCAGCCCCAGACTCTGACTTCTTTCAGTGGCCCAGTCCCCAACATGAGATGCATTAAGAGGACTCTGGGAAAGCTGTGGGTAGGGCTGGCTGCATGGGTGAGCTCAGAAGGGGCCTGCATGATGGCCACACTTTCCATTCGCACCAGAACTTGGTTTGAATGTAGAAACAAGGCAATGGACTTCTAAGAAACATGCATGGCCAAGGTACCCCATCATATTCCTTCTTACTCATGCCACTTCCCTATATGGGGAAACCACTTACCCTGAAAATGATGACACAGGAGGAAAGGGAATGATGGCTCCCATGATGATGGCAACCCATGGCTCCTCCTTTCAGACCTTCCTGACTCACAAGTAAGCTAGAGGTAGAGAGTGTTGGTAGTATATACTCGTATTAAGAAATGAAATAAGAACAGGTGAGTTAGTTTTGTACAGTGTTTCCACTATTCTGGTGAGAACAAAATACATATGCACGTACAACCAACATGACTTGTGTAATTCTGATACCACTTATGAGTTAAATGCTCTTATATTTGCATTTAAAAGTAGCATTATACAATATAAATATGAACCATAATATCCAGACCAATAATTTAAGTTTTTAATTGTCTTTACTCGGAAGCACATTAAATAGCAGATTTTAAAAAAAAATGACAAATTGAGATAAGAAAGGAAAAAGCTTCGTATTTTAGTATATTTAACAACACTTGGAGCACTGGTGGCACAGTGATTAAGAGTTCAGCTGCTAATCAAAAGGTCGGCAGTTTGAATCCACTAGCCACTCTCTGGAAATCCTATGGGGCAGTTCTACTCTGTCCTATAGGGTAGCGATGAGTCGGAATCGACTCAACGGCAACAGGTTAACAACACTTTGAACAAGAGGTTCTTGCATCTTCATTTTGTACTGGGTCCCAAAATTATATAGTCAGTCCTGACTGCTGATTTGTAAGGGCAGAGACCAGGCCTTTCAGTGCAGCACTCATCACTAGGCCTGGCAAAAGTGAACATCAGTGGGCTGCTCAATAAAAATTTGTTGGATGGACGAACAGACAGAGACTAACCGATGGCTGGATGGATGAGTGGGTGGATAGATGCTCTCTCAGCAGCCACTCTGACTCCATGCTGGCAGCTCCTTCCCTGGACCTCAGACAGGTCAAAGACCAAATATTCCTTTGTGGGCCAAATAGCACCCACACTGATGTTAGGCAGAGCCTAGCACCAGTCGATTTGCCACTAGCCAAGCACTTTCTGCACCAAGGCCACTTCCAGCTGGTGCTCTGACCCTGGCTGGGCTCCCGCTTCCTGACAGTGGAACCTCTCCCTCAGGCCCCTAGATGTCTGCACCCCATTGTTCTAGGGCCTGCCAGGCCTCTGGCTCACTGCCAAAGCACATTTTCAAGGCCCCTTCGTTGACATGCACATAACATTCAAAGTGACCACAGCCCACAGCTAAGCAGAGGAAAATGGCAGCACCCAAGGGGCTGCAGACACAAAGTTTGGGCAAGGCCTCACTCATTTCACCCTCACTGCTTCACAACCTGTGACAGTCCCACTGGGCTGAGTCAGAATTTCCCCCAAAGTTACATGACCACTGAGGGGTAAACAAGAGTGTGAAGGCCCCCTCAGGAGGACCCACCTTCATGTGAAGACTTACTTATGAATGTGGCCTGACAGTACCACAGAGGGCCACAGCATCAGCTAAGATGTCCCAATGTGGACAGGGACCACACCTGGCACAGTGTCCAGTCCGTGCCACAGCACTCCACAAATGTCCTTTGTAACAAAATCACTACCTGTTCCTAAAGCAATAAAACTGATTTAATTTCCCTCAAAATCTTTTATAAATGAGAAGGATTTTTCACACAACAACCTGCAGTGTGATGGCACCATGAGTCTCCCAAGGCTGCTCTGGGTAGGATCCACACTGACCCAGGTTCCCCCAGCGTGCAGCTTTCACCAGGAGATGCCCAGAGGCCCATAAGCACTCCCACCTGCTCACTTTTGCTACCTCCATGTCTGCTCACCACCCAGCAACTCCCTGGATGCCACCTCACTCCACCCTGAGGTGTGCTGGGGAGGGTGTCAGGGGACCAAGGCATCATGTGGAGATGGAAGAGGGGGTGATGATGACAGCTAATGCTCACTAAGTGCTCACTCTAACCTAGGCTCTGACATTAAGTGTAAGCCCTGCACCATCTCTCAGAGGAGGGTAATATCATTCCCACTTTATAACTAAGGAAACAGGGCAAGTCTGCAGGATTCAAATCCAGGCAAAACAGCTCCTGATGCCCTGTTCTTCACCTCCACGTGACAGCGCCCTGCACTGTAAAGCACAGGGTATACATGAGCAGTGGTGCTGCCCTCGGTCAGGAACAGGGGTGAAGAGGGGAGAGGCTGGCATTCTAAGATGGTCATTCCATTTAAAGAAGCAGGTGCAGGGAAAAGCCTAGTAGACACAGGCAACAGACCCCCAGGAAAGGGTTGGGAGGGCTGCAGCTCGGCCAGGGCCCAAGTGGAAGTCTATACAGCCACCCAGTGCTGGGCACCAGCTCAGAACTCATACCAAGTATGGCCAGGCTGGGCTGGCAGCTTGATGAAGGGTGCCCACCTCAGCAGTGGAGGAGGGCTACACCAGGGTAGGCTGCACAGCTGGGCCGCTGTCACCCTTCTGTAAAAAGACACCACTTGGACTGCAGCAGGCACTTCCCCCATGCTGCGACCTCGGCCGGGTGAGCCAGATGGCCTTTCCATAGGTGGAGGATTTTGTGAACCACTGTCACCTCTCAGGAGCTAAGACAACCGCTATGATAGGTCCAGCCCTCATCTCAGCACAAGAAGCTAGCTGTACCCGCTGTTCAGACACCGACCCGAGGTTGACCTCGGGGATTCCAGCCAGCCTCTCAAATGAGGGCTCACTTAAAGCCCTCAGGAGGATAAGGCAGAATGAGGCGGCGCCTCTAAATCAGTTCCAGCAGCTTCAGCGTCTGAGGGTCCCTGGACCATTCTGTGTAAGAGGGGCACGGGCCCAAGGGCTCATGGCTGCCCACACCCACCCAGGCAGCTGGGACGCATACTCAGACTCTGGGTGCCAGAGCCGAATCCAGGGCTCTTCAATGACCAGCTTGGACAAGATTTTAACCTCCTGATGCCTCTGTCTCATCATCTGTCAAACGGGGAACAGTAACAACGCTGCCTCAGAGAGTTGTCGAAAGCCTTGAAAAAATGCACAGACAGGTCTGAGAACAGGGCCTGGCACACAGCAGGCTTTCAGAAAACACCCAACAACCATCCTAAGCTGCCACCCATTTAGCCACCTTCCCTGGGCCCACTCATGACCTGCTGCGCTTCAGAATCCGTGAACTCTGAAAGCCATCAAATGCTGAGAGAATCTGAGAGCCACACAGGCCCGATCTCAGGCAGCCTCCTCTATTTCCCACCAAACTCTGTGCAGTCGGGCCTCTGGGTTCCAGCCCCAGCCCTGTGCACGGACATGTCAGCATGAAGCAAAGGGAGGCTCACACACAAAACAATGAGAGGGGACAGGTCTTCTAAAGTGCAAGCTGGCACTGGTACATCTTGGTGCAGCTGATTCTCCAGAGACTGATGTCAAAGGCATAAAATTCACTAGGGATTGAGGGGTGAGAAAGAGCTCGAGAAATTCCACAGAAAAAAGGGCTGCAGTGAGGCAGCATCTCACAACTCTCGAGATCTTTAGGATGCTAAACAGACCTCTGTGAACAGCACTTACAAGAAGAAACCTTCTGAGTCCCTGCCTCCTCTTCAATCAATCTCTGTCCTCACCTGTGATGTCCTTCCTGAGCTAGGTCTCGTTGGAGAGACAACAGGATATTACAACTTGGCTGCAGATGTGACTCACATGCCCAAGCCAAAGAAAACCAGGACAGAGGCAAAGGCCTCGCAGAGCCCGAGTGTCTGTCTGGGATGTGCAGGCGAGCAGGGCTCAGGCCCACCTCCCAAGTCACTGTGCCCTGGGGAAGACAAGATTCAGAGTTGTGATGACAGTAATGATAAAGACACAATCTCTTCAAGCAGGCCTTACCACAAACACATTATGAGGGTCTCGTTAAGTCTGCACAACTACCCCATGAGAACACTGAGGCTGTGTGAGGTGAAGGATCAGCCCCCACAGTCAGTGATGGGAGGGACTCAGGCACAGCCCACCTGTGTCTGAGCCAGAGCTGCAGAGGGGGACACACGAGAGCACCAAGCGAGTAAATGCCTAGCAGTTTCACCTGTCCAACAACTACTCTGCATTTTCTGGTAGTAGGATCCCAACGTGCCTAGGGAACCACCCATCCCAGTTCCACCCCACCCCCAGCTCCAGGGTGGATGTGGAATCTGCACCCGCCAGACGAGACCCATTCCTACCACGTGCTCACAACTACGGAGGACAAGAAGCCTTTCCACCGCTGTCATTCAGGAGGCTCTGGGCCACAAGTGATGGATAAGCCTGACTGCAGCAGGAAGGACACTTAGTCTCACACAAAGCCTCACGTCGAAGCAGGGAAGACCCGGCACACCATGTCAGGGTGCAGGCTTGCCTCCTGGTGACACTCCTCTTGCCTCGGTCTCTTTTTCTGTTTGCCTCACCGCCAGCTGAGATCGAGATGGCTGCTTAGCCCCTCAAGTCCAGGCCTCGTGTCCTTCCTCCATTATCTAAAGGAAGGAGAAAGGTTGTCTTCTCCTGTAAGAGTTTCTTAGATGCAACGAAACCTTTTCCCAAGTGCCCAGGAAATGTCCCCCAACATCCATCCAATTGTTCCGAATTGGGTGGCACGTGCCTGGTGGGATTCTCACTGATCAACTTGGTCTGCCGGCACAGAGTGGTATGCGGAGTTACCCACACAAACAGTGCGTGCCTGGGCTCGCAGAGGGAAGATGGGCAGCCTCTGAGTGGAGCCCAGCAGAGCCAGGGCTGCAGAGAAGCAGCAGGTCTGACTACACAACTCCCCAACAGTTTAGTAACCTTTGCCAAAAAGTGTCCCATCACGCTTAAGCCAATTTGAGTTGGGTTTCTGTCACCTGCAACCAGAGTCCTGCTGAATATACTGACAGCGGTGTGTGGTCTTGTATGGCTCTGGGATGAGATACTGAGGCAGTAAAAGCAATCGAAGAGATCACAACCTGCGTTCAATGTCATGCATAGCACTTAGACCTTACCCATCAGTGATGAGGTCCCAGTGAAGGATCTGAACAGGAGAACAGCACAAACACAACTCAGCTTACCAAGGCCCTCCGTCAGACAGGCTGGCACTGGAGGCAAGGTATGGAGCAGATGCTGGTGACAGCAATAAGGCGGAACCCTGACAGTGGCTGAGGGGCTGATGAGGAGAGTCCTAAGGCAATGTGCCCCTCCTCAAGCAGACCTCCAAGTGAGGGCTGATCTGCCCGAGGGTCACTTGTGTCTCCCTCCAGCTTTTCCAAAATCTCCCTGGATTTCCTTGCCTACCTTTCTCTCCCTCCTCTTCCCTCTCTGCTCTGAACATCTGCAAGCTGTTCTGCCCCACCCATTCCCACCGAGCCGGGGAGTAGCCCCAGCTCTGTGCATCTGGCACACAGGGCCACGTGTACGGCACAGAGAGCAGGCATCAGGACTTCAACTGGCAGAAAACAAACCACCACAAAAACATCAAATTCACAAACGCCTTCGTTCCTTGATAATATGAACATGTAAAAATCGCCTATCTTCTGAAACAGGAAATAGTTAAGGATACAGATCACTCCTTGTGTTTTCTAGATGAAAAACAGAGGCAGAAGGAGCTAGGTTTCGAGAGCTCATTCCAACAGGTGGCTCGGGAAGCCCGCCTCCGTCTCCCTGGGCACTTGATTTGCAAGCACTTATCTGAAAATGAGCCAGCTTCTGAGACAGGGCACATCTCCACAGCTGCTCGTGGATAAAGTCATCAAGATGCAGGCCTCTCAATGGAGGCACAGCCAGAGCAGGAAGCAGCCAACCGCCCAGCTCGAGTTTCTGTATCTGTGCCTGGGGCAGGGCCAGCTACTCCAAATACAGCCCTCAAAGGTCATTAATTATCACTTTCAAATCAAAATCTTATTAGCAAACAAACTGTATATTGGCTTTATAGACCTTTTCTCACTATTTTATTCATCAAATATTTTTTAGGGGCCTCCTGGGGCTAAGCCCTAGGGTGAGTCCTAAGAACACATGAAGGGACAGGATACTGTCCCTGCTCTCCAGGGCTGAGCGCAGGAGGAGGCGCAGGCACGAGGACACATACGGGCAAGACTGTGGCTTCACTGCAAACCTGAAGCATGCACCAGGTCACAGGTACTGGGTCATATGCACTTTCACCACAAGTAGGTGAAACCTGAGCTGGGCTTGGAAGGTGTCTCAGTCATCTAGTGCTGCTCCAACAAAGATACCACAAGTGGATGGATTTAGCAAAGAGAAGTTTATTCTCTCACAGTCCAGTAGGTTACAAGTCCAAATTCAGGGCCCCAGCTCCAGGGGAATGCCTCCGCTCCGGAGGAAGGTCCATGTCATCAATCTTCCTTTGGTCTGGGAGCATCTCAGCGCAGGAACCTCAGGTCCAAAGGACGCACTTTGCTCCTGGCACTGCTTTCTTGGTGGTATGAGGTTCCCATGTATCTCTGCTCGCTTCTCTCTTTTATATCTCAAAAGAGATTGCATTAAGACACTAATCTTGTTAACCTCGTCAGTATAAACGCAGCACAGTGATAGAATTTACAACACATGAAGAGATCACATATAATCTCATCATAGTGGTAGAGTTTACAACACATAAGGAAATCACATCAGATAACACAATCATACAATACTGGGAATCGTGACCTAGCCAAGTTGCTACACACATTTTTTGGGGGACACAATTCAATCCATGACAGAAGGTGTAAAAGGAATTCCCAACAGAACACATCACAGGTAGGGAAACAGCCCTGCAAAGGCTCCAAGGTGAGAAATAGCACATGAGTGTTTGGCAACTATAAGGAGCTGCCAGCCACTGGAGGCAGGGAAGGGCAGGTCAGGAAGAGCAGCATCTGCAGGCCTGCTTGGGCAAGAAAAGTGGATTCTTTCCAGATGACACAGTCTTATCTCGTACTTGTGATTAGGTTCCAAGAGCAAAGGGAGAGGTAAGAATAACAACACCTAGTATATTTAAGATTTTCTTTTTCCTTTCTAGTTTTTTTTTTTTTTTTAAATAAAGAGAAAAATAAATTCGAATATGGACTTGATTTGGAGGAACATACTATCAAATTATGAACTTTCCTCTGTAAGTTTTATCACCAAATAGGTATCAGAATTTATCTAATAACATCTGTCATCATTCTCAGAAAACGGACTTGGATTCATAAGGGGTTGCAAAGCATCTTTCCATTTCAATAATTCATTTTGTGGCCCTGTTAAGAACTATTTCCTTACATCAGTAAAGTACCCTGCCATTTCCTACTTCTAGAGCCCAAAATCGAAGTTAACAACATGAAAATAAAATTGGATGGCAATGATAATGATGACATAGTATCAACTATTGAAATTTGTTGTGCGCCCCTAGGTGCCAGGAGCTTTGCATGCACTATCCGTAGTCCGTGCCACCCCACTTCCCATCTTTCAGAGGTCTGGACACAGCCATGCACATAGGAGTCACTATGCGTCTTTGCTGAGTTAAGAAACACAGAGGCTGAGGGACTTGTGGCTACGGGGCTGCTGAATGACAGACTCCGCCCTCTGAATGCCCAGCTCGGCTAGTCCTCTATGGTCTGTGGCTTTGACACTTTCTGATGTTACAACCCTGATAGCCAATCGCCACTAGAAGCATCTCTAGCCAAGGGCGTTAGCCATCTGCACCACCCAGGACTGTAAAAAAAAGATAATCAAGTACAGAATTCCACCACTGATACACAGAAGGCAAAGGAGGGTTCAGAGTCACTCACTTATTTCATACCTACTAGTCTGCAATCCCAAGATCAGAGGCTCATCAGAGAGGCATTTCCCAGGCTGAGGACTGAGAAAGCTGAAACACCTGAGGAGAAGGCTGGCACACCTCAGGAAGTCAGGAGTTAAACCATTCTGGGGTTTAAACGGGATTTTTTTGTGTGCTCCTTCACCCCCTGTTCCCCCAACATTTCTTTGCTCGCTAATCAGCCCCAGGTGGGGACGGACGTGGGCTGCAGGGACAGGAGCCAGGCATGGCCCGGGCCAAGAGGGGAATGTGACTGTTTATTTGGAATGGCTGTGTCCCGCCTCTGAGGGAGTTCAAGCGGTCAGATGTGTCCGAGTCTATTAGTGAAATCTGACAGGGATGTCACTGTGTTTGGGAAGAAGCCGTCTAGTTGAAAAGCCCCTGCCCTGCAATGTCCTCAGTGCCCTACAGGCTCCGGCCTCCCATTTTGAGTAGTGGAAGGCAGAGGTGGGAAGAGGTCAGAAGGAGTTGTGAAACTCGGCCTCTTCTGAAATGTGCTTTTACACATTCTGAGGCCTGGGGAAGAACTCAGCAGGGCAGACCTGCACACCAACCAAGTTGCTCCTGGGCTGGGGTGTCTGCTCAGGAGGAGAGGAAGCACTCTGGCCAAGGTCTGCTCTGGGCTCCAGAGGCAGCATGGCACAGTGCACAGAGTACAGTCTTCAGGGCTGAACAAGTGACTTCAAGTCTTGGCTATGCTCTCGGATTACCTGACATCCCGGGCCCAGATCTCCCACCTGTCAGATGCGCCTCACAGGAAAGGATGAGCAGAGCTGGCCGTGGGTCTGCAGCAGCTCTGATTCCAGCACTCACAGGTAGGGCCCTGTTAACGCCAATGGGCCCTCTGCTCACGTGGTCCATGCAACAGGGCACTGCAATTTCTCCCGGGAAAGGCAAAGCTCAGAGGGACTGAGGAACTTGTCCCACCCCATGGCTTTGCCTCCCATATGGCAGCAGACACCAAGAGGGCTGAAAAGTAGACTAGGGGAAAATGGCACACCAAAGCAAGAGGAGAATTACATGTATATCTGCCCAAGCACTACAGACCAGTAATGGGGATCCTGACAGGCAAGTTCCACGTTTATAAAGAAGAGTAGCCAAGGCTTCAGAAGACACCGCTCAAACATCTCTGCCAGCTGTCCATGGCTGACCAGACCCACCTCGCTGCCCCCCCACGCCCCGGTCCTAGTACTGCTGCCCCTGGACCTGCAGTCACGTACCTTCTCCTCCCTCTAAAGCCCCAGGTACTTCCCATTCGAGGTCTACTCACCCGCTCTAGAGTCCAGACACTGTCTCCCTACCCCCAGCTCCTCCCCCAGGCCCCCAACATGTTTCCTCCCAGGGCGGAAGGGACACCAGGTCATGGTGGCCAACAGGGGTCAGCATTAGGGAACACAAGGACTGGAAAGAAATGTAGCATCTTATTCAGTCTACATTCCGGCTGAGAATTAGCACATAGTCACAACCATCTTCTTAATTTTGTTAGATATAAATTTATCTTATTTTGATAATTTGGGCTTTAGTTTTTAAGATCTGTACTTTTAGTCCCTGGCTTAAGGTGGGTTTTATTTAAGTGGTCCTTTTCCAGGACAAATGGTCTACACTTAGTAGAGCTACTGCAGGCAGTGGAGGAGGGTTATCAACCACAGTGTACAGGGGAGGCCCCAAGACTAAGGGAAGAGCAAGGCTTTGCCTCCCCGCTCCTGCTGACATATCCAGAAGCCCTGGCACCTGGCCAGAGAAGGACCTTGAAAAGAAGCCTTTCTTTTTGGTTGGTCCTCCTGACTACCCCTACAGGAGGAAGCAACAGCCACACCACCATAAAATGGGGGGAGGGTAAGACTTGAACTCGAGATTTCCTTCATCTAGGGAAGCCCTGGTCATTCCTCTAACCCCTGAAGTGCCCCCTTTCCTAGGTCCAACCAGAATGGCAAAAACAGGCATGGGCAGGCGCACTGCCCTCCCTGGCCTCTCGTCCCCCAGGGTCCTGGCCCAGCGAGCCAGACTTTAGAACCTGCCTCAACACAGCACTCCAGGTAGCCATTCCCAGTTAGCATGTGCATTGAATTCCCTCATCCATAGGGCTATGAGAACTTTCTCAAGTTTCTCCATTAGCTGGCATTGTCTGGCTAAACCTACAGGGCTGAGTGACACCTAGGGAGCAGCCAGACCCCAGCACCCCAATGTAGCCTCGCTGGCTCTAACTAGCTCCTTCTTCCACCTTCCACCTCCCCTAAAGGGAACAGCAGTCAGTGAGGCTATAAGCTTTTCTTGTCCAGTGAAGTAAAACCATAAGAAAAGTCCATGGGGTAAGTGGTATGTCAAGGCCACTGGACACCTCTGAACTCAGAGCCCAGCCATGGTGCTCAAAGATGTGGTGAAGGGGAGACTCCAGCTAACCATCCTTCGCCCAGTACTCAGAGGAATAACATGGGACCTGCCACTGTCACTGGGAGTGTGAAAACTGATCTGGATTATGGCCAGACTGTACGGCTCTGAAAGAGTCCTGAGTGATTCAGTTATGTGCTCGACTATGACACAAACCTCAAACTGCTTTCAATCTGAGATTCTTGTGGTTAAGCAGAAGGTACCCAGAAACACATCCCCACGTACTTGCCACCGTGACACACAGAGGGACTGCAGAAAGGCAGGGTCCACATCCAGCACTCTCACTTGTTGACCCTATGATCTTATGTCCACCTCCCCTTCTGGAGCCTTAGATTCTTCATCTACAAAGAACACCTACCTGGGAGGCTTCCAATAAACAGATGTTGTCATGACAATGGGGGAGAGTGGCAGTTCTGGAGTACAGGTCAGAGAATGTGCAGCAGGGTGGGGCTGAGCAGCCAGGGGGGCGGGGGAGCAGGACAGAAGATGGAGCAGGGGCAGCAGCTGAAGAGGCAAAGGGACGGTGGCCCACCCGAGGCTGGAGCATGAGGCCAAAAGGAAGGACAGGGCAAGACTGACCTTGAGGGCAGGAATCTCTACACTGTCACCGAGGCTGATGGAGCCTGAGAGGATGGTCCCTGTCATCACAGTGCCTTGGCCCTTGATGGAGAAACAGTGGTCCACAGACATGAGGAACGGTCCCGAAGGGTCTCTCGCTGGGATGGAAATCTGGGACTTCAGGAGCTAGAAAAGAGATGCTGGTGGCAACACCCACAGGTGCCATGCCCTGTCAGGGAGAGGTGAGAGCCCCAACTGCAAGCCTGTACCCTGGAAAGCAGGCCCAGGTGCCCAGAAACAGACAGCTCCCTGATTGCACACAAGCCTGGTCATGCTCTCAGCTCTCTCCGCTCAGTAAAAAGGAAAAGGGATCTAGGAGAAGAGTCCCCGGCCTCTCCCGTCGGGATGACTGCAATGGTCCAATAGGCGTCCACCCCACACCAGAGGCAGCCTGGTCATTCCCAGGCCTCATGTGTGTTCTCAGCCTCCCAATGCCTTCAGGTTATAAGGTTCATCACCATCCAGCCCCAAGTATCGCTGGGGCCTCATCTCTCAGCACCTCCCATCTCAGCCCACCCTCCAGCCCTGGGCAGGTCTGGGACACCTCCCCACCAGCAGCTTCTTCACCCAGCCAGCCCTGGCTCACCCTGCACCCCACACCACTTCCTCTGCAAAGGCTTTTCTGCCCTCTTTGCATGACCGCAGCCCCCCTCACCCATCACCACACTGGGCACACCCTATTGTAGTTGTCTGTTTAGTTGTCCCCCCATAGGGCTGCGAGCACTTCCAAGTACCTCCAACTGCTGGCACTGTGCCTGAGAGAATGACAAGCGAAATGAAGAAAAAAGCAAAGAAGATGCAGGGAGAAGAGACGGAGGGCTGCTCCCAAGGGCAGCTGCCCGTTCCAAGCACATTTGACTATGGGTAGGCCAGGGCTGGGGGGTGGGTCCCAGAACAAGAGGGTATGGAGCCTTTCTTCCCATCAAGGGCAGCCCATGGGCCATTTCTCCAAGCCCCAGCCAAGACGGACAGCTGGCCCAACTTGTGCAATAGGGTCAGCGCTTCCTCCCTGATAGCTTGTGGTTCTGCTTTTCCACCTTCTCTCCTTCTCTGGCTCTTTCCATATGCTTTCAGCTTCAACAAACCAATCTTCCTTACTCCATCTACTTGCTCGAGATGTTGTCAGACCTAATTACCAATAAACAAATGAAAATAAAAACTGCATTCTTCCTTTTATTTTGCTACTTTCTGATTTTGTATGGGAATAGGTTGTCAAAAAAGTATTTGGTAATGAATGTTCCAAAGTCTTAGTTTTGTGATAATAATTCATTTGGAAAAAAACTAGAGATTGAATACAGACTTTGGCCTGAGATTTATGCAGAGCCTTGTTAAAGGTATATGCTAACATCTTTCACAGCAGCATTCTTGTGGACTGTGCTTTAAACAACAGCCCCATGCTTCCAGACCCATGTTGTCTGGAGCCGATGAAAAAGTAACAAAGGCCTCACCAAAAACATGTGGGGTTGTTTTGTTTTGTTTTTGGCTAAGTCAGCAGTGAACACAGTCAGTGTCCAACACCTTGGCTTTGGAGATCCCGGTGTAAGAGGACAACAAAGCAGACCCTGACAATTAACCTGAGTTTGAATGCTGGCCCACCACTTGTGCACTGTAAGATCTTGGGCAAGTTACTCAACCTCTCTGAATTTTAGATTCTTCCTCGGTAAAATGGGGATAAATAATTCAAGCCTTCCAGGGCAATTGAGTATATTAATGACTATATATGTAAATAACTTAGTACAGTGCCTGGTGCATACATCATCATCACTGTCACACTGACATTGCTCTGTTCCAGGCACATTTGACTTATTAATGCATTTAATCCTCACAACAACTCTACAAGTTAAATGTTAATATTATATTCCTCTGATGGTTAATTTTATGTGTCAGCTTGACTCTCAGCTATGACTCTCAGCGGTTTGGCCAGATACTGGATTGACTGCTATTCCATAACGTAATGTAATATAATGCAATGTAACACGTAATGTAATGTAATCACTTTCCATGATGTGATCTCAAGTGATCAATCAATCAGTTGAAACAAAAGTTTCTCTGAAGATATGGTTTGCCTCCAGAATATAAATAGCAATTCTGGCAGAGCTCACTCACTTTTGACCCTGAACTCTTCTTGTCACGGATCTTGGGACATTAAGACTGCAGAAGCCTCTGGCCTGCTGCCTGACCTACGGATCTTGAGATGCAAGCCTGCAGAAGTCTCTGGCCTGGAGCCTGACTTACAGATTTTGGACTTGTCAGCCCCACAACTGTGTGAGCCAATCCCCTGAAGTAAATCTTAATCATTCAATACCTATCTATCTATCTATCTGCTTGCCTACTTGTCTGTCTGTCTGTCTGTCTATCTATAAAAGTCTCACAGGATTTGCCCCTCTAGAAAACCCAAACTAAGACATTTTGGTACCAGGAGTGATATCTAGAGTGAAAACCCAAACTAAGACAAGTTTGTACCAGAATTTCATATTCTAAAACATAGAAGTGGTTTTGCAATTGGGTAATGGGTAGAGACTGGAGGAATTTGGATGTGCTTCATAGGAAGGCCCTAGATTGCCTTGAAGACACTGTTGGTAAAATTACGGACATTAACAGCGATTCTGATGAGGGCTCAGAAAAAACTGAGAAGTGTAGGGGAAAGTTTCTATCATCAAGAATAGAATGTTGCTAGAAATATGGATGTTAAATGCGCTTCCGGTGAGGCATTAAAAGGAAATGATAAACGTGTGACTGGACACTGGAGGGAAGGGAAGGTTTTTTATGCAGTGGCTAAGAACTTGTCTGAATTATGTTCAAATATTTAGTCGAATGTAGAACTTGTAAGTGATGAATATTTGGTTGAGGAGATTTCTAAGCAAGATCTTGAAGGGGCTGCGTGGATTTTCCTTGCCACTTAAAGCAGAATGTGAGAGGAAAGAGACAGACTTAAAAATGAACTGTGCAAAATGAAATCAGAACTTAAAGATTTGGAAAATTCCATCATACAAACTAGGGAAACACATCCTAGAACTTTCACCATGGGCTTAGATACACAATCTTCTGTTAAGGAGATTAAGCCTGTGACTGATGGATCTAATGAACCACCACAACAGAAATCCCATCAGCTTCAACTGAAAGGGACGGAGACAGTACAAAATAAAGAAAACCTGTCTGCCTCCTGGAATTCTACAGGCAGGAAATGAGGCAATGGAGTGACTTGCTTGCAAATATCTGTTGTCCTCCAACAAAAAAGAAGGCACCATCCCGGGAACAGTCTGGAGATCAACAGAACTGTTGGAGGGGCCATGGTGGGCAGGGCTGCCTCCATTTCAAAGGGTGGAACCATCACCTCTGCTTCGAAGGGTGGAAAAACCACCTCCTAGGTTTAAAAGCGTCAGATCTCCACCACCTTGGTTCAAGAGTGCAGGGCTGCCATTCAGGTGGGCCAAGAGGATGGGCCTTCGCCCAGAGCTGAAGAGGTGAGGCTGCCATGCTCAAGGGCCAGGAGAATGGGGCCTTTACCCAAAGTTGACAGGGCAGGGCTGTCATGCTCAAAGGGCAGGAGAACGAAGCCACATAGGGCCAAAGGGCTGGGGTCAACACTCAGGTGGACTAGGAGAATGGGGCTGCCCAAAGCCAACGGGCCAAGGTTGCCCTCCTAATCGGCCTGGAATGTGGGGCTGATACCCAGGGCTGATGGGGCTTCCACCCAGAATCCAGGGAGCATGGTCAACACTGAGTCTAGATGGTGAGGCCATTGCCCACATAGTCCTGGAGAACAGAGGATTATTTTCAAGCCCTGAAAGCTAATGAAATTTGCTCTATTGAATTTTGGACTTGCTTAGTGTCTATGAGCCCTTCTTCCCCTCCAATTTCTCCAATTTATAATATAAATGTCTACCCTGTGTTTGTTCCACCATTATACTTTGGAGGCAAATAACTTGTGCTCTAGATTTCACAGGTTCACTGATGGAGAGGAATTTTGCCTAAGGATGGAATAAGCCCCAAGTTTCACCCATATTTGATTTAGATGATTCAGAAGATGAGATTTTAGACTTGGAGTTGATTGAAGACTTTTGGGATGATGTGATGGGGTGAATGTGTTTTATATGCGGAAAAATATGCATTTTGAGGGGTCAAAGAATGGAATGTTATGGATTGAACTGTGTCCCACAAAAATAAGCATTGTAAAGCCTAACCCCTATAGCTATGAATGTGATCCCACTTGGGAATGAAGTTTTCTTTGTTATGTTAATGAGGCCACAGGTATAGGATATGTATTAAGTCACTCCCTTTTGGGACATAAAAAGAGCAGATTAGGCACAGACGCAAAGCAGCACAGACTGGGGAAGACAGACACCATGCCACATGAAGATCACCAAGGAATTGAGGAACAGAAGCTGAAAAGAGACAAGGACATTTCCCCGGAGCCAAAAGAGAAAGAAGCCATTTGCCTAAAGCCAGCACCCTGAACTGGAACTTCTAGCCTCCTAAACTTTGAGAAAATAAATTTCTGTTCATTAAAGCCACCCACCTGTGGTATTTCTGTTATAGCAGCATAAAGAAACTAAGACAATTCCTTACTTTATTGGTGAAGGAACTGAGGCAAGAGATGAAATCATTTGCCCAAGATCACAGAGACAGTAAGTGGTGGAGCCAGGATTTGAGCCTAGCAGTCCAGCTCCACACTGTGTGCCAGTGAGCACCACCATACCCGTCCTCACTATTACCATCATTAGTGGTGCCACTACCACAACCACTGAGGCCATGGGGACTTAAGCTGTGCTGCCATGCTGCTGAGCCATCTCCTTCACCCTGGCCTGAGCCCAGACCGGCACACGGGAAGGGCCTAGCCTAGTGCAGTGTGAAAGGGTGAGACGGATGACACTGCCCAAGCTTCAGGCTGGCAGGAGCTGCTATGTGTGAGTGGAGGGTTTGACAAGTGTTCTGCAGAGCAGGGGGATGGGGGTGAGTTAGATTGTCTATGGACCCCAGGCCCGGTGTCCTTTGGTTTTTCGTTTTGGTTTATTTTTACGAGGTGGGTGGGGGAAGGTACACTAAGATCTGAGAGAGGAAGGTTAATGGACCCAACTTAGAGTCTTCTGGCCTGGGCTAGCTCTCTCTCTTTTTCTCTCTCAGGACAGAGCAGGACACATGGGCACCAGACTGAGCAAGGCAAGGGCCAGAGGGCAACCAGGATCCAAGCTGACAGTACCTCAATAAGCTCTGAGATGCCCTGTGGAGCTTCTGTTTCAGGTGCCTCTGGTCCTCCAGGCTTGGCCGCCACAGCTATAACTGGTGCCCCTCGAAACCTAGAGTGGAAAAACAAGTCTCATCACAATTACACAGATTATCAGCAGGAACAAAGTATGTCTGTGGAGCACTGGCGAATGACCAAGCACTATCGGGCATCTCTTTTTTAATCCCTTCAGAAGTGCCTCAGGAAGGCAGTATCACTCACTTCCATTTTGCAGGAAAGAAAATGGAAGCCCCAAAGGGAATGCCTTGCAATTGACAACAGAATTAAAAAGGGCCCTCTTAGGTTTTAAACTCCATCTTCAGAACCCTCCTACATCAGTGATTCCTGGCAGCCAGGCCTCTGAATAATAGACTCCTAAGAAAAACCAACAGATACATCCCTAGCTACCTGGAGAGATTCCCTGAAGAACTAGTAACCAAAAACTCCCTAAAGATGCACCTGAACTGCACCTTCACCTTCCCTATGTCTACTTGAGGGCATTCTTGCCTGGACAATGCAAAACCCTACCAGGAGAGCCCTGCCTCTTTAGAAGGAGACCCTTCTTATGACTGCACATTTAATCTTTTCCATTTAAAAAAGCCATGTAACGCTGTCAGGAAAAAAATTTTTTTGAAAAAAAAAACAAATAACCCATAATCCCACCATTGTGGTGTATTTTTTTCCAATCTTATTTTCTCTATGCATTGCCAAGGGATTTTTTTTTCATGTTTTGTTTAAAGTATGCAGAAAAATTCCATACCCTGCTAATTTATTTATATTATATCATAAAGAATTTTTGGTTGAATGATAGCAACCACAACAGTGATAATAACTCACTTAGCTAAACGAAGCATACAACACTATAGAGTTGTTACCATTGTATAGATAAGAAATTTGAAGCTTAAGGAGGCTAATTAATTTTCTCTAAGTCATTGGCTATAAATCACACAGTCAAATTCAAACACACCCCATCTGACTCTAGAATCAGGACTCCCAACTTCTGTGTTATATTCCTCCTCCTTCCCTGCCCTGGTGGCACAGTGGCTAAGAGCTCAGCTGCTAAACAAAAGGTCAGCAGTTCGAACCTACCACCTATTCCTTGGAACTGACTCAACGGCAACAGGTTTGATTTGTTTTTTTTATATAATAGTCCAGGAAGTGGGTAAGTGATTTTTTCCCCTAATGTTTGGGATATTTCAAAAATTTAACTATTTTAAATAAAACTGTGATAAACCTGCTGGTGAACATGACTGACTTTTGCCTTGGCCTTGTAATAAATTGTTAGGGTAGAAATCTGATTTAACACACATTGAAAGGTCAACAAAAATGGCAAAGTAAGGACATCCAAAAATTCTCTCATCTATAAAAGCAATGAGAACACTGGCAAAATCAACTTTTCCAGAAGTCTGAAAATTGACCAAAAGGCTGCAGTAATCTGGGGAGTGTTTATTTTTAAAAAAAAAAAAAAAAAAAAAAAAAAAAAGACTGCATCTCAGTAAGAACAAGCAAGCTATGGACATTGTAACTTGCCCTATTCCCATCTACTCCTGAACTCCACAGTAGACTTGAAACTAGTCATGTGGCAGCCACTGGAAGGAGCAAAATGGGGTTGGAGCTCCTTCAAAGTCCCATTCCCAGGGAACTGTCATTTGATTTGCTTGATAGTTCCATGGGAGACACTACCTGCAAAATTTGTCTTTATTTGGCCTGAGTTGGAGCTCATCCAGTACAAGCAGCCTTTTCCCCAAGAGTATTTTGTCAAAAACAATCAGAGCCAATTGTTTGACATCATGGTTGCCTGAGGCACATGATAACAGTTTGGGCAAATAACAGGTTGACCAAAAAGCTTAAAAGGAAAAGATGTGCATAAGGAACTCAGAAAATCTCTGTCATATTCCTGGGAATCTAGAAGGCCACATGCAAGCAAAGGACTGTGGGCATGCCCAGGGAAAGACCCTGAGAAGGCAATAAGCTCTCACCTCTGTGTAAGTTTGAGGTTCTGTACAAGCAGAAAGTGAATACTAAGGTGGAGTTATAAACTGCCTCGCCAAAAGTTGAAGACAAGCCCCAACTCACACAGAGCCCTTCAGCAAAGATTGGGAGACTAATAATTTCTAAGCATTTAAGGAAATTTCTTTCAAATCATTAGCTAACCACTGAGCTAATTAAGCACAGACTTCAGTGGCCGCACATGATAAAGAAATACAGAATTCTTTGAAAGAAGAAGAAAGTAGGAAAAAAACAAACAAACCCAGAATTAACTCAAATAAGTCACTAAACAAACAGCAACGACAAACCATAGGGACTAGGGAGAATCTGATTTCCAGAGCGTCCACGTTATATTATTTCGAATGTTCAATTTTTAACAAAAATTTGCAATATATACAAAGAAACAAGAATATGGCCCACACACAAGAAAAAGGAAGTTAACAGAAACCATACCTGAGAAAGCCCAGATGTTGGACTTACTAGACAAATACTTTAAGTCAGCTATTTTAAGTATGTTCAAAGAATTAAAGGAAACTATGTCTAAAGAAATAAATGAAAATATAAGAATAATGTCTCACCAAATAAAGACTATCTAAAGAGTCAGAAATTATTTAAAAAAGAAAGGAAAGACGAGAAGGAGGCAGGGAGGACGAACGAACCAAAAAGAAATTCTAGAGTTGAAAAGTATAATAACCAAAATGAAAAATTCAGTAGAGAAACTCAATAGAAGATTTTGGCAGGCAGAAGAAACTTGCAGATGGATTAATTGAGATCATCCAGTCAGAGGAAAAGAAAAAAGACTGAAGAAAAATAGATACAGCCTCAGAGACATGTGGGACACCATCAAGCAAACTGATATATGCATAATATGAGTTCCAAAAGGAGAGGAGAGACAGATACAAGGCAGAAAGAATATTAAGAAATAATGACCAAAAACTTCTCAAGTTTGATGAAAAACACTAATCTACATATCCAAGAAGCTCAACAAACTCCTCGGAGATCCACACCTAGACACATCACAATCAAACTGCTGAAGGCCAAAGACAAAGACAACATCTTAAAAGCAACAAAAGAGAAGCAACTTGTGATGTACAAGGGATCCTCAGTAAAATCAGCAGCTGATTTCTCATCAGAAATCATGGAGGGCAGAAGGAAGTGAAATGATATATTCACAATGCTGAAAGAGAAAGACTGCCAGACAAAAATTGTATACCCACTGCTATCAAGTCGATTCCAACTCATAACAACCCTAAAGGACAGAGTAGAACTACCCCCACAGGGTTTCTAAGGCTATAAATCTTTAGGGAAGCAGACTGTCACATCTTTCTGCTGCGGAGCTGCTGGTGGGTTCAAACTGCTGGCCTTCTGGCTAGCATCTTTAACCACAGAATCACCACAGCTCCCTAAAAACTGTATAACCTGCAAAAAATATCCTTCAAAAATGAAAGAGAAATTGAGACATTCCCAAAAATACAAAAAAATGAGAGAATTCATCATGAGCAGAACTACTATAAGAAATAAGGGAGTCCTTTAGGCTAAAATAACACTAGATAGTAACTTAATATTTTTAAGATGACAGTACTACCCAAAGCAATCTATAGATTCAATGCAATCCCTATCAAAATCTCAACAGCATCTTTTGCAAAAACAGAAAAGCCCATCGTAAAATTGATATGGAATTTCAAGGGACCTCAAATAGCCAAAACGATCTTGAATTAAAAAAAAGTTGGAGGACTCCCACTTACCAATTTCAAAATTTACTAAAGCTATAGTAATCAAAACAATGCGGCACTGGCATAAGGATAGACATATAGACCAATGGAATAGAATAGAGAACCCAGAAATATATCCTCACCTATATCATCAATTGATTTTTGACAAGGATGCCAAGACCATTCAATGGGGAAAGGATAGTCTTTTCAACAAATGGTGCTGGGAAAACTGGATATCCATGTTCAAAAAAATGGAGTTGGACCTTAAACCATATACAAACACTAACTCAAAATACACATATTATATGATTCTATTTATATGAAATGTCCCTAATAGACAAATCCATACAGAAAGAAAGTAGATTAGTGTTGTCTATGGCTGGGGAGGCCTCACGTAAATGAGTAATGACTACTAATGAGTACTAGATTTCTTTTTGGGGTAGTGGTGGTTGCACAACTCTGTAAATATACTAACTGTACACTTTAAATACATAAATTGCATGGTATATGAATTATATCTCAAAAAAACTTAAAAATTAACTCAAAATAGAACCAAGACTGACATATAAGAGCTACAACTATTAAACTCTCAGAAGAAAATACAGGTATAAATCTTCATGACTTGGGATTAGGCAATGGTTTCTTAGATAAGACACCAAAAGCACAAGCAATAAAAGAAAAACAATGGATGAATTGGACTTTATCAAAATTTTAAAATATATACTTTAGACAACACCATCAAGAAAATAAAAAGACAACCTAAATAATGGGAGAAAATATTTGCAAATCATATATATGATTATGGTGTAATACCGAGAATATACAAAGAACTCTTACAACTCAACAATAAAAAGACACAGAACCCAATTTAAAAATAAGAAAACAGTTGAATAAACACTTCTCCAAAAAGATATACGAACGGCCAATAAGCACATGAAAAGAAACTCAGTATCATTAGTCCTTAGAGAAATGCAAGTCAAAAACCCAATGAAACACTACTTCACACTCACTAGGATAGGTATAATCAATAAGACAACAAAAAGGATGTAAAAACACTGGAACCTTTATACATTGCTGGTTGGAATGTAAAATGGTGCAGTCATTATAGACAAAAATTTGGCAGTTCCTCAAAAAGTCAGACACAGTTTTTTGTTGCTTTTTTTTGGGGGGGGTGGGGACAAGATGGTAGCTTACACAGAGGCACCATAACTTCCCTAAAACTATCACTTGAGGAAACAAGAACCAACACAAATAGCAACTTCGGAACTCTAAACAACAAATGAAGTGTTGAAGAAATAGGCTGGATATCAAATCAGAGGGAGAGATAGAACAAGGGCAGTGGGAAAGCAGAGATTTGCGGATCATGCACACTCAACCTCCCACACCGTGGCACAACATGGCCATTTTGCGACAGCTACAGAAAATATGCCTGAGTGAGGATCCCAGGGAGGGAACAACATGGAAAACACAGCCCGAGACAGAGATACTGTGTAAACAGCCCTGGAAGATAACAATAAGGTGGGCAAGCTGCGTACTGGGATTGGGCATGCCTAAGAGAGTGACACAAAGGAGCAACACAGCTTTGAGAATAGGAAATCACAGGGAAGTGCTGCTAGACTAGAGTGCTACGGGCTGGACTATAGGAGCTTTAGGACAGAGAACAGAAAAAACAGATAGTGCAGATCTGGGAAAGGGCACAGAAAAAAGTACAGAAGTACGAGTGTGAGTTCCCATATCACTGGTGAGTGCAGGGAAGTCATGAAGCCAGGAATTATAGCTGGGACTACTCAGCAGCCACAGTAAACCATCCATCAGCCAGGGAGACGTTTATTGCCCAGGCAACATACTGGAAAAAATCTAGGCACGCTCCCCAGAACCGGCCCAGCACCACCCAATGAGGGCCACATGCCATATAGCACTAAGGGCCTTCTTTGCCACCCCAAGGCCACACCGCCTATCCACACTTGTGCACAGGAGCCATGCTATCCCTCAAGGGCTGCAGAGGGGCCCGTTCAACCAGCATCTCATGCCTCACCATGGGGAAGGGGCCTGCTCTCTCACCTCCAAGCAACCTGCCGTGAGAAGTCTCACATGCCCAATGCCATAGGCTCCCCCAAGTGAGCCCAACCCACCACACCCACCTGTGAGGGGAAGCCATACGCAGCTAACCAGTAGTAGCAAAGACATACATCCTTCAATAATACAAAACAAAAATAAAAGTAATACAAAGGAAGGCAAGCAACCTAAAGAGAAAGAAGCTAAGCTCTTGATGTATCAAAGCAAAAACAAAAATAAATGAAAAACCTTAATACCTCAAAGACGGTAAACAATTACAAAGCATATGAAGAGATAGGAAAGGTTGGGTCAAACAAACGACCAAAAAAAAAAGACAGAAATGGTCCCTGAGGAAGGACAGATAATGGAACTACTTGACAAAGACTTCAAAGCACTAGTATTAAGTTTCCTCAAAGAGATAAAGAAAAACACAGGGGAAAAAAAATCTGGAAGAATTCAGGAAAATAATACAAGAACAAAATGAGAAATTCAATAAAGAGATAGAAACTTTTTTTTTTAATGAGAAACTCGAGAGTTTAATAATTAAATAACAGAAATAAACAACTCCATAAAAGAGAAGAAACAGAATCGAAACAACAGAAGGAAGGATCAGAGAAATAAAAGACAGCATCTTTGAGATTACTCAGTCTGATGAGCAAATAGGAAAATATAGAAGAAAAATGAACAAAGCCTAAGGGATGTGTGGGACACCAACATAAGGAACGATATATGCATTATAGGAGTTCCAGAAGAAGAGGGAAAAAAAAGAAGTCCAGAAAGAAGTTTTGAAGACATAATGGCAGAAAACTTCCCAAACATGTAAGACAAGACATTCTATACCCAAGAAAGTTCAATGAACTCCATATAGGATAAACCTCAAGAAAAACACACCAAGATATATCATAATCGAATTCTCCAGAACCAAGGACAAAGAAAAACTTTTCACAGCAGCACAAGAAAAGTGAAATGTCACATACAAAGGGGCCTCAACAAGATTAAGTACTGATTTTTCATCAGAAACCATGCAGGCAAGAAGGCAATAGGACGATATAGTCAAAGTCCTAAAGAAAAGAATTGTCAACCAAGAATAATATACAAAATTGTTATTCAATAATAAGGATGAAATTAGGGCATTCTCAGATAAACAAAAATTAAGGGAAACTATAACCACCAGACTCCAGACTGGCCCTATAAAAAATATTAAAGGGTGTCCCTAACAACAACAACATCTAAAATATATATAAAATTTCTACGTCTTACCAACATAGAGACAAATAACCCAATAGAAATAGAAACATGGGCAAAAGATGTGAACAGATACTTCACCAAAGAGGATATTCAAGTGACCAACAAACACATGAAAAGATGCTCATCGTCATTAGCCATTTAAAAAAAAACAACAACCTGTCACTGTCTAGTTAATTCCAACTCATAACAACCCTATAGGACAGAGTAGAACTTCCCCATAGGGTTTCCAAAGAGTGGCTGATGGATTCAAACTGCCAACCTTTTGGTTAACAGCTGAGTTCTTAACCACTGTGCCACCAGGGCTCCATCAGCCCTTAGAGAGATGCAAATCAAAACTACAATGATATATCACCTCACCCCTACTAGAATGGCAATGATTTAAAAAAAAGAAAATAAAAAATGCTGGCAAGGATGTGGGGAGATCGGATCTCTTATTCATTGTTGGTGGGAATGCAAAATGGTACAACCATTGTGGAAAATAGTATGGCAATCCCTCAAAAGATTAAAAATAGTACTACCATAAAACTCAGCAATTCCACTCCTAGATATATATACACCTAGGGATCTAAAAGTAGTGACACAAACAGACATATGCATACCTATGTTCAATGCAGCACTATTCACAATAGCAAAAAGGTAGAAACAACCTAAGTCTCCATCAATGGAAGAATGGATAAACGAAATATGGTACATACATACAATGGAATACTATTCAGCGTTAAAGAAAAATGAGGTCCTTATACATGTGCAACATGGATGAACCTTGAGGGCATTATGTTGAGTTAAATAAGTCAATCACAAAAAGACAGTTTTTTTTATTTTGTTGTTGTTGTTGAGAATATACACAGCAAAAATACACCAATTCAACAGTTTCTACATGTACCACTTAGTGACACTGATTACATTCCCTAAGTTGTGCAACCATTCTTACCCTACTTTTCTGAGTTGCTCCTCCCCCAGTGACATGAGTATAAATGACTTTTTGTTTACAGTGATGGGAAAGGTGGCACCTAATGTGGGTGACCATTGCACAACTTGACTGATGTAAGTGGTATCATTAAACTGTACATAAGAAAAAGGACAAATAGGCAAATGTTATATATAATACTGGAACAACAACAACCCCCCCAAAAAAAAATGGGCTACAGATGCTGACACTACTTAGACATAACCAAATACCTCATAGGACTAGTTTTCTTGGTTTGAAGGATTAGGGTCATGGTCTCGTGGGACAATCCAGTCAATTGCCATAATACTCTTTGTAAAGGTTCTGTTCTACCTCCCAATTAGGTGAGTAGTGTCTAGGATTGTAAAACCTTGAGAGTCGCCATCCAAGATACAACAACTGGTCTCTATTATCCGAAGCAAGACTAGAAGGAAACCCAAGAATCAGAGAAAGAAATGTTCTACAGGACTAACTGCCTCCATGAACTACTACTTCCTCTAACATGAGACCAGAAGAACTGGATGGTGCCCAGCTACCATTAACTAACGTTTCGATGGGGACACAATAGATGGATCCTGATAGAAAGGAGAAAAAATCTGGAACAGAACTTCAAATTCCTGAAGAATCCAGATTAACTGGACACACTGAGGCTGGAGGAATCCCCAAGACTACTGCCCTGGGATGCTCTTCAAACCTTGAAGTGAAACTATCCCCCACAAAGTCATCTTTAAACTAAAAAATGGTTCAGCTCAAAAAGTAAAGAATGTTCTTGAAAGTTTGCAAGCAGCCATCCAAGGCACAAAAACTGGTCTCTATTTGCCTGGAGCAACAGAAGAAGGAGGAGAGTCAGGAATAGGAATAGGATATGGAATGGTGACTAATTGCCTCCATGAACAACTGCCTCCTTTGCCATGAGACCAGAAGAACTGGATGGTGCCTGGCTATCAAAACTGAACATTGTGAGCAAAGATTCTATAGAAGAATCCTGATCTAAAGGGGGAAAATGCAGAACAGAATTTCAAATTCTCATGGAATCTAGACTTTCTGGAGTCATGGATGCTCTGAAAGTATTGCCCTGAGATAATCTTTAAACATTAAACCAAAAATATCCCCTGAAGTCTTCTTAAAAATAAACAATAGTTTGGTTTAAATAGTGAAAAATGTCTGTCTTGAGCATTATGGTCTTTTAAGAACTATCCATGTGCAATCAAATTGACAACAGCAACTCAAAAGATTAGATAGGAACCTTAGAGGACAGTCAGTTTATGTTCATGCAGGAGGAACAACTCAGAGAAGAAGGGCGAGAATGGCTGCACACCTCAAAGAATGTAACCAATGTCACTGAATTGTACATGCAGAAACTGTTGAATTGGTGTTATGTTTTGCTGTGTATATTCTCAACAACAACAAAATAAATAAAACTTTTTTAAAAAGTAAAGAATGTCACCCTGAAGTACTGTGCTCTTTTAAGAAACTATCTACATGAGACCCAATGGATGACATTAGATGAGAAGTTTAGGGAGCAGTGAGTCTACATTAATGTCACTGAACAGTATGTGCAGAAATTCTTAAATGGAAGCATATTTTGATGCATATATTTTCAGCAAAAATAAAACAAAATGAAAATATACATAATTATTGTTCAAATGATGTCATATATATCCACCATCCCATCTCACATATTTATTATTATTTTGTCAATTTAATAAATATCATACATTCATTGAAATTAAAAAAAAAAAAAAAGTTAAACACAGAGTTATCACATGGCCCAGCAATTCCACTCCTAGGTATATTCCCAAGAGAAATGAAAACACATGTCTACAGAAAAACTTGTGCACCAACGTTCATAGCAGCATTATTCACAATTGTCAAAAAGTAGAGGTAACCTGAATGTCCATCAACGAATGAATGGATAAATGAAATGTAGTATATACATACAACGGAATATTAACTATAAAAAGGAATGAAGTACCAATTCATGCTACGACACAGATGAAATGTGAAAACACTATGCTAAGTGAAAGAAGCCAGACATAAAAGGCCAAATATTGTACGGTTCCACTTATCTGAAATGTCTAGAATAGGCAAATCCATAGGGACAGAAAATAAATTAGTGACTGCCAAGGGAAGGATGACGCAGAGTATATGCTAAGGAGGACAAAGTTTCTTTTTAGGGTGACAAAAATGTTCTGCAGTTAGGTAGTGGTGATGTCTGCACAAGTTCGTACATGCTAAAAGGGTGAATTTTACGGTACATGAATTAGATAACAATTAAAAAGAAAAAATATACAATGAAAGGCTTGCAACCTTTTTCACTACCACGATGAACATCTGAGATGTTTATCTCACTGCACAGACACCAATTTGAATAGTCTCTCTTCTCATTATTTTTATATATAGTTCCTTTTAATTTCTATTTCCTTAATAAGCCATACAATGTTGGACCATTTCCATCTGTTCATTCACTGACGGTATTTTAAGAGAAGCTCAGGTGGCACAATGGTTAAGAGCTCGGCTGCTAACCGAAAGGTCAGCAGTTCAAATCCACCAGCCACTCCTTGGAAACTCTATGGGGCAGTTCTACTCTGTCCTATAGGGTCGCTATGAGCCAGAATCGACTTGATGGCATTGTGGTTTGTTTTCTTTTTTGGTTTTGTATTTTAAGGAGGAACCCTGGTGGCACAGTAGTTAAAGCACTCAGCTGCAAATCAAAAGGTCAGTGGTTCAAACACAACAGCCACTCCCCAGTTGAAAGATGTGGCAGTCTGCTTCTGTAAAGATTTACAGGCTTGGAAACCCAATGGGGCAGTTCTACTCTGTCCTACAGGGTCACTACGAGCCAGAATCAACTCGACGACAGTGGGTTTGGTTTTGGTTTGGTATTTTAAAGAGACATTTCTGCACCGTTTCTAGGTCAGGACTTCACTTCTTCCAGTCACAGTGCCATCGTTTCCTTCCCCTAACCCTAAAAGCTGCTCTCAAGTGCCTCTTCGTATGTAGTCTAGCGTTCAGCACAGTAGGAGGGAGGGGCAGGGAAAGCACCTCTAGTACCAGCAACTGTGTCAGAGGCTTTGCAGTCATCTTCTCATCCCAACCTTGTAAAAGTGGGGGTCCTGAGGCTTGGTCACATTCAGTAGCTTGCTTCAGGTCATACAGCTAATGAGTGGTGGGGCTGTGCTCAAAAGTCAAGTACGAGGGGCACTGAAGACTCTGGGGACAAACAAGGCTCCAGGAATTGACAGAATACCAATTGAGATGTTTCAACAATCAGATACAGCAACGGAAGTACTCACTCATCTATGCCATGAAATTTAGAAGACAGCTAACTGGCCAACCAACTTGAAGAGATCTATATTTATGCCTATTTCAAAGACAGGTGATCCAACAGAGTGTGGAAATTATCGAATAATATTATGAATATCACACACAAGTAAAATTTTGCTGAAGATCATTCAAAAGCAGCTGCAGCAGGAGATCAACAGGGAACAGCCAGGAATTCAAGCCGGATTCAGAAGAGAACATGGAACTAGGGATATCACTGCTGATGTCTGATGGATCTTGGCTGAAAGCAGAGAATACCAGAAAGATGTTTACCTGTGTTTTACTGACTATGCAAAGGCATTCGACTGTGTGGATCATAACAAATTATGGATAACGCTGAGAAGAATGGGAATTCCAGAACACTTAATTGTGCTCATGAGGAACCTGTATATAGATCAAGAGACAGTTGTTCTAACAGAATAAGGAGATACTGCGTGGTTTAAAGTCAGGAAAGGTGTGCGTCAGGGTTGGATCCTTTCACCATACTTATTCAATCTGTATGCTGAGCAATTAATCTGAGAAACTGGACTATATGAGAAAGAAAGCGACATCAGGATTGGAGGAAGACTTATTAACAATCTGCTTTATGCAGATGACACAACCTTGCTTGCCACAAGTGGAGAGGACTTTAAACACTGATAAAGATCAAAGACTACAGCCTTCAGTAAGTACTACACCTCAACATAAAGAAAACAAAAATCCTCACAACTGGACCAACAGGTAACATTATGATAAATGGAGAAACAAGTGAAGTTGCCAAAGATTTCATTTTACTTGGATCCACAATCAACACTCATGAAAGCAACAGTCAAGAAATCAAAAGACACATTGTATTGGGCAAAACTGCTGCAAAAGACCTCTTTGAAGTGTTAAAAAGCGAAGATGTCACTTTAAAGACTAAGGTGTGCCTGACCCACGCCAAGGTGTTTTCAATTGCCTCATATGCATGTGAAAGCTGGACAATGAATAAGGAAGAAAAATTGATGCCTTTGAATTATGGTGTTGGTGAAGAATATTGAATATACCATGGACTGCCAGAAGAACGAACAAATCTGTCTTGGAAGAAGTACAACCAGAATGTGCCTTAGAAGTGAAGACGACGAGACTTCATGTCACACACTTTGGACAGGTTATCAGGAGGGATTAGTCCGTGGAGTAGGACATCATGGTTGGTAAAGTAGAGGGTCAACGAAAAAGAGGAAGACCCTCAACAAGATGGACTGACACAGGGGCTGCAACAATGGGCTCAAGCATAACAACGATCATGAGGATGGTACAGGGCTGGGAAGTGTTTCGTTCTGTCGTACACAGGGTCGCTATGAGTCAGAACCAACTGGACAGCACCTAAAAACAGTGTTTACCTTCCACCTTAAGAGTATTGTCAAAACCATGCTCTATCAGCCTGGGTACAAGCAGGTGTGTGTCCCTTCTCAAATCCATATGAGAATCTGGAAAGTGGCCGACCTTCAAAGATCAGGGAACATACTATATTTAAGTCTTATAACCAGATTAACAAAACGATTGCCCTCAAGTGGGAGTTCCTGGGTGGTGGAAATGATTAATGTGCCAGGCTGCTAACCAAAAGGTTGGTGGTTCAAGTTTGCCCAGGTATGCCTTGAAAGAAAGGCCTGAAGATCTACATCCAAAAGTATCAGTCATTGAAAACTCTGTGGAACACAGTTCTATTATGATACACAAGGGGTTGCCATGAGCCGGAATCAATCCATGGCAACTGGATTCATTTTTGTTTGTTCGTTTCTCCTCTGGTAATTTTAGTTCTCAAACCAATGAAAGAATGATAATGATATCTGTAATTAAAATACTCTGATTATTATCGTTTGCTATCACTTTCAAAGTACTGACCTACTGGATCCTTAAAACAACCCTCCGAGGTAGGAAGAAGAGTCATTATCATTCTCATTTTCAGAATCATTCATTCATTCACTAAAAATTAACTTAGCAGCTCCCATGTACAAGGCACTTAGCTAGCTGCTTTCATATATGTTACCCTATCATTCAGATATGAGGAAACAGGCACAGAGAGGTTAAATGATGGCAAAGGGTCATATGAGAAGTAACTGGCAGAAGGGAGGACCCTAGAGCTCTGCTCTCTGGTTCCAAAAGCCCTGTTCCAGAGTCCTGTCCTTGTCACTATGCTAGAATGCCCAGATGACCTCCAACATCTCCTAACCAGGAAGACAACCACTCTGCCAGATTTCAGTACTGGTCTTTTAAAAACCACACATAGAGGATGGACCCACTGCCACCCACCTAACCCAGGGCCCGGGCATAGGGGAGGGAGGACAAACCCCTGTGGTTACTCTGCTCTCTGCCCTTCTCCCCCATTTCAGGGCTCCCTACACACAGGCCATCCACCCAACGCCTCTACAAGTTCTGTACCACCTGAGCTATTCTTCTCAAAATTTTTCTTTAAAAAATTTACTTTCTTACTTAAATTTGTTGAAAAACATAATTTTATATCACTATCTAAATGGGAAATCAGAATCACTTGACATAAATAACAGGTCTAGTAGAAGCCCCCTCACCACCACCCCTTCATAGACATCCACTGGGGATGCTCTCCACTCCCTCAAGGAACCTGTGCCTGCCCCGAGGGCACACTCAGTGCCCACACTGGGGTGGCTGCTTGAGGCTTGCACCCTATGCCCAAGTGTCCAGTACATCCCCGCACTTCTGCCTCCACCAGTTAACTTTTAAACTAAACAAGAAAGAACTAAGTTATGCTATAAACTTAGTAATGCCAGTTATAAGTGTTACTGTAATAGCATAGCTTAATTTGGTATCATGAAGCAACAGCATAAAAATAGCTGTTTCTATGAGAACTAGGTTAAATGCTTTGGAAAGGTAATTAAGGCAAGTCTCTTTTTAAAAAGCTCCTGTTAAATTAGGTGTAGATAAGAAAACCATAAAAGACCTGAGGGGAGGTTGTAAACACTTAAAGAAAATTCTGCACTCAGATTGCTTTGCAAATCTTGCTTCACTTTAAACAAACTGAAGCTGGAAGCTGTAGACAGTGCTGGAAGCTGCAGATAGTGCTTCAGGGTATGGTTTCCACATAAAAGACAACTCGGAAGTCCAACCAGTGGGCTTACACCAGAAGGAAAGATGAGCCGGCAGAGTTTTACAGCAGTGACAGGTGGAACAAAGTCCTGGGATCCGGGGAGCTAGCGAGTTCCAGAACAGAGAGAAAGTACATGCTGATAAAACTGCTGCTCAGAAACTTACAGCGGAATGAGTCATTTATTGAGGGTTTCTCCAGGAAATTTAACTGGGGAAACCCTCTACAACACTGATGACACTGTTCTAATGTATAAGATGCTACCAACAGAAATGATCACACCAGAGGAAAGATTAGCACAGCTAGGGAGGAAAAGGTCCAAACAGTTAACGGTGGCTGCCTAAGGTGCTACTGGAACTCAAAAACTGCGACATTTTCTTACTGACAAATCAACAAATACTAGAGCTTCTAAAACTATAAATCCTGACCAAAAAGAAAATACAGACTATAGTTTATTGAATTCAGACCACATGAATTAAAGATAACATATGGATTATGAGTGATAATTCATGGGAAGTTAAAATTATAAATAATGCAGAAATCATACATGCTTCAAAAAAAAAAAACAAAAAAACCCCAACACGAAGAAGAGATGAGCCTCCATTTAGAAAACAAAAACTACTCACACAGAAAAGATGCACCAAACTAGTTTCCCACTGTACTGGACAACAGCTTGGACCAGTGGCCAGTAGTGTGGTGCTACAGAAAGGGGAGACACACTGTGAACACTGCATCTCCTCCTGTAAACAACATTATATTGCTGATTTTATTAAGTAAACGTGCACAGAGGCAGGCTTTAAGTTAACATCTATGTCCTTTCTTATGGTTCTCTGCTTTAAGGGATTTTTTGATTAACCAACCAGAGTCCAGTCTTAGACAAGGAATCTTCTACTGTAACTATAAAAATAAACACAAAGAAAACAAAATAAGGTTGTTAAATTCTAGCTAGATACTATTACCTGCTGAAGGTTCTGAGCCACGTTAAAAAGTTAAATCGTACCAATCTGAGGCATTTTTCTGAACTTAATCAGAAAGATTCAAAGATAACAGAAAAAGGATTAACCTTCTCAGATAACGCCCCACATCTGCCACATCCAAGTATGAATTCTTCCTTGAGACTTAGGCCCTTCCCTCATGTTCCCCCACCGAGTCACCTAAAAGGAAGCAGGCAAAGAACCCAGCCCAACAAGAGGTAACTGAAGAAGAGTCCAAGAGAAGTCCTGTCGCCAGGTCCTCCACCATGTGTAAAGGGAGCATGGGGCCCCTCTCTACAGCCAGCCATCAAACTCTCCTTCCCCAGCCCCTCCAGCCTCTTTTCTGGATTCTCCTTGTTACCTTTTCACATCCCCAGGTCTTCCTTCTTTTGGAAAACCCCTTGCTCGACCTCACTGCCACATCTAGTCAACACTCAACTTCTCTTCCCATTCTTATTTCTCAGTGAACACTTGGTTTGCTCACCAGAAGCTTATGCCTGATTTTCTTACAGCATCACTTCTGTCTCCTTCACATTCAGCTCAAGAACATTTATTCAGCCCATCCTCTTGCCTGGCTCCATGGGGGGTGAACAGCAAACAAAGGGCTCCCAGAGCAAAGGGGGTGAAGGTTGGACCACCCACTGCGGGGCACCAACTCTGTATGACCCGAAGAGGAATGGTGGGGGCGGGGAGGCAGGGGAGAGGCTCAGAAGAGTACTAATTTCCAGAAGGTCAACAATAATTTCCCAGTGGCCAAAGTCAATGTTCTCTCATTGGACTCACTTCCCCTAGGTAACACCTGACCCAGATGAGTGACAACCAGCTGGCTCCCCACCCTCCTTATCCACCCTCTCCCAAACCCTTTAGTCTCGACTGCTCCACAGACTGTCCTCTGCCTCCTCTAGGGGTCCTTCCTCCTCTGGCCTTCTCATAGGCCTCCTCCCAGTGCATGTCTTCTTCCCCTGGACTCCCCTCTTCCAGGAGCCTTTTCCAAACCTGGATCTTCAGCAAGACCTTGCTCCAATCATAGTCTTACCCTGCCATCTGCCAGCAAGCTGTTTCCCAACCCTAGCCTCCTGATTTCTGGTCCTGGTACGGTAGTCTCCTGTTCTCTCATGTCCAAGAATTCTGAGGTCATCTCTGACTGTAATGTTTTGTCGGTTCTTCTTTTGGAATATGGCACCAATTCATCCCCTGGTCTTCATTCTCAACGAGCTCTACCATTGAGAGCTAGGCCATTATCACCACAGGTCATCCACTTGCCCTTCAAACTCGGCACGGCCTCGCACCCGGCCCCCATGGCCTGAGCAGCCAATGCAGCACAACCTGGAAGCACAACCCCGCTCTCTTGCACCCTTTCAGGCAGGTCCTCAGCCCTCGAGTGTCTGTCCAGACTCTTCCCAACTCACCTCCTCAAACTCCCTGGATATATGTGTATCCAGCACCAAACTGCACTCACACAGCCCTACTCCCATCCTCTGCCTATCCTAACCTGCTTCCATCCCACAGCTCACTGACATTACCTCATCTCTCTCACCTCCACCTGCCTGTCAGAAAGGAGAGAGCACAGCCCACTTCACAGAGCTGTCTCACAGACCACACAAGCTGGCATCTGTGAGAGCGCACATGGCTGGTGGAGAAAGGACTCATGACGGTGCACCCTGTCCGACTGCACCCACCGGGCCTCTGTCTGAATTGGTTGGTGCCCTGAGTTGTGTTACATGTTCTGGACATCATCCCTGCTGAGTTATCATTTGCCCTTCTAGAACCAGTTCAAATTCCAGACTCCCCAGGCCAGAGGCAAGTTCCCCTTCCTCAGAACCCGAGAATTCACTGGGTACCGAATCATATGCCACTCTGAGGAAGCCACATCAGCTGCAGTCTTTAATCACTGGGTAAATCTCTGTTACTTCTTCCATCATTTAGTCTTTTCTGCCCAACTATACAATAAGCTCCTTTAAAGGAAGGGGCTCGATTCAGTGGTCTTTGAATCCTCACCACACTGTTCCTGGCCTGGCTGGGAGTTAGCCCTTAAAGAAAATTGGATTTATTTTCTTTTTAAAAGATAGAGGAAGTAACTCTGAGAAGTTGGAGTTTCACAAATAGCAGCTTAAATGATTGCAGGAGCCACCCACAACCCCAAAGGACAGTGTGACAAGACACTACAAGTTCATGGGAGAGATTTCCAACAGGGCCTGAGACACACTCACTCATCATTTCCACAGAAATGACAGGACTGAGATATTTGCCTTGAGAAGGGCAAGTACCCAAACAGACAGAAGAGAGTTTGGAGAAGGAAGATGGCCTCAGAGTGAACGCAGGAAGGGAAAAAAGAAAAAAAAGAAAAGAAACAGTGAGAGAAGGGAACAAGGAGGGAAGGGAAGAAATAAAAATAAATAAGATGAGGAAGAGAGACAGAAGAAGAAAAGAAACACTCGAGAAAAAAAGGAGAGAAACAAAAGCTGACATCCAGGCGGTCTGCTGTGCCAGGCCCAGTGCTGGTGCTTTCTGTGGGCTTTCCACACCCCCACGAGCAGGTGCTCCATCCCCTCCTTTCAGAGAAGCCCCGTGGCTTGCCCAGGGGCCCATCGAGTAAGAGGCTGGTCTGTAGGCCCTGAGTACAGGCCTCCCCCACGGGAGCAGATGAGGACTGAGAGGACGAGCACACGTTTCGGCCCTGAGGGAGGGCTCTGGCCTCAGAAATCAGTGAACCAGGATCCACTGCAAGCCAGGATCCAGCACTCATGTACTTGCTCAGTTTACATATCATGAGCCTGAGGCTCAGAGGGACAGAGAAGGTAAAAAACACGCACTGAGAATTCCAGCAATTAACCATAAAGCTTTCAGAAATTCAATTATTTTCACCCAAACCCTTCTGGGCAATGTATTGAAACAAAACATAAAGGCATGCTGGCCCTTTCCCAGGCTCAGGAGAGGCTGGCCTGGCCGATTTCCTGAATATACCACACACTGGGGCATCCTGGCTTCAGGCAAAAGAGGGAATCCTAACCTGCATGAAGGAAAGGGGAGTCAGTGGAGTTTTCAGCAAGACCCCGGAGGCAGTCCCCTCCTGCCTTGGGTTTTAGATCCAGTCTGGTATCTAGATTCTAGGAGCACAATGGATTCCAACCCCTCCCTGTGTCAGGAGGACCCGAGCCCAGGACCACAGCTCATCCACACAGGCTAGAGCGACTAGGGCAATTCAACACATCCGTGCCTGTCCCCAACCACCTCCTCCAAACTCCCTCACAGCTGCAGCAGTCACTATACAAGCCAGGCCCAGGAGTGCTGATGTGCATGCAACATGACCTTCAGCAACACAAAAACAATCTCGGGCAAGTTAAAATATATATATAGCTATCTAGATACTTATATATCAGATACAGATCTATACATCAGGAAAAAGGCATATAAACAAATAGAGTATAAGGTTTAGGGTTAGGATAGTAGAATTCAAAACAGCTAATATTTATGAAGCCTTAGTTTTCTCCCTAGTCAAGCAGGATGTGAACTCACCTCCTAGGGTAACAGTGAGGATGGACTGATTCACTGAAGTGTGTGTGGGAAACACCTAGCACCGTGGCAAGCACATGGTGGGGCTCCAAGGAGCCAGCTATGATGACTGTGCCATCTCCACGTCTGACCATATCAGCCCCCTTTGTTGTACAAATGAAGAAACAGCACACCCAGCTCACCAGTCACAAAGCTAGTCTGGAATGCACACCTTGTAAGAGAAGCCCAGTGGCATACAAAGGACTTGAGATTTGGCATTGGACTTCATCCCAGGGAGGGAGGCAGGGCCAATGGAGCCCCATGGGGGCTCTGAGCAGAGGGCCTTGGCTACAACAGAAAGAGGAAATAGAAAGTGGTTTGAAAAGCAGGAGGAAACATAAAGGGAGTTTAGGGAAAAAGGCATCAAGGCTGCTGTCAGACAGTAACATTTAATGAAAAAATAAACACAAAAGCCTAGAACACAGAACGATGTCAATTTTATAATAAGTACTTCAAATTATGTACACGTGCGAAAGGCTGGCAGAAGGTATGGGGAAGAAACACTTTAATTTGATGCCTTGGAAAGATTGTGGGTACATTTTTATCTTCTATTTTGATTTCTGTTAACAATGATAAATGCTTAAGCAAGAGTAATTTTAAATGCTTTCAGAGATAAAGAAGTCACAAAGAAAAACAATCAAAGAATCTGACTGCATAAAAATTAGCAACTTGTGCATGTCAAAAAAAAAGCAACTAAAATGGAAAGAAGACAAACACATGGCAAAGACTTATTTGTAACAAATGCAATAGGAAAGAGTTAACAGCAGTAACTTTATTTATATAAAACACTCCTTAAAATAAAAAAGAAAGCATTACTATCTCAGAGGAAATAGACAAAATATATGGGCATAATTCATACAACATACATGAATGCACAATTGTTTAATAAACTTAAGGAAAAACGTCCAATCTCACCAGTAATTAAAGAATCACATATTAAAACAAGAATAAAACACCATTTCTTTCCTACTTTCAAAATACACGTTTAAATTATAAACCAAAGTTAGCTGCTGACACTTGTGTAAAATGGTACAACCCTCTTAAGAGAATAATATGGCAATGAACAACAAAAGGTTTAAAAATGCCCTCTGATCCAGTAATCTGGCACCGTGGAATCTATCATGAAGAAAAAACTGATAATATAAAGTTGAATGCTGTACAAAAGTGTTCACACCAGGGTTATTTATTTGTAAAAATGGAAAACTTAAGCTAAAGGGTCAACAACAGTGTTGGTTACACGAGAAGTTGCTATGTAAAATGTTAAGTAAAGCAGAAATCAAATATGTAAATACTTCACGATTACAATTATGTTTTTAAAAAGGGGAGGAGGATACAATGTACAGTAAAAAAGACACGCATGAAACAAACTAAAATGTCAACAGCTGCTATCTTGAGGAAAGAAACCATTGGATGATCTCCACTTTCTTTTATGCACTTTTCTGTATTTTCCAAATTTTCTTTAAATTACTCTTTGGATAGAAAAAATGCACTTCATGTTTTAAACGCTTTTTAGGTTTTGACATTTGCATGGTTCACCATTCCATTTTTTCCTCTCTAGATAGAACAGTTCTTCATATACTGGCCAGCTTTTACAAGAACTTGCTCAACAAAGGACCATAAGAACAGTGCTCATATATGAGCCAGCATCTACAAGGACTTACTCAACAAAGGACCACAAGAAAAGAAATAATCACTTAAACACTTTCTTTGCTGCTAATGTTCTATTACTAGGCCATCTGACTCTGTCTGGCCCCAGGCCACTGAATACAACCCAAAGGGCAGTGAATTACAGCTCCTGTTCTTTTGAGTTGCCGGGAGAGGTCTGAATGAGGACAAGAAGGGCTTCCAGGCCCCTCCCATGGCCAATTTTCTCTGGATGTATGATAACGTTCATAGTTTCGCCTTCAACCAATAAATTAAAACAGAAGTAGTAATTTAAACATGTAGGTAAGGATTTTCCTTAAATTAATTGCAATTATTAATATTAATTTACCCCTAAAAACACCCTTAAAAGTATCCAAAGCTGCCTTAACTCTCCAGAGTGTCCCATTTATACAGCAAATGGTACTGACACTGTATGAGTTTTTTTAAGCAGGAGTCAAAAGGACCTGTTCTCCCCTTTCTGACAAGTAAATACAACAGCAGGGAGATCAAATAACTCACTAAAAAGAAGATATAATTTTTTATCTTCCTTTTTACAGTCTCATATCCACTTCCATTGGGAATAACAAAGTCTGAATTCTTATGCAACACTTATCTAAATGTGTCGATTTTATCGGATTGATGAATTTTGCTAACAAAAGGCAGTGCTAGGAAATCTTTTATGACATATTTGGCCCATTCACAGGGCTGGAGCTTTAATTTCACCAACCTGAGAATTCTGAGGGGGAGCTGCAGGTGTTGGAGCTGAAAAAAAATCATAAACGGGAAGGCATATCAATCTTTATGACGGGGAAACAAAAACACTTTCTACTTGCGTGCCCTCCACAGACAGGCGCGAAGGAGAAGTGGCAGTGGCAGGATATTGTCTTAGGCTGCATAGCAAAGAGGAAGTATCACTGTCGCCCAGTGACCACTATTTAGTATCGATCAAAAGGGACTGGCTCAGAGAGGAACAGAGACAGTGATAAAACAGTGAGGTTTGCTAGTGTTATGTACCCAACAAGGACATGTTCTCATTTTCTCGACAACATCAGAATAACTCACTCTCGCATCTGCCTGTGAAGCCAGGTGGCTTTAGGTCTCATAGTCCCCATGTCCCTTCTAACTGTCGTCACCCCCAGCCCAGTAGCACCGCCACCTTTCTGCCCCCACAGACCTCTTTTCACAGAACTTTCCCTGACTGTAACCAGAGCCAAACACTCAGTAAGGTCTGTTGGTTCTACACATTAAAGAGTCCCCCAGGTCACCTCCTCCTCTCCATCCCTACCTTAACTCAGGGCTATACCTTCTCTCCCTGGGAAAATCCTCCAGCCTCCTCTTCCCCGCATCTTCCAGCTGTCTCCTGGATCCTCCTGCCAGCCACCTTCCACCTGCAGCCAGTGATCTCTTGATGGGAACACCTAGTCTAGTAGCTCTCTGCACAAAATTCTTCAATGGCTCCCTACTTCCCAAAGATAAAATTGTAAACTCTTGGGCATGAAATACTACAAAGGTCCTTTGTGATCTAGCCTTTCCCATTCTCATTTCCAGCAGCAACATTCAACTGTCCACCCATCCGTCCTTTAGTCCATCCATCCATCCATCCATTCATCCAATTTTACAAGCCCCTCTGACAGAAACAGCTAATTGTTCAAAATTCATTTTTCCCTCTTGACCACTGGGTTGTAGATAAGCAGACAGCTGGAGAGCACATTTCCTGCCTCCCCTGCACCTTGGTATGGCCAATATAACCAGGCCTGACCAAGTCCTCATGGACAGAATACAATGGAAAACACTGGGCATGCGCTCCTCTGTGTGCCATCCCCTTCCTGTGAGCTATGACACAGGAGTGCCTGTGAGCGGCTCTGACCACCAGACAACGACAGTGCTCTAGGGGTGGCGGGGCAACAGGATGGAAGTCATCTGGGTGTCTGAACAGCATGTAGTGCAGAACCACCCTCCACACTGGACTGCTCATGTTAAGATACCACCTGAGAAATCAAGTTCTAGTTCCCTAATGCTGCTGTATTTTTTGGCTTCTTTTTATAGCACTTTAAAGGTAAAGTAGACTTTACCCTACTTACTACAGACCTTGATCTGAGCAAGTGCTGGGCAGAGGTTCCATTTCCTAGGACCTGAAGTTGGTATCTGCCTGTCCAATGAAAAAAAGCACTTGCCCTCCAACCCTTCTTAAAATGTGAATATGCTTCTCCTTAGCAAACCTACTTGGTGCTCTCTAGGGTCTTCTGCATTTTCTTGGTCATTTTATCAATTGCTGCCTGTCTCTTCCCCTCGGCTAAGAGGTCTATTTTGTTCAGGACCACGAGCAGCTTCTGGCAGGCAATCTGCCCGATCACCAGGCACTCCGCTGACTGGGTCTGCATTCCCTTGGTCACATCGATGACCAGCATCATCAAATCAATGATCTGGGCTCCTGGGATAAAAGAAAACAAGGTTAGATGGGTAAGGAGGTGATACACTCTGCAGAAAGTTGCCCAATGCCCCAGGTCAAGCAAAACCAGCCCAACTGAAGTGCAGAGGTAAGAGTGAATAAGGTGGGGCAGAAGCCGTTACACACACCTCCAAACCACCAGGACAGGTGTGAGGTGCCTGGACATACGTGCCTCACTGAATCCTCCAGACCACCAAGAGGGACAGGTGTCCTACCCCATTCTAAGAGGAGGAAACGGAGGCCTATGAGAGGCAGACCACTTGCCCAGGGTCACACAGCTAATACACAACACAGTTGAGTTTGGGTGTAGGTTTATCTGACTCCAAAGCCCACACGGGGAGAATGCCCAAACAGAAAAGCTCTGTGTTTTATGCTAGGCTTGGCAAATGCCTAGTTACTTGCCCTTGCTGACAAAGCAGAGGGAATGACTGAAGCAGGACAGGGTTGCAGAGGCATCTCCTCTGTAGTTCCTGTGTCTTCTTCTTACAGCACTTGTGATTTCACTGGGATTACCTCATGAGTGGTTGGATTATGTCCACTTACTTCTTCTGTCCTTTCTGCTCTGTTTAGGGGGTTCCTGTTCTTTTTGGGAGGCTGGGTGCATGCGTATGTGTGCCCTAGTTGTGAGCACGGCCTCAATGTACACATCTCAGCCACCCCTGAGCTTCAAGAGCAGGCGGACAAATTACAGAGAAGTCAATGAAGGGAAATCACCGATGCCAGGAAGACTAACGTTAGCCAGTGAAGTTACTGTGTCCTTTTCAATGGGATTTGGAGTAGTTGCAACAAAAAAAGAGTGTTATTTTGGGGTTGTAGGAATATAGAAACATTTGTGCCACTGAAATTAATAGTAGTTACATTTTCAATTTATAAGAATTTATCCTATGAGGGGTTTTCAGGACCAAATCAAGATCCTTGACAAGGCAGGAGAAGACTGTTCTGTGAATGATTCTGAAGCCCCAACCCCACAGTGGGAGAGAGGGTGGGCAGGAGAAGGTGAGGTTTATCTTGTCCACACACTTACTATATGCCTAGGTCATCTCACTTAATCTCCACTCTGCCCTCAGGGAGAGTTATGATCCTAGTGCCTCAGATGAAGAAAATGGAACTGAGAGACATGGGGTCACTTGTTCAAGGTCGTGCAGCCAACTGGCACCAAGGGGCACTCCAGAGCTGAAGGCTTCTTCCCCATTCCCCACTGACCTGTCAAAGGTCCTCTGGGCTCCCCAAGGAAAGAAAGTATATGCCAATGACTCTGGACAGGCTCAGGAGTGCCCCAATTCTCCTCCCTTGTCTTGTGCCCTGCCTGTCCCAGCCTCCTCGTTGACCTCCTCTGTCAGCTGGGGACCCAGGTGGAGTTGTGGTCTGGAGGAACCTGGGAGGGGTGCAGGCCCGGAGTACACAGTAGACAGCGTGAACACCTCCCTTGTGTCACCATGTGGCAGGATCAGGTCTCTACTACAGCGGCGGGGGGGCTGTTCTATCATCCACATGGAAGGGCAAAATTTTTTAAAGAGACTTCACTTTTTTAAAAAAAAAGAAGTCTAAAAAACCTCAGTGTCTGATAGACTCCTTCTCTCCCCTCCCTTATCTCTACTGCATCACCGACTCATCTCCTAAACCTATCTCCATCCCATCTCCACTTTCCACGGCCATGCCAGGCTCATGTCAGTGATTCCCTAATGGGCACCTGTTCCTCAGGCTTGTCCCTCTAAAATCCATCCTTCAAAAGGAACTTTCTAAAAATACATAACTGATTCATATACTGTTGGGAAGGGTTAATTAAATTGGTACAACCCCTATGGAGGCAATTTGGAAATAGCAATCAAAATACACACAATCTCTGACCTAGCCAAGTCTGCACACATTGAAGTGACCACTGTCACTGCAGCCTGGTGGTTGCAGCCAACACTGGAAACCGTGTAAATGTCCATCAGAAGAGTACAGGTTAAAAAAATAAATAATGTTGCACCCATGAAAGAGAATGCTGTTACTATGGAATGATCTACAAGAGAGATGAAAAAAGCAAGGAGCAGAACAATGTGTAAAGGTAATTTGTGTTAAAAGGGGGAAAAGGTATACGTGCGTGTTGCATCTGAATAAGTATTTGCTTCCATAGGCAAAAAATATTTCCAAAGGAATACAAAAGAAACGGGTAACTTTTGGTTGCCTGTCAGGAGAGGAGCTAGGTGACTGGCAGATAGAGCACAGGGGTAGGAAGGAAACTCATCACTGCACACTCGTCTATACTTCTTAAATCTAAACAGGGATGTATACTATCCATTCAGAAATAAATACAATTATAATTTTAAGTACATAAATAAGTAAATATAAAACAGACTTGACCAAGTTGCTTTCCTACTAAAAGCCCCACTATCCTGTGAATAAAACCAAGCTTGTTATGTAGCCCCCTTTCTAACTAACAATTGCTGCACACTTACTATGTGCCAAGAACTATGTAAATGCTTGATTTACACCATTCTTTTATTTGCTTCTCATTGACCCTGTGGCCACAGGATACTCATGCTTCCCTCATGTACTGTGAGCCTGAGCCCTGCCAGCCCCACAAGATGCAACTTACCATTTCCCACAACCCTCACAACCACAAGCAACCTGCAGAGGGGGCAGAGCCCAAACGTGAGTAGAATGCCTTGGGATTCCCAGCCTGTGGCCACTGTCTGGGAAGACTGGGGAGTCTTCTTCACAGCAGAATGATTCCAATGCTTAGCCCAGTGTTCTCAAACTCTGATGTGCTTGAGAATTACTGCACAAAGCTGTGCACACAAAGTCAAGGCTTCTCTACTGCATGGGTTACTTACAGATTGTTCAAGAGTAACTGCAACTACCCAGGCCCACTCTAGAACCTAAACACCACCCACTACCTAAGCCATGCTATCAATGACCCCACTTTGTTGTTGTTGTTGTTAGATGCCGTCGAGTTGGTTCCAGCTCAAAGCGACCCTATGTACATCAGAATGAAACACTGCCCCATCCTGCACCATCCTCACAATCGTTGTTATGTTTGAGCCCACTGTTGCAGCCACTGTGTCAATCCATCTCCCTCTTTTTTGTTGACCCTCTACTTTACCAAGCATGATGTCCTTCTCCAGGGACTGGTCCCTCCTGATAACGTGTCTAAAGTATATGAGATGAAGTCTTGCCATCCTTGCTTCCAAGGAGCACTCTGGCTGTATTTCTTCCAAGACAGATGTGTTCATTCTTCTGGCAGTCCACAGTATAGTCAATATTCTTCGCCAACACCATAATTCACAGGCATCAGTTCTTCAGTCTTCTTTATTCATTGTCTAGCTTTCGCATGCATATGAGGCGAGTGAAAATATCAACGCTTGGGTCAGGCACACCTTAGTCTTCAAAGTGACATCTTTGCTTTTCAACACTTTAAAGAGGTCTTTTGGAGCAGATGTGCCCAATGCAATATGTCATTTGATTTTCTGACTGCTGCTTCCATGGGCATTGATTGTGGATTCAAGTAAAATGAAATGCTTGACAACATCAATCTTTTCTCCATTTACAGACAAGGAAATTGTGGCGTTAGAGAAGTTTGGAGATTGCCCATGCCAACACAGCCAATAGGTGGTAGACAGGATATCTGAACTCCAGTGCCTGCTGTGCTCTTAGCCACTGTGACACACAGCCTGTCCTTCCTCATTGGGAACCCAGCTCCTTCGGTGGCCTCCTCTCCCACAATCTCCATCCCACTCTCCATTTTACCTTTGAGAATCAAGGCCCACACTCTATGTTAATTCTTGCCCCTTCCTTGCCTTGCCTTTGCTCATGTCCCTGCTCTGCCAAGAACACACCTACCCAAAACTTATTCACCCCTGACCCCACCCCAACAGCCCCCACAGACCAAGGCCTGGGTTTTCAACCTGTATTAACAGCAGCCGGCACAAGAGCCAGCTCGGTGCACAGCTTAATAAATCTTTGGTGGACTGGATTGAGCAGTCTTAGCCCCCCGCCTCCGTCTGCCGCACCTTATTCACCAGGCCTCTGCCTTCTCTTCGATTTAATTTCCTACTGGTATACAAAAGTGCCCAGGATTGCCTTGCTTCTTCCGGTGCTGAGGGCGGGAGTGACTCATGTACTTAACGTATTTAGCCCATCTCACTCATTCCTGGTGGGTCATGGGGATGAGGAATGAATCAGACTGACGCACCTAGACAGATAAGTGCCAGTGGGACCCGGACACTCAGGAACCGGTCTGGGACTCACTTGCAGGCTTAGTCTGGCGTCTACAAGCCACCTTTGTTCGAGAGCACACAGCTCTGCCCCCAAAAGCCAGGCTCTCTGCAGATCCTCTGCAGCACAGCCAACATAAGGGGCCTTGGAGGGGGACCGGAGGTCACCGCAACAACTTCACTGGCCACAATGAGAATCAGGGCCCCCTGGAAACCAGGGTCAGCATCAGGCAACAGCTCGTTGCCTGCCAGCGGCTCTTGGTTACCCTCGTTTCTTCAACAGACTTTTGATCAGACAACAGGAAGTGACATAGCTGGCCCGTCTTGTCTTTTTCAGAATCTATAGTATTTCCACAGAATGAATCAAACAGTGTCCTTCTCAATTCCCACGAACCCAGGGTAGGAAATCATTCTGAGACTAGAGGGACAGAGTGAGCGAGTGGGTGGGAAACACAAGACAAAAAACTGAGGCTTACAAATGACCCTCTATAATTTTTCAATCTATCAGAGTTTTTCATCTAAGTTGTACTGACTATAGAATTCTTTAAAGATTTGCAGAATAATTATAACAGGGCTAAAGCTTCTCAGTACTTTTAAAAATTAAAATTTCCAGCTCTGTAGATCATGTATCTTAATCATTTCAAAAATAAAAATAAAAACGTACAAATGTCAGCATTTAACAAAATATAAGTTATCTGTGAGATATAATTTTCCTTCGGAGACAGAAGAAAAAAAACGTGTTCAGAAAAAAAAAGCTTTGGCTGGAGAAACTGAAAATAAAACCTTAAATATTTAATGACCTTGTTTTAAAAAAAATCAAAAGCTATGGGCATTCTAAGAAAGGGAAATAATATAAATTTTAAATAAAGAGAAATTTATTTTCAACTGGTGACTTGTGAAATAGTCAATAAACAACATAAATACATTATTATCACCAATATAAAACTGCAGTTTCAATTTAAATCCTGCTATTACTACCACCAAGGACCGCTGGTAGCATAGTGGTTAAGCACTCAGCTGCTAACCAAAAGGACAGTGGTTTGAACCCACCAGCCACTCTGTGGAAGAAAGATGTGGGAGTCTGCTTCCGTAAAGACTACAGCCTTGCAAACCCTATGGGGCAATTCTACCCTGTCCTATAGGGTTGCTATGAGCCAGAATCGACTTGACAGTGGTGGGTTTGATTTTTGGGGTTTTTTAAAAATTATTATTATTATTCCCATTTGCCAAATATACTAAATGTCTTTGTGCCTCAGATTCCTCACCTCTGTGATGAGGATGATGATAGTGCCCACCTCAGTAGATTGTTGTGAAGATTAAATGAGAAAATAGAGGCAAAGGAATTAGAACATCACCTGGAACATATGAAATCTTCAATAATGCTAGCTGCTTTGATAACTTTTACTTCTCCAACTACAACTGTGACATGTACTAGGGTGTTCTACATATCTTTATCACATTTTAACCACATCTGAACCACAACTCTGAAATAACCGCAACTCTGAAATAAGGGTATTATTCCCATTTTACAGACGAGAAAACAAAGACTCAGAGAGGTGAAGTAACCATCTTAAGTTAAAGGAGCAAGAATTCAGTCAGAGAGCTTTAAACTCAGGTGCACTGACTTCTTTCTACTAGAGTACCTTGCATCCCCGAACAGCAAGACCTTATTTCCAGAATAAAATCATTGCTCTGTACGTGGGTAAGAGAAGCCCCATGCCAGCGAGCCCCCTGTCACCCTTCACCCCTACTGGGTGTTCCAGGGCATCAGAAAACAGGTTTCAGAATGTAGCTCCTCCAAGCCCAGACTGGAAGGAGGTGTCCATGGAGTATAACCCCAGTAGGCCATCACTATTGCTGCTATTTTTATTCATTTATGCAATGTACTCTCTGTCTCCTCACTTTATAGGTAAGCTAAGACAGGTTAAATAATTTGCCCAAAGCCATCCAGCTAGAGAACCCAGGATTGATCAGACTCCAACACAGGGTGCAGGGGCAGGGAGGCAGGGGTGCTGCGGAAGGTGGAGGGTGAGGAGGCAGAAGGAACTGCAGGGAGGAGCCAGACACTGTCAGAAGGCCCAGCTCTGCGCGTGCAGCCTCAGGCCAGTCTGCCTCTTGACCTGTCAGAGCCTGAGATTCCTCCTTGTGCAACAATGGTGCAGAGACAACACCCTAGATGCAGGAGGGGGCCCAGCACTGTGCATGGCACACACTATGAGCTCAATCAACGTGAGCTGCTATCAGTGTCAGTGTTCTTGTCACAATGCCCAGCATGGAATAAGAACTCAAAAAGTGGCTGTCACCTTCCCTAGGACTCACAGGTACCCAGCAGACCTTCATGATAAAAACCGAGGTCCTTTCCACGAGGACGGAGAGTATTCACAGTAGCTTGGAACCAATGTTAACAATATCTCCCCCACCTCCAGCAGCACCCACAAGGTGGCCCCTCACAGGCCCTTGGTAGGTGCCAGTCAAGAGTCGGAAGGCCCGTGTGCACCAATGGGTGGGAATCCCTATAACCTGGCCTGCAACAGGGCCTCCCCCACAAGCCTCTGACCAAATCTACCACACCAACAGGGCCCTCTGAGCAGCAGAGCCTGGGCAGGCAGGGCTGGATATTGCCCAAGTCATCAAGGTCCACGACCCATGAACAGTGAAACTCAGCTTCCTGCTCTCTAGGAAAATGATGTGCCATAGCAAACAGAGCAGAAGAGCAGGTTTCTGACGTGTGAGAACTGCAAGTACAAGGTAGAAGTGGAAGTGACCCCAGTCCCAGCGGAACCAGCAGGCTGCTCGGCCACCAAGTCCCACAGATGCAGTCCCAATCCAAATAGCAGCCAGTACTGCTGGGAGCTGGGTTTGTGCCAAGCCCCGGGCTGGGAGTTCACACAGGTGGGGCAAACTGCCAAAGAAGTGCCAGGCTCTGGACTGGGCACTGGTGAGCCTGCCCCGTGCTTGTGCTAACACTTACAGTTCAAGAGACATCAACATGAAAATCTCCATGCATCAGCACATGTGGCACACTGAGCCTGCGTTTGACACAGCCAAGGAGCAGCTGTCCCCTTGAGAAGAACTGGGCACTCCTATGTCCACCCTGGTCCCCACACCTCCTACTGCCCCCTACTCCAGCATCTATACTCCAGCATCTATACTTCTGCTCTACATGATAGGCCCTAATACTCATCACAAACCCGGAAGAAGAGACTCTACCTCCCATCTTAAAATAGAGAAATCTGAGCCCTGATCACACAATATTACACAGCAGAGGCAGGCTGGGACTGGGGGCTGGGTGACTTCAAAATTTCTGCTCTGCTATGCCAGCTGCCTCCGGCAAGAGCCCTGCATTCCTGCAATCCCTGGGAGCGCCAAGGCCTCCTGAGGAGGAGGAGGTGGGAAAGCCCTGAAGGTGGCAAGAGGAAGGGGAGTAGACAGAGCACAAAAGCACAAAAGGTGTCCTGGACACCTCCCATGAGAGCCATGGCCCTCCAGGAGGGACAAGAGGAGCCAGAATGCAGCCGAAGGATGTTAGCAGTGGAGAAATGGAGAAACAACAAAGAGAGGCAACACAGAGTCCCCAGAAGAGATCCAGGAAAAAAGGAACAGCAGCGAACAAGACAGTTGACAAATAGAGGTGCTGGACACCAGCCGAAATGAAGAAAAAGCCAAAAACAATCCATAACCGCTGGAGACTCCCAGCAGCATGCCCACTGAACTGGGAGAGTGGAAGGGCTTGGCAGGAGAGGACATGTACAGGCTGGGGAACGTGGAATGAGTGACTGCCCTTCCCTGAGCCTCATGATCCAAGCTGTAAACAGGACAACACAACTTGCAGTCAGGACAGGCCTTACGGAAAAGGTGATATTTGAGCAGAGACTGAGGAAAAAGAGCAAACAGTTACACAGACCAGAGCATTCCAGGCAGAACACGCAGGACTAAGACCCTGAGGGGTGTCGGAGGAGCAGTAAGGAGTGGAGAGAGGCAGAGAGGGGAAGGGGGACTGTCAGAGAGAAGAAATACAGATAACTCAAACATATGATAAGATGTTCTACCTCACCAATGACAAGGAAAAATGCAAATTAAAACCACACTGAAATGCTATTTTTCACCTATCAGATTGACAAAATAATACTGATCACAATAAAAGTAGCTAATGTGTATTAAGTCCCTGCCCTGTTTACACATACTGACCCACAAGATCCTCCTGACAGCCCTGCGTTGCTACCCCAAATTACAGACGAGGCCACAGAACTAGGAAGACGGGATGCCAGAACTCAGGCAAGCTAGAATTCTGTGCCTCCAGAGCCCAAGCCCTAACCCAGGAAGCATACAGTCTGTCAGGGTGTGGGGAAACAGACAACCTTGTCCACTGCTGGCGGGAGCATATGCTGGCAAAATCTCTTTGGAAGTCAGTCTAGCAATAGCCATCAAAAGCACAAACACACATACCCTGTGACCCAGAAACACGCCCATGTGCAAAATAAAGTGCACACAGGTGTCTACTGCAACACTGTCAGCAATAGCAAAAAGTTAGAACCAGCCTAACTGTCCACCAGTAGGGAACCAGTTAAGTAAATCATGGTATATCCACACAAAGGAGTATTACACAGCTAGTAAAACCACAAAGTAGCTCTACATTCCCTGAAGTGGAACTCTGGCCAAATGCACAGCACACTGCCGTTTCTAAAGATTTTGTAGGAGAAAGTATATGCTTGAAATCACTCAGTGTCTTCAGAATTTTCAGAAGAACCTGGTCACAGGGATTTGCCCTCTGGGGAAGTAAACCAGGTAAGCAAGGAAGAGGAGAGGAAGATTCACTCTTTATTGTATTCCTTTTGTAACTTTTAAATTTTGAACCACATATATAGATTACTGATTCAAAAACTAAAATACCTTATTTATAGAAATGAAACTTAGCACTGGAAAACTAGTATCATTTGCCATAAATAAAAGGTAAGAAAAAAAATTCAACAAAAATAAAACACAATTTTTTAAATTGTAGCAGATGTTGTTGCTGCTACAGGCCCTGAACTCTAAAGCTCCTGGCACCAAACAGGACATTCTCCTTAACATAATCAGAGGACTTAAAGACAAGGGAGAGGGAACAACATTCTCACTATGCTTAACATCATTTAATGCCGTATCTGCACACCCATAAAATCTTCTCAGACACCACTCTAGGCATGCACCTCTGCTGTTACGGAATTCTCATAAAAAGCCTGGATTTGATCCTGTGTGGTGTGATTGATCACCTTTATACGGCCTTTCTCGCCCTGGTCTTGTAACTCCCACCCAAGTGATTAGGTGAGGATGGTGCAGGACCAGGCAGTGTCTTGTGCTGTTGAACACAGGGTTGCTATGAGTCAGAACCAACTCGATGGCACCTAACAACAAGTGATTAGATGGGACTATACAAACAAGGTATCTATGGCCCACGAAGGGGACTGGATAGCTTGCCAATAATTCAAGTAAAGTTCATGACACCTGTGTGGGGTTGGAAGCATGCAAATAAGTATGGCACCCTAATGAAGGGATTGGTCAGTTTTGCCATCCCACTAGGCTTAACGTGAGCCATCCCAGAAGCGGGAAGGAGAGGATCTCACCACCACCAAGGAAGAAGAGCCAAGAGTGGAGAGTGTCCTTTTGGACCTGGGATCCCTGCACTGAAACCCTCCTAGGCCCAGGAGACAGCGAGAGAGCTGTAACACTGAAGACAGCAAGGCGATGAGAAGCAGTGGCAGAGAAACGGCAGCAGCAGAGGCAGCAGAACCAGGAGCCTGGCAGGAGAACCAGCAGGAGACGGCATGGTGGGCTTCCCAGCCCATGCAGCGAGAAAGCTGAGTGCCTTCGGGCAAGAGGCTTGCTGGCAGGGTGGGGTACCTCTGGGCACTTAATGGTTTACTGACCCACTGGAGCTAGAGCTGAATGCCTTCGGGTGGAGGCTTACTGGCAGAGTGGGGTGCCTCGGGGCACTTACTGGCAGAGCTAGAAGAACTTTGTAACACTTGCCCAAGCAGGGCTGAGGCCAAGAAGCCAGAGAGAGGTGTGCGTGCTGGCATGGCTGAGAAGAGGCTGTCCTAATCAAAGAACCATATCCTGAGCATTCCTGAACCGTAACCTGTTACTTCCCTAAAAAACCCCATAATCGTAGTATTGTCTGTGAGTTCTGTATGGCCACTGCAACGAATTATTGAACCCAGCAGAGAAGTAGAAAGTGCCGTGGGAGGGATGACTGGTGTCAGAATTGGTAGATGGCGGCGAGAGGAGGCATGTCTGACCTGTGCCTCATAGGAATCAGCCTTGGGCTGTTGATCTTGATTCTCCTTCTACCTTGTGAAGTCAGAGGAGGCCAGATGCCTCTCCCATGCCACTCTTACATCCCACAAGCTATGACAACCCAACAAAGGGCTAGGGATCTCTCCTGTTACATAGGTAGACATGCAATTGTGTCTGTTCCTGGTCATAAGGATAGTCTGTCAGTGAAGTTTCATCCTTCCTCAAGACCAGTGTAGAAACCATAGAAATGCCCACACACCACAGTTAGCAATGGTCAGGCTTGTGAGAGAGCTACTCCTAAGTCTGAGGTCACCAAAACCACAGGAACATATGTGAAGAGGTTCAAAAAAGATAACTGAAAGGTGAAGAGTATGCGCGAGTTCTCTATACTACTCTTACAACTTTTCTGTAAGTTTGAAATTATTTCAAAATGAAAATTTTTAAAGTTTTTCAGAAAGATGAGAAAAGAGAATTACTATTTGTTGAGCATCTAAGAACACACCAGGTACATTATTTGTATTCATCTTCACAAAAGCCCAGAAAGGGAGTATTTATTACGTTTCACACTTTATAGATGAAGAAACTGAGACTCAGACTAGAGATCTAGACTGAATCCAGACCTGTGTGTTGGCGAAGCCTGTGCTGTCCACGTTAAACAATGCTGCCCTATCCGAGAGGCCCAGGGAAGAGGAAGTTAAGGAGTTGAGGGAGTTCAGAGGTTGGGGCCAAACGTTTCCCATCTAATGGAAACGCAAAAAGAAATGATCTTAAACGGAAGCATGAAGGAGCTCAGGTAGGTCTAGAAGAGAATGTCCTGCTAGGAAGAGCTGGTAAAGATTGTGAGTGGATAAGTGGAGACATGACTAAAGAGCTCAGGTCTGGGGGTTTCAGAACAGCTGTGCTTGCTTCAGGAAGGGGGTATGAATGAAATCAGGGTTCCCCACCCATGTACCACCTTTCTGATTTCTGCCATGCCCATGTATACTACCTCGACTATTAGTTACTATTTATGTATTTAAATCAGCCCTTTTTTTTTGCACTCAAATACATTTATATTAAAAAGAACTTTGTTGTTGATGTTGTTGTGTACTATAGAGTTGATTCTGACTCAGCAGCACTAAAGGACAGAGTAGGACTGCCTCATAGGGTTTCCTAAGCTGAAATCTTTACGGGAGCAGATCACCAGATCTTTTCTCCCACGGAGCAGCTGGTGGTTTCAAACAACCAACCTTTCAGTTAGGAGCCGATTATATTAATCATTTGAGCCACCCAAGGACTCCTAAACCTGTGATTAAATGTTATTAAATTCTGAGTGCTAAAGAAGCCCGAGGCCTACTCTCTCTTTGTTAAAAAGGGATCATCAAGAGTTACTAAAAGACACAGTAGCACTACGTTGAGTCTCTTTGACAAAATGGAGGAAGGATTAGACAAGAATTAGACAGGAATATAATTATTCGGCCAGGACTGCCTACTATTATGTCCTTACAGGCAGTGGTGTGGGGCCCACCCTTTGGAAGCCCTGGGCGCACACCACCTCACACTCCCTTCTCAGTAGGCATCAGCATGAAAAGTAAGCAGTGGGGTGTTCCCAAGCTCTCCTGCAGGTCACAAGGGCCGAAGGTGTATCGGCCGCTGACACCCCTTTCCAAATGCAGCAGACAAGAACACGACCACAAGGGCCCCCAGCCTACCCCGGGGGGTTGCCTCTTTGCTTCTTTAAGCTACTGTGTCATTGTCTATTTAGGGTAATCTTTTTAGCTGACTTTGCACAACAGTACAACTCCTGTTCAAGAGCAGTGAAAAGGGGAAGAAAATGGAATTTGAAATGTAGAAATAAAATAATTGCGGGCCATGAGCTATAATTTGATTTCATGCTTTACAAGGAAATGAAAGAGGACTTCCTTAAAATGTACTTTTCCTGCTCTCTCTCCCCTCTCTACTCCCCCCTCCCACTTTTTTAACCATTTTAGGATTTCCTCTAGCACCCAAGAGAAAATAGGATTGTGGAAATGTTCAGTTCTCAAGTGTCGCTGGCACTCAGGGGCAGGCTCGATGCTAATGTGAACTTCCCATTCTGGGCAAGAGGAAATTCTTCAATTAATAAACCGGCTGTGCCGAGGCCCGTCTTTAAGGCTTAATCAATTTCATCTGTGCTTAGGATAAAAAGACTGACTATTCTACTTTTTTTCCTCGTTTTCCTTCTTTTAAAAAAAATAAAATGAATGTTTTATTTTAAATTCTTTGAGGTTCGTATCTCCTGTTTCAGGAAATATTGTCTATTTCATGCAGTGAGTATGAACCCCCTTCTTTTTTTCCTTTTGCTAAGAATTTTTACTCAAGAATAACTAAATTATCCTCTGCCCTCATATACTATAACAGCTTGGAAGATGATACAAATAATACAGAATTTTGGCAGACACCTTGAGGGACTGAGGGGGAGGGAAACAGACAAATCATCAAATATGGATGCAAGAAATTCCTCTCAACACAAAATGACGAGGTAGACCTAGGAATGTGAATCATGCCGGCCGAGGCAAACGTCCTGTCGGTGAGGTCCAGACTCAGACTTCACACAGAAGAGAGCCGGCGCTTGTGCCACCCTGTCACTCACAGCTCTGCAACTCACTAGAGTCTCACTTCTGCCAGGAGCTGGCACAGGAACCAACTTAGAATCTCAGAATTAACCCAGGGAGCTTCCTCAAGCATTACCAAGTAAATACCCAAAACTGCTGGCTGGCCAGGGATAACAGAACTTGACAGAGAAGAGAATCCCATCTCTTCTTGGGATGATCACTTGATACCTAGTTCATCCTCAGGCTCCAGGGCAGGAGGCCTCAGTTAGGCCCCAGAGCTGAGGGTTCAGAGCGCAGGCTACGGGAAGGAACAACTCAAGTCTGAATCCTCGCTCCACCTACTAGCTGGTTTTTCACAAAACACTCTCTGGGCCTATTTCTACATCTACAAACTGGAGGTAAAATCACCACTAACCTCTTAGAAGTCACGTGCTCTGCCTAGCATAGGACGGGGAACAAAGAAGACACCTGACAGGCAATTAGAGGCACACTGAGAAGCGAGAAACCTGTGAAGATTCAGTGTAACCTCTGGTCTTCTGACTGATTTTATAAAGATGCCTTCGGGAAAATGTTATTTTTTAAGTCAGTATTGTTCACTAAAACTCTGTAATTCCGGGGTCCTGTCAATATGATTTCCATTGTGAAAATGAGCAAGAAAGCCTCATCGTTACTGGCAGTGGCTACCAGTTATTGAGGATCAACCATCAGCAGTCAGCGTGCAGGCAACAGCCCATCTACGTATGTGGAATCTGAGGCTCAGAAGAGTGAGAAACAATGCTCAGCACACAGTAAGCGCTTGATAAGTGGGGCAGGAGGAAAAGGAGATGGGAAGGGAGGAAAGAGAAGGAGGGAGGGACGGACGGAGGGACAGCGAGACAGAAGGATGGAGAGAAGGAGGACAGCTTGATCCAAGACCACACCACCCCTGCAACCAGAAAGTAGTACAGCCAGGAGCGACATCTGGGCATGCCTGGCCTGAAGCCCATTTGTGTCCCATCAGGCCTCCTCCCTAAAATGCCACCAACGAAGATTTCTTTTGAAGACAGGACCCTATGATCCCAAAGGGAAACTGTGGAGGGAGTCTCATCAAGAGTCTTTCCATCTCTTGGTGCAGGCTGGCCCCTGGATCTCAGGGCACAGCCACCTTCCCTTGCTAGAAAGAGGTGTGAGAAGAAAAACCATTATTTGCAAGCTGAGGTGACAAGGAGGAGTGGAGGTGGGGGAAGGGAGAAATGCACGGTCTTGTCAGGGAACACTCAATTTAAGCTTCCCTTCTCTGCACTGGGTAAGACCTGGCTCAAAGGCCTTGATCCCTCTGAGCCCCAGTCTCCCATCTGCAAAGTGGGACTTCTACATTCTTTACAGGGCTGTGTGAGGCTCACCGACTGTGCATGCGAACCTCATAACCTGGGCCTGGCACACAGCAGGTGCTTCATCATGGCAGTGACAGTTATCAGCGCCGTTGTTCTGAGTCCCCTTCTCGCTGACAAATTCTGGCATCCAACAAAGGCCTGTGCTGAAAGGGAGAAAGTGAGGAGCAGTGTCCCCAAATATAAAAGCTGTCAGCGCCTGACAGTACCTGGAAGAAGTGAAGTTCGCCAGGGTAAGACAACATGTGAGACTACAGTGACCGGGAGCTTTCATGCCCCATCTGGAGGGGACACAAGTCCCCAGACCAGACCACCACAGCTAGACAGGAATGTAGGCCTGGAACTGCCAGATCTTTCGAGTTTTCAAGAGAAGCCAGAAATCTGGACTACTATAGGAAATGTTCCCATTTTTAAATGTTGACAACCAGTTCAAAAAACTTTTTAAACTGCATGGCCCAAACAAAACATATCTGTGGGCCAAAATTGGCCCACAACTCCCTAGTGTGAGCTCTTTGGAATGAGTCTCTAGAAAAGAAAGTTAAGAGAAACAATAAACACCCATCTTCTCTGGCAAGTCCCTGTTTGAGCAGATAAAGCTCTCAAGAACCTATATGTTGATCCAGAGGCAGGGCAGAATTGACAGCCACTGCCCCTCCCACCTCTGTGAGCCAGCTTTTCTCAACGGGGTGAGGAGGGAAGGCAGCAGGCTCTCTGAGATCACAAGGCCCCACAGGGGCTAGAACAGAGCAGAGAAGGGACCACAGGCTTGGGATCAGACACTACTCAGCTCAGACCTTGGCTCTACCTCTTACCAGTGGGGCCACCAGGGGCGTGTCACCTCCCTCCCTAGCCTCCGCTTCTTCCAATGCTGATGAGAAGGTGGGCCAGACCACCCCCAGCAACCTCCCCCCAACATTCTAGGCCCACATCTAGCAGAGTAGTCACAGTATAACTCCACCTTATAAAATGGGAGGGGATAAAGATGGTGCCTACTTCACAGGACTGTTAGGAGAAATAAATGAGTTAATGCATGTTAAAGCCCTCTGAATACGGTTTAACATATAATTTTAACTGTGCTGGGTTTTTCCCCTAAAGTTTCAAGCACAGATTTCCATAATGCATCTCAAAATAACTCCAGTAGGTAAAAATTCCAAGGATAATCGAAGACAATCATTTTTCTGGACGGACGAGGCAGGAAAGCCTCAGAGACCTCAGGCTGCAACTTCCTCTAGGACAGAAGTAATCCCTATAGAGTCCTTAGTCTAAGCCCTTTCCACAAGAAATAAGCAGTATCTTCACAGCTAACATTCAATAAGGTGTTTACTATTAGCTAGTTACTGTTCCAAGTGCTCTGTATGTATTTACTCATTTAATTCAGTCCTAGGATGTAGGTACTATTATCGACATCCAACCCTCCCCCCATTTTGCAGATGAACACACAGAGGCCCAGGGAAAGGATTTGCCCTCAGGCACTCTTAGCAAGAGTCCTGGGTTCTAAACCAATTTTACACCATGTGGAGAAGAAAGCAGGGGCCACAGGGGTCACAGGAGAGAAAGATCAGAGTTGCACTGAAGACTGAAGGGAAGGGCAGTGGGTTGAGCCCACTTGCACCACCTAACCTCCCCAGCCTCACACCTGCCACTCCCAGCTCTTCACACAGTGCTTCAGCCATAGCCCTGCTCTCCACCTCCCCAGGACCTAGCATGTGGAGATGTGCCAGAACCGTCTTCCCACTTGTCCCATCTCCTGGCTCCCTAGCCTTCAAATTTCAGCTCAGATGCCCCTCCCAGATATTTCCTGACTCCCCCAGTCCTGGGCAAGGTGGCCCACCCTCCGGTTCCACAGCCCAGTTCTGTGACTCGTGGGCTCCCTGCAACCTCGTGGGCAGGGGCCCCGGCTGTCTTTTTCCCACAGCATCCCCCGCGTCCAGCAGTATAGAGCAGGTGCTCAACAAATACTTACGGAATAAATGAAAAAAACAGAAAGGACTAGGCCTTTTAACTACCTAGCACTTCTCATCCTTTAGCAATTAATTAGTTCTCTATTTCTTAGCAGTGATGTCCTATTATACGTCAACAAGGTATGTGTGCTTACCTGAAAGCAGAAAGAAACGGAAGAAAAGTTAAGCAGTGCCAAGGACAGGACTGTACAAAGGTCAGATGGCTGCCCTTAACCTGAAGAGAGAGGATTCAGAAGCCGCCAAAGTGGGTATCTACTTGGAGAAGACCCCATGTAAACTCCCAAGGAAGGGGAGCATAGGTACTGATATGCCCGCTTTATAGATGAAGAAACTGAGACGCAGAGCATTGAGCAACGCCCACCCAAGGTCACACTGCCAGCAAAGGCAGGGCTAGGACTCAAACTTCCATCTTGACACTCCCTGGCCCCAGACTCCTGACTCTTCCACCATGGAAGCAGTTCTCTCCCTCAAAGGACTTTTGACTCAGGAAAGCCAGCACCACTATTGCTGGCTCTCATACTTTGGTTCTGAGAGACAGCGGTGGTCACGGTGGCCTCAGCCACAAATATGCCTGGTAGAAATGGGCACCCAGGCCACAGAAAGCCCCTTCTCTGCAGCAGAGAAACCAAGGCAAGGCATTTCTCACTAACCGCAAGTAGAAGGTGCTAGAAGGGGAAGGGCTAGTGCCTACCAGGAGCCACACTCCAAAGGTTCCACAGAGTGGGACATTCTGAGGTTGCAGAGGCACGGAGCCCAACAGAGTGAACCTAAGAAACTGTTTACTGGGGGAGCGGGAGGAAAACAAGAAGAAGAAAAAAGGGGAAATCTACCATAAAAAGTCAGTAAAATCAGCAGAATTCCTTCATGTAAAGGGTGCAATTAGCATATGGACTCCACTGCCAAGTGAGGCCATTGAAGCAAGTCATGTAAATGAGTTCAAGAAACAATTAGACATTTTTCTGGATCGAGACAGAGAGGGACTGAATAAGGCATGGCAGGTCACACATTTCACGGGGAGCAGGTTTGGCGCCCTCCACATCCTGAGCAACTCAGAGATGTGCAGGAGGGGGGAGGAAGGTCCCTGTAGGAGGGGATAGGCAGGCCAGGCACCAGGCATGCATTCCACCATGCTACAGATGGGCCATAGGAGCTGAGATTAAAGTTTGGTTCTGTTGCACTCCGCATGTCCATGTAGTTGTCCTCCGGGCTGGGTACTAGGCTTTAGAGACAAATTTGACCCAGTCCCTGCCCTCAAGGAGCTCACAGTCTGGTGGGGGAGAAACACACAAACAAGCAGCTATCAATGCATGAAGTAAGTAAAAGTAAGATGAGAAGTTTCTGCTAAGCAAGCACAGACAAGGAGGAGGCCGGAAAGGCGAGCGAGCAAAGAGGCCGTTCTGGGCCGAGGACACAGCAGGAGGCTACGGAAGCCCCAGCTGCCAGCACCACGCAGAGGATGCTGAGTATGCAGTTCCCCTGGATCTTTGGGGAGATGGCCAAATCACCTCGAGCTTTGTGAAAAAAGGACGGAATGACCAGAGGCACCAACCGCTGGCCCGTGGACCAGATATGACTCAACGGCAACGGCTCAGGACAGCTGTTCCAAATCTTCTCGAGAGCTGAGCACATGTGGCCCACCCAAAGAACAAAAAATGCCGAGCTCTTGTGAGGTACAAAATTTATTAGGTCCCTTCTAACCCAATTGGTTCTGATTTCCTCCCTTTATGTGGTTCACAGTATGGGCTGTCTAGCTTCATCAAGCTCCCTGGGCCCTGGGCCCCTGAAACACTCATTTCCTTCAAGGTGAAATAAATATTTATTCCCAGTCATTCTAAAAGGACCACAAATATTTCTTTTGTGTTCTCAGCAGACTCGCTGGCAGTGAGCATCTCCACACCCCTGCGCCCTGACTTTGAGCGGGCTCTGTCCCACTGCACGTCCCAAGGGTTGGATCAACCTCAGATAAGCTCTTGCACTGATGAATAGTTTCTCAGTTTGAAAGTAGAAATGATCCGTAGTACTTTGAGAAGAAAACGAGGCACTTCCCTCCGTGCCTGCACCCTTGTCTGTTAAACAACATCACACCAGGCCACGTGATGGAGTGACAGGGCCAGGGCAAGAGCCCAGAAGTGTCCTTCCCTGCTTCTTTTCAAGCCTGCGAATGCTCGGAACCAGTGCCTCTCTACCATAGTAAGGGAGGAAGGAATGGGATGCATGTGGGTTCTGGGGGGGACAAGAGGGGCAGGGCACTGCCTTTCAATCTCAGTGCCCAGCCCTTTACCTTGGCAGAAAGGAAGGACCCTGAGTCCACACAGTAAGCAGCCTCTGGGCCAGGCCCTGTGCTAGGGATGCTGATGCCTGCTTTCACACAACCTTCACAGCAACCCTGCAAGGTAGGCACTCTGATTCCCATCTTCCAACGGTGGAAACTGAGTCTGAGAGACCCAAACACACAGCCAGTGAGGGTAGAGCTAACATTCCCAAGGCCATGGTCATCCACAGCCCTTCAGAGTTCCTTGTCACCATGCATCTTATTTTAGGGGGCCCTGCCACTGGCCCTGCCCCAACGAGCGAGGCTGGACTCACCTCCTCAGGGCACCCAGCTCCATCTTCAAGAGCATAGCCTGCTTTGTGCTGGTTTAAGGCTTCTGGAGGGGCAGTGCCCATCTCCATGTCTGCCTCTCCTCATTTCAGCCCCCAAATCTGTGGGGCTAAGTGTAGGCTGATGTTAGATACTCAATCCTACTCAGGGATAAGCAAGCCCAAGCAGCCAGGCAGAGTATGAGAGTCCTGGAGTCGAGTCCCAACGCTAGTGAAGACCTGAGAAAGCCAGTTCCTCTCTCTTGAGCCTCAGTCTTCTCACCGATATGAATGGCCTAGGGATGTGTATGTCCTCACATCCTTTCTGGGGTGGGAGGAGGGGAACCCTACTAGAAGAACATTTTTGAGAACCTCAGGAAATTTAGAATATGAATGGAGTATTAGATGATACCAAGGAATTACTGTTAATGTTGTTAGTTGTTATAATGGCACTGAGTTATTAAAAAAAAAAAGTCTATTATTTTTAGAGAGATATACATAAACATTCAAGGGTAAAATGACTTGAGATCTTGGGAACGTGTTCAAAATGTTCAGCAAAAAAAGGGGGAGGAGAGATGAAACAAGTATGACAAAATCTTAACAATTGTTAAATCTGCATGATGGGTATATGAGAGTTTGCTTATGTTATTCTACTTTGGATAGGCTTGAAATTTTTCATTAAAAAAAAAACAAAGACCTCCTTGAAGACAGATTCTAGCAACAAAGAGATGAATCAAAATTCAAAGCAAGACTTCAGGAATGAGGAAGACAAGCATGAAAGGGCCAAGGGTACCCTCTGAAACCACTGACACAGAATTAAGTCTCAAGAGCTGTGATGTTTATTCTTTCACTAAAATCATGTGCCTATTACATACCAATTGCATTTACTGCAATTCTTGGAAGAGAAGATACATATTAAAAAATGATTTCACTAAAATAGACTGAGGAAAAAACCCTATAGCAGAACAACAAAAACCAGGAGGAAAGGAAGGCATAACAGTGAGATGCTTCATTCCTGAACCTAGTGGCTTAAGAAACCTAGGTTTAACTATGTTTATTAAAAGATTTAAAAGTAGGCATTGGTAGAATTATAATTACCTCTAAAGTAAAATAAACTGCAGACCTACCTGAATTAAATGAGACAGAGACATCACATAGAAAATAACACAAACAAAGAATACAGCAAAAAAGCACAGAAAATGTTTTTAAAAAAATAGAGCATGATGACAAAAAAACCTGATGCATAATAATATAAAAGGGATAAACTAACCTATTAAAAGAGGTTTTCTAAACAGAAAATACAATCCTATTTTGATGTTTTTAGATGATGACACTTCAAACGATTTCTTTTTCTCTTAGCTGTATTTTCTGATTTTCCCACAATGCTCTCTCTCTCTCTCTCTCTCTCTCTCACACACACACACACACACACACACACACACACAAGCATTTCATGACTGCTCCTATGGGCCAGGCACTGGTCTAAGCACTTTACGAAGATTATCATACAACAACCCTATTCTGTTGTTATTAAGTTTTTTATATTATATATGAGACTGAGGCCCAGAGAGGTCAAGGTCACTTGACCTTTCACTCTCTTAGTCTGCCAATAACAGTGTAATTTTGTACATAAACTTTAGAAAGTAATTGGTAATATGTATTCACAAGCCTAAAAAAATTGTTCACATATTCCTGCCCCACAATCCTGCCCCCATAAAATAGAAGTACCACCTCACTCCTGGTAATCTGCTCTAAAGAATAATCTGAAATGCAAACAAATGCTCATCGTGGTGTTATTGGAGTAGGAGATATTGAACACAATGCATATAATCAGCAACAGAACAGGAGACAAAATATGGCAGAGCAAGACAGTGGAATACTACAGAACCATCATGTTTTCAAAAAATATTTAATGACACAGAACAATGCTCATGGTACAAAATCTTTAAAAGTCAAGATCTAAAAAATTTTAGTACAGTCCTTACTAGGAAAAAAAAAGTCAAACTATTAACAGGAATTATCCTGAGTAATAGGTTAACAGATTATTTTTTCCTTATACTTTCCTCTATTTTTCTAGATTTTCAAAACACATGAATTACTTTTATAATAGAAGTTTTTTTTAATAACACATGAAGAATAAAACTACCTACACTACCTCCTCTGAAGCATTAATAAACTAATTAATCTGAAAGAATATGCCAATGATGATATTCTTAATATTTAAGGTTTCTTCGGTTCTTTTTCAAATCTACCTATTCTTTTTTCATAGTGTCCTAATCTTGCTATGGATTTTATTCCTTCATTTACATTTCAAACATTCTTATTTTTAAAGTATCTTTCAGATTTTCTTTTATGGTTTCTAGTTCCTAGGATATGAATTTTCCTACTTGTGTCTATAGACTCTCTTTCTCATAGTGGTAATTTTCTTTGTAAGCCTTGTAATTTTGGTCTGTAAACTCATTCTCAGCGAGGGTGTTTTCTGTGGGAGGGAGTCCCATATGTGTGTGGTTGTAGAGATGTCCGTGGGGTGTCCAGGGCCACAGGGCATCAACAATTGTCACATTAGTTTCTTGGCTCCAGTTCTAAAAGTACCAATGCTACGTAATAAGCCCTACACCTGGATGCATGCAGTCTCCTGGAGGGAGGAACTCTTTTTGAGCTCATCATCCAAGGAGCGCAATGTAATTCTGACCTGCTAGGAGAACCTTCCTAGTCCCTTTTCTTAATTTGCGAAGTGACCCCTCACGTGTTCAGTCCGGATACCGCTGTGAACCAACCAGCTTCAACTCCTACTCCCTGTTACACATTTGCCTTTCTTTTCATGCTTAGTCACTGAAGATATGTCTTTCTTAGTTTTGAACCTTCTCTTAATGTTCTCTACTTTACCCAGCATTTCACTATGTTGGGGATATAAGCCCCCAGTGACAGCATGACCTTCACATTCACCAGAGGTCTGAAGGAACATGGTAAACCATAAAGGGTAAAATGCTACACACCTGTGAGGGGTAGCTGACACCATGCCATTCTCAGCACTAGAAAATACTAGTGGAAACTAACAAACTGTGAGAAACTAGAAGTCACTGTGGTACGCAGAGGGCTATAGCCTGAGTTGTGTTGTACAGTCTTTGAGTCAGAAAGACCTGGATTTGAACTCTGGCACTGTCAGCTTTGTAACCCAGGGCCCACCCTCTGTACCACCCCCCACCCACGGGGCTATTATGAGAATTAGTGAAAATGTTAACAAAGCACTACAGAAGGAAGGACAGGCCTTAAGCCTGGTCTGCTGCGTATGTTTCTAGAAGTTGACCTTTGTGCCACTCGGTCTCACAGTAAATATTCAGGGATGGACCAGGATTATTGTGTACCAGTTACTGCAGACAGCAATATACAAATAACTTCAAATATAAGAATCAACATAAAGCCAATTCCTATGAGGTGAAGGTCAAATATAACCCAGAATTCCACATTCTCCAAGCTTCTGTACCACTCCATTTTCTGACACTTTGGCGAACCTGGCCAGTTGTACCTCTGTCTGAGCGTAGGTTATGTTATCTCCTGCTTCCTGTAACTATCCCTGAAAAGGCCGTATCATCTGACATTAAAGACATTTTATGTCTTCTACATCTGTTGGCACTTTTGCTCCACATAAACACCATAACAGAGTGTTCAATAAGTGGAAGTGATTACAGTAAGTCCCTGGTTTATGAACTTCCGACTTATGGACAACTCATACTTGCCCTTTAATGTTATGTAAATTTGCCCTCACTATGAAATGACTGAACCAACCCCTAAACCAAAAAAGACCAAAACTGTTACTGTCAAGTCAATTCCAACTCATTGCAACCTTACAGGACAGAGTAGAACTGCCCCATAGGGTTTCCAAGGAGCAGCTGCTAGATTCCAACTGCCGAGTTTTTGGTTAGCAGCCAAGCTCTTAACCACTGCACCACCGGGGCTCCAAACCAACTCCTACTCACAACAAATTCTTCACCACAATCACCTTCACTTGCTGCATGTGCAGCTTTTAAATGGCTGAAAAGGCTTCAAGCCTTTTCCTGCACTAAACCAAACCACTGCTGTCAAGTCAATTCCGACTCATAGTAGCCCTGTAGGACAGAGTAGAACTGCCCAATAGGGTTTCCAAGACTGTAAATCTTTTTTTTTTTAAATTGTGCTTTAGGTGAAAGTCTACAGAGCAAATTAGTTCCTCATTAAACAATTAACACACAAACTGTTTTGTGACATTGGTTGTCAACTTCGCGATGTGTGAACACTCTTCCCTTCTCCACTCTGGGTTCCCCGTTTCCATTCATCCAGTTTTCCTGTTCCTTCCTGCCTTCTAGTCTTTGCTTTTGGGCTAGTGTGCCCATTTAGTCTCATATACATGATTGAACTACGAAGCATGTTCTTCACATGTGTTACTGTTTGCCCCATACCAAAAAAACAAAACCTATTGCCGTCAAGTCCATTCTGACTCATAGCAACCCTATAGGACGGAGTAGAACTGCCCCATAGGGTTTCCAAGGAGCAGCTAGTGGATTCGAACTGCCAACCTTTTGGTTAGCAGCCAAGTTCTTAACCACTGCACCACTAGGGCTCCCCCTTGCACTAAAGTAAGGCTAAATAAGAACCATACGCACCTGCTCCAACTTACTCATAAATTCTTAAAGACACACTTAAGAACGGATCTAGTTTGCAACTCGAGGACTGCCTGTGCTATTACCATTATTCCCAGTTCCACCTCTACAGATGTAATGTGTCCAATCATCCAACTCCAAAGATATTTCCTGAAACGAACTCACACACCTTTCATTGAGAGCACAGACTCTGGAGCCAGAATGTCTGGTCTGTGAAATGGTAGTAGTAGGGTCAGAACCTGTCTAACTTCAGGGGGGATAATGAGAATCAAGATCAGCACAAAGCTGAATCCTATGAGACATATCTCCACTCTCCAACCTTTTTAGCAATTCTGACACCAGACGTCCCTCCCGCGGCACTCTCTACTGCTCTTCTGGATTCGATAATCTGTTGCAAGAGCCACACAGAACTCAGACAACATAACAACAGCTAAGTGGTTTATTAAGGAGTAACAGGGTACAACTCAGGATTAGGATCAACAGGCTATAACTCAGGATCCAGATCAGGAAGCATGTAGGCAAGTCCAGAAGGCTCCCCTGAAGAGGAAAGCACATCTCTCCCTTCTTCAGTGCAGGACAGCCCTCTCGGCTCCTCTAAGCCATGCAAGAAAGCAGGCCCTTCTCTCTGCTGTACACACACCCCTCTCAACGTGTAGGCCTCCTCTCAACCCCCTCAGGACAGGGGTCCTCTCTGCCCCTCAGGACGGGGTTCTTCTCGGTCCCCTCTGGACAGGCTTCCTCTCGGCCCCTCAGGACAGGCCTCTCTGCCTTCAGCTTTCCTGCTGTCAGTTTCTCCACTGCTAATGGACCCAGCTCATAGCCAGTGGAGCAGTTTTGTTCAGCTCTGTTAGCTGCATTCCTAGCAGCAGGTTTCTGCCATCACCACCGTCTGCCGCAGGGCCCTTCCAGGTCTCTGTCTTTAGTGTTACAGCCCTTGACCCGTGTTACAGCTCTTTTAGGAGGTTCCTTGCCTCTTGGCTCTCTGCTTCTTCTCTCTTCTCCTTTCTGCTTCTTTCTTTTCTCTGTCTGCCAACCTCTGTGGGGTTAGCTGCATATATAAGCAAACTACTGGTCAGTTTCAAGGCATCACCCTCCCACCAGGGCCACAAACTGACCAATCCCCGCTCGGTATGCCACAGACACTTCATTTGCAAAGTAGGCTACAGTCACTTCATTTGCATAGGTATACTGACCAATCCCTACAAGATGCATAAAATAGACCAAACACAGGGCAGGCTGCCGCCCAGAACCAAACAGAAAGCATCAAACTACAAAATTTCAATCAACCTGGACAAAAGTATTAACCTATTTGGGGTAGAAAACTAGGGCAAAGGTAACTCCTCAGGGCCACAGGGAAAAATTCTCAAGCTGTTTTTTCAAAGAACCAAGGCAAAGGCCATGTTAAGGAACTCATCTCACCACAGGTCCAAGCCAGCTCCACCACTTACAAGCTAATGATTTTGTTAATTTACTCACTCTCTGAGTTCCTCAATTTTGTCATCTGCAAGATAGGGATAAATCAGTACCCACCTCAGAGGACTGTTGTGAGAAATACATGTGGCTATATTAAAGTGTCTGTCACAGTAAGTGCTATAAAAACACAAAACCAAACCCGTTGCCGTTGAGTCAATTCCCACTCATAGTAATGGGTTTGCTATTATTATGACTATTCGTCTTCATGCTCCTAAGTACTACTTCATAAATGCTATATTCCTAGAGCACAAGTACAGGTATAAGTAGGACATTTTTTTAAATCTAGTAGATAAGAGCGCTAGAGTTTCCAGCTGGAATCTTTCCCTCATGACCTCAGACAGCAGGGCAGTGCTGGGTCCCAGGGACACACTAGAAGGGCACTCCTTCAAGATTCAGTTAGTCAATAAAGTGTTTCTAGTGGGTACTACATGCCAAGCACTATTCTAAGGAAATGAAGCAGTTTAACAAAACAAGGTGCTTGTCCTTGTGGAGTTCACATCCTACTGGGAGAGACATGAGAGTTTTATACAGAGATAAAGCTACGTGGAAAATAAAATGGGGTTACGGGATAGAGTGGTGGGGCTGGGGGTGTTATTCCAAAAAGAACTCTCAGGAAGGTTCCCCTTAGACTAATGTTTAAGCATGGACCTGAATGATAAAGTGAAATGTGTTCCAAACAGAGGAAACAGCAAGTAGAAAGGTCCTAAAGAGGAGATACGCTGGAGGAAGAGACGGCCAAAGTGGCTGGGACACAACAAGTAAAGGAAGGTGGCAGGAGATGGGGCTAGATCACGTGGAGCTTCCACAGTAAGGAGCCTGGATTTTATTTGACTTGTAACAGGAAGCCAAGGGCAGTTTTTAGGTCAAGGAGTGATATGATCTGAGGTATGTGTTTTAAAGTTCACTCTGACTGCCGTGTAGAGAGTGGATTATTGAAGGTCAAGAGTGGCAACAAGCAGACCAATTGGAAAGTTGCTGCTATCATCCCAGTGGGAGAGGATGATGGCTGAGACCAGGGTGGCACTGGGGAGGACAGTAGTGCTCTGCTCCAAAGCACACATCCCAACTAAACCAGCGTAGGCATGGAAAGTGGCTCCCGATACAGCTTAAGTACCACTACATCCTCTGGGATGCCACCCCAGCAGCTCATCAGGAGGTATCAGCCCCACCCCTGCCCTGGATCCTCACGGCAGAATGTCCACCCCCTCTGTCCCAGACCTTTTCACACTCTTTTATTGTCTGCTCACAGGTCCATCTCCCCATTGCATGTGAAGCTTCCTGATCATTAGCATCAGACTGGACTCAGCTGCATGGATTCCCAGAGTACAGTGCTCCAAGGTTTTTCTGAAGATATGAAGAAATGCTTATCTACAACTGAAATGTGGAAACGAGAAGGGGACAAATTTTTATCTTCCTCGTTAGGAAGTCTACAGATATATCTAAAACCAAAAGGCGAAAATAGTCTTATAAGCATGTTTTAAAGACTAACACAAAAAGAATCAACTGAAGAGCTGAAAATGGTTGCCTCTGGAGAGGGGAGAAGATTTGTTCTTATATACTGAACTGTCTGGCTCCTCTACTAGACCGCACCTCTCCATCCCGTCCACCCCCTGCATTAGCACAGCGCCTGGCCCGTAGCATGTATGCAGTATGCTGAAACAACGAACAAACAAATGGACACACACATGAACATCCAATCCAGAACCATTTTTTTAAACCTCAAACCCGAGCCTCTGGAAGCATACCAAAGAATGACTGAATGAGCGCATCTAAAGCAAGGAATCCAACACAAATCAAGACGACTCAGCAGCTCACGTCGCCCACTCCAAGATATGGACAGTTCGCCTGACCCAGAAAGCCAGCTTTGTCTGTTTGTTAAAAAGCAACTAAAACAAAATTGTTTTAAGTTACAGCTGGTGTCTGGGTCTCTTTATTGAGCACTTAAGATATAGAGCTGATTATTTTTCTGGCAACAACGAAAAAAGAAAGGCTGAAAGTACGGTGTCCTGTTACCAGCTGTCTCCGGAGTAGTTCTTACAATCCATGTCTGCGGCGGGGCCAGAGACAACTGGAGAGGTACACACATGAAACTGGTTGTGGTTTCCTTTTCTTTCTTTCTTTCTTTCTTCCTCTGCTGCATTCCAGTAACCCGGATCACAAAGAACACGATTCTTAGAGAGCATCTTTCAGTGTTCTCACTGCTCTTTGCAACAAGCCCCTTGAAAAGGGTACTGGAACACTTAAGAAAATAAACATGTATCCACTCATGGTCTCTGCTCAGTAACTTAAATCTGGACTCCAACACCAGCTCGCCACTGACTTGCTGTGTGGCCTTGAGAAAATCTCTCTGCTCTGGGCCCCAGTTTCCTCATCTATAAAACCAGGATGGAAAAATATACGTGACAGAGTTGTGGAACGAATTGGAAATAATGTCTTTGTAGTGTCACGCACACAGCCTGAAATACAGAAGACACTCAGTACATGGGATGATAACGTCTGACTCATTCTCATCACTCACAGCACCCCTCTCCCTAAGATCCTGAGGTTTCCCCTTAGGCCTCTCACCTGGACAATAACCACAGCAAGAGTATTCATGAAGACCACAGCTGAGACTACAACTTATGTATGTAAGGTGGGTTGGGAGGGAGAGCTTAAGCTGAGCCACTCACTCTCAGACTCTCATTTATTCAAACCCATCCAGGCAAGGTGTGGCGCCAGGTGGGCAAGCCCAAGGCTCTAGGCCAAGGGGCCTGAAGAGCCAAAACTGGCAATGGAGGGCCATGGTCTAATTCCTTGGCCAGGGTATATGTATAAACATCAAGGCTCTCACTAGTAATCCTTAGGCCCCTTCTGCTGGGAAGGGGGGGGAGGCGAAACCCTTCTCTGGCTCTGCTATGGCAGCCCGCAATGGATGGACAGGAACACACTTCTTCCAGCCCCACGTCGCTCTGGTGATACCTACACAAGTACCAACTAACATGTGGTCAGCCCTTTGGTGACATGGCAGGCTGGGTGTCCTTATCACCCCACCACGGACCTGACTTTTCTTCCAGAACTAGGGTGGGGATAATAATAGTATCCATTTCATACTGTTACTGTGAGAATTAAATCAGTAAATACATAAAGCCATTAGAATGGTGGCTGGTACACAGTAAAGCTACAAAAGTGTTAGCTGTTATCTTTATTAGAAGCTATGGAGGTGTGATTATGGGTAGTTTTTATTTTCTTTTTTCTATGCTGTTTTCCAAAATTGGGATAAGAAAATTTACTTCACAATAAACATGATAAAATACTTCATAAAAAGAAAAATTATTATCTACTAAAATATTAAAGTAAAATGCCCGGACTATGTAGATGATAAGAGTCCATCCCAGGAGGCCAGCTGCCTCATCTACTGTGTCAGGTATCTGAAAATAGTTTTCAGGATTATCACTAAAGCCAGTGGGCCACAGCCTGCCCCTCACCTGCCTCTCTTGCCAAAAGATTCTGACCTATATATAGACTCCATTGCCCTAAATCAGTCCCAACTAATGGGACAACAGTGAGCCATGTCCCAAGAGTGGCCTAGCCAGAGGCTGGCCAATGACCTGTGACTTCTGTGACCTGTTCAAGAACATCAGCTGACCGAACAAGATTCCCCTGAGGCTAAGAGAATAAAATATCTAGGAATAAATTCATTCAAGGATGTGAAAGACTTATACAATGAAAATTATAAAACACTGCTGAAAGAGACTAAACCAAAACCAAACCCACTGCTGTCGAGTCAATTCCAACTCATAGCAACCCTATAGGACAGAGTAGAACTGCCAAGGAGCGGCTGGGATTCAAACTGTTGACCTGTTGGTTAGCAGCCAAGTTCTTAACCACTGTACCACCAGAGCTCCAAAAGAGACCAAAGAAGACATAAATAAATGGAAAGATATTTCATGCTCATGGATTGGAAGACTTAATATAGTCAGGATGTCAATATTACCCAAAGCAATCTACAGACACAACAAAATCCCGATCAAAATTCCAACAGCATTCTTTACAAAAATGGAAAAACCAGTCCTCAATTTTATATGGAAAGACATGAGACCCTGAATAGTCAAAGCAATTTTGAAGAAGAAGAACAAAGTAGGAGGCCTCACACTTCTTGACTTCAAAACATATTATACAGCTACAGTAATCAAAACAGCCTGGTACTAGTTTAATGACAGACACATAAACCAATGGAATAGAACTGAAAATCCAGAAATAAACCCAAACATCTACAGTCAATTGCTTTTTGATAAGGGAGCCAAATCCATTCAATGGGGAAGAAACAGTTCCTTCAAAAAAATGGTGCTAGCAAAGCTAGACTTCCACATGTAAAAAAAGTGAAACAAGATTCATACCTCACACCATTCACAAAAACTAATTCAAAATGGACCAAGGACCTATTCATGGGACATCCCCGTTAAGTGGCCTAATAATGTGTGTTTAGTGCTTCTGTTCTACCTCCTAGTTCATTGCATAGTGCCTCCCTTGCAGCAACATGTGGATGTAGACAAAGTTTTGGCCTATGACTATAAATGGAAGTTGTGTGTGCAATTTTTACAAAGAGTCCTTAAAGAAAGGAATTGTGGTATTTTCCCCTTCTTGCTTCCTGCTGGCTAGAATATAGACGTTCTGACTGGTGCTCAAGCAGCCATATTGACTATGAGGTGACCTTGGGAATGCAAGCCACACATGGCAGAGCAACAAGATAGAAGGACTCATAAACCATGGAACATAATAGCAGCCCTAAAAAATGGCTACTTTCAGACTTCTTAAAAGTGAGAGAAATGAAAATGTATTATTTTTAAGCAGCCATTATTTGAGGCTTTCTATAATAGGCAGCCAAACCTAATCACAACCAAATAAAGATGTCATAGAGGACAACTGAGTAACAAACAGAAGGACAAGAGCCAAGGTGAGCTTTAAGAAGCCTTGTAGGGATTACGACCATAGTCTCGTGGGCCATCTCGGTCAACTGGCATAATCTAGTTCATAAAGTTATGTTCTACTTCCTACTTTGGTAAGTAGTGTCTGAAATCTTACAAGCTTGCAAGCAGCCATCTAAGATACCACAGTAGGTCTCTACTCACCCAGAGCAAAAGAGAAAGAAGTCAAAGACTCAGATAAGTAACCAGTCTATAGGACTGTCTACATGAACCACGGCCTCCTCTACCCTGAGACCATAAAAATTAGATGGTGCCCGGCCACCACCACCATAAGTTCTGATCAGGACCATAAAAGATGGACTCTGACAGAATGGGAGAAAAATGTGAAACAAAACCACAAATTCCTTAAAAAAAAATTTAAAAAAAAACCAGACCTACTGGACTGGTTGAGACTAAAGGACTCCCTGAGACTATTGCCCTGAGATACTATTCAAACCTTGAATCAAAATTAACCCGAGGTCACCTTGTAGCTAAATAACAAATAGGATAAAAAAATAATGAATATCATCTGTAAGTACTGTGCTCCTTTAAAAAATCACCTATATGAGACCAAATGGTCAACAACTGCTTTAAAACAAAGATTACAGAATGTAAAGGGGCAGGGAAACTTGATTAATGGAAATGAAACAACCAGAACAGAAATCATGAGAATGTTCAATGCACTGTGAAGAATGTAACCAAGGTTACCGAACAACTTGTACAGAAATTGTTGAATGGGAACCTAAACTGCTGTGTAAACCTTTACCGAAAACACAAGAAAATACTATTTTTTAAAAAGAGGTCAGCCTGAGGATCTCATGCATGAACCACTGGGAGACTGGGCCAGTGAGCTGGGAGCTGAGGTGAAGGGTATGAGGTAGACCCCACATACAGCTGCCATCAGAGGTCACGTGCCTGAGTGGGCTAGTAAAGAGGCGGAGGGACAGGTGGGCATGGGGGCAGGTCCACCTGCCAGGCAGGTGGATGACCTAGCAAGGATATCTCTGTGGCTGCCTATTATAAATAACCACCTGGTCTGACTTGGGCTTAGCACACCCAGTCCAATCACAGCCCACTGGTCTAAATCCCTTTACTAGAGCCATCTTGAGACCATTTCTGCTTCCTGTAACCAAACAAACCTCAACTAAAACATGAGGTCTCTGGGCCTGTTAGTGGACATGAAACCACCCAGCAGAAGCTGAGCTTGGTAACTGGCCAACCTTTGATGTTCCTTCATTTCCACAACTGGCCAGAGTCTCAGTTGTTTATTTTTCCTGAATAACTTTTGCAATGTTTCAACTAAACAGGACAATTTTTATCAACAATTTCCAAGGCAAGAAAAATAGCTGAATGCTTGACTCTCATGAAGACTGGGAGATCTGCTAGGCTATGTTATGTGAAGCTTCCTTCTGAGAACACCACTAGGCTCATACTTTGAGAAGTATGTATGTATACTCACACAGGTACTATGCATCTCCCGTTGTTATCCAATGCATCTCTTCTACTGGTAAAAGAGTTTCTCTCTTCCCTTGGGATCACCTCTTTCTCCAGCCCAGTCCCGAACGTTTTAAGTAGTAGGGCATGGGATGCAGGTCTGGCCAGTCTCTCCCATGTCTTCTGCTAGAACTCCTGGGAGACAGAGCTCTCTGCTGCCAGATAAGCTAACTTGGCAGAAAGAAAGCAGAATGGCAGAGCCAATGGGCTGCTCTTCAATCTCATGGAAGCCAGACTAAAAACTAAGCTGACACAATGAAAGCAAGCCTGAGAGATGGATGCAGTGTCCTGGTGACATTATTTGAGGTCCTGGGTCTAGCTGTGCTTAAAGCTAGTCCCCATGAACTTCCCGGTGTCAAGAATCAGTTTGGGTTGGATTTTTGTCCCTTACAGCCAAAGATTACAAACTAATACAGTGTATTAACAGTGCTTTAACAATTCAATTCAACTTGAGTGTCATCACTTTAACAGCTTTATGGCATTCTACATTCCACATACATTATCTCATTTGATGTACCAACACTGTATGACAAGCATTGTTATGGTCCTTCTTTCACAGACGAGGTCCAAGGAACAAGTAAGTCTGCCATCACTGCCACAGTCATTATCATCATTTTATCAAAATCACACAGATATCAGGTAGCGGAGCCAGGATCCAAACGCAGACCGTCTGAATCCAAAACCCACATGCCCTCTGAGGGGAAGAGGGGGGAAAGACTATGCTGCTTCGGTGGGTTCAAGCATTCTAAATGCAGGCAGGACACAGAGGAAGCCCATGCCTCACCTCTCACATCAAAGTGCATGCAATCTCCTTGAAACAAGGCATCAGTCCATGAACCCATTAGGGATGTTAAAATCTAAATACAATTGAGAATCCAAATGTGCGGTCCAGGTACTATTCATCTGGCAGGAAGAAGGGGAGGTGGAGAGGCTACATTTTCGAGCGGGACGCTGGTGTATAATCTCACCAACACTGCCAAAAGATTCTGACCTACCTATAGTCTCTACAATAATGAAACACTGCATCTTCTAATTCAATTTCTTCACCGCCACCTCAACTCTCCCATACTTATCTCCAACCAAAGCTTCCTATATTTTGCACCCACTTCCCCAGGCTGCAAAAGCATTTCCTCTAATCTATTCACTGTACAGTTAACTGCTCCCCACTACCTTCTTCAAAAGAGTCTTAATTACAGCTTTCAGGTGACACATAGCAAGATAATTTCCAGTTTCCCTCCTGGAAATAAAGAGACCCTAGGTAATTCTATAATTCCACACTATGTCATTCATATTCTGGTGGTAACTGATGGCCTCAGGCCTATATCAGGTCATTTTCTAGTGAGTAAGTATCTTCACTGGTGCTGCAAATACAGCTCCTAAATGTATTCTGCCTCACTGGTTGAGACAAAATTTCTAATTCAGACATCTCATTTTATGTAACTGAGCACACTGAACTTTTTTTTTTATCTTATATTCATATCTTCTAGCAATATGTCACTGAATGATTTTTCTTAGGTCAAAACTTTTTCTTATCAAATTATAATATAATATTAAACATATGTCCCAGAAATGAAAAGTCAGCGAGGACTCCAAAAGAAGGACTGCAGGAAGGTGCTGGAGCGCAGTGGTTCTCAGACACTAGTTGTTTGTGCCACCATCACAAATTCTGCTATACCACGTACTTCTTGGTCTTGTTTTGTTTTTTTTCTTCCTTTTACAGAGTCTGTGTTCATGAAGGAGAGTTTTAGTGAAGGAAGAGACAAGTAATTAAGTAATTCCAGATGTGATAAACACAGTGAACAAGTTAAAACTTTGTGTTGTGATAGTGACTTGGGGACAGACAGCATTAGAAGGGAGGTTTCAGGGACCCCCTCTCAGATGGTTACCTTAGAGCTGAGACCTAAACAGCAAACTAGAGGCAGGACTGCTTGAGCCAGGGGACAGCAAGTACAAAGGCCCTGACATTCGAACAACACAACGCT
>NW_004443937.1:17160677-17194072 GCF_000243295.1 Trichechus manatus latirostris
CCAGCCACTCTGCAGGGGAAAAATGTGGCAGTCTGCTTCTGTAAAGATTACAGCCTTGGAAACCCTCTAGGGCATTCTACTCTATCCTATAGGGTCACTATGAGTCGGAATCGACTCAATAGCAACTGGTTTGGTTTGGTTATATGTATGTGTGTGTGTGTGTGTGTGTGTGTGTGTGTATATATGTAGTTACTATATTTATGGTTTCCTCAACTATTTTAAAGTAAGTTGTAGAAACAATAACACTTCAGTTCTTAGCATCTATCTTCTAAGAACTAGGGCATTATCCAACCCAAGAAATTTAACACTGATACAATAATACGACCTAATACAATGTCCTTATTCAAATTTCCCCAATTCTCTCCATAACGTCTTTCAGAGCTGTTCTTTATTTTCTAGATCTGGGATCCATTCAAATAGCACTGCATTTTGCTGTCATGTTGCTTTTGTTTCCTTTAATCTAGCACTGTCAACTTGCCTTTTTTGTTGTTGTTGTTGGGGGAGGGGGTCTAATCCTGCCTCATTAACACCAGAGAGGTAGGATTTACAACATATAGGAAAAATTACATCAGGTGACAAAATGGTGGACAATCACACAATACTGGGAATCATGGCCTAGACAAGTTGACACACATTTCGGGGGGACACAATTCAATCCATAACACCAGGTAACCAAGCCAAGTCTTCTCTGGGTCCCCACTTTCTCCATCATGTGTCCCCAGGTTCCATCCATCCTCTCTGATTAATCATGAAACAGTCCCTCCTCCCATGCTATGGCCATAGCCCCAAAGTCCAGACCTCTGTATTTCTCTCCTGGGCTTTTTTTCCCCTGTTAAATAAGAGCCTTCCTGCCTCCAGTCCTAACCCTTCCAAACCACTATCCACAGAACTGCCACAAACTGGCTTTCTAAAGCACAGACAGGTGCTCCTGTTTACAAACCTTTAGTGGTTCTCCACTGCCCAGAGCAGTATTTCCCAAAGTGGGAAATGCTTTTGGAGGCAAACTTATCTGGCATTATACAGTAAGAAACTTACTAACTTTTCTGTTCTCTTTCAATCTCTCTGACTGATCAATGAGCAAGTCTCAGTTGGCAGGAGCGGGGGGAGGGATAGTCTGCCTAATACCTCTCTATCACGCCCTCATCTCCTCAAGCTCACAGCCTGCAGCAGCCTAGAATTTGACAACTGATTCTCTGTCTCTCTCTCTCTCTCTCTCTCTATTTTATTATCCTTTTATTCTATATATGGGACAGGATACTGGTTTTTCACTTGCTGTACTGAAGTAAAATTTTCATAAGATCATTTACAATTTAAATATTGAATGGATTCAAATAAAAATATAAATGGGAACACATGTGGCATTGAGCCCAAGACAGAATTGAGAAGGTGGTTCTAAAATGGCTGTAGTGAGAAAGATTGGCCTCCTAGCCTGACCCAGCACCCAAAGCATTTCCCTCAGAAGCTGGCCCTCATACCCTAAGCCACCCAAATCTCATCATCACCCTTCCCTCCACCATTCCCTCTACTCAGACATGCAAACCCACAATTTCCTAAACAGCCATGGTCTTTCGAACCTTCATGCTCTGCATGTAGTGTCTAGCCTGCCTAAACCAGGCTTCCAAGATAAGTTTGAAAAATGCCAACTACCATATCCCCCCTCTTTAAGATGCATAATATACAGTAGTATATTAAGGATTAAAGGCTCTGAGAAGTCCGGAAGGGGGGAGAATCCATTTAACTTTGTTTAACCTAGCATTTCTCCAACTAACTAATCCTTTTCTATTCCCATAACATGTATTAATATCCCTTGGGAATGACTGTTCTACAAAATACGCTTTGGGAAATACTGGCCTAGAACTTTCTCCCCTTCCTCACTCCTGACTTATCCTTGAAGAGTATACTCAAATGTCACTTCTTTGAGATTTCCCTGTCTCCCCACACAGAATGAGTTGTTCCCTCTCATCTATGCTCCTATATGACTTTGTGAAGTCACACCATGTAAGCATTTGATATATATAAATTCAACTGTAAACATTCAGTGAGAAAGAGGGAGAGAAAAAAAATAAATAGTGCAGGTGCTTTTGCCCACTATCCCGCTGAATAAGCAGATGTGCCAAAGTGATCCCTGAATCATCTCAGTTCTCACAGGCCTCTCCCCATGGGACCATTTTACTAGGTAAGCTGGGATTCCCATGTTTAAAAGATAGGCATCTTTCATACACATGGCTCCTAAACATCAGCCAACTACTTCATCTGTGCTCAACCAAAAAAACAGCAATCCATTCTCATGGGAAAAACTGGCCCCACGTTGGACACAAGGCATTCATCTTCATCGAAAACCTTTCCAAGAGATTTTCGAGAGTAATTCAGATGACATGCTGCCTTGAGCGCTAACACTGGACCTGAACACACCTCTGGATGAAGGGGGCACTCCCCGGCAGCTCTTACTGCAAGTCTTTCCCCTAGACTGTGAGCTCCATTTAGCTCTCACCTAAAATTTTACTGAGCTCTCCATCCACTATCAGATCCACTGAGTAAACTCCAAATGTAAATTCTTTGCAACAAAGAAAAGTAGCTTTGTCAGATGACACTCTGCATTCTAACTTTGAATGCAAATGTGACCCTGCAACAAAAACCTACTGAGTCAAAAGAAAGGTCCAATTTTACCGTGTCTTTATTCTGCTTACACCCTGGAACCACAGGTTTAGTTGTCTGGACTCTTTGTGCGTGTGCATGTGTACAATAAGAAAGAAGTCTGCTTGTGAGAGAGGGAGAAGGCCTTTAGAAAGGATGCCATGCGATTCTGAACCTATTCTGCAGATCTCAAAGTCTTGGACCACTCACCTTAGCAACCCAAGAGACCCTGCCTTAATTGCAATTTGTATTCATTTCGATGTTAAAAACAAACAAGGATGTTCCTCCTCATAGTTCACAGTTAAAATAAACCTTCCAGGTGGGAGGGGGATGAGGGCAAACAGAAGACAAAGGCAAACCTTTCCCAAGCCCTCACCCATTTTCAAGGGAAACTGAGATCAACAGACTCTCTTAAAACAAATGACAACTGGTTCCTAAATTGAAAAGAAGCCAGAGAGGAAAGAAGAGAAAGAGGAATAGAGGGAGAGAGGCAGGCCATTTTATAACGGTTTTATAGAGCTCTTACTCAAGTTGAACTAAATTTGATGTTTTAAAGCTAAGCAAGAAACCCCGAGTTACAGCAATAAACATACTCTTTTCTCGTCCTGGTATTCAAAGATGTATTTCCTCTTGAACTAGAGCTCTTGAGGGGCCCCTTCCGATGTGGGGCAGGAGAAGCATGGCACGGGGTAGTCTAAATCTAAAGCGCTGAGCCTGCCCACCCTCCGCTCTTCCTACGAGGCCAGCTGCTCCCTACTGCACTTGAGCTTCGGAGTAGACAGAAAAAAGCCTTCTCCAAACCCTACTCCACTGTGTCTCCCGACCAGCTGGGAGACAGGAAGTAATGTGCAGTCTCAATCAGTGGCATCACTGGGGGGTACAGGGGGTGCGGACCGCACCAAGTGACACTGTCAGAGGTGATGATGCCAAAATGATAGTCTATAAAATTTTTGTGCAGTGTTTCAGCAGACTTTTTTTTAATAAAAAATTCCTGTAGTTATAATAACAAAAACATTTTTCATAAGCCCAGCTTACATGTATCAATATACCTACAAGGCTAAAACTCTATGCTAATTTATTTTTTGAACCTTCTAATGCGCTCTTGTCAGAGCTGTCATTATCGCCCAATTTCAGAAGTTCGAATTATGTGGTTTCATCTGCAGGCACTACAAGGACACACTGCTGTTTTTGTTGCTGCTAGTGTTTTTATAGTCACTGACTTTGTCAAATTCTGGTGTTTTAGCTACAATATTGTGGTAATTAGCACGGGGGGGTGACACCATGAGTCACCACACTGGGTGACACCAACCCTAGTGATGCCACTGGTCCCAATCCTAGTTTTGCATTTTCTGTGCCTCAGTTTCCTCATCTGTTAGACAGAGACAATACCATCTACCTTACAGGTCACTGTGAGGATCAGAAATAATATAATGCTGAGCAACTAACTTTAGTCAACAAATAATAAAGGTGATCGATCACTACTTTATCTACCTCTCTCTTTCATCTCAAAAGGTTTTCTCCTCTTCATAGAGGCCCATGCCACTAAGAGAAACTATGGACAGCAACCCTGTTTCCTACAACTGTTTAAATGCCATACCTTCGTCAACTCTTTTCCAGGTAGGTTCTGTTTTCAAAACAGATTTGGGATCTGCGCTTATGCAGACAGATAAATGACTGGTTTGCTCCAAGCCACATTAATTCTCTCAGTAAAGATGGAACATTTCCCATCACTCCTTCCTCTAATGCTTGGATTCAAGTTCAAAACATGCCTGATAAAGACAAGGATAATTTTTCCGAGGTTAATGGTTGGTCAAATGCCTCTAAGCAAACCAACCACAATGACGAACTCCTGCATCCTCCTGGAGACTAGGAGAATTCTACTGCAGGCTTTACAAATATCACCAGGAGGTCAACAAGAAGATACTGCCAAGGGCTGGTGAATCTAAGCTTTCCTGACAGTCCCCTCCCCTGTTCTCAGTCACACTTTCAATGAAAGATAAACTGAACTCCTCCAGATAGGTATTCCAGAAGGCCTCACACACTCCAGCTCTATACACCCCTAATCATTCATGGTTCCATATTCCTTAGAAAAACGAGATGCAAAACTAAATATAGAGTGATTTATGGTCTTCATTTAGCCCCCTACATCTTTTGCAAGGGTCCTGAAATCAACTTTGCATTACATTGCAAAAATACTCAGAGTTATTACTTTAACTTGAAAAAGGAGGACAAAGACATGTTCCAAATGGGTTGATACACTTGGGACACCCCACTCCCAAAATGCCACACCATCAATAATTCTTTACAAGAAGAATCGTTTTTAAGAGGCAGATAACTGCAATGCACCAAAGAATCCCTTAGCAGGCAAGGGCCTCCTAAAGTTATCTAGTCCATCTCCTAACTCCAGGAAAACCCTCCCTTGCAGACAGTTATCCCAGTCACACACATTAAGCCAGACCTGTGGGATGAGGATTCAAAATAAATTAGGTCAAAGAATAAGCCTCTGGAAAAGCAAGAGTTTTCATAAAAATGGAAGCGTATGCTCAGCCTTCTCACGCATTAGTAAACGTGAGAGAGTCTAAAGGCAACCTGATGGTCTAATAAAATGTTTACAGGGCAAAGGATTCCTACAGACAAATATTGCCTGAAATCAACAGACCATCGGCTGGGGCTTGGGGGCCTTTTTATGAGGCAGAGTCCACTGTAATGGCATTAACTGCACTGTTGGAACACACCTCTACTCCTCCACCCCCGGCCCCCAGCCCAGGAGCCCCTGTCCTGCCCCTGCACTGGGCTCAGCCCCTCCCTCCATCAGTGTGCTGTTCAGTGGCACTAAGAGGTATTTCTGTGTCTGTCTGCCCACTAGACTGGTGCTCCCAGGGGGCAGGGCTATTGCTTGATACATCTGAGTCCCAGAGCTCAGCACAGGACCTGCATGGCCAAGAGGAGGGGTCCCAAAATTTTGAGGTGAACAGATGAGTCTGCAAATAAATAAATCAATAAATGACTAAGCAAAGGGACAAATGAATGACAGAAGGGTTTCTAGCCCCCATTTTAATTAGTTTTAACTCACTCCTTCACTCAACACTTCTTTAGACCTACTTTACGTCAGGTCGCACAGAATTGGTAAATGATGAATCCCATCTGCCTGACAACCTACAATTTCAAACTGAAAAACCTTCCAGGGGAAGTCCCTCATGAAGCAGACAAAGGATCTAATGGGTGACAACGGTAGGCTGCTTTCTTCTCACTATCTTCTCGATAAATAAGTCTTTAATAAGAAAATTAAGTTTTGATCAGGCAGAAATGGCTGGATGGCAGAGGCATAACTAAGGCATGGCAGGCAGGGCACCCTGGGTGCCACTTGAGGAGGGGCGTTAACGAGCAGCTTCTATTGGCCATCGCAGTTTCCATCGCCAGCTATGAGAGATCATTCAGCAATTTAAAATTAATTGCCGTAGGAGGCTATTTTCCGTGGATAGGCCCCTGCTGGATGGACGTTTCACTGAATCCGGGGTGGGCTAATTTAAGCACAGACTGCTGTGCATACTTAAAATGCACTCGCGAGGGCAGGAGCCCCTCACAGTGGGACAGCCGTGCACTCCCCAAAGCAGCCCAAGCACTGAGTGCAATCCCGCTCCATACCTGCACAGCTCCGTGCACAGGCTCCCAGGGGAGCAGCGGCAGGCAGCTATGCACTTGTTTAACAACAGTTATTGATTCTCCAGAGCAACTCCAGGGAGGCCACCTGAGCACAGACAGCCCAGTTAGGCACTGTGACAAATAAAAAAACTCTGAGAGAATCCTACCCAACCTCACGCACAAGGAGGAGAAATAGGGGAATACTCAAGCTTAGTGCAATTCTTGATGAGGCTGAACAAGCTAAAATAGGCAAGGAAGTTCTGCCCAAAAAATGAGAAATAAAGTATCATAATTATAATAATACAAATATTAGTAATAATAGCTAATATTTATTAAGAGTTGACTATACACCAAGCTTTAGTGTTTTACATATTAATTCATTAATTTTCACAATGATCATTATTCGTAGGTATACTATTATTAGCCCTATTTTATATATAAAAAAACTGAGGCACAAAGTGGTTAAGTCATCAGCCCAAGACCACAGAGCAAGCAAGTGATGGAGCCAGGATTCAGAACCAGGCAGTGTGGCACTAGAGCCTGTGGTCTTAATACTTCTATTCCACTACACTGTCCAGAATTTTCTATACTCCCTTCCTTATAAAAGTTAACAACAGTCTACCAAAGGACTTGTTCCTTGGGAATACATCACTTAACTTTATAATACGGGATTCACTGAGAAAACAGCACTCACTTTACAGATTTTTAATCCCATATTCCCACAAATAAATAATTCTGGCATTTCATTTCCATTTGGTACCCATGTTTCATGCTAAGGATTCCTGGGATTACTGATGTATTCTAAAAACTGGGCTTTCATATCTAATGGAGCACCAAGCTTGGCATTCAACAGGCCAAGTTTAACAGGGGTTTAGTTATTAAACCTATATAAAAGGTGGTATCAACCAACAGATTATCCTGAGAACTTCTGCTACAATTTTATCCTTAAAGCTCAAAGATTCTCTCAAGAATTCAGATATTCTCATATTTCATAATATAAAAAGGTAGATACTGCCTAAGTAAAGTCCACTAGCTTTGAAGTCTAGCAGACCTGGGCTCCAGACCCATTTATGTCACCTTTGACAAATAATTCCTATGGGCCTACATCATTTCCTCAGCTGTACCTGACTCACAGCGCCATTAAGAAGATTAAATGAGGTAGTATGTGTGAAGCATCTAGTACACTGCCTGGCACACAATAGGTGGCAGCTGATAATGCTAGCTGACCTTCACTTCCCTTAGTCCTGGGACTGGTATCCATCTCGTTCCTCTACTATCGTATCAACACTCATCTTCCTCTGTTCAAGTCAAAACAATGACACCACTTTAAGGAAACACTCAAGACTATGAATATGGCATACCTGGAGAAAGTATGGATGTCATGGTCTTATACATAATATAAGCACCACAAAATGGCCAAAAATCAAATCAAATCAAACTTTGCAACAAATCCATTAGAATATCAAGACATGGAACAAAAATCTTGCGATTACTGCTGTATCTTTGTCTCAAATTCCCACCTTTGGGGTATAACCATTCATTTATACCATCCACAATCATATATCACCTATTGGCTGATCCGTGGACAAAGTAACCCACTCCAGGAAAATAAACATCAACACGTTAAAACCATGTTTAAAAAAAAAAAATCATGTGAGGTTAAAGTAATTAGAGGGAAACGTATACCTTTAAGTGTTTGACATTCAAAAAAAATCAATCAGTATAATTCACCAAATTAACTGAATAAAGAAGAAAAACTATAAGATCACTTTAATAGCTGCAGAAAAAGCATTTGACAAAACTCAACAATCACTAGTGACAAAAAAAATTCTAAGCAAACAAGGAATTGTTGTTAGTTGCTGTCAAGTCAATTCCAACTCATGGGGACTCCATGTGTGCAGAGTGTAACTGCTCCACAGGGTTTTCAAGGCTGGGTGACCTTTTGAAGCAGATCACCAGGCTTGTATTCCAACGGACCTCTGGGGAGTTTGAACCACCAGTCTTTTGGCTAGTAGTCAAGCACTTAACCATCTGTGCAAACCAAGGACTCCTAAAGAAGAGAATTTCCTCAACACAATAAAGGATAAAAAAAAACACAGCTAACATCATACTTAATGGTTAAATATTAAATGCTTTCTACCCCTCACAGTCAGGAACAAGGCAAGGATGTCCACTCTCAACACATTTACTCAACAATGTACTAGAAGTCCAAGCCAATGCAATAAGGTAGGAAAAAAGAAATAAAAGGCATAACAATTAGAAAAACAGAAGTAAAACTATCCTTATTCACAGGCAACATGATTATTTATGTAGAAAATCCTAAGGAGTCTATAAAATAACCACTAGGACTAATAAGAGTTTAGCAGGGTTGCAAGAGACACAATAAGTATACCTAAGTTAATTATATTTTTATATATTGTTGTTGTGTGCCATTGAGTCAATTGCAACTCCTAGCAACCGTATATGACAGAGTAGATATAAGACAGAGTAGAACTTCCCTGTAGGGTCTCCCAGGCTGTAATCTTTATATGAGTAGATTGGCAGGTCTTTTCTCCCACAGAGCTGCTGATGGGCAACAAATTAAAAAAAAAAAAAAAAACATTTATACAAAATATAAATTAATTAGGAATAAATTTAACAGCATATGTACAAAACCTTTATACTAAAAGCTATAAAATACTACTTAAAGAAGACCCAAATAAATGAAGAGATATTCCAAATTCATGGAATGGAAAACTCAATATTGTTAAGAATCAACTCTTCCCAGATTGATCAAAGTAATCCAAGTAGTTTTTTTTTTAAGGAATTGAAAGGCTACTACCAAAATTTAGATGAAAATGAAAAGGACCTGGAATATTCAAAACAATCTTGAAAAAGAACAAGTTGGAAGACCTATACTACTTTACTTCAAACCTTATTATAAAGTTACTTAATAAAGGCAGTGTGGTATTGGCATAAAAAAAGACAAACAGATCAATGAAACCGAGTCCAGAAACAGACCTACACTTAGATGAGTACATAATTTTCAACAGACAACAAAACAATTTGATAGAGAAAGGAAAGACTTTTCAATAAATGATGAACTGAACAACTGGATATCCATATGGAACAAAATCAATTTTGACTCCCATGTTACACCATAAACAAAAATTAATTAAAGATGAATTATGGACCTAAATGCAAAAATTAAAGCCTTAAAGCTTTTACAAAGAAACAGAATAGAATGTCTTCATGGCTTGATGGTAAGCAAAGCTTTCTTAGACAGGACACAGAAAGAAGTAACATAAAAGAAAAAACTGACAGATTAGACATAATCAAAATTTTAAACTTCTGTTTATCAAAAGACACCGGTAAGAAAACAAACAGGCCAGAACAACCAAAACAGAAATAATGAGAAAGTTCATGCATTGTGAAGAATGTAACCAATGTCACTGAACAACTTTGTGTAGAAATTGTTGAACGGGAACCTAAACTGCTGTGTAAGCCTTCACAAAAAACAATAAAATATTATTAAAAAAGAAAGAAAACAAATAGGCAAGACACAGAATGGGAGAATATATTCACAAAACACACATCTGACAAAGGACTGGTAAATAGGATGTGTAAAAAAACTCCTACAACTCAATAATTAAAAAAAATAAAATAAATGGGTAAAAGATGAGAAAGACACCACAAAAGAACAATATACAGATAGCCAATAAATACATTAAAAAGTGTTTTTTGAAATATTTTTTTATAGCTTTCCCACGAGATTCCAATGTGCAGAGAAGTTAGGAACCACTGTTCTGGGTTAATCATAATGTTCTATATCTTGGTACGGTGTTGGGTTACATAAGTATATGAGCTTTCCAAAATTCAAACAATTATACAATTAAGACTTGTTTCACTGTATGTACATTTTACATAAAATGAAACCTCAAAAGAAAAAAAATATAAGCAAATATGAAATTCTAGTTAACTATATACATGCTGAAGTATTCAGCAGGAGCCCTGGTTGGCAATTCGAACCCACCAGCTGTTCTGCAGAAGAAAGATGCAGTAGTCTGCTTTCGTAAGGATTACAGACTTGGAAACCCTAAGGGGCAATTCTCCTCCATTCTACAGGGTCACAATGAGTCAGAATCGACTTCACAGCAACAGGTTTTTATACTGATACCTGCAACTTACTATGAACTGCATCCCAAAAAAAAAAAAAAATAGGTTGAGAGATGGATGGCTATGTGGACAGATATGTGATAAAGCAAGGATAGTAAAATGCGAAAATCTAGATGATGAGTATACGCATGTCTACTGTAAAATTATTTTAACTTTTCTGTAGGTTAGAAAATTTTAATAATGTCAGGGGGGGAAACATACCACAAGACAACAAACAAACAAAAGTATGTATCACAGTGTAGTGCTTCATAGTTTCTGAAGCAACTTCACATACATTATTTTCATTTGACCTCATTTCCACCTTTATGAGTCAGGTACTTTTGTCCTATCTGGTTCCCCAGACTGTCAGTGTCTGTCCTACGTTAACATCAGGCAGCCAACCGCGCACCAGGGTGAGTAATACCATATACACAAAGCCCGCCTCAGCTGCCAGGGTTTGTTCCAGGTGTGCACACATGCAGGCACACCCTATACTTGCTCACAGACTCCAGCCCACTGCTCTTGCCCATCAAGGTCTCCTATACCCAGGCTCTGCAGTTCAGCAACCCCCTTAGCCCCTTCCCCAGCTTACTGACCCCAGTGCCCCACTGGGATCTCTGCTCTGCAGATCCTTTTTTCTCATGAGCACACCCAAAACTCTGGTCAGAGACGGCTCGCCTCCCATCCTGTCCCCACACGCACCAGTATTAATCCCCTGGTCCCATGGCAGGGAGAAAGTGCAGAGTCAATTATGACAGAACGCAGAATTTCCAAAATATGGGACACATCCTAGCAGATTTTAGGTGGCACACATACTTTTTATTGCAATAATTACATATTTATATTAACATGCATTGGAGGAAAATGGAACTAGCAGTCCAAACCCATGATTTCGAGGATAATATTACTTAGGAGAAGGTTAAATAAAAGAAGTGAGTCAATTTTAAGGTAAGACATTAATAATAATAAAGGTGGTGTGCAGATAAGTCAAAAAATTACAACAACTCAAGTTTGGGATCACCAGTTCCACAGGACTCACCAGCCGCTAACAGCACCATCAACAATGCATCCCATCCCAAGGCATGAAGACCTTGAACTTCTCTCCTCACTGAGCTCCTCCACTCACCCTACAGTGCTAGGTTCACCCAACTGACCGCAGATGTCCTAATAGGACAGTCTGGGTAGTACAAAAACCGAGACTCCAACCACACAGAACAAAAGTCTATTCCTCACAGCTCTGTGGTTGTCGTTTTGCATGAAACCTGCCTCATATTGATTTTTGCATGATTCCATGCTGCCAGTCTTGATTCTCTGTGTGACTTCAATTCATATTCTTTCCCCATCTGTCCAAGACATAGCTGGGGCTGTAAAAACATGGCCACAAAGCAAGATTCATGTTAGAGGAGAGAGAAAGCATTCCAGAATTTATTCCACAAAACTGGATGTCTGGCACATAGTAGGCACACGATGAATGCATGATGAATAAATGAAGCCTGACTAATCTTTGAGGCTGAGCTGTTCAAATCCGAGCGTGTATGATGGTGTGCCAGGGCATCAGAACAGCATAAAATAAATGTAGTCCTGACATTTTTATACAAAGACTTAACTTTCCCTCGTGGTAACTCACTTAAAACATTATTGTTACAAAACAGTCAGTACAATCTTTGGGGGGGGGGTGAATTTGGCAATATCTATTAACATGTAACAGACCCAGCAATTTCCATCTCTACGGCAGAAACACTTCCACAAGGGTGCAAAGAGATCCGTTTGCCAAGCACTGTTTGTAATAGCAAAGGACTGGACACACTCTAAACGCCCATCATTAGGACACTAGCTAAAGGACACATGCACACACAAGGGAATATCCTAGCCACTAAACAAGAGTGAATGTGAACTATCTGAACTCTGTGGAAAGATCTCTAAGGCAATGGTAAGTGGGGAAACAGCAAAGTGCAAAAGGGCAGATGTCGTATAACCCCATTTTTACATAAAAATGCAATCATTAATATGAGTGTAAACATAAATATGTATGAAGAAGGTCAGATGAATATGCACCAAGCTATCTGTTAACAACAGTATATGGAGTGGAGAGACCCTCACTTTCCCTGTAAGTCCGTTAGGAAATGTTTGAATTTTATGGAAACTTTGTAATCAGGAAAAAAAATAAAAGCTTAAAAACAAGCAGTGTGTGTCACATGCAAAAATCCATACATTAAAAAAAACAGACTTCAGCCATCCAAGGTACAACTATTGGTCTCTGTTCACCTGAAGCAACAGAGGAAGAAGGAGTCAAGAGAGGAGGAGGAAATGGAATGTATGGCTAATTGCCTCCATGAACAACTGCTTCCTTTGCCATGACGCCAGAGAACTGGATGGTGCCCGGCTATCATTACTGAACGTTTTGATCAAAGATCCTATAGAAGAATCCAGATCAAAAAGAAGAAAATACAGAACAGAATTTCAAATTCTCATGGAATCCAAACTTTCTGGAGCCATGGAGGTTTGATGAACCCCTGAAACTACTGCCCTGGGATAATTTTTAAACCTTAAGCAAAAAAATATTCCCTGAAAGTCTTCTTGGAAGCCCTGGCGGTGTAGTGGGTAAGAGCAAACCGAAAGGTCGGCAGTTCGAATCCACCAGGTGCTCTTTGGGAACTCTATGGGGCAGTTCTATTCTGTCCTATAGGGTCACTATGAGTCAGAATCGATTCAACGGCAGTGGGTTTGGTTTTTTTTGTTGTTGTTTGAAGTCTTAATAGTTTAGCTTAACTAGTAAAGAATGTCTGCCTTGAGCACTATGATCGTTTAAGATCTATCTATATGAGATTAAACTGACAACTGCAATTTGAAAGATTAGATAGAACCTCAGGGAGCAGGGAGTTTACATTAATGGAGGAGGAACAACTCGAAAAAGGAGGGTGAGAATCGTTGTACAATTCAAAGAGTATAATCAATGTCACTGAATTGTACATGTAGAAACTGAATTGGTGTATATTTTGCTGTGTATATTCTCACAACAACAAAATAAAATAATTTTTTAAAAAAATGAGATACTACCTCACCCTCATTAGGACAGCAATGATAAAAAAAAAATGGAAAACAACAAGTGTTGGTGAGGTTGTGGAGAAACTGGAATCTTCATCCACTGCTTTTATTGTTGTTGTCGTGTGCCACTGAGTTGATTCCAGCTCACAGCGACCCTATGGGACACAGTGAAACTGCCCCGTAGGGTTTCCAAGGAGCGGATGGTGGATTTGAACCGCCGATCTTTTGGTTAGCAGCTTGAGCTCCTAACCATTACGCCACCAGGGCTCCATTGTTGGTGGGAATGTAAAATAATACAGCCACTGTGCAAAACAGTTGTTCCTCAAAAAGTTGAACACAGAATTACCATATGACCCAGCAATCCCAATCGTAGGTATAGATCCAGAAGAAGTGATGGCAGGAAAGCAAACAGAAACCTATACACCAAGGTTCACTGCAGCACTTTTCACAATAGCCAAAATGCAGAAACAACCAAAATGTCCATCAACAGACAAACGGATAAACAAAATGTGGTATATACATACAGTGGCATACTACTCAGCCATAAAGAGGAATGAAGTCCTGATGTATGCCACAATGTGGATGAACCTTGAAAACATCATGGTGTATGAAATAAGTGAGTCTCAAAAGGACAAATACTGTATGGTCTCACTTACACAAAATAAGCAAATACATAGAAACCAAAGATTATTAACGGTTACCAGGAATAGGAGGGAGGGGGAAAGGGGGAGTTTTTGTTTAGGGGGCACTGCGTTTATGTTAATTAATGGTAATGAAATGTTTTGGATGAGGGTAGCAATAATGGCGGCAGGACATGAAAAACATAATCAATTGAATTGTAAATGTGGAAGTTGTGTTGGCAGATGTTTTGGTGTATATGTTTTCACCACAATAAAAGAAAGAAAACCTTAAAAAAAAGGCTTCAAAAAAATGTCTCCTTCCTCTTGGCTATATACGTTTGGCCCGCCACCCCACACCCAAGCCGTAAATTCACTTACCCCGCCACTGATGGGGCTGGGCCCCTGGGGAAAGTTCAAGCAGCACTATTTAGAATAAGAACACCACAGGTATGGGAAAGTCACACCCTTTAGGGAGAATAGAGAATGCCCCAGCGGCCCTCCCCTGGTCTTGCTCACTCCACAGTGCTCCTGTAAGGCAGACAACAGGTCAGTGTGCTCCCCACCACAGGCTTTTATGTCCAACTTCCTGTGGACCCTGAGCAAGAAGAGAGTACTGAAGATTCAACTCACCACTGCAAGTGTACTTGCTGAACTTGAAGACATCTTTGTGTTCTGTACTTTTTGGTTGCGTTTCAGGGGACTTGGGATTATTATTAAAGATCCTTTCTTGGGATTTTTGCGTTTGTTTAAATACACATATACATAATTCAACCATAACAACTATTTCCCAGGAGAAAATTTTAAGAGGCCTCAGAAAGACCTAAACTTCATAAGCAACTCAGAGACAGAGGCCGTCTTTACCAAATTTGAAAACGGACAAAGAATGGAGTAGGGGCAGTTAAGAGCTACACAAAAATAAATGGTTTTTGAAAAATCCAAACGATGGCTGGAGGCTAGGAGAACTGGCCTCTTGGTTTCTCCTTCCCTCTCATCCACAATCCACCCCCCTCACCTACCCTGAAATAACATCGCTTGGGGCCACAACCATCTGTAGCTGCCAGGGAAGGCACAATACATTCAGAAACTCTTGGACCCACATGTCCTGAAGCTCGGAAATGCACAAACAAAAGGTTAGAGGCAGGGGGATGGGGGAAAGGGAATAAAGGATGAAAGATTAAAATTGCAGGCAGAGACAGACAGCTCCGTTTTTTAATAACTGAAAACACGAGTTGGGCCTGAATGTGCTCATTGTTTAGCAGAGGGGGCAGTCTACGCAGGCAGGACTGGCTGGCGACAGGGCTGCCTTGCCATCAGAAGTTAAGATTTACCAAGGGTGGGGGGGCAGACCTCCACTCTGAGCTCCATTTACTGACAATGACATAGCGCCCAACAGCCAGGTGAGAATCGGATCACAGTCACCCTGGGCTGTGGGGCACAGGCGAGGAGAGAGAGCGCTCAGGTCGACTTCAAAAGCTAGGAAAGCACCAAGGATTCGGTAACACAGGTTTTCAAGACACAGCTGCTGCTGGGAGTGTAGGTTGGTACAACCTTGCTGAGAAGCAACTCGGCAATTTGGATCAAGAGGCGTAAAAATGTGTATACCCTTTGGCCCTGTAATTCCACTTCTAGGATTCTAGCCCCAGGAAATAATCCAACCCGGGACAGACCTTGATACACAAAGACATTCTGTGCAGCATTATTTACAATAGGCAAGAAATTGGAAACAATTTAACGTCCAGCACTAGAGGGACCAAGTTCAGTGTTTATTTACTTATAATCTGCCTTACTGCAAAAAGGATGTAAAGCAGTTTATAAAAATACACAGAACAAAGGGAAAATGCAACAGAAGGAGTCACAGCAATAGGAAAAATGTTTTCCTTAAAAAAGATGAAGCCTGAACTGGGCTGCTTATTCTTTATACACTGTGAGTGTCCAAACTCTTCCAGGGGGGCCATGAGATTAACACACCACCACCACCACCAACAGTAGAAGCTACTATTTGCTGAATACCTGCTGTGTGCTCTGAAGGCACAAGGTTCTTAAAGTACACAATTTCACTGAGTCCTCAATGTAACACAGCAAGGGCCAGGAAAACGTGACTCTACAGGGCAAGCCAGTCTGTAAATGACAGGCACAGATTTTGAACACAAATTTCTCTAATTCAAAGCCTGTATGCTTTACACAATGCCACATGCTTAAATAAATTGTGTATTCATACAATGGAACTCTTGCAGACATTAAAAATGATGTTTATAGAAAGTGATTAACAGCATGGGAAAAATGCTTAGAATATAATGTTAAATTTAAAAAGCAACAGAAAAACTACATAAAATGCATAATTTCAGCCATGTAAACCAGATGATTATATTTTCTTCCTTATACTTTTGTGTATTATCCAAATTTTCCAGAACAGGTCTATATTAGTTTTATCATCATTAAAAAAATGACTTGGTATTTTAAAAATATATACAGGGCCACTGAGTTCTTTATATCACAGCACACCCTACCAATATGTACACCAATTCCCTTTTGTTTTAAATAAAGATTCTAAACATGTAGTAGAATCAGAAAATTAACATGTTGAGACTTGAGCAACGGAAAATCTTCTCTTTGGTTCCACAGTTCTGTTGATCATAAATGAACAATTTCATTTCTGTCTTTACATAGTCATTTGGAGTTATTTATCAGTAGACAGTCATTATAAATAAGTTTAGTTTCCTTTCAGATACAGACTCTTGCACAAACAAGTGGCGAGTCACAGAAATGCTTTCTCAGGCCTCCTCAGCCTCCTAGCTCAGCATATACCTTCCCAGTGGGCCTGCAGGCCCCGCATTCCAAGCCCAGGCAGAAAGTGGACAAGGGTGACCCCCTAGACTTGGCAGCACTCACCCAGATCTGCTTCTTGAAGAGTGGTTCTCAGCCTAGGCTCCAAACACCCCTGAAAGAATGATGTACATTTTGCTGACAAGAAAGGACAGAGCTGCCACCAGTTTCTCAACTACTAATCTAGACTTTCTAGTCCCCGACTGGTCATGAAGTCTGGGACAAAACCTCAGCTTTACCACCTGGACCCCAGGCAAACTAACCTATCCCCCAGGGATACTGGGAAGGTTCAGCCATCTTTGAAACCTGACAGAGGGAACACTTCCTTTATCCTCGTCACAGAGATGAGGGTCACACAGCCAGGATTCACCTGTGTCTGGGGGGAACCACACACAACACTAGATAAAACAGATCTTGCAGACGACAGTGGCTCCAAATTTGACTTTAGAATACATACTTCTTTTCCCCCTGCTGGTCACCAACTACTGTGCTCAGTGCCAAGACACAGGCTTCGTTTTCTAGTATAAGGCAAACAAGTAACAATCTCCCAAGAGCTATTTAATTATTTCTTTAAAACCTGCCCCCTGCATTTCCATGGAGTTAATCGCCAGCACTGCACGGCAACAGAAAATCAACTGTGTTGTGTTATCTGAAAGACGGAAAAAATACTTACATTCTTTAATTTTAAACAAATATAAGAGACACAGATTTCTTTCATGTTTCCTCAACTGCAAAAAGCCACAAAATAGCCTGGACCCTAAACTTTAAAACAAGTTTGGACTAAAGGAAGTATCCTAAATGGCCAACAGACTTTCAGTGAAGATTGTGAAATACCAATTGTAATGCTGCTACTGGGAACCAGCCCCTGTTGCTCAGAGAAGGGGATCAGTAGGAGAAGGCGAGCAAGTGGAGAAGGGGACCAAATGGAGAAGGGGATCGGGATCGGTTGGAGAAGAGAATCAGGTAGAGAAGGCAATCAGTAGCAGAAGGGAATCAGAGAACAAGCAGCACCAGCTAGCTGATCATACCTGTTCACCTTTGCTGTGCAGTACCTTGACAGAGGAATGACTGGGACTTCCTAGCCAGAGCTGCATATTGATTATTATGTAACCGGGAGTGAGGTTGGGAGGGGGGCTGACTACTAAACTAATAATGTTTCATTGTAGAAATTTTGGAAAAGAACATCGGGAAAGAAAAGAAACCTTGGGAAAAAATACCCTCTTTATAAAAGGACACTAAAAGTCACCTACATTCCCATCCCTTGAAATGAGTCCCTGTTAACATTTGGTATATTTCCTGCTAGACCTTTTCCTACACCTATGTATTCTGTACATTACTGAACTAAGCTGAATAGAATTCTTTGTCTTGATTTTTCACTTAACATGAGATTGTAATGTGGTTTCTCATGTCTTTAAAAATTCTTCATAAATATCATTTTAAGCAAGGGCTGCACAAAGTACCTTAATTTGCTTTATTTGGGTGGCTTCCAATTTTTTGTTATTATAAGTAACGATGTGAAGAACATCTTTGTACATAAAGCTCTGGCTCATTTCAGATTACTTCCTTAAGATTAACTCCTAGAAGACATCCCTGGGTGGCATAAACAGTTTGTGCTTGATTACTAACCTAAATGTTAGCGGTTTGAACCCATCCAGAGGCACTGTGAGAGAAAGGCCTGGCAATGTGCTTGTGCAAAAATTACATGGGGCAGGTGTGGGATGGTGTATGAGAGTACACTCTCGAGCATGTATAGGTTCGGCAGACAATATTTCTACATACATATCTGTATGCCCTGCAAAGATATCCGTGTATATAGTAGAACATACAGGGGGCAAAGTTATTAAAACTTCTTAGCCATAACCAAACACCTTGAGGGACCATGTCACTGGGCTTGAAAGCTTAGGACTATAGTCTCGGGGGACATCTAGGTCAACTGGCATAACTTAAAACGTTCTACATCCTACTTTGGTGAGTAGCAACTGGGGTCATAAAAGTTTGCAAGTGGTCACTTAAGATAGAACCATTGGTCTCTTTCCATCTGGTGCAAAGAGTGAAGAAAATCGAAGACTAATCCAAAGGACTAATGAACCGCAACCTCCACTAGCCTGAGACCAGAAGAACCAGATGGTCCTCGACTACCACTACCAACGGCTCTAATTGGGATCACAATATAAGGTCCTGGACAGAATGGGAGAAAAATGTAGAACAAAACTCAAATTCCTAAAAAAGACCCAACTTACGGTCTGACAGAGACTGGCGGAACCCCCAAGACTATGGTCCTTAGACACCCTTTAAACCTGGAACTGAACCTACTCCCAGAGATCACCTTTCAGCCAAAAATAGACAGGCCTATAAAGCAAACAATAACATCCTTGAGGAACATGTTCCTCAGAACAATCAACCATATGAGACCAAAAGGGCAGCATTTGCCCAAAAACAAAGTTCAGAAGGCAGGAAGGGGCATGAAAGATGGGCAAATGAAAAAGGGGAACCCAGGGGGGAAGTAGTAGAGTGATGTCACATTGAGGGGATTGCAACTAATGTTATGAAACAAAACGTGTACAAATTGAGGAATGGGTAACTAATTTGCTCTGTAAACTTTCACCCAAACCACAATAAAATGTTCAAAAAAAACTGCCCAACAGAACCAGCATCCCACTGGAGCAAAAAAGCAAAACCCGGTCAAAAGCAATTTGGCCCAGCGTGAATGTCCCCAGTCACTGAGCATCATCAATCCCTGGTTTTCCGCACGTGACTAATATTTATTCCCCATGGGGAGGTTTTGCGAACATCTTTAAGTGTTTCTGTGATTGATCTGATTTTCTTAATTTTGATGGATTTCTCTTTTCCCTTTACTTACAAAAAAAAAAAATCACTGAAATCCATTGTTAGCTGATTATTCATTCTCTGAGCTGTCTGTAATAGCAGAAAGCTAGAAACAATGTCATTTTCCAACAATTAAAAACACTGTCCCTCAACAAAAAAAAAGATTACATGGGGTCACCATGAGTCAGAATTGACTCAACAGCAATGGGTAGTAACTCCTAGAAGATGAATTACTAAATCCCAGAGTAGAAATTATTTAAGGCTTCAGGTAGACTTTGCACAATTAATCCCCAAAAAGGTTGGGCCGAGCCAAAGCTTTCTAACAACTTGTTGGTAAAATAACATTCACATTTCCACAGGCAATGCTAGTCCCTGCAATTCCAGAGGCATCTTGAGATGCAGATGCCTCCTGGAGAGGCCTTTTCTGTCCAGTGCAGGGAAGAAGAACAATGGCCACATAACAAGATACTTGACCCATGCAGGTGGCTCAGCATCCTCCAGTTCGAAAGGTAGTGGCATTGGAGATCCCAAGGATGACCCAAGAGTCCCAGATGCTTCAAGCCTTGTAGTTCCCATTAAGAACACCACATGGATGTCCTGTCTACTTTGTGAACTGGAAAGATTTCATGCCCCAAGAAGGAAGAGAGAAAAGGGAGATGCAAAATGTGAGCTCCTCTAACACAAGGAACATTGGATAAATGCAACCTCTGTGGTGCACTAGTTGTACGTGTTGTTTCTGGTTGGGTTTTTTTCTTCTCCAGTCAAGCCCCTGAAGGAATCAAAGTCCCCACCACCACCCCTCTCCAAAGAGTAGCTTATACTTGCATGAAAAACAGCTACTCAGCATTCATGGCTTATTCTCACTTAGACAAACGTACTGTTTGCCTTCCCTTCTGCCCTCCCTATTCCAAAAATATATATACTATATACATACATATATACACACACACACACACACACACACACACACACACATATATATCTGCTGACATCAGGTCTCCTTTTCCTTTGGAGAGGGGAAGGCAAAGAGGCGGTAGAGCAGAGCAGCTAAGAGAAATGGCTTTGGAGTTGGGCAAACTATCTTCAAATCCCAGTCTGCCAACTAATTAGCATTCGACCTTAGGGACACCACTTCCTCTTGCTGTGATTATTGCCGCCATCTATAAAAGGAAGCAATGGCACTATCCTTACGTGCTTGCTATGAAGATTATATAAGATGATGTGTGTAAAGCACGTAGGCATGGTAGCTGGTACAAAGCAAAGTGCATTCATTTTCTTCAATAATGTTTTTTAATCATTATTACTACCCAAATAACCAGGCAAACTATATCTGAGGGAGAAAAAAATTAAATAACTGAATAAAGAATGAATGCAGAAAGATGGGTCCTTGCCAGTCCCCAGGCCAGGGGCACTGTGAGCAGACCTATCCCCGGAAGTTTCAGTGGGTAAGTTCTGTTCCAGCCTGAGAGCCCACTACCAAAGCTGCTGGAGAGCAACATTCTTCCAGCTCCCCAGAGGCCCTCTCTTTCACAGGCTGATCTAGAGATCGCTTTATTGGGGATATTTGGAAATGTAACCTTGTGTCTGGATCCCTACTGTTATCACTGCATCCATTAATTCCTCCAAGGTCAGACAGAAGAACTTCAATAAGACAAAAGGAAAACAGTTGGGGATTCCCACTTCCAGGGAGGACAGTTACCAATAGTCAGCAGGGCATCCTGAGTGTGGTCACTCTGCTGGGCACTTTATACACATCACTCTGTCTGACCCTCACAACATCCCTGAGAGTTGGGCAACACTACTCCCATTTTGTCGTGTAAGATCATGCAGCTGATAAGCAGTGGTGCCAAAACTTGAACCTACACTCTAAAACCCATGTTCTCTTCTACAATGACAGATAGCTCCTCAATTAAATCAAGCAGGCACCCCTAGTCAGCAGCTTAGGAAGGTGAGTGGGGTAACCGCTACAAGAAATAAGAATACGTGTTAGGACCCATTACACATTATTACAACTACTTTGCGATTTTAAGGATTTAGTTCTTTTCTACCCAAGTAGACTATGAGTATGTGGGGGAAGCATGGCCTTCCCCCAACAAACACTCTTCCTTCCAACACCACCAAACCAAAAAACTAAACCCATTGCTGTCGAGTTGATTCCAATTCACAGCAACCCTATAAGAAAGAGTAGAACTGCCCAATAGCGTTTCCAAGCAGCAGCTGGTGGATTCGAACCGCCAACCTTTTCGTTAGCAGCGAGCTCTTAACCACTGGGCCACCTGGGCTCCTCCAACATCACCGGTGCTCGATAAATATTGTGGAAATCATCAATCAATTAATCAATTAAAGGAGTTTTAAAGACAAAGAAATTAAATACGAGGGAAGGAGTAAAAAAAGAAGCTACACATAAAATCAGTGCAAGGGTGTAAGCACTACAAAAAACAGCTGTTAAGTTCAGGAAGACCCCTGACCATTTTTGGTTCGGTTCTAAGTGTCAGAGCAGTAAGTGGTAAAGGTGACAGGGGAGGAATATGATTAGGGAGACAACAAGCTCAAGTTCAAGAGTCTGGCTCAAACACCACATTGACACACTCTCATGAGCCTGCAACAGAAGAGCAGATTCAGTGTCTGCAGCACCACGCTGGTCTCTGACCATGCAGACAGGAATGGCTTCAGGGCACCAGCAGCAAGAACCGCCAGGCTCCTCATACAATGCCGCATCAGAACCACGTGGCATTTTACAGATGGACAGGTGATGAGACAAGGGCCCAAGGCCACAAGGGTGATGATTGTTAAGACTCTGCACTACATCAGGCACCACTCCAGCACCAGCATCAGACCTTCTACTCTAGCATTATGCCACCCATACGAAAACCAAACCAAACCCGCAGCCGTCCAATCAATCCCGACTCATAGCAACCCTACAGGACAGAGTAGAACTGCCCCATACTATGGCCTAACACTTGTCTTTTTTTTTTTTTTGCAAATAATGTTTTAATCAAAGGCAAGGGACCTGAGTTCTAACCCTAAGTCTACCACTATTCCAATATTTAAAAACGTTTGTTCTTGAGCATTTCTAGACCTTGGTTTTATCCTCTGTAAATGGTGATGGTAGAATATGAAATATAAAAACCCTTCTCACTTGAAAATTCTATGATTCTCTTGTTCTTACTTCATCATATAAACGTACATATAATTTTGTAATATAAACATTTTAAAATTCAAGATACTGCAATATTAAGTTCTGACCTAGAGTTAGAGAAAAGAGTTTGGTATAGAAAGAAAACATCATTTCTACCCTCAGATCTTCTCCAGATACTTGATCAACAGCATAATCACTTCACAATTCCACTGCTGTCACTTCTCTTATGGATTCTGCTAACACTTGTCTTTAAACGACTAACTCTGCCTTGTTTTTTTAAACTCATTTTTTTCCTTTAAGAGAAAAGTTATATCATTTTATACAAAGTTTAAAAGTGTAAAAATGCTATGGGGGCAGTGTTTGACCTCCTACAACCCCACAAGGAGGAAGGAGAATCAAGATCAACAGCACAAGGCTGACTCCCATGAGGTAGAGGCCAGACAAGCCTCCTCTCTCCGCCATCTTTACCAATTCTGACACCAACAGTCCTTCTCACAGCACTCTCTACTTCTCTGCTGGGTCCGATAATTCATTGCAATGGCCACACAGAACTCACAGACCATACTCACGATTATGGAGTTTATTAGGAAAGTAAGAGTTACAATTTAGGCTCAGGAACACTCAGGACACAATTCTTCCACCAGGACAGCCTTTTCCCAACTGTGCTCGCAGACACGCCTCTCCCTGGCTGTAGGACTCTCTCCAAAGGCACTCAGCTTTCTCTCTCCGTGGACCAGGAAGCCCACCACGCTGTCTCTGGCTGCCAGGTCTCTGCTGCCAAGTCTCTCCAGTCACCGCATCTCACCATCTTCAGGGTTACAGCTCTCTCTCTCTCTGTCTTCTGCTTCCAGGAGACTCTCAGTACAGGGATCCCAGGTCCAAAGGACCTGCTCTCCGCTTCTGGCTATTCTTCTTTGGTGATGGCAGGATCCTCCTCTCTGCTCTGGAACTAGCTCTCTTTTAAGGCAAAACTCACCAATCCCCTTGGTAGGCTACAATTACCCTATCACATAGTCCTGCCCAATCATCTGGGTGGGAGTTACAGGACCATGGCTAGAAAGGCCACACAAAATTAATCAATCGCACCACAAAAAGGAAACTTTATATGGCTGCCATAAATGGAAAACTATCACAGGCCAAAATCAGAAGATAACTATAAAAAAAAATAATAAAAATTAAACAATATTGTTATACTTTTGCCTTCTGTGAGGCTCTGCTCCTGAGGCCTGCTTGCTCCTCACTTATTACGTCAGGAGACTGGCTAAGTTCAGGTGGCCAGCACTACACCGGCCTCTCTCCTTGACATGGTCAGGGCGACTTCAAGAGGACTGAAAGGGGAAGAATTTGTCACTGGGTACACAGTGCTACTTTATCTGGGTCTTCCATCTCACCTGTGAAAGGGGTACCTAGCTTTGGGAATGCCACTCCTCACCACCTCTGCCAAGCAAAGGCACCAAGCCTGGGCACAAGGCCCCTTAGGACATGCTGGACCTCACACCACCATCCAGCTCCGCACACAGACCATGGGTAGACAAGGAAACGCAGTGCTAGGGCTGAGGCAGTCCTTTGCACATAGTAGATCCTCGATCCAACTCCCAGGTGAGGAGGGCCAGAAGAACAACAGGTGGGTAAGGCTAGAAGCAGTATCCAGGAAGATCAGCATGCCCCTGACGCACAGGGCAGAGAACCAGGAGCCTTGGGAAACTGGAGTGGTGCCAGCAAACATTATAGACGAGGCAGCCCAAGCAAAGGGGGGCTGCTGGCAACCTACCTTGCTTGTACAGTGAAATGTACAAGGACGTTTGGAAATAGTCAATTAGATGTGATACTGTGGAATAATAATACCAAAGGTCCGGAGTGGAACACATTAGCTATGCATTCCAAACACCTGATTCCAGGGCCAGTCTGCAAGGCAGATATTTTCACCATCTAGTACAAAGGGTCAGCAAGACCAAGGCTGCCAAACCTTTGCCTAGGGTCAACACGGCAGCTAGCCAGGAATCCAAAAGCTGCACCTGATTGGCATAAAAGTCGAATGGAGCCCCTTTCATCTATCCCACAAAAGAGAGCCCTGAAGCTGCTGGCCCAGCCTGCTGCACCCCTGCTGGCCTGCCTGCCAGACTCCTTCAGATGGAGTTCTCACCTCTCTCTCTACACCCCCACCCGTCTGTTCTAAGCACCTTCTCCCTCTTCCCTCTCCTTCTTCAAACAGCACTGTCCCCTCTCCCTAGAGTCGGTCACCAAGTTTGGCCAGTCTATCTCCTAACTTTGTTTTCCTCCTCCCTTCCTGTCCACCTCTACCTAATCCCCTGCTCTGACTGACTTCCCAGGCCTCCTGGCTTCTCTCCCCTCCACCTACCCACCACACAGACACCAGGGTGAGATTTGTAAAGCACAGATCTTCACTGCCCTGCATAAAACCCTTCCAAGGCTCTGCTGCCTCCCAACAACATCTAATCATCCTGGCCCAGGATACAAGGCCCTCATCATCTGGTTCCCACCTGCTTTACCAGCTCACATCTTGTCCTTATCACATAAAACTTCTGAGTTGTCCAAATCCACCTAATTCTTTCATGCCTCAGAGCCTCTGCAACAGACCCTTCTCCTGAAACTTCCATCACTATTTTGTCACCAAGCAGACTCCAACGCATCCTCCAGGGCCCCAGACAAACGTCACCTCCTCTGTGGAGCCTTACTAACTCTCCACCTCAGAGCCCCTACCAAAACTGTATCTCCGACCATGGCACATCTCCTATTCAGCACCAGGCTTTACATGCCCATTCCCGACCCTCCAACTCAATGGAAAGTAGGCTCCTACAAGGCAAGGCAGGCTCAGTGCCTAGCAAAATGTCCTGCTCTAGCAGGTGCTAAATGCATACTTGTAAAACAAATGGCAACCATCCTTCACCATATGAGCCAATTCACTAAATGTACTAATGAAGGGTCTTTTCTCTTACAAGCAACAGAAACTAATTTTTTTAGGCTTTTTTTTTTCATGTGTGTGAAAATATACCCAACAACACGTGTACCAATTCAACAAGTCCTACATGTACAATTCAGTTACATTCTTCAAGTTGTACCACCTTTCTCAATATCTTTTTCCAAATTATTTTACCATCATTAACATAAACTCAACCCCTAAGCTTCTCATTTAACCTTTCAAGTTGCTGTTGTCAATTTGATCACATATAGATAATTCTTTAAAAGAGCCCAATGCCCAAGGCAGACATTCTTTTGTTTTTTTATTGTGCTTTAGATGAAGGTTTACAGAGCAAATTAGTTTCTCATTAAACAATTAATACACATATTGTTTTGTAGCATTGGTTTCCAACCCTATGACGTGTCAACACTCTCCCTTTCTCAACCTTGGGTTCCCCATTACCAGTTTTCCTGTCCCCTCCTGCCTTCACATCCTTACCCCTGGGCTAGTGTGCCCATTTAGTCTCATTTTGTCTTATGGGTCTGTCTAATCTTTGGCTGAAGGGTGAACCTCAGGAGTGACTTCAGTACTGAGTTAAAAGGGTGTCAGGGGGCCATACTCTCGAAGAAGGCAGACATGCTTTACTAATTAAGCTAAATAAACTATTGTTTAAAGATTACCGCAGGGGATAGTTTCAGTTTAAGGTTTAAAGACTTCCAATAGTTTTGGGAGGTCATCCAGCCTCAGTTGCTCCAGAAAGTCTGGATTCCATAAGAACTTGTATTTTGCTCCATATTTTCCACCCTTTTGATCAGGATTCTTCTATAGAATCTTTGATCAAAATGTTCAGTAATGGTAGCCAGGCACCATCCAGTTCTTCTGGTCTCATGACAAAGGAGGTAGTTGTTCACAGAGGCACTTACTGACTAAGAAAAAAGGAACATTTATGAGAAGGAGCTCTGGGAAAGCCCAGAAGTCAAATAGCTCTGGGGATCTCAGCAGCCCTCTCTCTCATCTACTCTCTCATCTAGCACACTACTTCCATCAAGTGCCCATTTCCAGGACTCCTAGTTTCTCTGTCTCTTCTTCCCAAGTTTCAAATTCCCAGAGAGAACATCCTTTTGGCCCCTCTTGCTTCAGGTATGTATCCTTGGACCAATTAAATATGGATGGGGGTAAGGGCACTCAGAGTCACCAGGCTCAAATGTGATCCCTGGGAGCTCAGTGTTCAGAGATGGGAAATTTGTTGAGGCCCAGTCAATCCTACAACATCTACAATATCTCATTTTCATATTCAAGGTTTGAATTCCAAAAGTAATGGCATTATCACGCTGAGGCACAATGCTCAAGTGAATGTCAGAAAATTTGCTTCTACCATTCATGTGGGCCTCAGTTCCATTATCAGAATTTCCTAAGTGTTCCATGAAGATTACATGGACAAGACAGGCAGGAAAGGTAAATATAATGATGTCTGAGAAGCTGGAAAAACAGTACCCTCTCCATGGATTAATAATAATCTATTACTATTACATGTTACCTGAAACCCCAGGGGCAAATGTGTTTTGGAATTCAGAACTTCTTAAAAGGTATTTCACCATAAGGATAGACATCTAGAGCAACGGAATAGAACGGAGAATCCAGAAATAGACCCCCACATTGACGGTCAACTGATTTTTGACAAGGGTGTCAAGACGATTCAATGAGGGAAAATGGTCTCTTCAACAAATGGTGCTGGGGCAACTGAATATTCACATGCAAAAGAATGAAGCTGGACCTCTACCCCTCACCATAAATAAAAATTAACTCCAAATTACCAAAAACCTAAATGTAAGAGCTAAAACTATAAAAACTATTAGAAGAAAATACAGGTGTAAATCTTTGTGATCTTGGATTAAACAATGTTTTCTTAGATATGACACCAAAAACACACACAACAAAAGAAAACATACATAAATTGGATATCACCAAAATTAAAAAATTTTGTGCTTCAAAGGACACTATTAAGAAAGTGAAAAGACAATCCACAAAATCGGAGAAAATATTTGCAAATCATACCTGATAAGGGACTATCTAGAATATATTAAAAATTCTTATAAGTCAACAATAAAAAGATAAATAACCCAATTTAAAAATGGGTAAAAGATCTGAATAGACAGGTCCCCAAAGAAGACATACAATAGCCAACAGGCACATGAAAAGATGTTCAACATTATTAGTCATTAAGGAAATGCAAATCAAAATCACAATGAGATATCACTTCACCTGCACGAGGATGGCTACCTGTCTTAATGACCTTTTGCTTTCTTCATGTATGATATCCTTGATGTCACCCCACAACTCATCTGGTTTTAGGTCATTAGTGATCAATGTGTCAAATCTATTCTTGAGATGGTCTCTAGATTCACGCGGAATATACTCAAGGTCATACTTTGGTTCCCATGGACTTGTTTTAATTTTCTTCAGCTTCAACTTGAACTTGCATATGAGCAACTGATGATCTGTTCTGCAGTCAGTCCTGGCCTTGTTCTCACTGATGATATAGAGTTTCTCCACCATCTCCTTCCACACATGTAGTAGACTTGATTTCAGTGTATTCCATCCAGCAAGGTCCACGCATATAGTTATTCATGTTGCTGAAGAAAGGTATTTCCAATGAATAAGTCATTGGTCTCGCAAAATTCTATCATGGGATCTCCAGAGTTGTTTCTATCACCAAGGCCATATTTTCCAACTAATGATCCTTCTTTGTTTCCAACTTTCATATTCCAATCACCAGTAATTATCAATGCATCTTGATTGCATGTTTCATCAATTTCAGACTGCAGAAGCTGGTAAAAATCTTCAATTTCTTCATCTTTGGCATTAGTGGTTGGTGCATAAATTTGAATAATGGTCGTATTAACTGGTCTTCCTTGTAGGCGTATGGATAGTATTCTATCACTGACAGCGTTGTACTTCAGGACAGAAATGTTCTTTTTGACAATGAATGTGACGTCATTCCTCTTCAATGTCATTCCTAGCATAGCACACCATATGATTTCCAATTCAAAATGGCCAATACCAGTCCATTTCAGCTCACTAATGCCTAGGATATCAATCTTTAAGCATTCCATTTCATTTTTGACAACTTTCAAGTTTCCTTAATTCATATTTCATATATTCCACTTTCCAATTACTAATGGATTTTTGCAGCTGTTTCTTCTCATTGAGTTGTGCCACATCAGCAAATGAAGTTCCCGAAAGCTTTACTCCATCCAAGTCATTAAGACCTCTTTGAAGTTTTAAAAAGCAAAGATCCGAGGACTAAGGTGCACCTGACCCAAGCCGTGGTACAGTCGTCCCTCGGTATCCACGGGGTAGTGGCTACAGGAGCCCCTATCCCTGCGACCCACAGATACCAAAATCCGAAGATGCTCAAGTCCCTTATGTAAAATGGTGTAGTACCTGCAATAACCTACACACATCCTCCCATGTACTTTAAATCATATCTAGATGACTTATAATACCGAATACAATGTAAATGCTATATAAATAGTTGTTTCATCACAACTGAACTCTTTCTCTGGAACGTAGCCTTTCTCTTCTACAAGTTTCTTGAGCTCTTCTGGGAACGCTGAAGCTGCCTTGGCATGAGCCAATTCGATTCTCCCGTGACCTTGAAGTTCATGAGGCTATAGAGCTTTACATGGCTAGCCAGTTATCCCTTACTAGCCTTAAACTCCTTCCTGTCACTCTCCTCAACCCCCTCACATTTAGCCTTCGAGGGATTGCTTTGACCACTTCACTGCTTTTTAGGAGCCATTTTTTCACAAAAGCAAAGGATGCACACAACACAAGTAGCAAACGAACGACATGCAAGGTGAACAATGCACAAATAAGTGCTGGAGAGAGACTGAGGATCTGTGAAATGGTGGGAGGCTACAGCAGGGTATGCCTACACATCACTTCATTCAAGTGGATTCAGCGTAGTACTTGGCGAACGGCAAATTCAAGTTTTGCTTTTTGGAACGTTTTTTTTCCAATATTTTTTATCTGCAGTTAGTTGAATCTGAGGGTGCGGAACCCGCTGATATGGAGGGCAGAATGTATTTTCAATTGCCTCTTAATGAATGCAAATGCTGGACAATGAATAAGGATGACCTAAGAAGAATAGATGCATTTGCATTATGGTGTTGGCGAAGAACACTGAATATACCATGGATTGCCAGAAGAACAAACAAATCTGTCTTGGAAGAAGTACAGTCAGAATGTTCTTTAGAAGTGAAGATGGTGAGGCTTCGTTGCACATACTTTGGACACATTATCAGGAGGGACCAGTCCCTGGAAAAGGACATCATGCTTGGCAGAGGGTCAGCGAAAAAGGGGAAGATTCTCAATGAGATGGATTGACACAGTGGCTGCAACAACAGGCTCAAACATAGCAATGATTGTCAGGATGACGCAGGAGTGGGCAGCATTTTGTTCTGTTGTACACAGGGTCACTGTGAGTCAGAACTGACTCAACAGCACAGCACCTAACAACGACGACAACAGGATGGCTACAATCAATAAGACAGACAATAACAAGTGTTGGTGAAAATGCAGAGAAATTAGAACCCTCATAGATTGCTGGTGGGAATACAAAATGATACAGCTACTGTGGAAAAAATGTGGCAATTTCTTAAAAAGTTAAAAATAGAGTCACCATATGGCCCAGCAATTCTACTCCTAGGTATATACACACAAATGTTCATAGCAACATTATTCACAACAGTCAAAGATGGAAAATACCTAAACATTAACTGATGAATGGGTTAAAAATTAGTAAAATGTGGTATATCCATACAATTGAATATTATTCAGCTATTAAAAAGGAATGACATATAGATTCATACTAGAACATGGAGAGATCTTGAAAACATTATGCTAAATGAAAGAAGTCAGACACAAATGGCAATGAATTGTATGTGATCCCATTTATGTGAAATGTCTAGAATAGGCAAATCCATATAGACAGAATATAGATTAGTGATTGACTAGGTCTGGGGGGTTGGAGAAAAATGGGGAGTATCTGCTAATGGGTATGGAGTTTCTTTTTGGGGTGATGAAAATGTTCTAAAATTGCTTATTGTGATGGTTGCACAACTCTGTGAATATACCAAAAACTACTTCATTGTACACTTTAAATTGGGGAATTTTACAGTATGTCAATCATATCTCAATAAAGCCATTATAAAAGTTTTGTAAAAATATGATATGGTTACCATACAAAGGAATATTTTATTATAAATTAATATCATAGAAAGATGTCCATGTTGTATCAAGTACAAAGCAGACACATATGAAGTACTTCATAATATTAAATTTCCAAATTATGAGTAAATTAAAACATATTAGAAAAAAGGTAATTCAGTACATATACTAATATATATTATTTAAAACCCTAAGAGGGATGAGGTAATTCCCTGTAATCAAACATTTAAATACACTAAATGGGAAAACAGAAGACTAAAAAAGCCTCAGACTGTTCAGATCAAGTTTTGCATCCAACTTAAAAAAAAAAAATTTAATTTTTAGAGTTTTATGTATTTTGGATTTATGGATAAGGTATTAAGGACCTGTATTTCTTACCACATCTAGGTAAAGGTACAAAACACAGTCGTTGCTGGTAACCCATCCATGACAGTTTACAATGCAACTGGGAATCTCAAAAGGAAAATGAGAGCAGACTACAAACTGCTCAGTGTCCCTGAGAAATTTTGTTAAAATCTGCAAAGGGTTTAATGTAGCTATTGAGAAGAAATCTAATTCTGTAAGAGATGAGAAAAAGAAATAGATAGCCTTCATTTCAACAGAATCAAAACAGTATGTAATCACAAACAACATTCACAAAGATCAAGTAACAACATGGAAAATGTAACATACTAAAGTCAAAGCAAAAATACAAAACTGCTAAGATGATTACAAATAAATACACCGGTGTGTGTATCTGTCTGTATATCTGTATATTTAAGCTATGCTTTAAAAACTTGCAAAAAAACATTAAGGTAGTTGGTGGTGTGATTCAAGGGCCTCTGGAAGGCCAGACCAGCCAAATACACATATTTTGTGCTTTTCCTACTCTCCACTTGTTCCGACCACCTCTTACAGGAACAATGAAAAGAGTGGTCCACAGCTGCAAAAGAAGCCCAGGGGTATGCATTACTGCTTCTGCCAACAGTCTATAATCTTCTCAGACAATGTAGAAAGCCTGTCTTCAGAGTCACACCTGAACTTCAGAATACAAACACCTGGAGGCGGGACCAAGATGGCAGACTAGTCAGATGCTTCAGGTGGACCCTCTTACAACAAAGACCCAAAAAAACAAGTGATTCAATTTATATGGCAATCTGGAAGCCCTGAACATCAAAGGCAGAGTTGAGGAACCGGACTGAGTGGCAGGGGGAGGGAGACACGGTTCAGAAGAAGCAAGGATTTGCCAGACCTGACGCGGCGAGACCCTGAGCCCTTCAGGCCTGATCAGCTCGCTGATGAGCGGTAAGGCAGGCAAGCAGCCGCACTCAGAGGAGCATTTCTGGCACCGGGAGAGACCCACGCGACGATCTACACGGCCACACAGAACCACTGAGAAGCAGCCCTCCCCGAAAGATAAGTACTTGAGTACGGCTTACAGCGCAGATCAAAAACATACCCCTTAGGGAAAAACCTCTCTCTCATTTACCTCCCCACTCTGCACTAGGTCCTGGACAGGCTACAGCAATTGCTGAGTCCTCTGGGCCGGAAGTAGGATCCATCACACACCTGGAGCCATTCTCCCTGCCTTGGAGAGTGAACAAATTAACAAACAGAAAAAAAAAAATTGCCGGCTCCCCTAAGCCACGAACCTAGGGTAGGCACAGCTCCTTTGCCTAGGCACAAGCATAAAGGATCCACGGACTTTGAGTGCCACTCCCCTTGCATAGACTTCTGTGGGCCCATTTTAACACTGTAGGCCCACGTTACCACAGTACAACAGGGTATATACCGGAACTCTACCTTCAACTGTGTCAGCTGTGACATGGCAGGTTCCTGACATTTGACACTGCTCTGCCCATTAAGCAGGGTCTTCACCTATCCACATCAGGGGCCTGAGGATTGGTGGCTCCACCCACACCACCTAGCCACCTGCGAGAGGGGCCATGAATAAGAGGTGCCCCCCAGTCCTTAAAGCCAACAGCATTAGGTGCTCATAGTCTGGCTGCAAAAACCCACCCACCTACGTACTCTAGGGAACAGGGATACACCTTCCTCCTGGACACTCCGGGGCAGCCGTCAGGCCCCTGCCTCGCTCAGAGTGTGTCCGCCTGCTGCAGCCAGATGCCTGTGCCTACACCAATCACCCATGCCTGTCTAGGACTCTTAAGTGAGAGCCTACACCACACATTTGGTGGCCATCTACCTGGGCACCTGAGCTGAATCCATACAGGAGGAGCGGGCAGACTCCTGAGCTCACATACCTAGTAACAGATCTAACCACCTGGTGACAGGACATTAGACCTTCAAAGGGGCCAATAATCAAACTACCTCATACGAGCAGCCTATTTGGGCATATCAAAACGAAACAAGAAGCTAGGCCACAGTAAGCAAACATAAA
>NW_004443937.1:17194172-17209065 GCF_000243295.1 Trichechus manatus latirostris
CCTCTTAGCTCAAGTAGATACAAGAAACTAAACGGGCAGCTTCTGTCCAGAGGTGAGATGGGAAGGCAGAGAGGGTTAGGAGCTGGTAGAATGGACATGGGGAATCAGGGGTGGAAAGGAGGAGTGTGCTGTCACAGTGTGGGGAGAGCAACTAGAGTCACATAACAATGTATGTATAAATTTTTGTATGGGAAAAAAATAAAAACTGAAAAAGAAAAAGGAATACAAACACCTCCCCTAAAGTTCCATACAATCACTTCTTACAGAGATAAACAACAGAAAGTGATTTTATGTCAAGTTATTCTACAAACATTTGTGGAATCCTCAAATCTATCTCAAGTAGTCTAAGAACGAGCCAAATGAAGAAGAAAAAGGAATCAACACCTTAGCTAAGACCCTATTACATGCGAGGCACTGTGAGGGGTGCTCTGCATACATAGGTCCTCACAACAACACAAGAAGATAAAGCATTACTATCCTCTTTTTACAAACACGGAAATTGAGGCACATCTTGCTCCAGACCACATTCCTACTAAGCATGGTAAGAAGCAAAACTCCAAAGCTATAAAGAAATTATCATCTGACATGAAAGTGCGAGAAAAAGCTTAAGCTTCACTAGAAACAAAATTTAACAAATGGAGAATCATATAGCATGAACAATTCACCTATGGCCACATTTATGGGAGGCCAGCGAAGCATAGTGGTTAAGATGATGGACTCTGGAGACAGATGACTTGGGGTCAAATGTCTATTCCACCATTTGTTAGGTATGTCCTCAGTAAGGGACTTAACTTTTTTAGATTTCAAGTTACTTACTTACAAAAGAAGGATAGGACCTGTGCCTAACTCACTGGGGGTTTATCAAGATTAAATAAGATTGTTGTTAGCTGCCATAGACTCGGTCCCCAACTTGTGGCAACCCCATGCACAACGGAATGAAACATACTACCAGGTCCTGTGCCATCCCCATGATCGACTGCAGATTGGACTACTTTTTGTGATCCATTGGGTTTTCACTGGCTGATTTTTGGAAGTATATCACCAGGTCTTTCTTCCTAGTCCGTCTTAGTCTGGAAGCTCTGCTGAAACCTGTTCAGCATCATAGCTACATGCAAGCTTCCACAGGTTCAAGGGTTCAGGACAGTGCCTGACATAGTCAAAGCTCAATAATGCTAGCTACTGGAGGTAGTATTTAGCAGTATTCATTCTATCTTCTTACAACATCTCTAACAGGTAGGTATTATGAGTATCATTTTTACTTATGATGCACCTGAGGTTCAGAAAGGTTAAATAAGTTGCCAAGCATCACTCAGCTAGTAAAATGGTAGAATGAGAATTCAAACCTGGGTCAGTGTGAATCCAAAGAAGGACATGATTAGAGTGTAAAATGGAAAGTAAAGAAAAGAAAGGACTCTTGTGGCTCCTTCTCTTGTAAAACCTCACTCCAGGGCCATCATCCCCTCATCGTCTGGCTAGAGACAGCCAAGATCCGTAGCAGCAGCTGTCACAGGTCTCTGCTGGCAGCAGGATTGGTATGAACCCTCTGGCCTCTCTGGGTAAGGCCACCAACACTAGACCCAACTGAGAAGAGAGTAGTCAAGGGGAATATGCACAGGCCTGGGAGGGAGAGAGACCAATGTTCAAGGTGGGGCTCTGTCTCCACAGATCGACTCTAGCACAGACATTCACAAGTATAAAAGGAAGCATAAACAAGGCCTTTGATGGAGTATTGTTAGGAATAGCGGCACATCGTTCTGGGGGACTTGGGGGGGGCAGTATGTTGCCACTGAAAAGAATGAGGTAGAAGCTATGAGGTACTGCTATGGACCCATTTCCAAAATACATCTGTAAATGAAAACTGATCATGTATGCTGGAAACCAAAAAACCAAAGACCTGTTGCCATCAAGTTGATTCCGACTCATAGCGATCCTACAGGACAGAGTACAACCACTGCATAGGATTTCCAAGAAGTGGCTGGTAGATTCGAACTGCTGACCTTTTGGTTAGCAGCCAAACGCTTAACCACTGCGCCACCAGGGCCCCAGTGTATGCTGGAATGGGGGGAGAAATAGGAGACAGGGGCACAGAGAGTGGAGGAGGGCATCCTCCTTTTCACTGCACATCCTTTAGTATTGCTTGAATTTTCTAGCATGTGCATGTATTATTTAGCCAAAATTCCAGATCTGTCACCTTCCTAGTACAGAGTTTTGGGTAGTTCCTTAACCTCTGAGTCACCTTTTCTTCATTTATTAAAAGAAGAAAAAAAGCTTTTCCTCCCAGGCTTCTTGGAAGGATTAAATGAGATGATGTGTGTTAAGTAACAGCACTCCAACGTGGGCCTTTATTACTGCTAGCAGCCGTCCACAAGCTTCATCTGAGCACCTACTCCAAAGACAAAAAACAAAAAAATGGACTGAACGACATTAGCCGTGCATTTCTCATGCTTCATTTCTTATTCCTCAGGACACTTCTGCAGTTCAAGAAGCCCAGCCGCATGTGATTAGAAGCCCAGCCCTCAAGGGCTCTGCCGGGCATCCGCAGGATCTGACACTGCTGGGAAAGAAGTGGTTCTCCAACAAGAAAGATCATTCAAAGGAGAAACACTTCAAAATTTATCGCAATCTCCACTATCTGCTGCCAAGTTAGTTCTACTTCTATTTTATAGCAAGCCTTCTTCTTCTTTCTTTTTTTTTCTTTTTCTTTTGGTCTAAATCTGGAATCAGGACGGAGGCTGGCAGTATCCCTTGAGAACTGAAGACCACGGCCGAAAACACAAAAAATGTGCTCAGAACGCCCACCCATTTGCCAAGTGCATGTGATCCCCTCAGAAAAATGTCGGCACAGCCTGCAAGGCTGGCGGGGACAGGGGGCAATAACAAACAAGACAAACTCAGAATGCTCTCCAACACAAAAAAGTGTTTGGGAATGGAAACAATGAAAGTTATTCTCCAAAGTATTTTATCCTTCATCTGAAACAGAAAGGCTGTTGCATTGGATGGAAAAGGCAGGACCCCATAGGAAATGTGGAAGGCCTTTAACAGGGAGCCAGGCCACACACCCACGCATGCCCAGGCTGGGTCCCTGTGTCACCTGCCCAAAAGACATGGTCAGTCAACCATGCCTTGCCAGGCCATGTCCTGAGGTGCCCCTCAAGCAGCCAAGGCCATAAGTTTTCAAGGGAAGATCAGGCCACGGCTAAAAGGAAGCCTGCTCCCCAGGAATGATTTTCTCCCAAACTACTGAGGTCCCCAAATTCTTGAAATTAAGCAACAGTCAAAACCAAAGCTTCCAAAAGGAAAAGATCGCCACGTAAAATACAGACTAATGGCCTATTATCAGTCCATGAGCCATTCTTTGTATTTTTTCATTTTTAAGTCACATTCTGATTTTCAAAGACTAAAATTCCCTGCTGCCCCTTCTGGAGTAAAGCAACAATTGCTGGACCTCAATTTTACGAGAGTGCCGAGCGCCTACCAGCTCCTGGATCTAGTACTTCTGTGTCTTTCACAGGCTTGCCTCGTTCCAGTAACACAGGGCTTGGGGTCTCTCACCAAGCGAAGGGGGAGAGGAAGATGCATCTTCACCACGCAAGGTCTGTCACCTGTGCTTAGCCCTCTGCACCTACTGTCTCATGCCGTCCTCACAATTCTCTAAAGACGAAGAAACAGTGGTAAGCAACTCCCCCCGAGATTACACAGCTGAGTGTCACACAATAAAAATATACATCATGCCTCAAAAGCTGCCTGCCAGTTGGAAAAAAACAGGTGTACAGACAGCTCTGTATGTTTCTATCAAAGAGACAAATGAAAATTTGTTCATCAGAAAGGGGTTTATCAAATAAATAGCTGTTTCCCCAAGCAAGACCGTTATGGTCAGGGAATCACACAGCAATTCAGACGGGGCATGTCTGGACTTACAGGATGCATTAGTGTTTAGCCACATACTGAAATCCTTTACAGTTTTGTCTTGTAAATAATCTAACAGGGCAGAAACAACTTCACGTGCTTTGATCAATTCAATGAATTATTTTTTCAACAAAAATATTGAGTTTTCTCCCAACCTATATGAGCAAAAAGGCAAAAAAAAAAACCACACTGAGAAAAGGAACATGGGGTCTCCTCTATGCTAAGAATAATGCAAATAATAGATCAAAGGATTTTTTTTAATGCAATTACTCCTTCTCTTGATTTTGCTGGTTAAAATCTAGCAATGTGAGTTGGTCACTCTCAAATATGAATCTCGAAGAATGGGTTTTATCTACCTCCAAAAAAGTATGGATCTTGGGAAAAAAAATTTTTTTACCCTGATAAGACAGTAATCTCCTGCCTTGCTGACTCAAATGTACTTGCATATTAATTGCTTCAGACCCCAAAATCCCTGCTGAACTGGCTAAACTGTAGGCCAAATTCAATAATCCAGCAACTTGCCATTCAATGCTTCACCAAGATAACTTTGCATGTTTAATTTAAAAGTACCTATCGCTTTTAAATGAAATGCTAACGCAAGGCCCTCTGCCGTAGCCCTGCTGGCCCGCGCCTCTGACAGACAGGCTGCAAACTGGGCAGAGGAGACTCCAATCTGAGCAACCTTCGGGCAACAAAGGTAAACACAGCTTGCCATCTCGTTTCCAAATGGTATCTATTCCCCTAAATCAAACACTTACAACACGCCCCTTTATGTTAATTTCCCTGATACAGAGGCAGTGAGATCTAGCCTCAGGTACTCTAATATTATCTGCACCGATTGTATCTGATTAGCAAGAGATACACAATCCTCTAGCCAATGTGAATGCATACGCTATTTTAGCTGAATTGACCTAAGGCATTTTTTTCTTTCTCTTTTGCAACTGTGTTCCATGTTTGACCCCTCTAATTTATTTTAAGTAGTTTTGCAAACAGCTTCCTCTCCCTCTTCCTCCCCCATGCAGCCAGCATCTCACATTTCTCCTGCACAGAACGTATTTTGTCCACCTCGGGAAGTGGCACTTGGAGAAATGGAGAGGCTGCTTCAGTAAAATTGAAATCAGAAATAGGTTCCATTCATTCAAGAGATTAAAACAGCATCAACAGTTAATTTTTATCTCAATAGAACAAGTCAGAATTAAAGCTGTGATTAAAGCTGTGTTAGAATTCACGGAGACCTTTCTGGCCTGTAAAAACAAATATCTTACTCCATGGTATCACGGTAAAAATGTCCTAAAAATATGTATAAAATCCCTGCATCGCTGCACTAATCACCATAACCAAAATACTTGACTCAATCTTTTCAAACCAAACATCCAAAGCTTGTTCAATAATAGTAACAACAATAACTATTGAAATAAAATAACAATTACAATAATAACAACAGGGATTTGGAGACTTAACAGAATAAGGTACAGTGAACAGTGAGAGGCAGTTTTTGGTCTGTGGTAAAGTAAAAAAGGTTCTGACAGACGATACAGGAACAGAAAGTCAATCTGAACTCATTTAGGTTTCTGGGGTTCTTGAATCACAAATGTTCCATTGTAAAGATTAAATATGAATTTCTGAAACATCAAACGGTAAATGACTTTAACGGAAAAAAACAAAATGTCATTTTGTTCTTGGATTTTACATACTACTTCTACCAATTTGCCTTCCCCACAATGAACCTAACTTTTTTTTCACGTACAAATTTAACTTAGAAACTAAGTTTGACTCTGAATACAATGGCAGCAAAATCTGGATATGGCTTAGAAAATATTCACACGATTATTTGTGAGTGCTGCTGACTTCTCATAAAGAATTATCTTCAGGAACTGGATTTTCTAAGTGCTTCTCCTCAGCTCCCAAAATACAAGTTACTTATCAAAACTACTTCCAGTTTCACTTTATGTACTGGAAAATTTCACTGGAAAAAAGCTATGTAAATGTTTCATTTATATGAAAATAAGACATTTTTCATATTTCAAATTTACCCAAAAGAGACATCCTTCAACATAATTAAAAAGACCTAGTTTCAAAATAATAAAATCTTACTGGAAAATTACTTACTGCACATATTTTTACTATATAATTTGTGACTCTGAACTGTTTTATTTGCTGTACATGCATTTATTATGCTACTTTACCATGAGTTTCTACAGAAGTAACGGCATGCACATAAACTGATCCAATAGTCTGAAATTCATCTGGAAGTCCAGGGTGTTTGTGTTCAGAAACGTTTTTTTGAGAACCAGATAGCCTACTCATTTACATGAAGAACCCATTCTTTATGGCTGCTATTTCTCCAATCAAATTCTAAACGTGCTGCGTATTATCTCCTGTCTGCTGCTCTTCATTCATGTCTTTGCAAATCAATTTTCCTACCTATAAAAGCAAACATGGGCCTGCCTCTCTGAGACAAAGTGGACAAAAGTTAAGTATTTCTATATTTAAAAAATGCACAGCCAATTGCCCACTTAGTGTAAGCAATCTAGGCTGCAGCAAAACACAAGATGAAAGAATGTAGGAGGTTCTTTAGAGTCTGATGTAGTAACATTTGGCCTGATATGGAATTCTTTACCATTCCTACACAGAGGTGTTTTCTAGCTCAGCTAGAGACGAGAAATTTCCAGAAATTTCAGAGTCATGAAAATCTGGGGGAAAACTGAAAGTCAGCAAGATTTTTTTCTTTTAAACCCTATAAAAGTCTAATGTTTTATTGTTAGCTTAAAAACTTAAAAATGTATTGTTTATGTTTGGTATACTTGGGAGATGTACCTGCCTAAAAAATAAACAGCAAATTCAGGAGAAAAAAAAAAGTTTTCCCAATTAAAAGAAGGGCACCCCAAATCTTTAGAAAACTAAAGTTTTCTGAATTTTTCCCTTTCCTACACACAGGCCTAGCTCATGCTCTAAAAATATTAACCTATGAAGGACATTTTTTTTGTCCTAGTTTTAAAATGAGAAATTAGCAAAAAAAGAGTTTTCCAAAACTTGTCATATAAATTCATTTATAAAATTCTCCACATTAAATCAATGATCGAGTATATTCGTTTATACTACAGACAGAGCTACAGCATTTCAGGGAAGGCTACATTTATAGCTGGTGATGGAGACTCATAACAAGAGGATGGTGGCTTTATTATCGGTAGTAAAAGTCGTGATAATAACCATAATGATGTTTATTAAAAGCTTATACGCACCAGGTATATTTCTTCTGATCTTTAAAACAATTATTTCCCATTTTGCCAACCAGAAAATCAAAGACCAGAGAAGTTAAGTAATCTGCCCAAAACCACACAGCTAAGAAATAAGCCAGGATTCGAACTCAGTTTCTCGAATTCTAAACCTCAAGCTTTTTCCACTATACCATGCTTGTATTTATGCCATTTTATGTTGCTTTGTGGGCTTTTTTTTTTTTTCCTTTAATGAAAACGCATAACTTATTTCAAGAAAAGCTGAAGTCCTTTCGTCACATAGTATTTTTGGGCACAGCTGTCTTTAGTGATTGGTACCTATTAGCTTCCATTCATAACAAGCAGACTCATCCTACAGATTGGTCTCTCTTTGTAGACAAAACAAGTCACTTTCTAATACACCATCCACATTTCTCTTCTGGTTTCCCTCCGGCCTTTCCCCACATTGGGCTTTCCTCCTCTTAACTCCAACTGCACTCAAAATTTTACAGCCAGACCAACACAATAAAACACTTATCCTTTAATTACTTCAAGTGTGCTAATTTAGTTTCTCCCCAACTAGATTATCACCAATTTAAAAGCAGAAACTAAAATCATATACTACGTATGATATCAGACACCACCCATCTAGCCTGCCTTCACAACAAAAACAAGAAAAGCACAATTTCTGACAGATGATTTATTTTTATATGAAGTACTACAAAGATAAATTAAATCAAAATTAGCTAACATCATTTATTGAGTGCCTTATAGGTTCCAGGCACTGGGACAAGCACTATATATAGCTTATCTCATTGGAATCTCACAAAAAACCTATAAAGTTTTTCTCCCCATTTTAAAGTTGAGAAAACTAAGGTTCAGAGCAATATAGTGACCTGCCCATCATCACAAGCTAGCCACAGAGCTGGGATTCAAACCCAAGCCAGCGTGCTGAGCCCCACCTCTTTTCATCACCCCTTGTAAATAAGCATAGTCACAGGTATCACAAACCACTGTTGGGGAAAGAAGGCATGGTACAAATCCAGGCCCTTGGTTACCGCAATGTATACTGGAAACAAGCATGGGTAAGCACATCACAGCATTAACTGAGTGCAGAATTAGGGTGTTCACAACTGAACCCATGTTCTCCCTTATTCTGAAAGAGAAGCCTAGCAAGCTTCTCTAACACTAAGAGTTTCCCAAAAGCAGGGATCACATCCTTTTCACTGGTCTTTCCAAAAACCCACACTGTGTTCAGTTGGTATAGCCCAAGTAGCTGGGACTCATTAAATGGTGAGGTGATGCTGAATGTCACCAGCTCCTCCCATAGCACTTCCTCCAGAGCCTGTCCGCCTCTACCTGGCCTGGGACCTGGTTTTTCCATCCACTCATCTTCCTTCAAACTTTGCTCACCCAGGTGCCTGGTCTCTCCTCCACTGCCCTGGGGCTGCAGAAATGACAGCTGAGGGCTGGCCTGCTGCAGCCTCTCTTTACAGCACTCCTCACAGGCCCCCAAACTAGCCCCGGGGCCAGTCCCTGGCACCTCCCTTTGAAAGCAACAGGAACACTGAAGAACAGACCAAACACCACAAGAAAGGAGATCGCTGCTAGCGTTAGAGTATCACCAAACGTGAGATTTAATGCCAGGCTCAGGGCCCGAGAATACTTGGAGAAAAGGGAGGTTTCACTGCAGTCCAAATTATCTGGCCAAAAAATTGAGGAGGAAGAGGGACAGGAGGGGGAGAAAGGAGGAGAAGAAAAAGAAAGAATGCCGCTGATGACATTATACAAGCAGAGGCCAGCTTTGTCCTGCCTCTTGTTGAACAGTCAAGTAAGACAATGAATCTTTTTCTTTTTCCTTCCTCTTCTCTGCCTTAAAAAATTCAAGAATTTCATTTCCTTCTCAAAGCATTGGTCTTGGACAATTTCACGGCTCGTTCCTGCTGTCGGCAATGCTGACTCTCCCCAACAGCCCCAGAAGTGGCTGTGTTCCCGGTGCCGACCCTGGTAGTGCGCTGGTCAGCTGCAGCCAGGCAATGGCAGCTGCTTCCATGTGCTGGGCCTCTGCCGCGATGCTAACGAGTGCATTTACGACTGCTGATCCTGACAACCACCCTGGAGGCAGGTAATACTCCTCCTCCCACTTTTTTTAGACAGGTGAAGAACTAAGGTTCAGGAAAGCAACATGCCCACAGCCATGCAATCAGCTCACAGAAGAGACAAGGTTCCAGTTGAAGTCCTTCTGACTCCGAAGCCCAGGCCAACTGCATTGCTGCTTTTAAATTCTCAGGGAAGCCCTAAGAGGCAAAGTCTGAAACCGCCTCTACATTTCCCCAAAGTCCGCTATTAATTTGGCATGAGAAACAAAAGTACCAAAGCTTACAGAGTGCTTGCAAACTTAAAAAATGTATTGGCTCCAAAATATAAAAAGAAACTACAACACTGAAATTAATCAAACTTAAATATCCACCAAGACATAAGCGAATGCCATCTAATAACTGTGTATAAACTGTATTTTATGTGGGATGTCAGCACATTTCATTCATGTTAGTGTGTTTTCGATGCTTGAGGCGGGGCCTAAGGCCCACAAAGGTCTTATATCACCAATGGCACTCCCAGCATGTCCTCAGCACTCAGAGAAACCACAAGGGAGGGCTGCTGAGAGCAGAGGCCAGAGCAAGCGTTTCCTACAGGCGGCAGGAATAGCTTTCCCAGCCTCTTCAGAGTTCCGTCCCCAAAACATCGCTGAGCAGTTGGGTCCATGCAACTCCCCTCATCTATCTGTGATAGCCTCCGGATGAGGCTGAAGCCAGAGGAAAAGGCTGTCCAAGTGGCAGGACCCCCTTCCCCTGTGAGGCAGCACCAAGCTATTATACACACAAGGGCACACACAACCCCCTCCCCACTACCTTCATTTGGGGACACCGTTTTTAGCATTTCCAACTCTTCCCTAGTATTGGTAAATATTAATAATTAATTCTAAAGGCAAAAGCAAAGTAGTAGTTTGTGTTTTGAAATGCGGATCATAATTCAAATTGGACGCTGACACTAATCATTTGATGTTCACCTGAAGAGAACAGATAGGCTATGCAGGAACATTTCAGTAGGGGGACCGATAAGGAGAAGGGAAATAAAAATTATTAGTATTTACTCAGCCTGCAATGTTTGTGGAAGGAAATTCTTTTAAAAGGGAGCACTTCAGAATGGTTATTCAATCTGAATTTTACAGATAGCACTGGAAATATTTTCTCCCAGAATGCGCTCTATCTCTACCATCATATCTCTCCGGTGCGCCGTTCATGTCTTTCACTGCAGTAATTCTCACTCAATTTTGCTCCATTATGAGCTGACGGTGACCCAGAGTATACAAGGCATTCAAGAATCTGCCTGGAAATTACTACCTAAGAACATCTGTCCCATTCCCGGCTTGCCAACCCTGCCTTAGGGAGTGAAGATGGAAAACAACCCAGAATCCACACACAACTTTTCATTCCCCTTACAAACTAGGCTCCTTTGGAAATTGAGGGTTCCAGCATTTTTCAGAAATTATGTTCCTGGAAACACATGGCCTGAGCCTCTTCTGAAAGCCTACAGCTCAAAACCCAGCCCCTTCTAATAAAAGCCAGAGCAGGAACATCCTGGGCAAGTGGAGAAGGCTACCCAAGGTTCTCTTCACTCACTTCTGTCAAACTCAAGTTCTATATTAAATGCCACCTATCAAGTAAAAGACTATGGAGATGCCACACATACTAATATATTCCACAGTTTATGTGACATCTATCTTGTAGACACACTCACTTTGGAAGATTTATGTTGCGATTACAAAAGATTAGAAGAAAACATCTGATTTCATATATGGCTAAGCCTCGGAACCAGGCTTTTCTCCTTGATCAATGTCAGAGGATCAAGGCAGTCGCGTGGCACCTCCCACCCAGATTTCATTTTGCTTTGCTGCAGATGCTCAGAGGGGCCAAGCAATGGGCACGCTCAATGAATCAAACAAACAACCTGGAAAGAACAGGTCTGTCTCCAATCAAGAATTAGTGTCTGTGTATCTTCATGCCCAACAACCTCCCACCATCCCCGTCACTGGGGACAGAGGGATCATCACCACAGTAACCGTTCCTGACTATGTGCCAGAGGCTGCACGTACCTTTTCTCTGATACAATGCCCCTGCATCTTAGGTAAGCAAGCAGGCTCGGACAGGCACGGTGGCGTTCCCAAGGCCCCTTCCACCCCTCCCACTTCACACATCACCCTCCATCACCTCCATCATTGCCTCAGTGTGCTGGGCGCTATGACTGTTGTTCTAAGTTAAGCACCCTTGGGTAGTAACTTCCTGGAGGCACCTGAAATCAATAGTTCTAGGTTTTGGGGAAAAACACGTGATACCCCAATCCCGGCACAGAGTGGAATCTGGGGGTTAGGGGTGTTCACCAATATGTGTCTTTCTAGCTTGAAAGTCTCTACAGAAAACCACCATGAAAGAACTAAAAACAGGCAAACCCTTCTAAAAAACAGACATGTCCTATTTCGAACAGTTCACTGTGCCTCTGGGAGACAGGGAAACCACCTTCTCCCCCCTGGAAATTCCCTGCTTTGGCTAATACTTGCAGAAGAGGAAAACTGAGTACAGAAGGGTTGATAACTGAAGCCCACATCTTCAGCGGCTTTTAAAGTTCAGTCAGATAATCTTTACATTGCTGTGGAAGGGAGAAAATACACTTGACCTTTTGCTCCAAACAAAAATCTTTCCATATGGTTTTTAATTAGAAAGCAGTTGTTTTGCTTTTGAAACACTTTTTAGCCTCTGCCATTGTAGGTACAAGCCTGCAAACTGTATTTTCATTGACTTAAATAAAAAAATAAAACATTAAAAGAAAAAAATAATCTTCTTTTTAAGAAAAAAAAGATAGCAAGCAGCAACTTTTGCAGGGGTCAGGCGCCCTTAAAAGTGTATATGGGAAGCCATCAGGGCTGTGGTGTGCAGTTGATTTTGTCTTGAAAAAGTCCGAGGTCATTTTGACTACGCTGACCTGTTAACCTGTACATGGATCATCTCAATCCCAGACTGTAAGCAAACACTGCCCTCTGGTGCACCAAACAGTTCTGGAGTCAAGACGGAGAGGAGGTCTACTCCACCGCCCTGTGGACAGCCTGCAATCCCACAGCTGGGTCTTCAGGGCCTGGAGACATGTCAGGGAAAGGATGGCACGCGTCTGCTACCAGGCACTGGCTAAAATGTCCCCACACTGCCCCCCGAGACAGACTTCGAGATAAGAGGAAGAGGGGAAGATTCAGCTGAAGAAATCAGACCAAAACAAACTGACTCTCATCTTTCCTAGAAAATATTCATTACTCAAAAGAAACTCTGTTGATTGCCGTGCCAAGTTTTCTTACTATGTACTTTTAACAACTTTTAGAAAAGACAAATGAACCTACAATAATGAGGAAGTAGAACCTCTTTTTATCTAGAAGGCAGGAAAAGAGATTCCATTTGATTCTAGAGGGAAAGGCTGGCGGGGGGGGGGACCCGACATTGCTCTTCCTCAGAGGAGTACCTCATCCACTCTTCCTCTCCTTTCCAAAGAGCGTCCACAAGATGAGAAGGCAGAAAGGGATAGGAACTGGTTGAACAGACAGGAAATCCAGGGTGGAAAGGAGGAATGTGCTATCACATTACAGGGATAGCAACTAGGGTCACATAACAATGTGCATATAAATTTTCGTATGAGAAACCAACTTGAGCTGTAAATTTTCACTTAAAGCACAATTAAAAAACAAACAAACAAACCAACAAAAAAAAGCCTCCAAGCCTGGCAGTCACTTGCAAACATTCTCTCCTATAACCTGTGGACAGATCTCCATCCCAAGAAGACCAAGAGAGCCTTAAATGATGCAGACTACTGTTTCCCTGGTTAAAGAACTGAGAAAATCAACGGCCATCAAGTCTGAGGCTAGCCTATGCCTGCTCAGCAGGAACCTAGGGGGTAAGATCCTGGTCTTCCCTAAAATGAGTTTCTGGTCCTGGTTCTAAACTACAAATCATCCAATTGTTTTCTCACTGTACCCTTATGGACACAATCCAGGACTGGCCAAATCTTATGCCAAACTCTTTTCTACGGAAGAAAGAAAGGCAAAATATTCCCCAATGCATTAACTTCCACCCAAGAGACACCCCAGAAAAAAGGGGATAGGGGAGTGTGCTCTGTAAAGCTAGGTAGGGAGAAGAGCACTGGGCCAGGAGTCAGATGGCTAGGCTAGGTGCCAGCTACTTTTTTTTTTTTTTTAACTAGTTTTGTGACTTTAGATACTTCATTTGGTATCTCTGATATCCCCTTCTTGGTTTAGTGGACCAGGAATACTTTTTTAACCTCCACCTGGCCTATAAATCATAAGCAGCCAGTTGGCCAATGTTTAAGGGCCAAACACAATCACAGAGTAGTGAAAATGTCTAATTCACTTTATGCCAGGACTTCCTGCTAATCGCTATTTCCATTTCAACCCATCTTTCTACCATGAGAAGAAAACGGGGGTTTACGGTACCAGAAACAGACAGGACTGAAGATGGATGAAGGCCAACATTAAGAGCCAGGCTAAGACCAAATACCTTCAGAAGGCTCTTTCATCTTGCTCCCTCTCACCCTCCTCCTAATATCAGAATGACAAGACATGTCATTGCTTTACGCTCCAGAAAAACTGAGATTGACACAGAGTGCAAATATATGTATTTGTCCAAATATAATGTTAACAGCCAAAACCCGGTCTCTTTCCTAGAAACTGGCTCTGATATAGTCAGCTAGACTGACCCTCTCAATAGTATAATAGTCCTAAGCTCTCTTCTGTCTCAGGGGGCTCACATTTGCTGTTCTCCCTGTCTATAATACCCTTCTCCCCAACTCTCCAGTAACCAGCTCCTGTTCATCCTTCAGATTTTAACTTAAACTTCATTTCCTCAGAAAGGCTTTCCCTGGCCCCCAAATTCAAGTAGACCTCACCCCATTAGTCCCTCTCTGGGCATCACTGTCCTTCACAGACTTTTCACAATTTATACTTCATCCATTTTTGGTTACTCCTATAACATCTGCCTCCCCCACAAGACAGCGAGCTACATGAAAGCAGGAACTTCTCCTGCCCTACTCACCAATGTACAACCAGTTTCTAGCATGCAGGAGGCTGTTCAGTACTTGCTGAATGAATTAATTAATTTAATGACATACCTTCCTTCTACACTGTCTAAGTTTTATGATGGAAACCAGCAGGGTTAAGGTTGCCTAGCCAAACCGTCAAGACACTAAGAATCCTAGGGAAAGAAATGAAAGAAAGCCAGGAAACCAGGCCAGGTGCTCAAACAGCCACCAACCTGTAGCAAAGAGGAGGTGACAGAACAAGCAAGGGGCAACCTGGAGAGATATTGGAGGGCCTCCCCTCTAATGAGTCAAGTCTCAAACACCACAACACCCATGGCACCGGCCTCAAAGCCCACAGGACCCTACAACTGCAGAGTCACACATTTGCAGGGTCTTTGGGCTTTCCTTTGAAAAGCCATGTGAAGAATTAAAGGCATAACTGGCTAGATGATGGAGCTGGGCGAAAGGCAGGAACTGGTCTACAAAGAGCAGTCACTCAGAAAATGTCAGGGCAGCAATAGATAAGTGGTAACTTTGGTGAAGGGTAAGACAGTACACAATACTGGAGAAGCCAGCACAACTTGTACAAGAAAAGGTCATGGAAGCTCCACAGACACATCCAAACTCCCTGAGGGACTGAA
>NW_004443937.1:17209268-17229594 GCF_000243295.1 Trichechus manatus latirostris
AACAAAATTCCAACTCACAAAAAAAAGACCAGACTTACTGGCCTGACAGAAACTGGAGAAACTCCAAGAATATGGCCCCTGGACACCCTTTTAGCTCAGTAATGAATTCATTTCTGAGGTTCACCCTGTAGCCAAAGATTAGATAGCCCCATAAAACAAAATGAGACTAATGGGGTACAACAGTCCAGGGACAAGGACTAGAAGGCAGAAGGAGACAGGAAAGCTGGTAATAGGGAACCCGAGGTTGAGAAACAACAGTGTTGACATGTCATGGTGCTGTAACCCATTGTCATAAAACAATATGTGTACTAACTGTTTAATGAGAAAGTATTTGTTCTGTAAACCTTTATCTAAAGTACAATTAAAAAAGAAAAGAAAAGAAAATGTCAGGGCAGGACCAAGACAGGAGCAGCATCAGCTCTCCGCTCTCTTGCCTCAGGACCTTTCCTTTTCCTTCAGAAAGTTTCATACCATGCAAGTGGTATGTGGGACCCCACGTTCACCTCTAGCCTCCGGATCATAACAACCTGAGACTCCAAGAATTTTACATCCAGGAGGAACTCTAGCTCCAAAGCCTGATCATCAGAGACAGTGACCTCCTTTTGCTAGGCTGTCAAAAAAGACCTGTGGTAGAGCTGTCATCTCCCACTGGAGAGCTAAAAAGCCTAATCTGGGACCTCCTCTCCCTTTACCTTTTAAAAAAGAACAATCACTGGCATCAGCCACAGGCTTGCATTACGCTCATTTCCCTGTCTCCAAGCTCTGGGGCAAGTTTAAAAGTCCTCGTCCTGTCTAAGAATCAGGTCTGAATTAATACCCTTCCTCAAAAGAACTCCAGTAGCAAAGTGAAAACAGACGTACTAGACAATGCCCTTTGAAAGCCCCAGCAGGGACATCGTGTGACAATGCAGCCCCTGGCTCTGAAACCTTAAAAGTCAAAGGTTCACAGAGGCAGAAGAATTACCAAAGTACAAGTTTGTTCAAATTTCCTCCGGCAGATTTAAACAACCAGGGTCAAGCTGAAGATCACTGGCAAAAACCTATGAGACAACTCAGCCCCTTTGAACTGCATAGAGAAAGGAAAATATACGGTCTGGGAGGGATCTATGTTATAGCTTTTAAAAATGTTCTTGGAAAGGTCACCCTGTTAACTCAAAACCAACCCAGTGAAGGATGTTTGAAAACTGCCTCTCTAAAACAACGGGGCTGCTGGAGCTCTCACCGTGTGCGGTGAGCTCCACTGAGGTCACCGTGTTCCTGGCATTAGTGTGCTGACCCTCTGTGGGGCATGAAATTAACCATCAGCACAGCAGAAATCTGCTACTAGTTAAACTACTTTGCTACGCAAAGTGGCCTGAAAATGAAATATAAGGATTGAATTTCCATTGAAAGATTAACTTGTCTAACCTCAAGGCAGGCTTCCTCCACTGCTGAACTCTGTTTGGTGCTGTTTAAAGCCCCACAGGAAGGTGGGTAACTGCTGCAGGCAGTGGGAAGTGACCTTGTCATTCATTCATTCCTTCATTCATCTACTCTGTGCCAGGCCCTGTCCTGGGTCCTGGGAGACAGAGTACAATAACAACAGACCCCTGCCCTCAAAGGGATGGAGTCCAGTGGATAACATAATCCAGTAAACAGAAAACAACAACAGATGGGGAGAAAATGAGATCCTAGGGGTAATGGGTTCTCAAATGAGGGTCACCTAGGCACCTGGAGAAGGAGAACAATGAGGCTTCCCAGAGAAATGAATGGGATCTATGTTACAGCTTTTAAATATTCCTGGAAAGGTCACCCTGTTCACTCAAAATCAACCCGGTGAAGGATGTCTGAAAACTGCTTCTCTAAAACAACAGGTCTGCTGAGGCTCTCACTGTGTGCGGCAAGCTCCACAGTGTGGGAGAGCACGTTCTGTCTGTCCAGGACCTGCAGGTAGTTCATTAAGCCTGGAGTCCTGAGGACACATCGACAGAGGCTCCGTCAGGAAGAGCTCTGTCAGCCATGCTAAGGAACGCAGCCCTTGCACCAATGGAGAGCAAATGAAGAAGTAAAATGATTATATTAGTCATTTAGAAAGAGTTCTTGGCTACGGAGTGGAGGACAGTTTGAAGAGGGGGGCTCGAATCAGGGAGAGTATGTAAGGGATGTTGTCCTCATCCAGTCAGAAGCTAACGGAGGCCCGCCCTGAGATGGTAGCTATGGTGATAGAGAAAACTGCAGATAAGAGACCAGGAGAAGGGACCAGACTTGGTGACCCGCTCAGCACAGAAGGTAAAGAAGATGCTGAGGATCATTTCAACGGTTCTGACTTGGGAGAAGGAGGTACCATTCACTAGGACGGAGCAGGTAGTAAGGAAGCTATGACTCTTGGAGATGTAGAATCTAAGGGGATGTGGAGTCTAAGGGGCCTATAGTTCTCACTGGTCGGGAAACCAGCACAGTAAGCTGTTAGATATACAGATCTAGAGCTCCGGGAAAGGCCTGGAATCCCAGGCCAGGATCCCTCAGGAAGATGACGTCTCTTGTAACCAAACCACACACAGGGTGTGACAGCTCACACAGTAATCTACAGCAGAGATGGACAACCCAGCCCATTTCCCAGTTCATCCAGTCCTGCACCATCAGATATGGTAGCCATTAGCCACATGTGCCTATTTTGTAAATAACATAAAATTTAAAATTTTAGTCTCTCAGTTGTACTAGCCACACTATCAATGCTTATTAGCCACCCATGGCTCAGGCTACTGTGCTGGAGAGTCCCAACACAGACCAGCTCCATTGTCACAGAGAGCCCTATTGGACAGTGTTGATCAAGCCCCTGCCGGGATATTTTAAACACCGTTTTTTGCAGCCAAAGTGCCTGTCAGCCCTCTTCACCATGCTGAATGCTGACATGTTTGCACTGGCAGCACCAGCACATCCCTTTCCAGTCTCTGTGGCCTATCTGTCTGTGTTCTTCAAACAGGAAGCACTCAAGAAAGGTAATCCTTCTTCTTCGAAGTCTTTCTACCCTAGAGCATAAGTTCTGAAAATCATCTCTGAATGTTCCCTGGCCGTCAAGGAGTACTAAGAAGACACACGAGGGGCTTTGCCATTAGTGACAGAAAGTCCTAAAATTCACCTGGACTGACCAAAAGCAGAGCTATTTTCTTTAAAAGTGCAGCATGCACCATAACTGGGAAAGCTGAGCTCTAGTCCCAATGCCAGGTGACCAAGGACAAGCTGCTGGCCCTCCCAGAGCTTTAAGCAACCCAAGCAAACCGAGGGTACAGGATGAAGCCACAAGGCCAGACGGGGCAGGTTCCTGAGGCCAAGCAGTCAGTGCTAGCAAATTTCAAGCACTAATTTTAAAAGAAAAAAAAGGTCAGGTTTATCTTTAGGTAGCACCTGTGCATGCCACCAAATAAATATCCTTAGGAAGTAGGTTAGAGACAAAGGAAATTATTTCAGTCTTCCTGAAGGCCCCAAGACAAGACAGGTATCATCACAACACAAGAGATATGGAGAGAGGGAAAGTCAACTTCTTTCTCAACAGCAAAAGTTGTTTTTTCTCCTGCCAAGAGGGGATCACCCACATTAGCTAAGTCTCTCTCCCTCTTTGCCCGCCCAACAAAGGCCACTTCAAAGCAGCAGGAGCCTAATCGCACAGTACAAGAAAATAAAAGACCCAATTAGTGAAAAACAAAACTCAAATAATCCAGGGGAGAATGGAAGCAGAGATCTCTACTTTTGACAATCTGACTTATAAACTGCTCCTCAGGAGCCACCATTTTCTACCAAAGCAGCCTGGCCTAAGGTCGAGGACCGAGCTCCGGGAAAAGGCCACCCTTGCAATCAGTGGGGTTACCCTGCTCCAGCACTCACTCACTGTGTGGGCTAGAGCGAGCTCCTCACCCCACGGATTTTCACTCTATCTCTGTAGAAGGGGGATACAAACACCTCCGTCGGGGACTGGTGGGAGGGTAAAGCGAGGCAAAGTCCATCAAGGGTCTAGAGCAGGGTCCAGCTGACAGGATTTGCTCCAAAAAGGCTACTCCCTCCCTCCTGCCTTCTGAGAGGCTTCTCAGCCTCACTGCTCACACAGCCACAGCTGCCTCACAATCACATTTGCTCCCCTGACGGTCTGTCCTGCCCGGGGGGCTGCTCTCCCTCCCCGTTCCAGCCAGAGCTGAAAGCCGCAGTAGGAATGGGGAGGCGTGCCTGGCCCCAGGCCTCCTCACATCAGCTCTGGGTCCTCTAGTCACGAGCCTCCCCTCAGACTCAGAGGGTATGCCCGGCTTAAAGCCTACGCACCCTCCTCCCAAGAGGCCTCCAAGCCTCTCTGAACTCTGGCCCCTCAACCTCATGCCCTGTGCACTCCTCCATGGACATCATACTCCAGGCCTCCTTTCCCAAAACATAGCACTTGCTACTTTTTCTCTTCACTGAGTCTTCTAACCTCCATTCAGGTTCCTCGCTCTAAGTCCTGCACACCACAGCTCCTGTCTCTGCACCCCCACCACCCCCCAGCACACTCTCACACCTCTGGACTTCTGGACTCTGCTCAGCTATTCCCAGTGTCTGCTCTGCCATCCCCTTTTGTCTGCCTAGGAATCTCCAGCTCATCCTTTAAAACTCAGCTCAGTGTCCCCTCCTGTGGGGCGCCCCCCACATCCCACCTGTCCCAGGCACGCATGTCTCTGTGCTCCTCTTTATCAAAGCCCCACAACTCTGCATCTTATCTTAACTGCCTGCTTGCACTGGCCCCACCACCACCATTCTGGACTGTGAGCTCTTTAAGGACAGGCACGTCAGTTGTATCTGACCTCACATCCAAAACAAAGCTGCTCAATATACTTGTATAGACTCTCTGAATAAATGGATGAAAGTACCAAGAGCAGTACCACCTGATCCTCTCCCACCACACCGGTTCCCAAAGCCCTCTACACAGGGTCTACAAACTCAGTTGTCTACAGGGGCCAGGCACGTACCACAGGGCTACCACCTGGAGGGCACAGTTACTTCCAAGGGGCCCAGACCACTCAGGCCAGCTAAGGGCTGCCTGCAGAGTAGGGCTCCATGTGCATACAAACCTTCTCACGTTTCCAGAGAGGCCAGGAATATGAGTTTTTATGTAAAATCTCCTGATTTTTAAATGCTGGCAATGAATTTCAAAACATTTTTAAACACTATATGGTCCAAACAAAACATATCTGCAGGCCAGACACCGCTCGTGGGCCACCAGTTCTTTTCCCTGAAAAAGACACTAATGCAGTTGCACCAACCAAGCAACAAATAGGCTGGGACAATTCCTCTCCTGCCCAGGCATGAAATACAGAAATGGGCAGATCCAGGACAAGAACAGAAGGGACCCTAACACGTTTTCCAGAAACAAGCAAAGGGTACTTACTCCACACCTACCGCAGCCCAGGTAATGTGTTAGGCAAATTTAATCCTGGGCTAAGGCTGAGGACCAAGTTCCTAAGCAAAGGCTGCTAAATAAATGAACATGTATTCATTTATTTAATACATATTCATTTACTCACTTATTTAATAGCAAATATTATTGAGCAAAGGCAACCCACAGAAGGGGAGAAAATACTTGAAAATTATACACCTGATAGAGGTCTAGTATCCAGAATATATAAAGAACTCCTATAACTCAATAACAAAAAGATAAACAACCCAATTAAAAATAGTAAAAGAACTTGAAAAGACATGTATCCAAAGAAGAAATACAAATAACCAACAAGGACATGAAAAGATGCACAACATCACCAGCCATCAGGGAAATGTAAATCAAAACTACACTAAGACAGCACTTAACACTCCTGTTGTTGCTGTTGTTAGCTGCCATGGAATCGATTTCACCTCATGGCAACCCCATGTGTGCAGAGTAGAATGGCTCCGTAGGATTTTCAAGGCTGTCACCTTGACAGCCAGGCCTGTCTTCTGAGGTGCCTGTGAGTAAGTTCAAGCTGTCGGGCAAGTAGTCAAGTGCTTAACTGTTTGCGCCACCCAGGGACTCCTTCACACCTACTAGGATGACTATAATCAATAAGACAGACAATAACAAGTGTTGGTGAGAATGTGGGAAAATTAGAGCCCTCATACATTGCTACTGGTGGGAATATAAAACGGTGCAGCCACTCTGGAAAACAGTCTGGCAGTACCTCAAACGGTTAAACATAGAGTTACCATAGAACCCAGCAATTCCACTCCTAGGTATATACCCAAGAGAATTAAAAACATATGTTTACAGGAAGACTTGTACACAAATTTTCATAGCTGAATTATTCATAATAGCCAAAAGTGGAAACAATTCAACACCCACCAACTGATAATAAACAATGGACAGTAAAAATGTGGTCTCTCCATACAATGGAATACTATTCAGGAAATGAAGTACTGGTACATGCTACAACATGGATGAGTCTTAAAAACATTATGCTAAGTGAAAGAAGCCAGTTGCAAAGGACCATATAAAGTATGATTTCACTTACATGAAATGTCCAGAACAGGCAAATCTATACAGACAGAAAGTAGATTAGTGGTTGCCTAAGGCTGGGGGTAGGGGGAGATGAGGAATGACTGCTGTTGGGTATGGGATTTCTTTTTAGGGTAATGAAAATATTCTAAGTTTAGACTGCAGCAATGGCTACACGACTCTGAATACACTAAAAAACAATGACTTGTACACTTTAAATGGGCAAACTTTATGGTACGTGAATTATATGTCAATAAAAATGTTTTTTTTTAAATTACTGTAAACCTACTATGTGCCAGGCCTTGTGTGGGCCCTAGAGATACAGAGATTAATGCAGACATTTGTCTCTGCCCCTACAATGCTTCCAGGCTAATGGGAATGACAGACATGGAAACCAGCCTTCACCAGGACTGGGGCCTCCAGGACACCCAGAGTACCAGAGCTGCAGACACCAAAGTCTTCTGCATCATATCCAAGCCCTCTCTGGGAAAAGGGAACACAGACTCAAGCTTCCAGGCAAGACTGTCTCAACCTCAGCCTGGCTGAGGCTCCATAAAAACAAAAGAAAAGCAGAGAGGGGAATATAGCTTAGGTCTTAATTTATGGGTTGTTTCCTGGGATGCCTGCCCAAATCTTATTCCAACGTGGATGGAGTGACTTTAAAGAAAAACCCAAGAGACATGCTGATAGAAAACAAAGGAGATGCTAAGTGAAAAGTTTAAAAGCAATTAATTTTAAATGATTACAGCTTTACTAAAAGCTGTGGCTATGATTTCCTTCTGACTTTCATTATAACCTTCCAGCAAAATATTTGCCTCAAGAAGGCAAAATCTTTGCGTTATTTTCGATTCCTAGCATGACTACAAAAATATTCTTTGATTTAACATTTGATATGTTTTGTTCTCAAGGGCAAGCCCCATGAGAAGAAAAATGTACCCCAACAGAATGAAATATGACTACCTGCTTCCATTTTTCTTTCCTGTTGGTTCCTGCTCAAATATTCTGCATTAATTTAAACTCAAGGCTGCGTCTCTGATGTTGTGCTACTCCCACACTGTCACCCAAACCAAAGCAAAGTCACCCGCTGTCCAGCGCCAGGAGAAAAGTGCCGCAGACAAAGCTCAACTTTAGAGTCTCCTGGAGACAGCTAAAGGCACTCCAACTTGGAAGGAAATCAGGTAGGGATCAGAGTGTGATAAGGTACCAAACAAAACAGAAAAACTTGTTTTTGAATAAAGAAAGGCACACTTTGAATCAATTGAGGTCGACTCCTCTTGGACATAAAGAGGCTTTGAAGCAAGGCAACGCAAGAGACTCCAGTATCATATATACAGAGACCAAGGTTCGTTACTGGTTACCAGGGATGGGCGGGAGAGGAGGGGGATTCACTTTGATAGAAAAAGTAGCACAGAATGTGGATGTAACAAGCACAGCTTGACCAAAGTAAACGATGCCACTAAGAACTGTACAAGAGAAAAGGATGTTTGTGCCGAAGAATATGATGTAAAATTTGGCAACAACATCAACAATAACCAAAATATGAGTGTATAGTAGTCACATAAGTAGGTGTATGAACATATATGTGTATGGGTAGGTACAGATGAGTCCATAAGTGTGCACAGATAGAAGTATCTATATATTTGTATGTACGTGTACGTATAGATACGTATGTGCATGCGTATATATTCATAGAGGACACAGTTACAAATATTTCTCAGACATAACCAAATACCTTGCAAGAATGGTTTTCTGGGTTTGAAGGCTTAGATCCTTAGTCTCATGGGACAACTCAGTCAACTGGCACCACAAAGTTCACATTCTACATCCTAGTGAGGTGAATAGTGTCTGGGGTCTTAAAAGCTAGCAAGCAGCCATCTAAGATACTACAATAGGTCTCTACTCATTAGGAGCAAAAGAAAAATAACAAGGAAACCAAAGTCTCAGAGAAGAAACTAGTCTACAGAGCTAATAGCCTACACAAGCCACAGCCTTATCTACCCTGAGACCAGAAGAACTTGATGGTGCCTGGCTACCACCACCCTATCAACTGTTCTGATCAGGGCTACAACAGATGGACCCTGATGGAATGTGAGAAAAATGCAGAACAGAACTCAAATTCTTAAAAAGTCCAGACTTACTGGACCAGATGGGACCAGAAGACTCCCTGAGACTATGGCCCCCAGACACTCTTTAAACCTTGAACCAAAACTATTCCTGAGGTTACCTTTTAGCGAAATAACAGATTGGCACACAAAATACAGGTATCCCTCGCTTTTCAAAAGTTTGCTTTATGCCACTTCACTTTTATGAAAGACCTACAGTAGTAATCCGAAAAGCTAGACTATATGAAGAAGAATGTGGCATCAAGATTGAAAGAAGATTCATTAACAACCTGCAATATGCAGATGACACAACCTTGCCTGCTGAAAGTGTAAGAGGACTTGAAGCACTTACTGACGAAGATCAAAGACCACAGCCCTTCAGGATGTATTACACCTCAACATAAAGAAAACAAAAATCATCACAACTGGACCAACAAGCAACATCATGATAAACAGAGATAAGATTGAAGCTTTCAAGGATTTCATTTCACTTGGCTCCACAATCAATACCCATGGAAGCAGCAGTCAAGAAATTTGCTGCAAAAGACCTCTTTAAAGTGTTAAAGAGCAAAGATGTCACTTTAAGGACTAAGGTGCAACAGACCCAAGCCATGGTGTTTTCAATCATCTCATATGCATGTGAAAGCTGGACAATGAACAAGAAAGATAGGAGAAGAGTTGACACCTTTGAATTATGGTGTTGGCAAAGCATAGTGAATATACCATGGACTGCCAGAAGAATGAACAAATTCGTCTTGGAAGAAGTACAGCCAGAATGCTCCTTAGGAGTGAGGATGGCAAGACTTGTCTCACTGTGGACACGTTATCAAGAGGGACCAGTCCCTGGAGAAGGACATGATGCTTGGTAAAGTAGACGGTGAGCCAAAAAGAGGAAGACCCTCGACAAGATAGACTAACACATTGGCTGCAGCAATGGGCTCAAGCATAACTACAATTGTGAGGATGGCACAGGATCAGGCAGTGTTTCGTTCTGTTGTACGTAGGGTCGCTATGAGTCGGAACAAACTCAGTGGCACCTAACAACAACAACATTAGTACCTGTTTTCACTGACCAAAAGAAATCCAAAGAGGATTTTTGCTTTTATGAAAAAGGGTGAAAAGCAGAAATAGCATTCTTCGTTTATTTTGCAGCTAGCTGTTAAAGAGGCAGTGCACAACCGGAGCAGCAGGAGTGGCATCATGAAGCTCCTTCTCTGGGAACTACACTCAGCATTCCTGCTTTTACAATGTGTTAGTGTTATTTTAGGTTTTATGTGTTATTTGGTATGATACGGTATATTATTTTTTGGACCTGGGAATGCTCACAAATTTTTACCATATAAATTAATGATAATTGCTGCTTCTCTTTACACCACTTTGGCTTATGAAAGGTTTCACAGGAACACTCTTTCAGATAGTGGGGGAAACCTGTAAAGGATAATACCCATGAGTTCAGGGCTCCAAAAGGTCAACAATTACTCTAAAGCAAAGATGAGAAGACAAGGGGGGCAGGGAAACTAGAGTACTAGAAATGGAACAATCAGAACGTAATTACTGAGAATGTTGACATACTGTGAAAAATGTAACTAATGTCACTGAACAACTTGTGTAGAAATTGTCAAATGGGAACCTAATTTGCCGCGTAAACTTTCACCAAATCACAATAAAATGTTATTTTAAAAAAGAGAGAGAGAGATTCATTCGATGGTAGAAGACATCGCAGAAGTGGTCCGGGAAGAATAGAGTCTTTCAGTTACAGTGTGTAACCTCTAATGAAGAAGACCAAAGAGGCAGCTCTCCCTGAGTGGGCACACAACAATGGAGAACTAAGGCCTGACAGATCCTGGGAGCTAAAGACATTAAGGTCAGGGAAGCATTTCCACTTATATCAACTCCTTCAAATATGCCTCAGGATTTTAGGGCAAACATATCTGACTACCATAATTAAACATAATGTATTCCTACAGAGAGTCTCATAAACAGATGAGGGACAAAGAAAATCAAGCCTTTTTTCTGGAGGAGGGGGTATTAGAATGAAACTCAAACTCCTTGCCACGGCCACTGAGGCCTGCGTGGCCTGCAATTTATTTCTGCTCGAACCCTGCTGCTTTGTAGGCATATGTGCAGATGTCTAAAGGTAATGTAACAGTCTGGTTAAAAACACACATTCACTCACACACATGAGCACCCTGTGTCATGAGTCCCAGAGCATCTCAGACTGCAAGACCAAAGGTGCCATTCATAATAAACTAGCCCAAGGAGGAAAGGGCTTTCTCCACATCAGCACCAAAAGCGCTGAAAGCTGGAAAAACCGAAAAAGCAAAGTAGCTTAAGTTTCAAAAACAATGATCTCTTCCAGGCTACAGAGACAAAAATCTCCTGGACTCTTTGTTGTTTTTGCTCCAACAAGAGTCACCCAAAGTCAGACCCACAGGACTTCAACAGCTCTCGTCAGTTCTGGGCAGGGCTGCCCAAATGGGGTCCACGCCAAGCAGGAGGCACTGCTTAAATGGTGGGTACAGGAGGCAAGAGATGATGGGAAGCAAGTTGTGGCAGAAGAGCTACTCTTCATTAACAATGAGAACAAAAAACCAGGAGACAATACACTGTTAATCTAGCAGCCACCAAAGAACTATAAATTGCCAAGCCAAGATACCAACATTTTTCAGCCCTCCTCCTTCCTGCCAGAGTTAGATTGAGGATGATTCGAAGTCCCTCACCCCCACTCAAGTCTTTAAAGCATACATTACTGAATCTTTTTGAAGTTCTAACCCTGAAAGATTTATACTCTAAAATGGATTGGAGAGAAAAATACTGCCCTGAAACACAACTCTACGGGGCTGGAGTGGACGGGTACACTTTTTCATTCACATGGAAAAGGCCAGAGTATGGGCTATGTAGTCAGACCAACTTGGGCTCAAACCTAGCTCTGACACTTATTAACTGTGTTCCCTAACCTCTTGAGCCTCTGTTTCTTCATCTGTAAAATGGGAATATCACCTCTTACACAGAATTGCTATAAGAGTTAAATAAAAAAAAAATACATATACAGCATAGTATAGCATGTATTATTATCACCATTAACCCCACAGCACCGTTTGGGAATTTTATCTATGGCCACATGGACTCAACAGAGATGAAATCCAATGTTCTCCAAGTTAAGAAAGGATTCTCTTTTTTGTGGAAATATTCTGGGGGTGGCAAAAGAATTACACAGAGAGCCAGCTTTAATTTAAGATACATTAAACTTCAGAGATACCATCATGGAATTCAGACCATCATTTACTTCTACCAGGGATAACGTATTCAGCAAAGAGCCTAAACAATTTACAATGAGCCAAGAACTCTAACGAGAGCCCAGTCTTCCAAGGACCCTAGGTACAGGTATGTCTGGTGGGAGTCGCTGCCCAGGCCATCTCGCATCTTTCTAATGTTTGGGCCTGATAATGTCACAAACCTGCTTTTAAAACCTTTCAAGGATTTGGTGAGTAGTGTCTGAGGCCTTAAAAGCTTGCGAATGGCCATTGGTCTCTACTTGTCTAGAGCAAAAGAGAATGCAGGAAACCAAAGACTCAAAGAAGAAACAAGTCCATAGGACTATAATAGCCCACAGGAACCATGGTGTCTTCTAATCTGAGACCAGAAGAACTAGACGGTGCCCAGCTACCACTACCTGTTCTGACTAGGGACACAATAGAAGGTCGCAAACAGAATGGGATAAAAATGTAGAACAAAATTCAAATTCCTAAAAAAGGACAAACTTACTGGACCCATAGAGACTAAAAGAACCCCCAAGACTATTGACCTAATAAGCCCTTTGAACTTGGAAGTGAAGCTACTCCTGGAGGTCACCTTTCAGCCGAATAATAGATTAGCTTATAAAACAAACAATATCACCCTTGCGTAATGTGCTCCCTTAAACAATCAACTACTATATATAAGACCAAATGGTCAACATATACCCAAAAGCAAAGATGAAAAGGCAAGGAGGGAAAGGGAAATTAGATCAATGGAAACAGAACAAACAGAATGAAAATAATGAGAATGCTGACACATTGTGAAAACTGTAACCAATGTCACAGAACAATTTGCACAAAATTATTAAACGGGGACCCAATCTACTACGTAAACTTCCACCTAAATCACAATAAAATATTTAAAAAAAAAAAAAAAAAACTTCCAAGGAGTTCCTTGGCCCTTAGGAGAAAATCTACACTAAGAGCCTATCAAAGCCCAGTACTCACCACTCGGCAGGACCTGACCATGCCAAGCCCCCTACCTTCATCTTCCACACACCTCCCCACACAGCATGCTTGTCTTAGCCATGCCTAAATGCTGGGATCTCTCCAACTCTAAACAAACAAAACCTCAGAGCCCTGCACAAGCAGCTCCCTCTACTAGCAAAGCTCTTCTTCTCCATCATACCTTACACCTCAACCCCCAGCAAAGTGTGTATTCCTACTTCTGCCCTATGGGCAAAGGGCTCTACCAGATTACTTTGCACATAGTGCAGTGCTCTCTCCCAGGCTCTGCTGTAGGACCCTAGAGAGGAGGGAAAGAACCAATGTGCGTTATGTGCTAACTGCACGCCAAGCCCTATGCTGTGTTCTGTCCATTAGCCCAGGAAAAAGGTTCTCTGCTCACTGCAGCTGGCCAGCCCAAGAGCAGGCACACAGTGTTCATGCATTTGGAATCTACTGCATGCCTACCATGCACCGGGCTCTGCTCCAAGCACAGAGAACATACTGGTGACTAAGACAGATGGGGCTCCTGCTCTGCTCTCAGGGAGCTCACCCTCTGGCAGAGGACAGAAACAACCAACAAGTAAACACAGACAGTGTCAACCAGTGAGAAGGGCTACAAAGGAAGTACAACAGGGGCATGAGAAAGTGTGAGGGGAAAGAGCTGGGAACACAACTTAGGTAGCTCAGGGAAGGTCTCTCTGAGGAGGTTACATTCCAGCTGAGACTTAAATGGCAACAAGGAGCCAGAGCTCCTTCCCAGAGGAAACAGCAGGTATAAAAATCCTGAAGAGAACAGCTGCTTGGCACATTCAAGGAGGAGAAAGGGGCCAGTGTGACTGAAGGTCAAGAGCGGGTAGCGCAGCAGTAGATGAGGCTCCAAGAGGAAGATGGAGGTCTGACGGTGCAGGGTCCTACAGCTATAACAAGGAGGCTGGGTTTTACTCTAAGCTTAATGGGAAGCCGCTGGGAAGTCTCTAAGCAGAGGGCTGACGAGATCCGATGAACATTTTAAAAGTAGGGTTGTTGCATGGACTCCGGTTCCCAACAACACGCCTAACCCTCACCTGGGAGACCCTGCGCCTCAAAAGAAAAACAGTCAACTTTTCTTCTCATTTCCCTGAAAAGGAAAGTGAGATTCTGATCTATTTAAGGAAGGATATAAGTAGCCTTGGTCTCGCCATACCAATACGCACAGGCCACTTAATGCCTAGTAAGAAGATAAAAAACGTCTCCTCACTCAGGAAGTAAGAAAATAAGAAAGAAGAGTAACAAAGTACACACAAGAGAAAAATTCCTCTTCTCTTCTTCTCCAGTTTTATAGTCTAAATCAAGGACCTGCCAAATTCTTTGGGGTGTTATAACTTGGCTATACAGGATCAGGCTGGCATTGGAACATTTTTGTCATAGGAAGAGATTCTCTAAAATTGTATAGATTGGAATGGGGCTTGCAGGGGAAGTGTAATAAAGTGACTTAGAGATGAGTGGGAACGCGTCCAGCTTTGGAACCAGGCAGGCCTGGCTGTGCCACTTACTAGCTGTGTGACTCTGGGCAAGACACCTAGCCTTGCTTGCCTCGACTATTCAATGATTACCACCACATTCCTTGCAGGGTTTGCATGGGAAGTGGCAAACATGCAAGAAAACCAAGCCAATAAATAGCTTATTACTATTATCTGCCAGTGTGTAGAAGGTCCAGAATTAGGCTCAAAGGTCACACAGCTCATAAGAGACAAAGCCAGGCCAAGCCCAGTTCTGTATGACTCCAAAAGTACGTCCTTTACCACCCACCTGTACCATTTAATAGAAAAGGCTAATAATTTGTCTTCTTATTGTTAATCTGTCCTTTCTACCTCCAACCTAAACTGGTTCAGAGTACATATCCTAAAATGCATTTGAATGTGACCAAATAGAATTCAGTTGTAAGGGGAGCAGGAGAGGGTAAAATGTATCATGTGCCCTTTAATATTCATCTGATGATTGAAACATGGATTGAGTGGAGACTAAGCAGTGTGACCTTGGGTAAGTCCCTTCACCTTTCTAAGCCTCCATTCCCTCTACTGAAAAATGGGGGAAATGAGCCTGAACTGCTTCCAGCATGGAACAGGTGGGAGGTAACAAAGATGAAAGTACTTAATAAACTCATCACTAGAGCCGGGATGCTGAATGTCAAACTGACCAATGAGGCCATCGTCACCAGGCTAACAAAATCATCTGCCCAATATACACTCCCATATGTGCCTATAGGTGCATCAAATATCATTGGGAGGAAATATAAGAAACTGGGAACAAGGAAGGTAACCAGGTTCTAGGGGTCAGCAGTGAGATGAATACTTCTTTCGGCTATGCACTTTTGTCCCTTGTGCATGTATTATTGTATCCTTTTTTTTTTCCCCCTAAGAAAAAACTCCCCTAAGAGTGTTAAAGCCCTGTCCATAGATTTAAGTGTAGTTAAATGGGTCTGGAAAAGCATTCCACACAGGGATAACAGTGGTTTCCTCCAGAGAGATGGGGAGGGGTCCAGAATTAGGAAAGGGCACCCAGAAGGTTAAGGGGATATTTGCCTTATTTGAAATGTTCTCTTTTCTCACAAGCAGAACGTATTCGTGTATTACCTGAATAATTAAAAATTAATTAAACGGTACAACATCTTAGGAGGGCACTTTGGCAGTACCCATCATGACTGCAAACACACATGTCCTTTGCCCTGGCAAGTTCGTTTTAGGAGCTTACCCTATAAAACACACCAAAGACTTCTATTCTGGAATATACACTGCAGTATTGTTAGCAAAAACTAAAAAAAAAAAAAAACCCACTGCAGCAAGTTGATTCCGACTCATAGTGACCCCATAAGACACAGTAGAACTGCCCCACAAGGTTTCCAAGGCTGTAAATCTTATGGAAGCAGACTGCCACATCTTTCTCCCAAGGAGCGGCTGGTGGGTTCGAACAGCTAACCTTCTGGTTAGCAACAGAGCTCTTAACCACTGCACCACTACGGATTCTTGCAAAAACTAAAAAAGACATAAATGTACATCATCAAAGGATTAGTTAAGAAAACTCTGGTACAAGTGTCCAATGGAATTTTATGGGACCTTCACATGTACAGACATGGAACACTCTCCTAGACACAGTGGTTAGTGAAATAATGTATATGGTGTTACCATTTTGTAAAAAAAAAAAAAAAAAGAAAGAAAGAGAGAGAGAGAGAAAGAGACAAAGGGGGCGATTACATATACACAGGTATGCTTTTTCTTTGTATGGACTTCTTCTTAAATGATACACAAGAAACTGGGAACAGTGGTTAGCTGACTCTGGAGACAGGAACCAGGACACCAAAGGACGCGTGAGTGAAGACTTCTTTTTTTAGACTTTTTACATATATCCTTTTTGTAGCCTTTCAATGTTCATAACTTGTTCGTGTATTACAAACACATTTTGTGAAAGCAACAAAACACTTTTTTTTCCCCCTTAAAGCACCTTCCTGCTCGGTTGTTGCTGGGTGGGAAAAGCTTTCCAGTCAGCCAGCTGTGAGTTCGAATCCCAAAGCCACCACTGCTGCGAGGCCTTAGGCGGGTCGTGTTCGCCTCTCGAGAGCTCATTTGCCCCACCTGAGAAGTGGGGCGATCCCCCTTGCCCAGCAGCGGCTCTTCGGAGTTCGGACACAGAGCCCGCTGCTCACCCAACGCCCCTGGGCCCGGCTCGCGCCCCGACCCGCGCTCACCGCCAATGATGGTCCGTATGAGGGAGGCGTGCCCGGGGCAGTCGACCAGCGTGACCTGGAGCTGCGGCTCCGCGGGCTCGGGCCCAGCCTCGGACGCTGCCTCGGACGCGGGCAGCGCCGACCGCAGGCGCGCGGGCAGGGGCACGGAGAAGCAGGAGAAGCCCAGGTCGAGCGTGATGCCGCGCTCGCGGCTCTGCGGCTGCTTGTCGAAGGCGGCGGTGGAGGCGGTGGTGCTCAGCGCCCGAGCTAGCGCCGTCTTGCCGCTGTCGATATGGCCCAGCACGCCCACATTCACATTCACCCGCCGCCCAGCCATGCCGCGGCCTGGGACACCGGTCCGGCCCGACCCGCCCCCACCGTGGGCTGCCGCTGCGGTCCGGCCCGCTAAGCTGCCCCCCAGCAACCAGTGTGCCGGGCGCGTCCGTTCCGGCCCCGAAGCTTCCGCCCTGGCGGCGCCAGAGGGCACGGCCCGCAACAGGCACCGAGTGGGGGGCACGCAGAGATGGCGCTTGCCCGAGGTCACTGACGGCAGGGCTGCCGTCTCACCTGGCTCCTCCCACTGAAACCTCTAGGAGACGGAGATTGAGGGAATCCACTCCTTCATTTCAACAAACCCTGACCAAGAGCCTCCTTGGTGGCTCAGCGGTTAAGAGCTATGGTTGCTAAGCAGAAGCTAGGCATATTTGAATCCACCAGCCGCTCCTTGGAAACCGTATGGGGCAGTTCTGCTCAGTCGTATAGGTTTGCTATGAGTTGGAATTGACAGGTTGTGGTGGTTGTTTTTTGGTGTTTGGTTTTTTGTGGTTAATCAGACACTGCCTATTCAAGGCGCTGGGGAGACTGCTCTCGACCTTATATTCTATTGGAGGAGTCAGACAATACACAAATGAACTGATGAATGAACCAGACCATTTTCAGAGAGTGACAAGCCCTCTAGGGAAAATAAAAGAGAAAAAAGCGACCATAGCGCTAGGAGAGGGAGCACAGCTACCTTACAATGGGTGGTCAGAGAGGCCTCTCAGAGGAGGTGTTTGAGCTAAGGCTCAAACGTTGAGAAGGAGCTGGCCATGGGAGAAACTGAGGAAGACTTAGAAGATGGGGAAGGACAATGTTATCTCTAACTCAAGAATTCTCACCCTGGGGGCCTGGAGCCTGGCCTTAGGAGAGGCTGCAAACCTCCAATTGTATGTAAGATCTTGTGTGTAGGGTGTGTGCTGAAGAGAGAGTCCATAACTCTCATCAGACTTTCAAGAATATCCAGAACCACAGAAAAGATTGTTGACCATAGCCAGGCAGGTAACTCAGGAGAGATAACAGCTGGTTTTAACATGCCAGTGAATGGTAGGGACTGTGGAGACGTGGAGAGCATAAGTTCTGTGTAAAGGGGGAAGCCACTGCTCACCTTCAGACAATTGATACCAGGCAGCAATGCTAGCCCAGTATTTCCCAATCTTTCTATCAACAGACAAATGGATAAACGAAATATGATATATGCATACAATGGAATATTACTCGTTCATAAAAAGAAATGAAGTCCTGATACATGCTACAACATGGATGAACCTTGAAAATATTATGCTGTGTGAAATAAGTCAGTCACAAAAGGATAAGTATTGTATGGTCCCCCTTATATGAAAGAGGCAAAGGTATAGAGACCAAAAGGAGTCCTGGTGGTGGCATGGTTAAGCGCTCTGCTGCTAAGGAAAAGGTCAGCAATTCGAACACAGCAGATATGGTAGTCTGCTTCTGTAAACATTACAGCCTTGGAAACCCTATGGGGCAGTTCTACCTATAAGGTCACTTGTAGTTAGATGCTGTCAAGTCGGTTCCTACTCATAACGAGCCTATGCACAACAGAAGAAACACTGCCTGGTCCTGTGCCATCCTCACAATTGTTGCTATGTTTGAGTCCATTGTTGCAGCTACTGTGTCAGTCCATCTCGTCACGGTCTTCCTCTTTTTCACTGACCCTCTACCTTACCAAGCATGATGTCCTTCTCCAGGACTGGTCCCTTTCGATAACATATCCAAAGTATATGAGAAGAAGTCTCCCCATCCTTCCTTCTAAGTTGCACTCTGGCTGTACTTCTTCCAAGACAGACATGTTCATTCTTCTGGCCATCCATAGTATATTCAATATTCTTTGCCAAGACCATAATTCAAATGTGTCAATTCTTCAGTCTTCCTTATTCATTGTCCAACTTTCGCATGCATATGAGGCGATTGAAAATATCATAGCTTGGGTCAGGCACACCATAGGCCACAAAGTGACATGCTAGGGAGGGGAAAACAGGGAGTCATTGCTTAGGGGGCACTGAATTTCTGTTAATGGTGGTGAAATTATTTGGAAATGGATAGTGGTGATAGTTGCACAATGTGATGAATGTAATCAGTGTTACTGAATTTTACATGTAAAAATGTCAAATTGGCGCATGTTTCCTTATATATTTTACCACGATAAAACAATTTTTATAAATTAGATGAATTGATAGGTAGATAGAGGGGTGGCTAAATGGATATATACATGCAAAAGCAAGGACTGTATAGCAAAATGTTAATGCCTAAGGTATGGGTAATTTGGTGTTCAGTGTAAATTTCTTTCACCCTTACTGTAATTCTGAAATTTTTCATAATAAAATATTGAGAGGGAAATGAAATAACCCAGTAAACTAAACAAACAAAAAATTCTGTTCCACAATCTCATATCCATATTTCCAAAATCTAAAAAGCTTTGAAAAGAGCAACTCTTTGGCAGTAAAACATGACCAGAACTGAGAGGAGGATAGTTAAAGCTATGTGCCTGCCCACTTACGAGCATTCACCTATTTCACTGCAGAAATATTAATGTGTTTGATTGCAAGGGACTGCCCACACTGCATGGAGGGAGCCATGTGGTATCCAGTATGTCTTCTGAATTACCTCTCAAAAATCTGAGACACATCTGGCCCCAGGAGCTTCAGTAAGGCATTGTAGACTTGTATAAAGATTTCCAACTGACCTGACTTGGTATGTGTGAGTGAGCAAGAAGGAAGAGCTTGGTATGATCCCCAGTTTTCTACCTTAAGACATTCCTTCTTTCATTTGCTTCATCTTTCAACAAGTATTGATTGAGTACCTGCTATGTGCCAGACACTACTCATGCTGGGGATACAATAGTGAACAAGACAAGTAATGATTAAGTGCTATGAAAAAATAAAACAAGGCAACGTGGCTGAGAGTGGCTGGTGGAGAGGATGAAGACGCTAATTAAGGAAGAGTCGTTAGAGCTGACAAAGACATAATAAGGCCCAGCAATGCAAAGAATAGAGGGAAACTGAGGGAGGAATGTGTGGGGCAGAGGGAACAGCAGATCCAGAGGCACCAACAAGCTGGACCAGGTGGCATGTGGTGAGGCAGGGCTGAGAAGAAGCTGCCTGCTAAGCTTACTTGAAAATGTCTTTGAAGGTATGCTTTTAGCTGAAGGTACGGCCTTCTAAAACATCAAAGGCTCTGAAAGGGTGGCCAGGGGCCAAGGCCAAGAGACTTTCCCAGAAAATAGGACCTCAGCCATGATGAAACTGGTGTGCAATATCAAACAGTTCTCCTTCCCTCTACCCCCATGTTTAAACTTGGAATACCACTGGCTCCCACATGCCTAGCACAGTGCCTATGAGTGGTGCTCAATGGATGTTTTCTCCAGGGAAGGGAATCGTTGCCTGGAGGGAAGAGAGGAAGACTTCTTCACTCTAAACACACTTGTATTGTTTGAATTTTAAATCATGTGAAAGTATTATCTATTCAAGAAATAAATATATTT
>NW_004443937.1:17230775-17233641 GCF_000243295.1 Trichechus manatus latirostris
GAAGAATATTGAATATACCATGGACTGCCAGAAGAACGAACAAATCTGTCTTGGAGAAGTACAGCCGGAATGCTCCTTAGAAGCAAGGATGGTGAGACTTTGTCTCACATACTTTGGACATGTTATCAGGAGGGACCAGTCCCTGGAGAAGGACATCATGCTTAGTAAAGTAGAACAGCGAAAAAGAGGAAGACCCTCAGCGAGATGAATTGACACGGTGGCTGCAACAATGGGCTTAAGCATAACAGCAATCGTGAGGATGGCGCAGGACAAGGCAGTGTTTAGTTGTGTTGTACGTAGGGTCTCTATGAGTCAGAACTGACTCAACAGTACCTAGCAACAACAACAACCTCTGTGTTTGTGAGGATGATACGAATTGGTGTCTGTATAGCACTCAACAATGAGTGGTGTAGAGTAAGTACCATGTAAGCATTAAGTTAAATACTTAAATGTAACTGAAAAGTCTAGGGGCAGAGCGCCCTTCCAGCAAGGCCTTATCTGGGCCTGAGGAAATGTTGCAGTTGCAGAGGCACCAAACTTGGTCTCTCTCTGTCTCTGTTATTCCTCCACACCGAGGTGGCCTCTCTCCTCACAGTGACAAGATGGCTGCAGCAGCTCCAAGCTTGCAGCCTTAGCAATCCTACAAAATCCCAACATCTAGTCTCACTGGCCCTGATGAATCCGTGTGCCCTGCACCAAGCAGAGAAATACATTGCTCTGCCTAGCCAGGCCTGGGTCAAAAGTCCACCCCAAGAGCCAGGAGTCCCGAACACAGGGCTGGAAGTGGGAAAACTCTCTATGGAAAATGGAGTGCTGTTACCTGTAAAATAAAGGTCATCACATAACCTCTCTTTTGTGTGGTTTGTCATAGTCTCTAGCACACTGAGTACCAGTTGAGTGTTCTCCCCCATCCTATAGGCTGTGGACTTGAAAGCAAGTCCTTAACTTGCGTACCTCTGATGGCCCAGTGCCTGGCACACACAAATGCTCCACAGCGATTTCTAGAGTGGGCTTACTCCAAACCTCTAGCCAACTAAGACCTCCACCTCTGCAGCAGACTCCCTCTGTCCCATATCGTTCCACAGGCTGGACACAGTCCCGCGAAAAATTATTGACAGGAAACAGCCTGCAGAACTGCGATTATTTCGGATTTGTTCTTAATGTTAATGTGATGCTGGTTTCTTTCTGTCTCTTTAATGCCGTTTTGTACTAAGGTAGCTCAAAGTTCTTTACAAACAGCTAGTAATTAATTCAACTTCATTAAGACCAATTAATCCAGGATTAATTATAAATTTGCCCAGAGGAAGTTATTATACTTTGCTCTTTGATTTGGGTTTTAGCTTCAAAGATTCTTTTAGGAGTGAAATGGAAATTTCCCTTTTCTCGGAGGGTATCTACCTTGCCAGTGATTGTGTTTACTGTGTTCGATCTTCAGTATGTCTCGTGCTAATCACAGAGGTGGTTGTCACCCAGGCCACCAGCAGAGCTAGATGACATGCCCGTCACTGAGCAGGTCAGCTAGGACCACAGCGGGTGAGGAAACCTGATGCAGTGACAAGAATAGGTCTCACGTGGGTTTAAATCATGGCTCTACTTCATACTAGCTGTGTGAGTTCACCATTTCTTCTGTCTCCCAAAAGGCATAATGTTTCGCAAGATCATTGTGGTCTCTAAAGATGAGAAGTTGTATTTGCTTCTCAGCATCCACTCCCTCTTCTTTGGTAAGAACTCCCTGATTTTCTTTTGAGGCATCAAGCCTCCTCTCTCCCAGGTCACTGGAGGGTCTGACACTCTTCCAGCTCCAGGGTTGGGCCTGTGACTCAGATCTAACTCATCAGCATTGTCCATCCTGTTGGCCACAGCAATTGGTTTGGTAGTAAGCATGTGACCCAAGTTGACCCAATTAGAGCAAACCCTGGGATTTTGTGCAAGCAATAAAACACCAGTCTCTTCTCTGCTGGACTAAAACCTGGTGAATGCAAGTCTGAGTTGTGGGGGCACCCTAGAAGGGGAGCCTGGCCATGGCAGAATAAGGCCTCCCAAGGATGTCCATGTCATAATCCCTGTGAATATGCTACTTTACAGGGTAAAGGGGCTTTGCAGATGTGATTAAATTAAGTATCTTGAGACGGGGAGATGATCCTGGATTACCTGGGTGGGCCCAATGTCGTCACAAGGGTCCTTATAAGAGGGAGACAGGGGAGTCAAAACCAGAGAGATGACATCCTAAGAAATACTCAGTTGACAACTGCTGGTTTTGAAGATGGAAGGAGGTCATGAGCCAAGGACGGTGAGCAGCCTCTAGAAGCTGGAAAAGGCAAGAAAACAGATTCTCCCCTAGTGCCTCCAGAGGAAATGCAGCTCTGCCAATACCTTGCTTTTAGCCCAGTGAGATTCATTTGAATTTCTGACCTCCAGAATGGTAAGATAATAAATGTGTGTTATTTTAAGCCACTAAGTTTGTGTTACAACACCTGTCTGCCAGTTTATCATACCGTGGTGACTTGCATGTTGCTATAATGCTGCTATGCCACCATTATTTCAAATACCAGTGGGGTTACCCATGATGGACAGGTTTCAGTGGAGCTTCCAGACTAAGAAAGACTAGGAAGAAAGGCCCGGTGATCTACTTCTGAAAATTAGCCAATGAAAATCCTGTGGATCACAACAGAATATAGTCTGATGTAGTGCTGAAAGATGAGCCCCCTAGGTGGTAAAGCACTCAAAATACACAGTGGCTGCAACACGGGGACTTGAGCATACCAATGATTGTGAAAATGGCACTGGATCAGACAACATTTCATTCTGTTATACATGGGGTTGCCATGAATCAGAGCTGACTTGATGGTAACTGTGATGGATTGAA
>NW_004443937.1:17235829-17236671 GCF_000243295.1 Trichechus manatus latirostris
AATGTTGCTAAGAAGACGAGTGACCTAGTGAGATGGGGTGTTAGAAAAATTTGTGGGGGTAGAACCTAGAGCATACATTTGCTGGATAAATATTTATAGAGCATCTTCTATGTGCCAGACACAGGGCTGGGCCCTGGGCATTCAGCAGTGAAAAGAACAAAGATCCTGCCGCGGTAGAGGCACAGTTATGGTGGGGGAGACGGACAATAAGCAATTAATCAAGCAATACATAGACAGTATATTGTCATATGGTGATAAATGCTATGGGGAACAGTAAAGCAGGGATCAGGAGTGCTGGCTTGGGTAAGTGGGGCTGGTTTCAGTTGCAAATAAGGTGGCAGGGAAGGTCTCACTTGGAAACAGACCTGAATGAAGTGAGGAGTGATAATTATTGATCAGGAGAGAAATGCTGAGGCCTCAACCAGGAACAGAGGAGCAGAGCCGCTAACTGGGCAACAGGCTCTGGGGGCTCCGAAACATCCCTGCGAATCAAACGGGAACACGGTGCCACTTAACTCAGGTCTCCATACATGACTCCATATGTAGCAGGCAAAATGAAAATCAGTCTTATTTCTATCTAGGTACATAGCACCCTCAGGTGGAAATAAAAAATCACTCCTTGTTAGCACCAACTATCCTTGTTACCTCTGCAGAAAGTCTTCCAGGTCATCCTAAGGGAAATACCCTCTCATCCCCAGTTGGGGCCAGTCTGAGGTTATATATTTGGGATTCCATGATGTAGAAGTGGTAACTGAGAGCGGAGGTAGGAGTGCGGTGGGACGAACTCAGGGACAGGACCTAGAATGAAAAGAGAAGTGAGCCAAAGCTAGAACACTGGAAAG
>NW_004443937.1:17237283-17243700 GCF_000243295.1 Trichechus manatus latirostris
CAGCCACCCAAGCATCACTCTCTCTTTGTCTCCAGCCACCCAGAGCTGTTTCAGAGCTCACAAGTTAAAAGGACTCTGTCCTTCAGATCTACTGCCATATAGCCCTTCTCTGATCCCAGCCACTCAGAGCTGGGTCAGAGTTCAAAATTTAGAAGGACTCATTCTTTCAGACTGCCAGATAGGTAGAGGCCAGCCTCTGCTGGCTCTCATTGCCCTGTGAGTTTAATTCCTTGGAACAGCTCACAGAATTTATAGAGAGTATTTATACTTACAGTTACCCACTTACTATAACCAGAAAGGATACAAATGAAGAGACACGCAGGGTGCAGTCTGAGAGGGGTCCTGGCGTGAGGCTTCCATTGTCCCCAGGTTGGCACCACCCCCTTGAGAGCAGATACTCTAGCCAATCCAGGAAGCCCCAGCTACTTTCATGTTCAGGGCCTTTGAATGGATTCATTGCATAGTCGTGACCAATCAATCATTGAATATGCATGATCGACTAAATCATGCCCCCCTCTCTTCCTGAGGTTGGCTGGCCTGCTATGGTCTTTTTGGCCAGGGCTGGCCGGATTAAGGTATGTGAGGGCCCTAAACACTAATAATCTGTGGTGCCCCCTCTTCTGCTGACTCATGTATTCGAAACGGATATGTGTTAGATACATACGTGTATATCTATATGGGTGTGTATATGTGTGTCTTAGCTATCCATGATGTCACTTCTTTTAATCAAAGGCGATCATAATACTAGCGATGGAACGCAAAAGTGGCATATGCCATTTTAGCAGCATGAGATGAACTGGATTATAAAGTGTTTGTTGGATGCAGGGTACTAAGGTTTTTACTATATACCACATTTTCTGCAAAAAGAATATTCCACAACAAAGAAAATGAGTCAGTGAATTTAGTTGTTCCAAAAATCAATGTAAAATTCTATTGATCTTCCACAACGAAAAATTGACTTTTACCAGCTTTGCTTTAAACAGCCCATAGTTCAATTTTGTTGCTTGTTTTGTAATAAATGCTATAACTATAAAGGAACAAATGAAAAGATGTAATAAAAGAAAATTTAATGATCAGAAAACAAATACTACAACAAAGTACTATATTTTATTTTTAGATAGGTCTTTCATCTCTAACATGTTATAAGTAAAAACATTTCTTTCTATTCTTTGCCTTTACAACTTCTTCAGTGATTTCATCACATTTAAGCTGCTGAACAATATCTACTTCCGTACATAATAAGAATAATGAATCAAATCTTTCTTGAATCATTGTTGTGCACTTGGTTTTCCTTGCGTCCTGTCTGCTTCGCAACTCTGGGTCTTTGCTTTGGACAGCTGGTGCCCCTGTTTTGTCGATTCCCTAAGCACGTGCTTACCTTGTTTATTGGGTAATCCGTCTCTGTTTGTGGCCCCCACTTATACGCACAAACTTTCAAGTTTTGCCCTGCTGTTTTAGAAAGCAAAGACAGTTTCGTTGGGGCAAATTCCAAGGCTTATCTTTCAAAGAACCAAAGACAATGGCTGAATCCTTTGTCTCACAGGCAGGGAGCAGGAAGAAAGAAGTGGTCCCTAAACGTGTGTTTTGTACTTCGTGTTGCATAGAAACAGCCCCTTTATTTGCTTAAGTCACTGTGAGTCTGATTTTCTGTTGCTTGAAGACAAAAGCATTCCTAACTGATACTGGTGAATGAATTGAGAGCTTCTAGATACGGTAAGTGGTCAGTAGTGTCAGACGTTGCACAGAGGTCCTGTAAGGTTGGAAAATGTCTGGAGGATTTGGCTCTTGGAAACTCACCCTTGACTTTTGAGACAGCAGATTCAGGAGAGCAGCAGGGGTGACAGCCACGTTGCATCGGGCTGAAGACTTACTGGGAGGAGAAGGAGGGGAGTTAACGAGTGGAGAATTTTTCTGTGAAGGGAAGGTAAAGGATAAGACAGTCCTGAGAGAGAGAGAGAGAGAGAGAGAGAGTGGGTCGGGGGAGGAAATGTTGAACAAGTTATATGCTATAGGGAATGATCAGGGAAAATATATGAAAATACAGGAAAAAGAAGGTAATAGGTAGAGGGAGGCCTCTGAGAGATGGAGGAAGTTCCAGATTGTTATCTGGAACCCAGTTAGTAGGGTTACCTTGGCCAGGCAGAAGGTCATACCTGCCTTTGAGATAGGACACAAGGAGAGTTCAGCAGTGCCTGGCACTTAGAAGCAGCTTAGGGTAGAGACTAGAAATTATCTCCCAATCTACTTTCTTCCCTTTTACATAGGAACAGAACTTTTAGCTGGGCTTATGTTGAACTAAAGGCTGCATTTTCCAGCCTCCCTTGCATCTAGTTGTGGCCGTTTGATCAAGTTCTGGCCAATAAGATGTGAGTAGAAATGGTGGTGTAACTTTAAGTTCAAGGTTAAAGGGAAGGAGCATGTCCTCCACTTCCCCCTTTTCTTATTCTTTCTGGCCCAAATACAGCCCTTTTGGGAGGAGCTGGAGCAACCAGCTTGGACCATGAGTTGGAAGGCATGTGTGGAATGGCAAAGCAACCAGATAGAAGGAATATAGGTCCTTCATGATTGTGGAGCCAGCACATCAGCTGGAAGGCCTGCTTGAAGCTATGTTTATATTTAAGCTGCTATTGTTTTGGGTCTGTTAGTACAACAGAACTCATATCCTGACTAATACAACCCTTAAATTCCCTGGGCAGTTCTCAGGGCTCAGATGAGTCTGGAGACCATGACCGTGTAATGACTCCAGGGGGCCACTGGGTGATTTCCTCCAGCCATTCCCAGCAGCCCCTGCAAAGAAGTGGAGAAGGCAGAGGTAGACTTGACATATGCTTAGGGGTTCAAAGGGCAGGTGTGGCAGAAGTCAAGCCAAGGAGGGAGCAGAAAGGTTGGGAAGTGATGGGTTGAAATGATGGAGTTTAGACTGGAGAAAAGAGAGGTCGAGGGACTGGAGGTGAAAGAGCAAGGGTCATGGGAGTGAGGGAATGAAAGAGCTAGCAGGACTGGTTATCATACGGCACAATTCTGAAATATAGTAGTCCACACACTTGCTTATATAGGTGTCATTGCACTCATCTGGATTTGCAGTGGCACTGGACAGAAATCTAACTCAAACAATCTTAGGGCCCAAAGTAAGTACCATGTTACATGCAAGTAAGGCAAGGCTGGATCCAGGAATACAAAGGATTTCATCAGGAATCCCTTTCTCTCAGTTTTGCTTACCTTTGTGTTGCCTTCATTTTCAAGTAGGGTGTCTCCATGAAGTGGCAAAGATGCCTACCGGCCTGGAAACCCATGTAGAAAAGAACATCTTTTTATGGTATTTCCAGTAAGAGTGGCGGGATTTAGTGTCATTGGACTACCAACTCACATTCCTGAATGGGGCTGGGAAGATGGGACACTCTGATAGGCCAGGCCAGGGTCATGTGTCTAACCTGAAGCTGGGGCAGGTGGGAACAGCCTACCCAAACCACTTGGACAAAAAGTTGGGGAGAGGTGGGTTCCTAAAGAAAATTAGAGTAATGAGCTAATGGATGCTGTATAGGCAGAAACAACCTTTGTCCACTACTGTGGGCTTCACCTGCACTTCATATTCATTTACCTTGTATATCTTAGACTCTGGTCTGCCATATGGTCTTCTGTTGAAATGAAAAGAAATGGTCTAACTCTAAAACCAGGTCCAGATTTTTTCACATTGGGAGTCAGAGATCTGGTTCTAGGCCTTGTGACTTTGGGCAAACCCAGTCCTCTCTTGGGTCCTCAGTTTTCCCTACCTGTTAAGATGAAAATGCTAGTCCAGATTAGTGATTTTTGAAATGTTCTTTAGAAGTAAAAAGAAAGAACAGCTCTGGTGGAAGGGAGAGGAGGGCATGGAGCTATCTGCACCATCAGCCTTTCCCTTGCCCTTCCCCTCCCATACTAGCCTCGAAAGAATCCTATAACTCTGGGATTCCACTGGACCAGTAGTCTAAGTGATTCCTGTGAGGTCTAAAATTGATCCTTAGTCCCTCTCATATTTGGCTGGAAGGAAATCCTTCATTTTGCTTATTGACACATAGACAAAATTAGGGCTTAAAAAAATAAATGTGAAAAGGTCTTCTCCCCCAACTGGACAATATGCAAAGAAGTAGTCTCACAGAGCATGTCGCTTTGACTACTAGTTGGGGGAAAGGCTTCCTCCTCCAAACGAATTGGTCCTCACTTAAGGGTAACGACTAGAAATACCCCAATTAGATGCTAAACGACTTGTGGGCTGTCCCAGGGGTGATATCCCTAGGGCTGCTGAATCACAGGCCACCAGTTACAAGCTCAGCCTTCCAATGCCTCACCTCTGTGCTTTCAGGCTCTGAAAGTGCCAGAAGACCCCAATCACTGACAGAAACCATTATCAAGGCCCATAAACCCAAGTTTATAAAATACATGCAACAAAATTGCATGAATTCAAGGGTGTGTGAGTGTGGGGGAGGGGGGAGGGGAAGGCTAGAACCTTATTTGAATTCATGAGAAGCCTTAATTGTAAGCCAGGTTGTGTGCCAGGCACTGGGGTTAAAATGGTGAACTCACAAATGTGCTTGACACTCTTATAATGCTTAAAAGTTTAGTGGCGGAGACAAACATTGGTGTAATAATCATGCAAATAATTACAAACTTAGATTCAAAAATTATAAATCAGAAGTACAAAGAGGTGTGAGAGTTAAGGACTGCTGGAGCTGGATTTGACTTCAGCCTTCTTAAACTCTGGGCAAGTGCCTCCCTTTCTCTGGACCTCAGTTTCCTCATCTGTAAAATGGCGACATACCATCTGCTTCTGAGGAAGTCTCACCCATTCTCTAGGATTCAGTGCTTCCCTGGCTCTCCAGGCTATTCAGGGGCCCTTGCTCTGGGTTTGCATACCACTTGGGTGGTACCTGCCCCGGCACATCTCACTTCCCAAGCAGGGAGTAAACACCTTGGGTGTGATCTTGTATTATATCTCTATATCCCCAGTGTGTTGTAGTGTCTGGCTCACTGCAGGTGTTGAATGTATGGTGCAGGTAGTGTTAATGTCCTTATGGAATTTGACAGGACATTTTCCCTGACTGATTGTCCTATATGAAGTAGTAGGATGGGAAGATGATTGCACAGGTTCTGAAGCCTGAAGTCCTCAGCTGGAGTTCCAGTTCTGCCAATTATTTGCTGTGTGTTCTTGGGGAGGTTATTGGGCCTCTTTTAGCCTGAAGCTTTATCTGTATTAGGGATGATACATTACAGGGCTGCAGAGTTTTGGAAACTGCAAAATGTTATTCACCATCAACTTAATTTAAATAAAGGGAAAGGTGGAGGTGAGCAGAAGCAGAGGGAGACAACTTAATGGAGATGATCCTGAACAGATATGTAAAGTATGGATTAAACCAGCTGCCATTCAGTCGACTGACTCATGGCGACGCCAAGTATGTCACAGTAGAACTGTGCTCCATCAGGTTTTCAATATAGGGTCGCTATGAGTCAGGATCAACTCGACTGCAATGGGTTTTTTTTTTTTGGTGGGATATTTAGGAAGTAGATCACCAGGACTTTCTTCCCAGGAGCCTCTGGGTGGACGCAACTGCTACCCTTTTGGTTAGCAGCCCAGCGCTTAACGGTTTGTGCGACCCAGGGATTCCAAGCATGGATGAAGAGTCAAAAAACTTTTGTTAGTAACCAAAAGCTAAAGCTTAAACTCTGAGACTGTTTCTTCATCTCCAAAATGGGTTAACAGAGCCTCGCAGAAGGGTATGACGTTTAAATGCGACGCCAGGAGCCGAAAAGCAGCAGCAACTACCATATGCCGTGATAGGGTGACACGATTAGAACTCGCCGCGGGGACCCAGCCTGCCGTACTGACCAAACCCAAGCCCCGAATCTTTGCACCTCTCGCCCCAGGCCTGGGCAGGAAGCGCCAGCTGTGGCGGAAGGCACCCAGTGACACAGCCGGAAGTGGAAGGGCGGAGCCCCACAGGCAGCCCTGATGGGTGTAGCCGTGAGCCAATGGGAAGTAGAGGCGTTCCCATCTCCGCCAATGGAGCTCTGAACAAGGCGGGCCCTTGCGAACCGCCCTAGTAACGGCCGCATGGTAACCCGAGCGCCCGGCGTGTGGTACTCGTTGCAGTTTTTTGACTCCTGGAGTCTGCAAAATGAAGATTGAGGAGGTGAAGAGTACCACGAAGACGCAGCGCATCGCCTCCCACAGCCACGTGAAGGGGCTGGGGTTGGATGAGAGCGGTCTGGCCAAGCAGGCGGCCTCGGGACTGGTGGGCCAGGAGAATGCGCGAGAGGTGTGGCCCGTGAGCCAGGGAATGGGGGGCCTTGAGCTGGGGGCGCTGAAGTGGGGGGCCTAAGGGGTTGGGCTGCGCGCTGAGGGTCTCACCCAGTATTTGCCTCAGGGCGGTGAAGATGGGCTAC
>NW_004443937.1:17244975-17249531 GCF_000243295.1 Trichechus manatus latirostris
ATGGTCCCAACAGAGGCTATGGATTTTTTTATAAGCAAGCCCCTCCAGGCATCCTTTTTGACCATTGCAGCTAACCACTTTTATTAGTGGCTATGATGCCAAATCCTTTCTCTTAGCTTATAATCACATACTATTCGAGCCCTTTGTATTTTTATTTTTTTTTGGCAGATGGAAAAATTAAGGGCAGGAGAGATCACTTCACCTGTCCGCTTGCCACTCAGCTTCGTAATGGTAAAGTTGGGATTGCACCCAAGTGTATGTGTGACTCCCAAATTGGTGCTCTCTCTCTGATCTCACAGCCCTGGTCTCAGCCTGCCTGCTCTAAGGTCATAGTCATGACCTAGCAGCTACAAGAACTTGAACTTATATCGGTTAAGAGGCTTACCTCACAGCCTGATTGTGCTATAAAAGGGCCAAAGAAAAGCCTCTAGTTTCCATTTTGAACATTATCTTTCCAAAAAGGAAATATTGACAGGGTCAAGATGATTTTGAAATTTGCCTTTATCCAGCTTTGGCTTACTGAGGACTTGCTACCGCAAATAGCTAACATTTGTGGAATGCTTTCTAGGTGCCAAGCACTGTGCTAAGCAGCTTTATCTCCATCATCTTGTCTGCCACCTCAAACCTAATGTTAATTGTTCCTCACCTACTGTATTAAAATTTCCAGACAAAAAAGTTGAAAGACTTGTACATCGAACACCATGTGCCTAAATTTTACAGTTAACATTTTGCTATGTTGCTTTTTCACATGTCTGTCCATCCATTCATCTGTCCATCCACCAATCCATTTTTATATCTCAAAGTAAGTTGCAGAAATCTTTTAGCACGTATACCAGTAACTGTTAAGGACTGTTTTCAGATGAGGAAATTGTGGTTCACAGAGGTAAATTATCTTGTCTAAGGTCACTCAACTGGTAGGTGGTAGAGCAAGGATTTAAACCCAAGTCTGCCTTACTCTAGAATCCATGCTCCTCACTGATGCTTTATATAACTCTGCGGGTAAAAACCATGTAATATTTATTACATACTCAGAACGTGGCTCATAGGGGTTCAGTATTTATTTATTGAAATAATGAGTATCTGAAGACTTCTCTCAGCTACCTGGTCACATCAGCAGCTTTCCTGGTGCTCAGCATCCACATCTGAAAAATGAGTTAGACTAGTGATCTATTGAGGTTCTTCCAGTTCTTTTTAAATTTTAGGATTCATTGAACATATCTTATTGGAGAGAAGCTGGAGCTTAAACTGAGGGAGATTAAATGGAAGAGAATCTAGTCTGTAAGGAAGAGTAGTACATACTTAGGATTTGCAAAGTCTTTTCTTTTTCTGTCTTTTTGAGTTTCCCAAAGAGTGCTAATGCTGAGGATTACGATATCACAGGATTGTATGGACAGACCATAGCGGCTCTTTTGTCTTCTTAGAAATACAGCATATGCAGAAGAGCTGCCAGGCTCTATTAAGGGCACTGCTTTGCTAACTGAGCCAGAAATGGAATACAGCACACCCACGCATGTTCCTTGAACACACATTTTCTGAGGAGACCAAAGTACTTCTCCATAGGCCATAGGGAAGAGAGAGACAAGGAGGTGTGGGCCTTGCTCCATGTAGCTACCTAGTGGTAGAGGAGGTAGGATGCGTTCACAGGCCCTGTCACTAGGGTACAAGGTGGTCACCGCCCAGAGAGAAGAGCTGTGGCCTTTCTTCGGCAAGGCAAATGCACCTTCTAGGTCTCATGTGTTATGAAATCAACGTGAGAAACCTGGTATCGTGTAGTCCTTAGCACGAAACCAAAAAAAGAACCAAACCCGTTGCCGTCGAGTTGATTCCGACTCATAGCAACCCTATAGGACAGAGTAGAACTGCCCCATAGGGTTTCCAAGGAGCAGCTGCTGCTGAATTCTAACTGCCAACCTTTTTTTTGGTTAGCAGCTGAACGCTTAACCACTGCGCCAGAGCATGAAGGTGCTCTATAAATGTGACTTTCCCAGCCTTGCTCCTTTATAGTCAAATATTCTAAAATATATAATGATTGGTAGCCCATTTATATAATATATTTAAAATGTACTAATACTAAATGATAAAATAATTTAATCTTGAGGATTCAAAAGGCACTTCAAGGTATCTTGTGCCATAGGTTGAACTTTACATGCAGCATTGCCATCTGCTGTGCAGTGTTCTGGGATGTTTCACTGATGGCCAGCTAGTAGTGTATGCCGTTGATTCTTCACTGCAGGGGCTTACTTTGGGAATTTGATAAATGCTATCTATGGATCCTCTCCCTGGAAAAATGCATGTTGAACATATGCATGTAATTTTGTTTCCAATTTTAGGTGTGTGGGCACTGGAATCTGCCATGGGCCCCAGACTAAAATCTCTGCTTCCATTTGTCCTATCCCCTTACTGTCCATTCTCCACATAGCAGCCAGCATGATCATTTAAGAACGTAAATCATAACATGACACATAGCCTGAGACCTTTTCAGTGGCTTCCCATTACATGTAGAATAAAATCCAAACTTTACTGTAGACATGAAGAGCCTGTTCTGAGTTTTGGCCCCTGGCTACCTCTTCAATCTCATCTTCCCATTTTCCTCAGTCACCAGAACCTGCCAGGCTGGTTCCTGCTTTGGGTCTTTTGAATTTGCTGTTTTCCTTTGCCTGGAACACTGACCCCAGCTCTTCTTTTCCTTCAGAGTAATGGTCTTGTTTAGTGCTCGTGTGTGCCTGTCTCCTCCACTAGAACATGAGCTCCGTGAGCACAGGCTTTTCTGGCTTGTTCACCACTGCCTCCAGCACCTACAACAGTGCCTGCAACCTACTGGCTCTCAGTATTATTGAATGAACGTGCACATTGTGTGGACCAGAGACCGGATATTTCCCCCCTGTGGAACATTTTAATATTGATTTATTGTTTCTTTTCATTGTTGCATGTAGGCATGTGGCGTGATAGTAGAGTTAATCAAAAGCAAGAAAATGGCTGGAAGAGCTGTCTTGTTGGCAGGACCTCCTGGAACTGGCAAGGTACTCATTTTCTCTCATTTCTTTAATCTACCCAAGAGAATGATTCTAATGTCTAAGCCAAATTGAACTCATGTTCTAAATAGTCTTCGTTTAGCTAAATTAGCTATATGGATGTTTTTTAAACTAATATGCAATAATACAATTGAGTATCTAAAATCCATCTTTCTAAAATTGAAATTATCCTGGCCTACCTCCAGGGAAGAGAGAATGAAAGCCACGGAGGGGTTCATTGTCTCTAGAATTCGTCCTTGATTTCTTTCAAGTCTCCTTTGCTTTGGAAATATACTTCTGTTGGCCTAGAGCTTCATAAAATCTAGGGAGTGACATCTTATTTGAAGGGGAAAGAAAATCAGTCAGCAAACATTTTTCCAAATGCTAACTGTACCCGTCACTATTCTGGCTCTGTGAGAGGTGGGGGGAGAAAAAAAGAATGAGAGACAGGATTTTTACCTTCAAGGGGCTTATGGTCTCTCCAGAGCGGAAAGACATGATGCCATGACAACTAAAAACACTAGAGCTGAGCACTCAGCCGTGAGGTATTGGCTGATCTAAACTCCAGCTGCAATTTGAGCAGGAGGTGGGCCCTGAGTACTGGCAGAGCTGCTAGAGGGGACTTCTGACATTTACCCCTCAGAGTTGGGGGAGAATTTGACTTTGCAGGGAAGAAAGGGCCTTCCAGGCAGACGATGCAGAATGGCTGATTAGAATCTTTGTGTGGACCAATGAGATACTTGAAATCCACTAGAGTTACCAATCTGAGCCTTGCTTCTTCAGAAGGGCTGCTAGCACAGGAGATTGTGTGGGTGAAGAATGGAATTTAAATTCCAGCTCTCTTGTTGACTTGTTGTGAGACCACTTAACTCTTCTGAAGCAGTAACATACATGCTACCGATTTCATGCAGTTATTAAACTGATCAGTTTTAGGATACTAATTTTAATTATAATTTTGAAATCATATAATTGAATTGATGGTATATCTTATTTTGGTGTCATACAGTGGAGGAAGAAATGCTCTATCATTGAAAGATTTTTTTAAGCTGTAAAGTGCCATATTAATGTGAGCTTCAGCTGTCTCTATAGACGCCACATTAGCTTGTCTAGCGTGTTTACCATTGATTTGCTTACTCTTCCTTCTTACAGCTTACACCTTCTTTCTCCATTTTTCTTCTTCCTAATTACCCCATTGAGAAGTTCCTTAAATAATAGTTCGTTGGTAATAAAGACTATCCGTGGTAAAGTTGTTTTATTATGTCGCCCTTATTTTGAAAGATAGTTATATTGGGTATGTAATTCAGTTCATGGATATTTTTCCTCAATACTACTTTCTCTTTCTTACTGTTGAGAAGTCTTTTTTTTTTTTGGCCACCTCCTAACCCTTCCAGCCACTCCTGCTTTATTTTGTTTGTTTGTCTATTTTTGTAGTTTAAGTGAAAATTTACATTTCAAGTTAGTCTCTCATACAAAAATTTATACATACATTGTTATGTGACCCTAACTGCTCTCCCCATACTGTGACAGCACACTCCTTTCCTCCCC
>NW_004443937.1:17249631-17335572 GCF_000243295.1 Trichechus manatus latirostris
AGTCTCTCATACAAAAATTTATACATACATTGTTATGTGACCCTAACTGCTCTCCCCATACTGTGACAGCACACTCCTTTCCACCCCTATTTCCCCTGTCCATTCAACCAGCTTCTAACCCTCTCTACCTTCTCATCTCACCTCCAGACAGAAGCTGCCCATTTAGTCTCATGTGTCTACCTGAGCTAAGAAGCACACTCTTAATGAGTATCATTTTACTAGAATGTGAGTTCTGCACCCTACCTTTGTGCTGCTCCATCAGGGACTTTTATCTGTTGTGTTCCCTGTCAGGGTGGTAATTGGTGGTAGCCGGGCATCATCTAGTTTTTCTGGTCTCCATCTAATTCTTCTGGTCTCAGGCTGGTGAAGTCTCTGGTCTATGTGGCCTTTTCTGTCTCTTGGGCCAAGACTTTCCTTGTGTCTTTGGTGTTGTTCATTCTCCTTTACTCCAGGTAGTTGGGACCAATTGATGCATCTTAGATAGCTGCTTGCTAGCTTTTAAGACCCCAGATGCCACTCACCAAAGTAGGATGCAGAACATTTTCTTAATAAACTTTATTATGCGAGTTGACCCAGATGTCCCCCAAAAGCAAGGTTCCCAAACCCCTGCCCCTGCTACTCTGTCCCTCGAAGTGTTTGATTGTATTCAGGAAACTTCTTAGCTTTGGTTTAGTCCAGTTGTGCTGACTTCCCCCATAGTGTGTGCTGTCCTTCCCTTCACCTAAGATAATTCTTGTCTACTGTCTAGTTAGTGAATAACTCTCACCTTCCCTCCCCAACCTCGTAATCATCAAAGAATGTTTTCTTCTGTGTTTAAACCTTTTCTTGAGTTCTTATAATAGTGGTCTTATGCAATATTTGTCCTTCTGTGACTGACTAAATTCACTCAGCATAATGCCCTCCAGATTCCTCCACGTTATGTTTCACAGCTTCATTGTTGTTCTTTATTGTTGCATAGTATTCCACTGTGCGAATATACCATAATTTGTTTATCCATTCATCTGTTGATGGACACCTAGGTTGTTTCCATCTGTTTGCTATTGTGAATAGTGCTGCAGTGAACATGGGTGTGCATATATCTGTTTGTGTGACAGCTCTTAATTTCTCTAGGATATATTCCAAGGAGCAGGATTGCTGGATCATGTGGTACTTCTATTTCTAGCTTTTGAAGGAAGCACCAAGTCGATTTCCAAAGTGGTTGTACCATTTTACTTTCACACCAACAGTGTGTAAGTGTTCCAGTCTCTCCACAACCTGTCCAGCATTTATTATTTTGTGTTTTTTGGATTAATGCTAGCCTTTTTGGAGTGAGATGGTATTACTGTTGAGAAGTCTTAATTGTGAGGGATTTTTCTTTTTTATGTTTTTGAGATATTTTTTGTTTTGGTGTTCAGTGGTTTCACTATAATGTTTCAAGGAATGGACTTATTTTTATTTATCCTGTTTGATATTAACTGTGCTTCCTGAATCTGAATATTTATGTCTCTAATCAGTTCTGGTGGCACAGTAGTTAAAGTGTTTGGCTGCTAACTGAAAGGTTGGCGGTTCGAACCCACCAGGGGCTCTGCAGGAGAAAGATGTGTCAATGTGCTTCCATAATGATTTACAGCCTTGGAAACCCTATTGGGCAGTTCTACTCTGTTCTGTAGGGTTGCTGTGAGTCGGAATCAGCTCGACAGCAATGGGTTTTAATCGATCCTGGAAAGTTGTCAGCCTTTATCTCTTCAGCTATTGCCTTTCCCTATTCTCTTTGCTGTCTCTCTCTCTGGAACTCCAGTTAGATGTGGTTAGATTGCAGTGATTCTCAACTTGTTCCCCCAGAGGACATTTGGTAATGTCTAGAGATGTTTTTTAGGAGCCCTGGCATCGTAGTGGCTAAGAGCTCAGGCTGCTAACCAAAAGGTCAGCAGTTTGAATCCACCATCTGCTCCTTGGAAACCCTATGGGGCAGCTCTGTTCTGTCCTGTAGGGTCGTTATGAGTCGGAATCAACTTGATGGCAACAGGTTTTAATCAGTTCTGGAAAGTTCTCGGCCTTTATCCCTTCAGCTATTGCCTTTCCCTATTGCCTGTTTTTTTTGGTTTGGAGACATTTTTGGTTGTCACAATGCTGAGGCAGAGGGGGCTGGGAGGAAGGAGGAGATGCCACTGGTGTCTAGTTGTCAGAGAGCAAGGATGGTGCTAAATATTCTATAATGCACAGACAGCTCCCACAACAAAGAATTCTCCAGCCCAAAATGTCAATAGTGCTTAGGTTGAGAAACTCTGGCTTAGAACTTATCATGTAGTCATCCTTGTCTTTCAGTCTCTCTCTTATATTTTCTTTCTTTCGATTCTCTGGTGCATTCTGGGTAATTTCTTCAGGTCTCTGTTCCAGTCTATTTGTTGTCTCTGAAGCTATGATTAAGTTGCTGTTTAATCCAATCCATTTTTTTCCTCCTTTATATTTTGAAAAATTTGAAAACTACAAAAGACTTGAAAGAATAGTAGGATGAGCCCCACTATACCTACACCTAGATTCACCAGTTATAAATATTTTATGACGTTTGCTTTTTTTCTATTTTATTTCTGACCCATTAGAAAGTAAGTTGCAGGGACATCCTCCTACATGACCAGAATACCATCATCATACCCAATAAGTTTAATGTTGAAATGGTATTATCTAATCCATATTTTATGTTAAATTTCTACAGGTTATTTTAGTAATATATTTTAGCTTTTATATATATATATTTTAAATTTAGGATATAATCAAAGATCAAACATTGCATTTCATTGTTGTGTCTTTTTAATCTCTTTTAATCTAGAACAGTTATGCCCTCCAGCATAGTTTTGTTTTGTTTTATGGCATTGACATTTTTGAATAGTCCAGGCCAGCTGTTTTGTAGAATGTCCTACAGTCTGGATTTGTCTGTTTGTTTCCTTGTGAAATGTGGAACATTCAGCAAGGATACTGCATAGGTGATGTTTCTGTTGTATCATAGCTGGAGGCAAATAATGTCAGTTTTTTCCCTTATTGATGATGCTAAGTTCCGTCATGAAGGGAACATTTCCCCTTTATAATTAATAAGTTCTGAGAAGTGACAGTTTTGAAATATCGTGACTATCCTGTTTCCCAATAACCTTTTAACCTATGGTTGTAGCATTGATTGGTGATCATTACCTTATCAGTTATCACATTGGTGGTTGCAAAACGGTGACTTTCTAATTCTGTAATTTCTTCTACATTTATTAGCTTGCATTTTTTAAAAGAGGAAACATCCTCCTCTAAAGTTCCTTTTTTTTTAGAATCTGGCCATTTTTTGATAGCCTCTTATTCCTTGTTCACGAAACAGTTTTTTTTTTCCTAACGTTTATTTGTATTCTGTATGTGCTTCTGAACTGGTGTTTGGCTGATCAAATCTGAGAGGCTCCATCATTTCCTGATGTCAGGGCTGAGTGTCTTCCGAGATTTGTGACGAGCCCTGCTGGGCTACCACCCCAGGACCCTTGATGTGAATTTTGCTTTGTGACATTTGCTTTTTTTTCTGTTTTATAAAATCCAACCCTAAATCTCTGTGAGACCATGTCTGGGGAGACCTTTTTTCTCACCCAGCACCAAGACTGACAGGTGCATGCTTTGTACCCCGGGTAGTTTTTTTATGGCCCTCCTTGTCTACTGTTGGGTGGCCTTTCAAGGATCCAGTTTTTATTCAGAGGCTTCTGTCTTAACACGTCGCCTTACAGGGATTTCTGGCACCCACAAACACCCTCCGGACTTTTAAGGCAATAGTAGATTACTGCTGTGGATTTCAGCTTCCTCTTTATTTTGAACCCTTAGGGGTTTCCTTTACTTTCTCTTTTTATTAAAGTGTAAGATTTATACAGAAAAGTGCACAAATCATGAGTGTATAGCTTGCTGAACCCGTGTAATCGGCACGCAGATTATACTTCAGTCATTGCCCACTTCTCCCCAAAATAACCAGTATTCTGAATTAGGACTGTTGATGGTTTTGCCTATTTTTGAGCTTTATATAAATGGAATCATATGGGATGTACTCTCGTATATGGCTTCTTTCACTCAGCATTATGTTTGTGAGGGTTATCCATGTTGTTGTGTTAGTTGTTTGTTCATTCTCACTGCTGTGTAGTATTCCACTGTGTGGATATATGCAACTCTGTGTTTTGAAGGGTGAGTGTTCCATTTTATCCAGCATTTCTAGGTGTTTTGTAAGAGGAGGGATTTTCAATGGCTCTAGTGTACCATATTGCTAGAAGCATAATCCTTCATTCCCTTTGTAATATTGTATATTTTCCTCCCAGGAGATATGAGAAGTTCTCAATACTTAACAAGTTTGTCCAGTCCCTTTTGAGTTGTATGAAGGCATGTAGTAACCCTTCTGCTTTATAGTGCGCTGATGGGCCCCAAAGTTTAGGAAGCTTAACTGAATGACAGGCAGAAATACTGTGCTTATTTTAGAGTCATAAATCCATGGTTCCTATGAATGTCCCTCTCATGAGGACATCACACTGTTAATAATGGGGCTTTAGGTTTGAGTTTTAGAAAAAGGAGATGTTCAGATGAGATTGAAATAGAGTAGATCTCCGCAAACCTTCTTTTAGCAACGATATATTTTTTTTTGTGCCACTTGGCACTCACTTGGTGGTTGAGCAGGCTTTGGAGATGTGAGTTTGCATTCTGGCTCTGCTTCTTGCTGTTTGACCTTGTGTGAATTGGTAACTTCTGAGTTTCAGGTTCTTAATCTGTAAAATACAAACTTAAATTATTTATCATATTTTAATAGAAGTATATTGATCATCTCTTCTATATTAAGTAGAGGAAGGGGAGGATGTCACTGAATCAGATATGGTCCCTATCTTCAAAGTTCACAATTAAATGTGGGAAATTGGGACCTGTAGTGATATAGGGAAGAGAAAGAGGAGTGACTAGGGAGGTAGCTGAATTAGGATAGAAAACGAGAGTAGCCAGCCTGTGGCTCCCAGATGGGAGTCCTGGTGTTAGAGGCCTGCTCCTCTCATTTTGACCTATCTTTTCCAGAGATTTCGCTGTTGCTCTTAGAATACCAGACAATAACAGTTTTATAGTTATAAGCCTATGGGTCACACACTCAGATGCCTGATCCAACAGGCAACACAAATGAGTGCAGTGGCTGAGGCACACAGAGTAGTGAGGACTATGGGGACTGGGTAGCACACCTGCCCTCACTGGCAGAGGCAGCTGCTATTATGTGGTCATTAGGGCCTGTTGTGGCCAGTCTTCTGGTTTTTCAAGAGAAGCTGAATAATAGCTGGAATTTTATGTGAAATTTCCCAGTATTTAAAAACTGGCAACAAATTTAGGCTAAAAGCACATATGAGACTACACAGACTGACACAAATAAGTCTGTGGACAACCACCTTGCTACTTGTGATCTAATTCAATAATTTCATTTGAAGAAATCTGGCGTCCAAGATTTGATGTGTGCCCAGTGTCACACTGAAAATTAGTGACTAAAACCCAGTTTCCTCTCCTTAGGCCAGTGGTGTTTGCGCTATTGCTATATGCTGATTCTTTAGCAGATTCTGCTGTCTCAAAACTGTGAACAAAAGAGCATTGAAAAGAAAATCTAAGAGGAACTTTTACTGGGTCAATATTAAAACACTGTCTCCACTACTCAGTCAGTTGGCATAATATAGTTTACAAACTTCATGTTCTCCATCCTACTGAAATGAGTAGTGTTTGGAGTCTTAAAAGCTTGCAAGCAGCCATCTAAGATACATCTATTGGTCTCTACTCATCAGGAGCAAAAGAGTAAGAAGGAAACCAAAGTCTCAGAGAAGGAACTCATCTACAGAGCTAATAGCCTACGCAAGCTAAAGCCTCATTCGCTCTGAGACCAGAAGAACTAGATGGTGCCCAGCTACCGCTACCAACCATTCTGATCAGGGCCGCAATAGATGGACCCTGATAGAAAGGGAGAAAAATGCAGAACAGAAGTCATATTCTTAAGAAGTCCAGACTTTACTGGACCAGTTGAGACCAGAGGACTCCCTGAGACTATCACCCTGAGATACTCTTTAAATCTTCAACTGAAAGTATCCCGAGATCACCTTTTAGTGAAATAACAGCGTGGCACACGCAAAGTAAAGGATATTACCCGTGAGTACGGTGCTCTAGGAGCCCTGGTGGCACGGTGGTTAAAGTGCTCAGCTACTAACTGAAAGGTCAGCAGTTCAAACAAGCCGCTCTGCAGGAGAAAGATGTGGCAGTCTGCTTCCATAAAGATTTACAGCCTTAGAAACCCTATAGGGCACTTATGCTCTGTCACATACGGTCGCTATGAGTTGGAATCGATTTGATGGTAGTGGGTTTGGTTTTCAGACAGTGCTCTACTAAAAAAACCATCTATATGAAACCAAAAGGTCAATATTACTCTAAAACAGATGAGAAGATAAAGGGGCAGGGAAATTAGAGTACTAGAAAGGGATCAACCAGAACACAATTTAAGAGAACGTTGACACTTTGTGAAAAATGTAACTAGTGTCACTGAACAGTTTGTAAAGAAATTGTCAAATGGAAACAATTTACTGTGTAAATTTTCTCCAAAATCACAATAAAATATTATTCAAAACAAAACACTGTCTCCAGAGTTTCACTGTTATTCTTTAGTAGCAAGCTTGTTTTTTTCCTGCCCTTTGCTTTTTTCCTTAGCCCATACACCTTGGGAACTGACCTTACTCACCCTCTTGTTTCAGAGTTAAGCAAAGATGAAAGTGGCATTAAAAGGTCATGGCATTTCCCAGTCTTGTCCCACCTTTAAAACATTTGTTTTTCATACTTGATGTTTGACCATACATCTGTTAAGTCTTTGGTTTCTTTTAAGCATCTGCCAGCTGTAGTTATCGTAACAAAAATCAGTTTGTAGTTTACTGTAGGACATGCTCAACTGTGACTTGTTAAGACCAGCTCATAGCTTCATGGTCCTATCTAATATATCATTCTTCACTATTTTCGGATTGCTCAACAAAAAAGGAAAATCAAGTAATTCATTCCTTCATTTTTGATTTTTTATGGGTTGTAGATTGGTGTTTTCCTGTATTGGCAAAAACAAAAAGCAGTATCTCATAGATCCAGTAGTGTTGTTCTGAGCAATTAGGTCATCACCCTTTTTGGATATTGAGGGAGCAGTTTTGGAAGACTATTCTAATTATAATGGGAACATGATGTCTGGAACGTTTCTGCTGAAGTTTAAAATCTCCTCTCTGCCTTTTACTAATTATGGTACTGTGTCTCAGTTTTCTCATTTGTACAATGGAGAGAGCAATAGTTCTGCTTTATAGGATGAGCGTGAGGATCATACGAAGCATTTAGAGTTGGGCCCGGCACTAGGTGAGTCTCAACGAATGATAGGTAGTGTAATTATGAGGATGATTAAAAATGTCATTTATGTTATAAATTGACTGTGTCCACAGAAGTCATCAAACATTTATTACGTGAAACATGCCAAATGATGTTAAAACTAAAAGGACTAGAGTTAGTCATTCCTAGTAAACAATTTTTTAATAGTTTTACAAATGCTTCTGAATCATCAGATTTTCAAGAATGTAAAACAAATCCATTTCCATTGTTTTTTTCTGTAGACAGCTCTGGCTCTTGCTATTGCCCAGGAGCTGGGTAGTAAGGTCCCTTTCTGCCCAATGGTGGGGAGTGAAGTTTACTCTACAGAGATCAAGAAGACGGAAGTGCTGATGGAGAACTTCCGCAGGGCCATCGGTGAGTGTCATGTCTATGGGCCTAGGCGCTGAAGCCTGTTCATTGTGAAAATGTCTTTATGACTTGGGTTTGTTACACTGTTATTTTTCTTTTGGTACCATTAGCATTATGTTTGGGAAAAAACAAAACCCAACTTTTCTGATTGAATTACTTTAGCAATCAGAGCAAACGTGGACCCCAGCTATGGGGCGGCGGTTCTTCAAATAACAAACTAGATGTGGCTATAAAGTGACTTTTCAAACAAGTTATATTTTCCTGGCAGCTTATTAATGCATTTAGAGATGACTGTCCACTGAAGGAGCCCTGGTGGCACAGTGGTTAAGAGCTTGGCTCCTAAATGAAAGGTTGGTGGTTCAAACCTACCAGCTACTCCACAGGAGAAAGACGTGCGGTCTGCCTCCATAAAGATTACAGCCTTGGAAATCCTATGGGGCAATTCTACTCTGTTTTAAAGGATAGGTAGCGGATTTGGGTTTAGTCCACTGAAAAGGCTTAATTGTTGATTTTGTTTTTGTTATTGGTTTATGACCTTGGAGACCCTACATGTTACCGACTAGAACTGCTCCATAGCGTTTTCTTGGCTGTAATCTTTACAGAAGCAGATTGCCAGGCCTGTTTCTTCCATGGTGCCACTGGGTGGGTTTAAACTGCCAACCTTTTGGTTACCAGCTGAGTGCAAACCATTTGTACCAGCCAGGGATCTTCCACTAAAAGGTTTTGAACTCAAGCGGACAGCATTGTGTACAGTGCTGCCAGAATACCCCCACTCTCGGATGGCCCTAATTCCTACCTGGCCTCCTTACTCCTATCCTCACTGTCCTTACAGCCCGCTCTCCGCACCCTAGCCAGAGTGATTCTTTTAAAACCTAAATTAGAGTCTACTGACGCCTTGCATAAAACTGTCCAATGGCTTGTCTTTCTGCTTAGTGAAAGCCCTGAAGAATTAGGGCCTATAAGACTGCAGGGGGACTAGCAGAACTTTGAGGTCTTTGGTAGCAGCCTGATAGGGTCTGGAACTACTGTGTATTGAGTGCCTGCTATGTGACAGGCCCCTACGTTTGTTAAGGCCCTTAACTCCCTCAAGAGGAAGTTACTATCAAGCTGCATTTTGCATTGGTAGACAGTCTTAGAAAGTTAGGTAACTTGTTTACAGTGACTCAGCTAGTAAGTAGCAGAGCTGCAATTTGAACCTACAGCTGTTTGATTCCAGAGCCTATGCTCTGAAGAAGTGAGGAGAAAATGGCCTCCCTCCAGAATTTTTGTCTCTTGCCAACTTGGTCTCCTGGGCCAGCCTCCTAACCCAATTTATTGCTGCTCTACCTCTGGGCATATCTCAGTTCCCCTCAGATCTTCTTAAAGAAATAACTTCTTCATTCCTTTTAACTGTTGCATAATAGTTTAGGAAGCTATTTCCTTTTTTTTGGACTTTAGATTATTTTCCATTTTTTGCTCATAAGAACAAGGCTGTCGTGGACACCGTCATGCATGTCTTTCATTCGCATGCGCAAGTGTCCCTTTAGGGTGGATGACCAAGAGACAGATCACTGAGTCATGGTAATGAACGCTTTTTTTGTTTTTGCCGAAACTGATTTTCACAGTACCTGTACCAATTTATAATCTCTTTGGTTCTCAAACCAAGGTAAGTATTCCTAGGAAGACAGATCACTAGAAAACATTGAGGAAATGATGGAAGTTTAAGAAAGAATAGATTTGCTTAGCCCGGATTCCTTTCCTCAAGACTGCTAAAATCTAGTTTTAAGGGTAGGACCGTGTAAGGCTACAGGCCATGGTTAGGGCTTTCACTAAGTGGAGAGACAAGCCATCGGAGAGTTTTATGCAAGGTGTCAGTAGACTCTAATTTAGGTTTTAAAAGAATCACCCTGGCTAGGGTGTGGAGAGTGGCCTGTAAAGAGAGTGAAGGTAGGAGTAGGGAGGACAGTTAGGAGTTAGGGCCGGAGATAATGGCTAGGGCTAGGGTGGTAGTGGTGAGGTGATGGGAAGTGGTTGGATTCAGGATATATTTGGATGGTAGAGCTGACAGGATTTCGTGAAAGGTCAAGGATGTTTCCCAGGTTTTTACCATTTTCAGAGATGGGAAAGTGTGGGAAGGAGCAGGTTGGGTGTTTAGTAAATGTCTACTGGGGATACAGTGGGCAGTGTTTAGCTTCATATCTCCAGTTCCGAGCGCATAGTGGGTGCTCAGAAGTTTTTGCTGAATAAATGAGGGAAGAGAGTAGACTTGGAAGCAGGTAGAAAACAGAAGTCTTTAGCTAAGAAGAAAGGAAGCTCTCAGTCTGAGTGTGGCTAATAGATAATATTTTGCTTGGTTTGCACAGTGTTTTTTATAAATTTTGAATTAGTTGCCAGCATTTAGAAATTGGGAGATGACATATAAAGTCTTTATTTCTGGCATCTAGAAAGAAGCCTGCATTCCCACACGGGAGTGGCTGGTGGAAGCTAAGCAAGTGCAGTCCTTCTCAGAATGGCTTGCACTCTAGCTTGCCATGAGACTCATCTGCTGTTTTATTTCCTGCCAGGTCCCTGTAAGCATTGGAGTTTGTGATCTTGTTCTAAGCCAGAGAGATTGTGAGCTGTGTCAGTAGGCTACATTTTGTGTTACTTTAAATATGGACTTTTTAAAACTATAAAATATTTCTTACTGGAAATTTTTTTTTTTAATTGTACTTTAAGTGAAAGTTTACAATTCAAGTTAGTCTTTCATACAAAAATTTATACATACATTGTTATGTGACCCTAATTACTCTCCCTATACTGTGACAGCACATTCTTCCTTTCCACCCCTGATTTCCCATACTGGAAATATTTTTTATCATTAAACATTGGCGATTTTTTTTGTGCCTCTTTTAAATGGAACCATACATACAGAAAAATATGTAAAACATTTCTATAGTTTAATGATTAATCATTCAGTAAATGCTCATGTAACCACCACTCGGATCAAGGAACAGAATAGGGCCAGCACCCCGAAGTCACTCATGTGCCCCTCCCTAATCACAACCACTTCCTCCCTCAAGTGGTCCCCACGGTGTGTGGTAATTGTGTGGTAATGACTTGTATGATAATCATAACCTTGCTTTTCTTTAGTTGTACCACCCACGTGTATGTCCCTCAACAGTGTGGTTTAATTTTACCCTTTTTAACTTTATCTAAACTGAATCATACTTGTAAGATTCAGTCCATGTTATATGGAGTTCATTGCTTTAGTTTTTACACTGTAACTGGAATAAAAAGTGGAAATGGCTCATAGGACCCTCTTCAGGGCTTAAAATCTTTGAGTCCTTTTTTTCTAATTTAATGAGCATGTGCCAAAGATTTTATTTAACTCATTAATTAATGAGGTAAACAGTAAGATGTTACAACTGGTTCAGATTTCTGGGTACTAGTAAAACGATGGCGTCAGACCTCGTCTAACTTCAGGGAGGATAATGACCAGGATCAGCCCAAAGCTGATTCCTCTGAGGTGGAGGTCAGACATACCTCCACTCTTCAACCTTTTTACCAATTCTCACACCAGCTGACCTCCCCATAGTACTCTGTACTTCTCTGCTAGGTTCGATAATTCATTGCAGTGGTCTCACAGAACTCACAGACCATACTTACAGTTAAGTGATTTGTTAAGTAAGTAACAGGGTACAACTCAGGATCAGAATCAGGAAGCATGCAGGCAAAGTCTGGGAGGCTCTCCCAGAGGAGAGCACATCCCTGTCTTCTTCAGTGCAGGACAGCTCTCTCAGCTCCTCTTGGCCATGCAAGCAAGTGAGCCCTTCTCTCTGCCATGCACACCCCACTTAGCCATGCAGACCTCCTCTCAGCCCCCTAAGGACAGGCCTCTCTGCCTTCGCCTTCCTGCTGTCATCGTCTCCACTGCTAACGGACCCAGCTCATAGCCAGTGGAGCAGTTTTGTTGAGCTCTCTTAGCAGCATTCCTAGCAGCAGGTTTCTGCCATCACCACCGACTCTGCTACAGGGCCCCTTCCGGCCCTGTCATTTCTGGCTCTGCTGAAGGGCCCCTTCTGGGCTTCTTGCTGTTTTTAGTGCTATAGCTCTTGACCCGTGTTATAGCTCTTAGGAGGTTCCTTGCCTCCTCACTCTCTGCTTCTTCTCTCTTCTTTCTTCATTCTGCTTCTGCCTGTCAATCTCTGTGGGGTTGGCTGCATATATAAGCCAGTTCCGTCAATTTAAAGGCATAGCTGTCCCCCCGGGGCCAAGGACTGACCAATCCCCTCTTGTTAGGCCACAAGCATTTCTTTTCCATAGTAGGCTAGAGTCCCTTCATTTGCTTAAGTAATTGACCAGTCCCTACAAGGTGCATACCAATCACAGGGCAGGCCGTAGCCCAGGACCAGATGAAAAGTATCAAACCAAGTTGTGTACAGTTTACCCAGGAAATGTCAATCAACCTGGACAAAAGTGACAAACCCTGTAGGGTAGAATATTAGGACAAAGGTAACTCCTCAGGACTTAGGAGAAAACATTATTTTTCCAAAGAACCCAGACAAAAGGCCATATCCAAACCAACCAAACCCATTGCTGTCGAGTCGATTCTGACTCATAGTGACCCACAGGACAGAGTAGCACTACCTCCTACGGTTTCTAATGCTGTAAATCTTTATAGAAGCAGACTGCCACATCTTTCTCCTGTAAAGCGGCTGGTGAGTTCGAACCGCCAACCTTTTGATTAGCAGCTGAGCGCTTAACCTCTGTGCCACCAGGGCTCCTTAAAAGGCCGCATAAAGGAGCTCATTTCACCACAGTACTTTTAAAATGTATTGTTATTTATTTAAAAACTGTTTTCCTGACATAGGTAAAAATCTGACAATTCTGGTCTTCATAGGCGGGCATGTGTTGGGTTGCTTAAATGTAACTTAAATGCTTTAAAGCAATAGAGAGAAATTTCCTTGGCATCTGTTTTGTGATTTGCCATTTTTTGAGAGAAGGGGGAGTGCAATTCCTTTGATGGCAGCAAGGTGAAGAGAAAATTTCTTGATCCTACCATAAACTAAAAAGGCAGGCCATTGACTCCCTTCAAAAAGGAACCCTGCCCATCTTCCTCAGCCTTTGAATTCCTGTGAAGTTGGCAGAGGGGGTGGGGAGGAAGCAGTAAACTGACCAGAAATAAAAAGCAAGGAGTCTGTGCTATTTCCTTGTAGTGATGAAGGTCCCTGTCAGGGATTTAGAAACCTGAGCCAGCAGATGAAACCTGTGTCATTTGTGTTGTCGTTGCCAGAGATAGCGCCAGCTCAGCCCCTTTCCTGGCTAACAGCCGGTTTCATTGTCCGTCACCCACATCCCCTGCCTGCTTGTCAGCACAGAGCAACTTCTAAACAAATATGGGGACTAGTGAGAGACGGGAATGCCTTTCTTCCTCCACTCGGGGAATTTAATGTCACAGTTGTCTAATAGTAAATATAAGTAAGCATTTCATTTGAAGGAGTTTGTCTCTATGGAATATAAAAGGTTTGATTTTAAAAAATCAAAGTTCATCTTAAAAGTACAGAATTTTCCACGTTTGTCACAATGTTCTGATACATTCATGTTGTTTGGAAAGTTTTTTGTCTGGATGTCTAGGAAGTAAGTATTTGGTAATGCAAAAATGAAATGTGTCCTCTCCTTTGGGGCTGTTCCAGAACTTCCATTTATAAGCTATCAGATTGAATGCAAGTACAGTAAAACTTTTCTTTAACTTTAATATCAGAGAGAGTCTTTGTACTGATTGGATTTCTGGGTAAAGAAGGCAACTAACTCAATGATAAGATAATGACCACATTTAAAGTGGAAAGTGACTGAGAGTGCATGACACTGTTGGCAGCATTTCTCTGTGCCATTAGCATATTCCCCTATCAGAACAGAGTTTAATGGTGAGGACACGAAAGCCATACAGGGCTTCCTGCCATCAGAATATGCTTATGTCTCTGTACTTGTGAGTAGAACAGAGTTCTTCTTTCATTCTTTATATGAATTGTTCTCAACTGTGGCAGTACATTGTTATCATCTGGGAGCTTTAAAATAATAATGATGGCACGGTCCCAACCCTAGAGATTGGGATGTAAATGGTCTGGGGTCCAGCCCTGGCATGAGGAATTTTAAAAGCTTCTGAGATGTTTTAAAGGTTGAAACCATGACTGACTAGACTCTCACAGAGGTTTAGATCAGCGTTTCCTAAACTTTAGCTCTCAATGTTTTTCCTCTGTCACTCCTGCTAGCATTATTATTTACTTAAGTGTTTCTTTATAAATCAACTTGCTGATTTTATGCATAGATACAGAAAAGTCCACAGAGCATAAATGTAGAGCCTGATGGATTATCATAAAGTGAAAACCCATGAAGCCAGGACCTACTCAAGAAGGGAATATTGCCAATAACCCAGAAGTACGCTTTATGTCCTCTCCAGTCACCATCCTAGAGTTAAAACCATTGTCTTGATTGCTAACATTATAGTTTAGTTATGCCTGTGTTTCAGCTTTAAATAAATGCAGTCATGCAGTATATATTCCTTGTCTGCCTTCTTTCCCGCAATATTATGTTTGTGAGATTCTTCCATATTGTGGTTGTAGCTATACTATATGGTATTCTATTGTATGAGTACACCACAATTTAGTTATCTCTTCTACTGTTGATAGACATTGGAATTTTTTCCAGTGTTTGGCAATTATGAACAATGCTGCTATGATGACCAATCGTGAACTACAATTATGAACAGTACTCTGTTGTCTGTCTCAGTGCATACATGCATGCATTTCCATTGTGTCTATACCTGTGAGTTGAATTGCAGGACCATCAGATATACACATGTTCACCTTTAGTAGATAATGCCATGCTGTATTTAAACAGTTTCTCCTCCCACCAGCAGTGTATGAACTTTCCTGTTCTACATCCTCACAACTCTTGGTATTGTCAGTCTTTAATTTTAGTCATTCTGGAGGTTATAGAGTAGGTTTTTCATTGTTTTTTCTTAACTTTTATTATGGAAAATTCCAAATGTACAATAATACATATTTTTAAAAGTGGTATGATGATCCTCCTGTGTGGCCCCGTTAGGCTAATCCTGATTTATCTGTTTTTAAAAAAAAAAAAACAGTTGCTGTTGAGTTGATTCCAACTCATGATGACTCCATGTGTGTCACAGTAGAACTAAGCTCCATAGGGATTTCAGTGGCGGATTTTTTGGAAGTAGATTCTCTTCTGAGGTTCCACTGGGTCAACTTGAACCACCAGCCCTTCAGTTTGCAGCCGAGTGTTTAACTGTTTATACCTCCCAGGGATTCAGATTCATCTACAGCCCTATCATTTCCCCTTCCCAAGTTATACTGAAATGAATTACAATAACTGCTTTTTTATCAGTAGATATTTCAGAATGTATTTCTCAAAAACAAAGACTTTAAAGAAAGTAACCACAATACCATTATCGCACCTAGTAAAATGAACAGTAATTTCTTAATATTGTCAAATATCTAGTGTTCAGATTTTGAGTTGTCTTATAAGTTGAAATGTATTTTTTTTTTAATAATTTTACTGTTTCAATCAGGATTCAAAAAGGATCTAATAACTGTATTGGCTAATTAGTCTCATACCTGCTTTTTTTTAATTTTACTTTTTGTTGAGAATATACACAGCAAAATGTACACCATTTCAGCAGTTTCTATATGTACAATTCAATGACACTGATTACATTCCTTGAGTTGTGCATCCATTCTTACCCTCCTTTTCTGAATTGTTCTTCCCGCACTGACATAAACTCACTGCCCCCTAAGGTTCCTATCTAATCTTTCAAGTTTCTATTGTCACTTTGATCTCATATAGATAGGTCTTAAACAAGCACAATGCTCAAGGAAGACATTCTTTACTATTAAGGTAAACTATTGTTTGGTTTTAACTCAGGATATTTTTGGTTTAAGGTTTGAAGATTATCTCAGAGCAGTGGATTCAGGGGTTCATCTAGCCTCTATGGCTCCAGAAAGTTTGGAGTCCATGAGAACTTGAAATACGCTTCTGCATTTTCCCCCTTTTGATCAGGATTCTTCTATAGAATCTTTGATCAAAATGTTCAGTAATGTTAGTCGGGCACCATCCAGCTCTTCTGGGGTCATGGCAAAGGAGGCAGTTGTTCATGGAGGCGATTAGTCAACGCATTCCATTTCCTCCTCCTGTTCCTGACTCTCCTTCTTCCTCTGTTGCTCCAGGCAAACAGAAACCAATTTTTGTGCCTTGAATGGCCACTTGCAAACTTTTAAGACCCCAGGAACTACATAATGAACTAGGAGGTAAAACAGAAGCACTAAACACGTTATTAGGCCTCTTAACTAGGATGCCCCATGAACCATGACCCTACACCTCAAAACTGAGGAACCAAACCCCATCAGGTGTTTCGTTATACATAAGCAGCCTCAGCGGCTACTTTTTTGTTGTTACTGTAAATATATCTATCACACAGCTTTGGCCATTTCAACTTTTTACGGGTATACAACTTATTGATAGCACTTAAAATAATCAGCTATGCAACTGCACCTTTAATCAAAGTGATTTTTCCATCACTGTAAATTGAAACTCAGTACTCCGTAAGCAATAACCGCCCTTTCCCCTTCCCTCCTGCCCCTGATAACCACTAATAAACTTTGGTCTCTATACATTTGCCTTTTCTCGTCTTTTTATATAAGTGAGGCCATGCACTGTTTGTCCTTTTGTGATTGACTTATTTCACTCAGCATGACGTCTTCCAGCTCCATCCATATTGTAGCACGTATCAAGACTTCGTTTCTCCTACTGGCTGAGTAGTATTCCATTGTATGTATATACCACATTGTGTTTATACATTTATCTGTTGATTGGCATTTCGGTTGTTTCCACCTTTTGGCTGTTGTGAATAGTGCTGCAGTGAACATTGGTGTATGAGTCTCTGTTTGAGTCTTTTTTCTTTCTTTTGGGTATATACCTAGAAGTGGAATTGCTGGGTATATGGTAGTTCTATTTTTATTTTTTTGAGGAACCTCTACACAGTTTTCTACCACAGCTGTACCATTTTGCATTCCCACCAGCAATGGATAAGTGTTCCAGTTTTGCCACATCTCGCCATTTGTTATTTTCTTTTTTTTTAAATCTTAGCCATCCTAGTGGGAGTGAAATGGTATCTCCTTGTAGTTTTGATTTGTATCTCTGACAGTAATGACGATGAGCATCTTTTCATGTGTTTGGTGGCCATTTGTATGTTCTTTGTTGAAATGTCTATTCAGGTCCTTTGCCCATTTTATGATTGGATTATTTGTCTTTTTGTTGTTAAGTTGTCAAAGTTTTATATATATTTTGCTTATTAGATTCTTATGAGGTATATATTTTCTGAAGATAGTCTTCCAGTTGGTAGCTTGTCTTTTCACTTTTTTGGTAAAGTATTTTGATGAACAAAAGTTTTTAATTTTTATGAGGTGCCATGTATTAGTCTTTTGATGTTTGTGCTTTTATTATATTAGATAATCCATCATTAAAAGCTAGGCCTGACGGTGTTGCCCCTGCATTTTCTTCTAAGAATATTATGGTTTTAACTTGCACATTTAGGTCCTTAATACATTTTGAATTTGTTTTTGTGTAGGGTGTGAGGCTTGGATCCAGTATGATTTTTCTACATCTGGTAGTCTCGTATTTTTTTAATCTATGGATTTCCTTTACATTTCTGTCTTCTTTTTCCCCTTTGGGTAAAATATAAATTTAGATGAAGATTACTAGCTGGCAGAATGAGGGAATGCTGAGGCCAAGGAACACATGTTGACTGGACTGGGGAAAAGGACAGAGCAGCTATTATGGAAAAGGCTACAGAGAGGCAAGGTCCTGTGGTACGGTGGGAACTAGAGGCTTGGACTCTCATTCCTGAGTCTACTGTGAAGGAGGAAATGACACCTCGTTTCACTTCCTGAGCTGATCTCCCTGCCTGTAAATGGAAAAACAGTACTCATCCTGGCTGTTTCACAGGGCTGAGTTGAAATGTGATTATACTGTCCTAAGCGTTCCAGTGGGTGCGATGGAATGAGCTACGTTGTATGTGAAAGCACTCTATTGACTGGGTGAGAGAGCTTCTCATACAGGTGGGCAGGCTGCTGCAGCCATAAGCTTGTAGTTTATTCCTATTGATGTGTTCTGTCAGCTTTCCTGGAAAATTAGAGGCCCCTCCTGTATACATCGTCAGCTACTGTGACCCAAGAATGTTTCCCTCCTCACCTTTGAATTGATGATAGGCACAGTGACTTAGAATGGCTTTTTTGTTGGTATTTCTAGAATCCTCTAAAAATAGATTTAATAGCTGTTAATTTATCTGTGGTATGGCTGTTATTTCAGAGAAAGCCATCTGTACTCCTTGACTCAGACTTTGGGAATTACAGAGAGTTTGTGAGTAAGTGCTCGAGTATGTGTGTATTATGTGTGTTTTCAGAGAAGCGATGTTCAATGATGTGCTTTTGTCTTTCTATTCAAGAAAACGTTCTGCTACTAACGATTGTCACTGCTTTGTTAGAAAAATTCAATTTCCTTTCTCTCATTGTAATGTAAATTTTATTGAAGTGAAGCGTGCATACATATACACATGACATGCAGAAAAGAGCATAAGTCATAAGTGTAAAGCTTGATGAGATTTCATAAAGTGAATACACTCAGGTAACCAGCACCCAGATCAAGAAACAGACGTTAGAACTAAGAAGCTCCTTATGCTCCTCCTAATCACTGCTCACCGTCTCCAGTCCAGCAGGCAGAGACTTGCCTGCATTGACTTTGAGGAGAAAAAAGGTTTGATCCAGAAAGTGCTTGGGTTTTAGTGCGGAGCTTGAGGGTGTTATGTTGACATGGGCTATTACATCATATGGTAGCATCCTTAAAAATCTCCAGCTATTATATAAATTTGCAAAAGTATCTGCAGGCAGTTTTCTTGGGTATTGAACGGTCTGCCCGATGACATCTCCCTACCCCTAAGTGACTTCATTCATCCATTTGTGTGCGCCTCCTATGCCCTAGGCCCTCAGCTGAAGTGTCCACAGCCTCAGAGTAGACTACAAGTTCTACAAGTAGTGACAGTGCCTCTGCTGGCTCTGTGCTAGTGGGAAGTGCAGGTTGCTATGGGAGCAGATTTGGAGGATGAGGAAGAAGGATGTATCAGGGAAAGGATGTCAGGGAAAGCTTTCTAGAGGAAAAGAGTTTTGAACTGAGAGTCTGGAAGGAGGAGTTGTATAGGCAAAAAAGGAGGGAAAGGTGCTTCAGGCAGCAAAAACACTATAAAAAGGGATGGAGAGCACGTCCTGAAAATTTGACAAGTCTTAGATAATCAACAAACATTTGTTGAACAGCCAATATCAGTGATGTTTGCCTTCGTTTATAATATTCTAATCTTAAATGTAAATGCTTTTATTATGTGGCGGTTGCTTTGGAAATAGGTTCTATTGTTCTGGCCTTGGAAAAATCACAGAACAACTTGCTGCAGACAATGAGTGACAACTGGGTATTTTTTGTTGGAGTGTGCAGTGAGGGTCAGCCAGAGGCACAGAAACCTTGGCAGGACCTGTTATTATAGTAGACCTTGCCTCAGACCTGAAAGGGTCAGGAAATATAAGTTACTCCATTGGTAAAAAAATGCCGGGCACAAGGGTATAAGAGTTTTGGTCATCACCGCCCTAGTGGGGTAGAACGATTTGGGTGCAGAGACTGGAAAGCTGAATTTCACCCCCTTGGAGGCGTAGGAGATGTCTGAAACAATGTTGAAAATTATAGCTTCCTTGTTTAGTTTGAACCCAGAAAGTCCTTTTAAAATATTGAAATACAATTGTTTTTCTGCGTTTCTGAATAGTACTTCCAGTTTGCATTTGTGTATTTGTAGTGTTTTTGTACCTACAGTGACACCCTTGAAAGTACTTTAAGGCTGACTTGTCAATTTCTGTGACATGGAAGTTTTGTAACTAAAACGATTGTTACAGAGTGAACCAGAGAGAGAGAGACAGACAGACAGAGAGACAGACAGAGACAGAGAATGTGTGAGAGAGGATTCTGTTTCTCACTGGTCCATCTGCCATCTTTTCCAGGGCTGCGGATAAAGGAGACCAAGGAAGTTTATGAAGGTGAAGTCACAGAGCTAACTCCATGTGAGACAGAGAACCCCATGGGGGGATATGGCAAAACTATTAGCCATGTAATCATAGGACTCAAAACCGCCAAAGGCACCAAGCAGTTGAAAGTGAGTACAAGTTAGTGGGCTCTTCTCTTTTCTCAGAACCCCTCAGCACTGTGGGCCTTTGGGCAGATGGTGAAACGGCTCAGTGTCTCACCTTCCTCATCATGCAGTGCAGGTGATGATATCTCATGGGGCCATCTGAGGTTTAGAAGTATGACGTATATGACGCAGTACCAAGTATAGAGTTAGTACATGGGAGGACTCGATAAAGATAGCTCTTACTTTTCTTATTCGCTCTTAAGAAATTTTGTATTTTAAGAGTTAAGCTGTGTGGTTAAGTCTCAAGAGGTGACCTTCTGCCATCCCATATTCCTTTATAACCACGTGTCAGAGGCCCTGGGTCTCTTTTTGAACCTGGGCATTAATTTTTCCAGTTATCAGTGCTTATCTTCACAGAAGGAAACAGCATTGAGTAATGTGGTAAGAGTTGTATAATGGATGACGGATGGACTTCCTCAAGGGGCCAGATGCAGAATCCTGACTGCAGTTTCTTTACATGCCAGGGACTAGAGACCTGTTGTGGCTTCAGTGGTTCATTCTGCAGTGGGCCAGGGCTTAGCGAGGCCGTAGAGGTGATGATGTGGGGAAGCCTTTGAGGATCCTCCTCAGACACACATCCTGTAAACCTTTAGGATGCAGGCAGTAGAAGGTCAGACAGAATCCTACAGGGAATCCTGGCTCTGCTGCCTATAGCAGTGTGGCCTTGGGCAAGTGACTTAGTCTCTGAGCAATATTTTATCTGTTAAGTGGGAATAATAATTGCCTATCTCACAGAATTATTATAAGGATTAGAGTTATAGCTTTTGAGTGTGGCTTAGTTACCTAATAAGTGGTAGCTGTTAATGTTACTGTAAGAGCCTTAAATTAGAGAAAGGCAATCTGGATTGTAGTCCTTGCCTTATTATTAATAAATGATATTGCCGTTATAGCTATCATTTATAGTATGTGCCAGGCTCTTAGCTAAGTGTTTTAACAAATATCTCACTTATTGTTACTCGTATTATTTATAAATTTATGTGCGTATGTAATTTTCATCATTTTGCAGATAAAGTAGCTAAGGCTCCTAGAGAGGTTAAGCAGTTTTCCCAGGATCCTATAGCTGGTTAAACGGCAGAGCTGGAATCCTAATGCAAGTCTCTCTGGGTCTTAACCATGTTGCTGTCTGCCTGCCACCTTGCTGTGTGACCTTTGGCAAGTCAGTTCAGCTCTCTGGGACTCAGTTTTCTCACCTATAAACTGAGGTAGATTGACTATATAATTTCTTCATCTTTATTCTACGATTTTATGGTTCTTTGATTCTCTAAGGTTGTTTCTTGGTCACTGCTTTATGGAGATCATAAAAATGTCACTTCTCCAAAGGGCCATTTTTCTTTTTCCTAACAGGGTTTCCATCTCAGGAGCTTGCCTCTGCAAATATCTCTTTTATTATACCTACCATCTCTCCCATTCTGTATTAATTAGATTTCTTAGTGAGATCTGCCATCTTTCCAGTAATCACATCTTCAGTCAATTCATTTGGGAAATTAACCGATACAAAAAGACTTTAGGAAAAAAGAAAAAAACAACAACAGAGTATAGTATAGGATAGATAAAATGAAGTATGTCATTTAAATGTCAGCTATTCCTAAGGCTGCTTTGCAGTTTTTTAAAGCAAATAACATAAGGGAGAAGATTTTTTTTCTTCCAAATTGGGTACTGCTTGACACTTTTAGCTTATGTGCAGGATTTTAAATAGAAAAAGCTCCAACACTCGATGGATTTTTAAGTATGAGGGAAGCTCGTGACTGCTAGCAAGGAGAACAGCAGTAGTAATAATTGCCATCCTTTTTGAGTGCCTTCCTTGTACCAAGCCCTGCTTTAGGTGCTTACCGACCACTGCTCCTAACACTCCTGTGCTGCCAGGAGGCCACCATTGCCCCACCAGTACCCCAGCCAGTCAGAGGCAGAGCCCAGGGGTGGTGGCAGTGGTTTTTAACAGCTTTATTGAGATATAATTTTAAATAAAATTCACTCATTTTAAGTGTGTAATTCGTTGAATTTTTGTGTATTTACAGAGTTGTACAACCATCACCACAAGCTACTTCTAGAACCTTTCCATCACCCCAAAAAGAAACCTCACACCCATTTACAACTGTGTTCCGCATTTTTCCCCCTCCACAGTCCTGGGCAGCCATTAATCTATTTTCTGTCTCTATGTATTTGCCTTTTTTGGACATTTCATATAAATAGAATCATTCAGTATGTGTTCTTATGTGTCTGATATCTTTTACTGAGCCCCGGGTTTTGACTAATTTTGTTTGGGACCAAAACTCAAGTTTTTTCCACCACAACCACATTATATTATATAACTATCCTTAAAGTTTGACCTGGAGAAATTTGTGCCTAACTACTGAATCCTTAGAAAGGATGCTGTCCTAGAATATCAGGTTAGGTACTCAACAGTCACCAAGAGTAGATTGAAGCTGGATGGTCCGGAGAAAAGCATCAGTTCCCAAAACCTGATAATATTTTTTCCTGGAGATATAAGCAGGCAGGCTGAAGGAAGCAAACACTGAAATTTGAATCAGAAGGCTTGGAAAAGATTCTGGTGTGTATGTTTCTCTTTGAGTTTTACACATCTGTGATCATGACTGTGTCCTGTTACATGGATGAGGAAACTGAGGCTTAGAGAGCTTTGTCTAAAATTATAGGCCCTGCCAAGTGCTAGCCTTGAGATTGGTACACAGGTTCTGGCAGGTGCTTTGGTTGCAAAAGGTTCCACTCCCACTCAACCAGCTGAGGAGGGTGAAGGAGTGAAGTAGAGATAACAATCTCTGATGGGAATGTTAGGGACTCTGTTCTCATGGAGAGAGCAGGCTCCCGGTAAAGGCAGTCAGATCCATGTTCTTAAAAACCCAGGTTGCCAGTTTGCAGCCGCTGGAGTAAAGGGAAGGAGGAGATCAAGTCTCCCTGACGTCCCTTTTGCCCATCACACTGGCACACAGGCATGCTCACTCCCCCACTTTCTCTCTAGTACACTCAACCCCCCAGATCCAGTTCCTCGTATTTATATTCACACCCTCCTTCTCTCACACGTTGACACTGAACACACACACACACACACACACACACACACACACACACACACACTCTTAGTCATTAAACCCGAAAACCCATTGCTGTTGAGTTGATTCTGACTCATAGTGACCCTATAGGACAGAGTAGAACTGCCCCGTAGGGTTTCCAAGGAGCGCCTGGTGGATTTGAACTGCCAGCCTTTTGGTTAGCAGCCCAGCTCTTAACCACTGTGCCACCAGGGCTCTCTTAGAGTCATTAGCTACCTGAAATACCTTACAGAAATAGATAAGGGTACCTTTCAGAAACAAATGTACTATGTATTACAGTTCTCTGATACACTTTTTTTTTTTTTTAGCTGGACCCCAGCATTTTTGAAAGTTTGCAGAAAGAGCGAGTCGAGGCTGGCGATGTGATTTACATTGAAGCCAACAGTGGGGCCGTGAAGGTAATGTCTTCCTTGGGACAAAGTACCACCCCAATTTGATGCCATAAGGAGAAGTAGGTGGAAATGAAGTTGCTTCTTCAGAGGGCAAGGGGTGTGTAGGGAGCAGGGCTGGCATCTGGTGCAATGTTGATGGAAGGTCAGCGGTTGCCCCTTTATGTTTAATAAAGTTTGCTTCCCCTTTATCTTCATTCTTTAACCTTCTCATGATTAAAACAGTCTCTCAGAAAAATACTAAAACCTGTTTCGAAGGGGGGAGTACAGGGTGAGAAACCAAAACAACTTTAGTCATTTTCAAATTGAAATGTGCAGTGCATTTCATCTTCCTTTTATCTCTTTGGTATTTTCTTCCTAAGATATATGCATGTGGAAAGGAATGCTGCATTAGTTGGCATTCTTTTTATATCTGATTTTCAGTGTCCTGTACAGTGCTCCTCAAGTTTAATGGATGAGCATAATACTTCATATCATACAATAAATCACCCACCTACAAAAGAGTCTGAACAGCTCCCTCCGTCTCCAGTTAATCTACTGGCTTGCCCTTTATCGGGAATTGCATACAGTTAAAATAAAGAGGGGGGAAAGGTTCTTGGAGAAAGTATCAAGTGTTTTCAGTGGGGTTTTTGGAGCCCAGTGATGAGCAGATAGCCTGCTACTCTTGGCAGCAGGGGAGTGGGGCATATTTGGGGTTTGTCAAGTAGGCTGTCAGGCCAGCGATTGGGAACTGAAACCTTTATCTTGCTTAGCACTGTGCCATTTGGGGACTTGGCAGCAAACATACACCAGGAATTCATGTTTCACTCTTTTTGCAGAGGCAGGGCAGGTGTGATACCTATGCCACAGAATTCGACCTTGAAGCCGAAGAGTATGTCCCCTTGCCAAAGGGGGATGTGCACAAGAAGAAAGAAATTATCCAGGATGTGACCTTGCATGACTTGGATGTGGCCAATGCGAGGCCCCAGGTACTGCCTTGATGCCTTGATAGCCTTGCATTAGCCCTTTTGTATGTGCATCTCAGCTCGGAGAATGAATTGTCAGAGTCTTGGTACCATATCTTGGGGCATACCGGCCCTTTTCTGTCTGTAATGTTGAGCAATTAACATCGACATGAGCTACGAGTGACTCCTTTGTTCCAATTCAAATGCTGTAGTCACAGATGATTTCGCGGGTATTGTTTCTTATCCCAGCCAAGCCTCTGGCCCTGAGCTAGCCAGCTTTCTCTGTGGCTCCTCTCCAGCTGTGGGCTCGTGCCTGGGATTCTTTTGGTGTTAATGGCGGGAAGGAGCCCTTTGCAGGATTTCAGAAAGCCTGACAGAGCTTCATCTTTCCCCCTGCTTACTCAAATCTCCAGTTTTTTGGCTTATGAGCTAGAACCGTATCTGATCCTTAGACTGATTAGAAGCTCTGTTAGATACTGTGCCTTGACTAGTAAAACATGGGGAAGTGTGTTGCCACTTAATGATATTTCTGGGAAACGTGTTGGTAAAAGCTAACAATTATTCCCTGCTGGTGGTCTTTCAGTTTGGTTTCATCTTCATCTTAAAAGAGGCTGCCTCTTACACTAAGGTCAGAACACCCCCTTAAGGCCTCCGAGAAGGCCTTAAGGGAGGGGGTATTTTGCTTGAAATTTGATCCTTGGCTGTTTTGTCTCTCAGAGCCTTAGTCAAGAGATTGCTGCTGACTCATCTTGGACCAAAGAGTCCCCTCAGCAGGTGGAACGGCTGTCCCCAGACTGAATTTGGGAACAGTACCCGACTAGGAATGGGAAGTCAGAACTTGTGCCGCTTGGCTAATTAGTCACTTTGGGTCTCTGATTTTTTTGTGATCTGGAGCACTCTCATTCTGAGTTTCCTCCTCTGTGAAAAGGCATGCAATAATTCCTACCTTGCAGGGCTGTTTTGAGGATCAAATGTTGTAAGTACTCAGTAAACACTTGCTACCTTTTATTGTTCAATGTTTAGTGAGCACTTCTATGTCATAGGGCCTGGTAACCAACAGGTGACCGCTAAATGCTGAATAAATGACAAAACACCAGCCTCTCCCTCGTGCTGACTGTGGGGTTAGGAGCTGGCAAGGAGGATGCAGGCAGTGAAAGGTCTGTTATGGAGCCACCGTTCTACATGGTGGACTCGCCAGACCCTGAGCCGTGCAGATCAGGGCTGGGCCCACGCAGCTCTGTAGCTGAGTGTAGAGAGAGGAAACACGCAAACAGGTCATTACATGTATTTTGACAGTCCCTTTGTCCCAGGGAGCATCAGTAGAGGTGGAGAGTCCAGTGTCATGCATCAGAGAGGGCTCCACAAAGGGAATTTGACCTGAACTTTAATGGATGAATGGGAGCTTTCCAGAAAAGAGAATGGCGTTGCTGGCAGTTGGAATAGAATATGCAAAGATACTGAGTCACAAAAGAGCCTGGAGTTTAGATGGTTAGTAGTTGTGGCTAGATCAAGGAAGGAGGGAGTGGAAAAAGATATGGCTGGACAAGGAGGCAGGGGCAGGTCCCACAGAGCTTATATTGCACACTAAATTTTGTTTGATTATTACAGGTAATGGGGAACCTCTCAAAATGTCTCTGCTTTTAGAAACTCCTCGAACTTTTTAAGGGAGGTCTGTCTGGCTATCAAGAGGTTTAGAAGAATAAGCCATATCTCAGGACTGCATGTTGATTTGCAGTTAGGGGCCAGTGGACAGGGGTGTGGCACCCTCCCTTGGGGGATGGGCAGCTGCTTTGAGAAGCATTCCTCTAAGTCTTTCTTCTGCAGGGAGGACAAGACATCCTGTCCATGATGGGCCAGCTGATGAAGCCAAAGAAGACAGAAATCACAGGTAAGACAGACTACACAGCCTGCCAGCAGGGAGCAGAGCTGGGGGCCCTGGATTCTGGTATGCTCTGTGAAGCTCTGTGAGTGAATCCACCTAACCTCAAAACAAGTCCCTTCTTCCTCTTAGTTCAGAGCTTGATGCTAACCTGATAGGTCCTGGCTATGCTTAGACAGCCATAAAACACCACAAGTGCTCTCTGACTCAGTGCACTACACTGCTCCTTTGACTGCACCAGATCTCCTTCACTGACCTTCAGAAATGGAAGTCGTGACAATCTCTTTCCCTTTGAGGTCCCAGAAATGTAGATTGTGCAGTCTTAGCTCTGCTAGGGTGACTTCCCGAGCTGGAGCACACCGGACGGATGGAGCACAGCAGGTTCTGCTCCTTGGCTCGCTGCACCCTCCTCCCCAGCAGACCACAGGCAGCTCCACAGATGGCCCTGCTTGCTTTCTGGGAGTTTCCCAGAATGCGTTGAGAAAAGTCGCTGCTCCCATGTGGACCTTTGTTTTACCCTGCTTCTCTTCCGAATTTTAAGTAGCGACTGCTTTCTTTGAACTTTTAACCAGTGGCGCAAACTGAGACCTTTGTATTAGAGTCATCAAGAGCAGTTTTTGTCTCTCGGCCATGTCTTTGACCATGCATCCTTTTTTGGCCGTCCCTGCCTCTTAACTTTGGTGGAGGGTGTTGTATCAAATCTTTCATGTTCTAGGTTTGTGAGCAGCTGTCTCCTGATACAGCCAGAGGGCTGGGTTGGAAAATAAGAACCGGGACCTTAGATGGGTTGTTTAACTTTTCAGAGACTCCTCCCTCTTTGGTCTCTGAGTTTGGACCTTCCTTCAGAACCTTTTCATTCTTCATGTTTCCTCCCAGAGAGGATTCTAAATGCACTATATTTCTTAGTTGGGCACTTGATTGAAAGTTAATTAACCTAAGCTTTGTCACACAGGGCTGAAAGAAAGGGTCATTTACTGTGAGCAGAACAGGAAAATTTGCATATGAAAGCTCATTTAATCCAGGGCTCCCTAACTCTGGTGTCTCTGGGATCAGGCAGGGAGCTAAATTGGATGGGTGTGAGAGAATACTGTATGGTGGTGAGTGAGACAAACTGGGGAGTGCATGCCTCTAATGAAGACCTTCCCATTCTAAAAACCATTTTACAAACTCAACAAAACACATCTTCAGGGGAGGCGGCCATTATGTGACCTATAGGTCTGATTATCCCTGCTTTCAGGTGATGAAACTGAAGTCTGGGGTAAAGTCACCTGCCTGGGGTCACACAGCTAATAGTAAAACCAGACTCCAAACTTGGGTTTGGATTGAATTCGGGGGGTGGGGAGAAGAGAAAAGGTGACAGTTGCCCCTGCCTGGTACTGACATTGTCTGTCCTTGCCATCTCCTAGACAAACTTCGAGGAGAGATTAACAAGGTTGTGAACAAGTACATTGACCAGGGCGTTGCCGAGCTGGTTCCAGGTGTGCTGTTTGTTGATGAGGTCCACATGCTGGACATTGAGTGCTTCACCTACCTGCACCGGGCCCTGGAATCTTCCATTGCCCCCATTGTCATCTTTGCATCCAACCGAGGCAACTGCGTCATCAGGTAGGGTGCTTGCCTGCCATGGGCTTACTTTTCCACCTTCCATCTGAGGCTGATTTTTTCCTGTGTGATCACTATAAAATCGTCATGTTGTGGGGATGAGGATGAAGGGGGATCATGTTCATTTTGAGAGAAAACATGCCAAAGTTGCCTGCTTTAGAGATAGTTTATGTACCAGCCTCATTAGTTTTATAGTAACCAAAGGCAAAACAGCCACCCTGTTACTGAAGATACGGCCTCTAGCGTGGACTCTGGGGTTCCCGTGTGGTATTAAGATTTAGTCTTCCAATTGGGGTGTGCAAAAGTAAGGTCAGACCCCAGGAGAAAGGTGGGTCTTTAAATAGGAAATCTAAATTTTAGGGGCTGGCCTTGGTGACGTGACATATGTTAACTTCTTTGAGCCTTAGAAGAGCTCCGGAAGGTAGATATTGGCCTCATTTTTCAGATAAGGAAACTGAATGGCAAAATAACTTACCCCTAGTCGCTCACATCTTTCTGATAACAAGACCAGTACTATATTCTTTCTGTTCCTCTACCCTGCCGTCTCCAAGCCACACGTGCCCACCCTTCCTGCCGCCCTCCCACCCATCTTTGAGAAGGGTAGATGTTTAGGCTCGGAGTACCTGGAAGGAGAATGCTCATATGGTGCTTATCCTGCCAAGACAGGCCCAGAGCTGGGATGGGGGAATTTTCTGGTCCTGCTGTGAGCCCCAGAGATCACAGCCTCTTTCCATCTTTCAAGTCCAAGTGTCAACATTCTCCGTGCTAGGTAGTCTTATTGCCCTTTTGGTTTTCTGTGGTTCTGTTTGAATGGTCTCTGCAGTCCTAGGGACATGAAGGGGTGGTAAGGAGCAGCAGCCCCTGAGGGAATCCCGGAAAGAAACCCTGAGGCCCGTGAGCATCTCGGGACAGAGTTGAAGCAAACCAAGTTTGGAACTCAAACTGCTGATTCACCTAGACTTGCCTCTGAGTGGTGATGGGCCGTACCTAAGATTTAGTTGGCTCTTGCTAGAGCTGTTTGTGTCCATCGAGGTGGTCCAGAAGCCCGTGCTGCTGGCTCAGAGCAGGCCCCACAGGGAGCTCCTGGAGTGCTGTGAGCAGTGTCCTTTTCTAGCAGCAGCAGCAGCAGCAACAGGCTACCCACCCTGCTCCCTCGGCCAGGTGACCGCTCTCACTGGGATTAGGATTTGAATGCATGATTCAAGTTCATGTTGCAGCATTGTGTAGTCACTTGTGGTAATGCTGTCTTGTCAAGACCACTGTCTCCACAAGCGTTTCCTGCAAACCTGGTGCCCTGTGCCTACCCACTAGCCTGCCCTGAGTCTTGGAAAGGAGGCAGCATGGACCAGGTGCCAGACTGGCCATTGATGAGAGTCCAGGCTCAGAGTGCTGATTGGAGCGTGGCTACCTGGGCATCATCTGAAAACCAGATATGTGGGCCTTGTGCCTGGCTTCCCTGCTGCACAGACCCTGTGGGCTTGTTGGACTTTCCTTGGCTTGGTCAGCCCCTGGCTTCAGTGTGAAAGCTGGTAAAAGGCTCAGCCTGGACAGATAGTGCCCCCTGCTGGGGAGCTCTGCAAATAGGCGCCCCTCCTTCCTCAGTAAATAGCCCAGCGCAGCCCAGCAGATGTCAGCAAAGCCTGGCAACTCTCTCACCCCCAGACCAAGGCTTCTTACAACTCAGATCACCTTCTCTTTGTTCTGCCCCACTCAAGAAACAAGGTGTACACCCTACCCAGGAAATAAGGTGCACAGGAAGGTGGCTTTGATAAACATAGATCTTTGATCTCAGAACCTGCCCAGTGGGGACACAGCTCTCATAAGCCAGGAACCTGGGAGATTTGGCCCCAGCACCATCCAGGTTGATTTGATCAGGGCTGTTGAGGTTTTGGGTGCTCACTGCTGCCAGACTGGTTACCCAACTGGAGGGTGTACACTCGCATATGGGCCTTTATGCAGGTCAGCTGAGTAACCTCAATTGGGATGTATGCTGTAGAAGAGGACTTTGATGCCAAGCCCTGGTGGCAGAGTTGGTCATAGTAGTAGTGATAATAATAATGTCAAAAATAGTAATGATAAAACAGCCAACATGTATTGAAAACGTGTACGGAGTACCAGGCACATTGGTAATCTCACAGCGATTTAATGAGGATAGTACTGTTGTTCTCACTGTTCAGAGAAAACTAAGGCTCCAAGAGTATGGGTAACATGGCCAAGGTCACACAACTCAGAAGCAGGGCTGGAATCTGAATCCAAGGAGTTGGACTCCAGAGCCCATTCTCAGAACAAGATTTGGTTTAGATGTGAAATGATGGGTTTCTGGAACATTTGCACAGTTTTGGTAACATCTGACTTGTCCATCCCCTAGAGGGGAGCTGCTGAGCCTCCTTCTCCTTCAGACCTCCAGAGTTCTAGAGGAAGGGAGCTCATGTTAATTGAGGGCTTACTCTGAATCAGAAACTGTCCAAAGCACTCTAGGTGGGTCATCTCATTTACTCTCCCGACCACCTTGTGTGTAGGTGATGTTATCTCCAGACTCGCAAGCTAGAAAGTGTTGCCGCCAGAATCTGAACCCTGAGGACCATCTGGCTTCAAAGCCTCACTGTTCCTGCTATTTCATGCTACTTCCCAGAGTGATTCCCTGTCAGATGAGTCAGGGTAAAGCTTTGAATAGTGGTGGTTTAGTTGGCTAAACACTGTGAAGCTAAAGGAAATGCTAAATACTGTGAAGACAGATTTTTGAAAATATAGTAACTGCAGTTTGGTCTTTTCCAGATAGTGTTCTCTCCTTGGTCTCTAGCCATTGTACCGGCTCTCTGTATAAGTGACCTTTTGGTTAGGGCCTTAGAGGTGGCCCTGTATCTTTTCTGGAACATAGAGTACTAGGACTAGCCTGGTTCTCACATGGAAAAATCATAGGCATTGGAGGCAGATGGAAGCTCATGACCTTGGGCAGGTTACTTGACCTCTCTGAATCTCACTGTCCTCATCAGTAAATGGGAATAACAGCATCTTTCCTGCAGAGTTACATGAAGATTAGAAATGATAAATGCAGAGTATTTGCACAGACCCTGGCCTGGAGTGTTGTACTCCTGGGGCCTGATCTCATGACCCTGCCTGGTCTGCCTGTAGACACGGTTTGGCCTCTGAGCCTTCTGAGAATTCAGTGAGATCATGTAGCCTCCAGCCCCCATGACGCTGGCAAACGGCCCCCAAGTGCTCTGGTTACCTCTCCATGTCGCTGCAGTGGGGGTAATGTAGGGGCCATTCTAGGAGGAGCACTGTCCTTGGGCTTCTTTCTTGGTGCCTCTGGCTCCTTCTAGGAAAAGATAACATCCGTGGACGCAGAAGGAGGTGCAGCCACACTGTGCTGCAGCACTGCACTCCCAGCCTGGCCCGGCCATAACTTGCCACCTTCAGAAGTCCTCTCTCTTTCAGGCTCCAGGATCCTCAACTATTAACTAAGAGCCTGGCCCTGATCCCAGCTCTAAAAATTTGGGAGATTTTATTTTCCTTTTGAGATACAGCCTCTTAAGATTCAGAATTCTTTGCAGAAGTTTCTCACCACAAGTCACTTGGTGTCGCCAAAGTGCCCAGGCCTAAGGAACACTATGGTCTTGATTCAGTCAGTGCACACTGTGGCAGAAGACATCCCAGTTACGCTTTTAAAAAAATAGCTTTATTGAAATATAATTCATATATAGTACAGTCTACTCATTTAAACTGTACCATTTAGTGGTTTTTTTAAGTATATTCACAGAGTTGTGCAGCTATCACCAAAATCAGTTTTAGAACATTTCATTTCCTCAAAAAGAAACCTTCTACCCGTTTTACAGTCATCCCCTAGCCCTAGGCAACTTGTAATCTACTTTCTGTCTCTATAGCTTTGCATTTTCTGGACATTTCATATAAATGGGATCATATAATCTGTGGTCCTTTGTGACTGGCTTCTTCTATTTAGCATAACGTTTTCAAAGTTCATCCATATTTTAGCTTATATCAGTAGTTCATTCCTTTTTATGGCTCAGTGATACTCCATTGTATGGATCCTAGCACATTTTCTTTATCCAGTCATCTGTTGGTGAACATTTGGATTTCCAGTTTTTAGCTATTATGGATAATGCTGCTGTTGTGAACATTTGTGTACAAATTTTTGTGTGGACATAGATTTTCGTTTTTGTTGGGTATATAGCTAGGAGTGGAATTGCTGGTTCAAATGGTAACTCTTATGTTTAACCTTTAGGGGAACTGTTTTCCAGAGTGGCTGCATCATTTTACATTTCCACCAGCAGTGTATGAGGGTTCTAGTTCCTACACATCCTCACCAATACTTGTTATCTCTCGTCTAAATTTAATTATTTTATTTTTATTTATTTGGTGAAAATGTACACAACAAAACATAACACCACTTCAACAATTTCTACATATACAATTCAGTGATATTGGTATTGTCTGTCTTTTTGATTATAGCCATCCTAGCGGGTGTGAGGAGCCTTGGTGGTGCAGTGGTTAAGAACTATAGTGAGCTATGGCTGCCAACCAAAAAGTTGGCAGTTTGAATCAACCAGCCACTCCTTGGAAACTCCATGGGGCAGTTCTTCTCTGACCTATAAGGTCGCTATGAGTCAGAATCGACTGGATGGGTTAGGTTTTTTTTAAGTGGGTGTGAAGTATATCTCACTGTGCTTTTGATATGCATTTCTCTAGTGACTAATGTTGGAAACCCTGGTGGCATAGTGGTTAAGAGCTATGTCTGCAACCGAAAGGTTGGCAGTTTGAATCCACCAGGCGCTCCTTGGAAACACTATGGGGCAGTTCTACTCTGCCTATAGGGTGCTATGAGTCAGAACCGATTCTGCAGCAGTGGGTTTGTTTTTCTTTTTTTTTTTAGTGACTAATGTTGTCAAGCATCTTTTTACCTTCTATTGCCCATCTGCATATCTTTGGAGAAATATCTTTTCACACTCTGCTCATTTTTTGATTGGGTCATTTGTCTTTTTTTTGTTGTTGAGTTTTAAGAGTTCTTTAAATATACTAGACCCTTATCATATATAATATGCAAATATTTTCTCCCATTCTGTGGGTTGTCGTTTCACTTTCTTGATGTTATCTTGGCACACCAAACGTTTCTAATTTGATGAAGTTCTATTTATCTATTTTTTCTTTAGTTGCTTGTGTTTTTGGTGTCATATCTAAGAAACCATTACCTAATCTAAGGTCACGAAGATTTACATTTATGTTTTCATCTAAGAATTTGATTGCTTTAGCTTTTACATTTAAGTCTTTGATTTAGTTAGAGTTAATTTTTTGTGCATGGTGTGAAGTAGGGGTCCAATTTTATTCTTTTGCATGTGGATGTTCAGTTTTTCCAGCACTATTTGTTGAAAAAATAGTCTTAGCACCCTCCTCAAAAAATCAAATGGCTTTCTTTAACACTCTTACTATGCCCACTGGGCCAAAGGTAAGTAGATGTAGGCGAGTTACCCTTCATATTACCCAGAGAGGCATTCTTTAGCTAGTGTGCTTTATGCCAGTAGGAAGAGCTTTGTGTCATCTGTTTACCTCTGGTTACAGGATTACATAAGAAGCTATTAGGCAATGATTCTCAACCAGGGGCGATTTTATCCCCCTTGGGACATTTGGCAATGTTAAGAGACATTTTTGATTGTCACAACTGGGGGGTGCTATTGGCATCTGGTGGGTAGAGGCCAAGAATGATGCTAAACATTCTACAATGCATGGGATAGCCTCTGACAACAAAGAATTAATCTGGCCCCAAATATCAACAGTGCATGGTGGAGAAACTCTAGAGTATAATAAGAGGGATGTATTCACAAATGCGCCAACTTCAACTAAAATAAATGCCCACTCAGACATCCTCCCCCTCAACATTAGCATATATCCGCTATGCCTGCCCTCTCGCATCACACAGCTGCCTGTGTTGAGTAGTCCTTTCTGATTGTCAACTCAGTGCAAACACCATAAAAATCAGTTGCAAAGTAACATTATAAGTCTTGCAAGGTACTTTGATATCAAAGAAGAATGAAGACGGTCCCTTAGGAACAGTGCTGGTAATTGCAAACATGACCTCTGTATGTTTATAATATGAAGGATATCAGAGGGGACTGTTATATAACTTTGTTGGAAATTTTAGGCCAAAAAAAAAAAAAAAGTTCATAACTGACTTATTTTTTGTTCATTCTAGAGATTAGTTCATGGTTATGGCTCAAACTTTAGTTTTGTTAAATGTGAGTTAATATAAACTTTTTTCTTTAATTTTTTTTTTTTTTTTTTTTTTCTGATAAAACCATTTAATGTGAAATTTGGGCCCTGGTTTTGAGGGATTCTTAAGTGGATTTTTTGTGGTACCAATTATCCTTGGATAATGAAACTCTTTTGTGCTTAACATTCATTTGACCTAGTGTAGGACATGAAGCATTAAAAGTTTAATTTGGGAGCAGTATGTATGGTCAAGAGCTGTTAAATATGTGGTGGAAAAAATAGCACAACTGGAGGATGATTTGTAAATTTTTTTTTCCTTTCCGGTATCAGATGTGGTAAATCTCTCTTTGGATTTAAAAACAAAAACAAACAAAAAAAACTGTTGCCATTGAGTCGATTCAGACTTACAGCAACCCTACAGGACAGAGTAGAACTGCCCCATAGGGTTTCCAAGGAGCGGCTGGTGGATTCAAACTGCTGACCTTTTGGTTTGTAGCCTGAGCTCTTAACCACTTTGCCACTAGGACTTCATACCGTTTACTGGGTGGAAAATATAGAGTTGCAGAGGTCCTGAAGAAGTCTCAAGTCCAGATGTAAAAACTGAGACCCAAGAAAGGGAACTGGCATTTCCTGGCTTCTGAAGCAAAGTGTGTTTTGCCACAAAGCTTGCCTGCCGGTAGACTCACCCAGGTGGCCACTGTGGCTTGCTTTGCTGTGTCTAAAGTAGAGTGTGGCCTTGATTCCAGGAACTAGAGGCTTCTAAAAATTTTTTCATTTAAATTAATTTTGCTTTCAAATGTGAAAGATTCAAAAAGAATATACTTTGAAATGTCCTAATCTGGTGCTGCAACTATTCACTTCTTTCTGATAGCAACCGCTATTACTGGTTTCTTGTGTATCCCTCTAGCGTTGTGCCATATTCTCCATAAACAAGTTTTTAATTTTGATTTCTGTAACAAAAAATTATTTGGTGTTTTGTAATAGGCACTGTCTGAAACGCTTTACAAATATTGACTAATTTAACCTTCCTAGGAGCCCTAGTGGTACAGTGGTTAAGAGCTTGGCTGCTAACCAAAAAGATTGGCAGTTTGAATCCACCAGCCACTCCTTGGAAACCCTATGGGTCAATTCTGCTCTGCCCTATAGGGTCGCTATGAGTTGGAATTGACTCATCGGCAACAGGGTTTGTTTTCAAACCTTACTAAAAGATTGGTACTGTTTTTAGCCCCAGGTTATAGATGAGGGCACTGGGGTAAAGAGATGCTAGGCGAAGCTGCTGTATGAACCCAAGCTGCTTTGACCCCAGAGTATTTAATCACTCTGCCTTGCTGCCTCTTTTCTTTCTTCTACCCCTCTTGTTGGATATTGAGGTTGTTTTCAGCAGTTATTGTTATCACAAACAATGCTGCTAATCTTGTACGTATGTCATTTTGCACATATGTGGGTATATCTGTAGGAAATTGCCTGGTTCCTACAGATGTGCTGTGTTGGAGTCCTAGTAGAAATTGGGCCTGTGCTCTCACAGCCCAAAACTGTGTATCTGGAAGAGGTTCACCAAAAACACAGTTTGGACAATTACTGAGTGCCAAAATGTTAAAATCAATATGAGGCCAAGGCCGAAGTTAGAAATGAACTTCTAGGATGCAAGAATAAACCTGCAATTTCAGCCAAAATGTGATCATCGTTACACTTTATTACTAGGAATGTTCCGTGCAGGGACAATGATGGGTCCGCACTGAGAGCTTCTCCTGTGGTCCCCACCCTGTGCCTGTGCAGGATCACACAGCTGCTCCCACTCAGCTGGCCCATTAGCAGCATCATGGACCCTTTTGTGCTTAGTGGAATAGCACTCTGGAGACCATTTTTCACTAATGTGTTTTCTAGAAGAAACTTTGTGCCTAAGATTCATAGCTTGGACAAATTTCAAATGTTTTGTCTTTAATTACTGAAAAGTGCTTAGCAGTCTCAATCAGTCTTTTAACAGACTTTTTGTTTGAATTTTTAGTCTTTATGGACTCAAAACTCTAAGAAATTTTCTTAATGCATGCTTATGCAGTCTGTTCTTTATAAGGGTGTACCTCACTTTTCTCTAACCTTTTCTTTAAACTTTTTATATTTATTATTATATCTGAATTGAAGCTGATTTATTATGGGTGTTGTAGAATTGTGGGTATTTTTGTCCTTGGAATATTTTAACGTGGCAAAATTGACTTTTTAAGATGTAAAGAACTCCCATATGGGACTTTAAAAAAAAAAAAAAAGACTTATGACCTAAATGGAATTAAATAACTAAAAATTAAATGTAGTTTTTAAAGGTTATCGTGCTTAGTGTGAAGATTGTAGCACATCAGATACAGAAATTTGAATTGATAGAATTTAATCTTCTGATTCTCTTTTTTGTTTCGTAGAAAATATTTTTAAGATATACTCGTTATTGAAAAAAAGATGATTTCTCTAAAGTTATCTTAATATTTGCTACTAATCTAGTTCCCTGTTTATTTTGAAAGTTTTTAATTATTTTTGTACCCAAAATCAACAGGTTTAACAATTATTCATTTGTGCAGCATTTCTTTTTACAATAATAAATATCCATTTATACTTAAACTGACTGGATATAATTTCAACAGACAGAATTTTTACTGAAGTTGTATTTCTAGAATGCTTACTTATATTTGAAATTGAATATTCAGATCCATATTTGTATCCATTCCAAAGAAACGTGATCCAACAGAATGCAGAATTATGGAACAGTATCATTAATACCACAAGTAAAATTCTGCTAGAGAGCATTCAAAAGCAGTTGCAGAAGTACATTGACAGGCAACTGCCAGAAATTCAGACCAGATTCAGAAGAGGGCATGGAACTAGGGATATCATGGCTGATGTCAGATGGATCGTAGCTGAAAGCAGACCATTCCAGAAGGATGTTTACCTGTGTTTCATTGACTTGCAAAGGCATGCGATTGTGTGGATCATAAAACATTATGGATAACATTGCAAAGAACGAGAATGGTGCTCATGAGGAACCTGTACTTAGACCAAGAGCAGTCATTCTAACAGAGCAAGGGGATACTGCATGGTTTAAAATCAAGAAAGGCATGGGATGGGGTTATATCCTTTCACCGTACTTTTTCAATCTGTATGCTGAGCAAATAATCCAAGAAGCTGGACTACATGAAGATGAACGAAGTGTCAGGACTGGAGGAATACTTAGTAACAACCTGTGATATGCAGGTGACACAGCCTTACTTGCTGAAAGTGAAGAGGACTTGAAGCACTTACTGATGAAGATAAAAGACTACAGGGTTATACCTTAACATAAAGAAAACAAAAATCCTCACAACTGGGCCTGTAAGCAACATCATGATAAACGGAGAAAATGCTGAAGTTGTAAAGGATTTCATTTTACTTGGATCCACAATCAATGGCCATGGAAGCAGCAGTCAAGAAATCAAGCGATGCATTGCGTCGGGCAAATCTGCTGCAAAAGACCTCTTTAGAGTGTTAAAAAGCAAAGATGTCACTTTGAGGACCGAAGTGCACCTGACCCAAGCCATGATGTTTTCAGTTGCTTCATACGTATGTACAAGCTGGGCAGTGAATAAGGAAGACTGAAGAAGAGTTGATGCCTTTGAATTTGGTGTTGGCGAAGAATGTTGAATATACCATGGACTGCCAGAAGAACAAACAAATCTAAACCTGTCTTGGAAGAAGTGCAGCTCGTTGAAGCAAGGATGGCAAGACTTCGTCTCACATACTTCGGACATGTTATCAGGAGGGACCAGTTCCTGGAGAAGGACATCATGGTTGGTAAAGTGGAGGGTCATCAAAAAAGAGGAAGACCCTCAACAAGATGGATTGACACAGTGCTTGCAACAGTGGGCTCAAGCATAACAATGATTGTGAGGATGACGCAGGACCGGGCAGTGTTTCGTTCTGTTGTACATAGGGTCTCCGTGAGTCAGAACTGACTAGGCGGCACCTAACAAGAACAGCAACCATTAAATCCAAAGGACATGCCTTGTTCTTTGTTATATTATTTAGATATGATGATAAACTCTCGGCAGTCTTGCTCAAGTTAGGAATGCTGGAAGTGGTGCTGACATAGACCTCAGCACTTCCAAAGGCTGAGGTGGAGGCCCATGTAGCTTCCAAACACTGTGGCAAAAGCCGAGCTTCATGTGTCCCCAGTGTCTGCCCAGCCTGCCTCCCTTCAGGCAGTGGCGCCTCACAGTCCAGTGGGTGGACAAGGCTGTAGTTTTCATGTTGGGCACCTCTCCTGACCTGTTCTTCCTTTGGCTTGGCAAAAGTACTTTAAGGGTTCAAGAGAAAAATAGGCAAAGGATATTACTGGACAGTTCCCAAAAAGAAAATAAGTAATGAGTATAAAGGAAAATATTTAGATACCTTGTTAGTAATTATGGAGATAGAAATTACAACAAGGTGTTACCCTTCCCTCTTTTTCTAAACAGCAAAATATTTAAGAATGAGAATATCCAGTGCTGGCTATGATACAGTGAAATCAGATCACTTATGTAGCTTTGTAAATTAGGACAGTCATTTATTCATTCAAATAGATACCCAGGGTTGTGGCAGGAATTCTGTCTGGCAGGCACTGTGAGAAGTTCTGAGGAATGTTGATGGCTATGTGAATAAAATTTTTTTATCAAAATGATGATAACAGCAACAAAAATTGGAAATTATCTAAATGCTCAACAATTTGGGTTCAGTAATAATTGATGGATTATTAAGTAAATATTAAACATGATTTTAAGACTGAAGCAACATGGACAAAATAAAAAAAATTATGTGCAAGCTTAGTATAATTTGTAAAAATGTATAGATGAAATTTTGGCAAATATCTAGGTCATCATTTTTTGAGTATAATTGTAGATGACTTATTTTTCTTTTCTCTTCGCCAAATTTCCTCTGATAACTGATACTTAGGAAGATGGTGAAGTTTTTTGAAGCTACCTGAATATTAGTCTGATTTTTCTGTGGTCCTGGCTCTTAGTCTTTGTCATTGTGAGTGGCTAAACCTGTGTTTCCAGTTCCTTGTCTAAAAGATGCATGGGTGATACGAGTGATTTTGGCCTTTGCAGAGGCACTGAGGATGTCATCTCTCCTCACGGCATCCCTCTCGATCTTCTGGACCGGGTGATGATCATCCGGACCATGCTGTACACACCGCAGGAGATGAAGCAGGTGAGCCCCCTCCTCCCCTCCCTCACTATCCTCTCCTGTCATTGTCCCACTCACAATCCCACCACTTGGCTGAGGGTCAAACTGCTTCTGAGCCTCGGTCCCCTCATCTGAAAAGTGTGGAGGGCTAACTGGATAAAGCCTAGAGCGTCATAGACCCCCCTGCTGCCTGGGATCTTGGCTGCGCTTCTCCACTGCTCCCATCTGATGCGCTTTAGGAGCAAGACAGAAAGCTTTGACTTGATGACAGCCATCAGGGAGGACACCAGCTCCAGGAGAAGGGGGCAGTAAAATGTGAACTGGTGATAGCCCCAAGCCTCTTCTACTAAGGGTGAAGCCGGGGGCTCTGTCCCACCGGAACACACAGGAGACTGGCTCCAGGGGAGTGTAGAACACAGCCCCCTCACGTGGGGTGGCGGGGGAGGCAAGAGTCCTGGTAGTACCTGATGGCCTTCTGCTGTAAACCACGTGATCAGTGACAGGCTTTCTCTGGCTGTGGAGGCCGGGCCTGGGCAGGTCTGTGACTTTATAGACCAGAGTCCTTGAGGGCTGTTAAAGAGCTACAGAGATGAGCTGTGAAACAGGATCACAGCGTAGAAGAACCACCTAAAAATGGAAGTCATAAAACTGACCTTATAATAAGAGGGCTAAATGAAGTGTACACGGGAGCATTGATCTCATTGCCTGGCACATGGCATATACTCCAGAGCATGAGCTGAATTTGGGTTTGGCTTAGAGCTGGGGGGTGACAGAGATGTATGAATTTAGGCCTTAACCCAGGGGACATGGTCCCGTTTCCCTCTGCAGGAAATGACTCTCTCTTGATTTGGAGCTTGAGTACCAGCTGCGTGCCAAGCATTGCCCAGACATGTTACACTTAGATTTCTAGTCCCCTTAACAATACTTCAGGTAGTTGTTATGATCCCCGTCTGTGTTATTTTTATGATTGCGTCACTGAGCTGGTGAGTGGCCAGTCTAGGATGCAAAACCAGGCTATCTCTGCAGAGCCCATGCCATCTGCTTAGTGGTGGTGGGTCGTGCCCTAGATCGATGTACCCCTGGGGTGATGTGCAGTATGCCCACCCTTGCACCCGAGGGTCTTCTTACTGGCATAGGTCTCTCCTGCTGTGGGGCCCACGGTTGGGGCCATGGCTGGATGTGAGTGGACCAGGGCCACGCTGACCTCTTGACCGGCTCTGCCTGCATCCTCTCTATTCATGAGAGAATGAGCCCACTTTGTTGGACATCTTCCTGAGTCCTTTGCCAGCATGATTTTTTTTGATTCCCAAATCACCCTGCGAGGCAGGGAGAACTGTTACATTGTCATTCTTAAAGATGAGGACACTGAGACTTGGGCTAAATGATTTGCCCGAGTGCACAAAGCTAGTCAGTGGCTAGTGAGTGACAGGACTGACTTGTACCCGGGCATCTGCTCCTGAAGCCCATGTTCTTAATCACAGTGCCAGCCAGCTGCCCACCTGCCAGAACTGTTACCCCTGGCCATGCGTTTGCTCTGGCAGTTTGTCAGCAGGGCCTCTCCTGGACACTCCTACAGCCCTCCCAATCCCCAGAGGCCCCTCCAGCCTGGCCCTGCCCAGCGTTTCTTATTGACCAACACCTAGAAGTGCCTTGGTGATGCATTGTCAGAGATCTCCCTTCATAAAGCAGGATTGACAGAATACAGAAACAGCTACAGTTCATAACGTCGATTGTGTGTATTATTTGGGAGATAGTGTTGATGGCTGGGGCCCTTGACACCAGATAATGTTCTCTTGCTGTTGGATGAATGCTAGGTTGAAGCCAAGGCACTCATTGAGCAGAAGGGAAATTCGTCCTAGGCGGTTACTGGAAGCCTTCCCCTCCCTGCTGCGGCTTAGTTTGTGAAGCCCTTTGAATCCCTGCTGTGGGGACTGGAGCCCCGTGTGTCTGCCACGAATGCAGGCTGTCACCAGCTTGCACGGCTTCCTAGACACCCTCAGGCCTTACAGCTGCTTTGGGATGCACCAGGGTTTGTGGCTCAGGAAGAGTGGGTCACGCAGGGAGTAAGCAGCAGGCCTGAGGTCCCCACTCAGCACAGTCCACACACCCCTGGGAACTGTCTGCCCTGTGCTGGGAGAGTAGAGCCCCTCTCAGGCTTCTCTTGGGTGAAGAGAACAGACAGACTGTGGGACAGGCCTTGCTTTGTGCTTGTCGGTTCAAGGGACAATCTTGGCACTTGTGCTGGGGCCTGGGGTAGGTTTTAAAAAAAACAAACAAACTGAATATAACTTGTGTACTCTGCCATCAGTGCCGACACCCTCATAAACTATCCCTGTAGGTTATTAAATGATTAAAGATCTAATTTATGAACTGTCTGCTTCTAAGCGGTGTGAAGCAGCAGCTCTTGTGATTGCTCTGACCAGCTCGGGAGACAGTGAGAGCAGAGCCCCGACAGTCCTGAAGCCAAACCTCAGATTCTGTGCAGCTCTCGAAGGACAGCTACTCAGGACAGAGTGTTCTCCTGCGGTCCCACCAGGCCCAGGGTGAAGTGCTTCCATCTCCTTAGAGCCTCTGAAGTGTCCACAGAAGTCACACACTGGCAGCCCGCTGGCCAAACAAATAAGTTCTATGTGGTCTCGGCAGTGTTTGTGAAGTGTGAACAACTTGCCAACATTTGGAAATTAGGACATTTCCTAAAAAAGTCTGAGTTCCAGTCTGCTCTTTCTTAGTGCTCTCTCACGGCACCAAGCCTTGTTGACTGCACCTGGCTTTCACCACTGTAGGGCCATGGTTGCCTGAGCTGAAGGCTGCCGCCCCCAGGGCGCATGCATCCCCTCACCACCGCCCTGCCCCCCACCTCACGCCCTGCAGGACCTTTTCCATTTACAAGCACCTGGCACGCTGGCCAAGCCTTACCAGAGCCATCAGACTAAGCCCCTACCCCTGTGGCTCCTGCTCCGGGACTCTGCCGGGAGAGCGGAAGTGAGGCTTTGGGAGTGGCAGGTCGATAAACCTCTGGTCCTCCTTTTCCCTCCTCTTGTGAGGCTTGAGCTTGGGACTCAGTCTTTTCCAGTTCCTGTGCATCTACCCTGGGTGTGTTTTTATGGCTTTAATTTAAACAGGTGCTTCTTGATACCTTGTTTACAAAGCTGCCAAAGTGAAAAATTCCTGTATTATATGAGGCTTGAAGTCCTCGAGTTATCTCCACTCCACAACACACAGCATCATTATCCTGGAGGCCTTATCACTCAGTGCTGGTGCGCCTGCAGGCCCTGGGTGCCACAGCTGTGACTGCCCAGCGCCAGCTTGCTCCTCCAACTTCACCCAGATCCTCCAGCTGCAACGAGCGGCAGCGTCTTGATCGATTAGATATTTCCCGGTGATGTTAGGAGGGCTAGTAAATCTTTAAAAGTAACTTTTTTGATTTATTTAACCATCGTATTTATCAAGCAAATAAAAAACGTCTCTTCTTGCCTGAGTGCTTAGAGGTGGTGGTGCCCATGCCAGAGAAGAAGGTTCGAGCCCTAGAGGAGCCCGGGAAGGGGTGGACAGGGATTTGGAAGAGACCACAGTTATTCTGTGCCTGGAGGCTGCAAGGGAAGGGTGCTAAGACACCCGGTGGGTGGGACAAGGAAGCAGGAACCAAGCTGCCCCGGTGCCAGGCACCCTCTTTTTTAGGAACACGGCCACTGGACATAATAGCATTCACATCGAAGATGGCCTGGTGGCCCTGGAGGTGTGCAAGGCCAGCAGTCCTGGGCAGGAGCCAGCGCTCTGTCCACCAGCCCAGGTTTGGGCCTCTGTTTCGCTTGTGATGAGGGATGAGGCACACTAAACAAAATTGTTTTTAAAGCACCTCATCGCTTTATAAATGGGAAATTTGCAGTCAGTTGTTGATCATGTTTTTTTCTCCTCTGAAAGATCATTAAAATCCGCTCCCAGACAGAGGGAATCAACATCAGCGAGGAGGCGCTGAACCACCTAGGGGAGATTGGCACTAAGACCACTCTGAGGTGAGCCACCATCCTGGGCCTGTTTCTGCCGGGGGTTGCTCCAGCCCCAGCAGGCCTTCTAGAATGGCCCTGGGGCTTCGCTGGGGCTGGACCTGTTGGGGGCAATCAAGACAGGCAACCCTCACAGGGCACGGGACCTTGTGTGCTGTCACTGATGTGGTGGGCCTTGTCCTAGGGTACTGCAGTTTAAGGTACAGGATACTTAGATGATGGTTTTCAAAAAGCTAGAATATCAGGTGAAGTCCCCTTCTCCTGCAGGAAATCAGGTGGAGTGCACCTGGCAGAGGAGGTGGACAGAACCAAAGATTAGGGTCCAGGGCAGGTAGCTTGCTAGCCTAGGTCCTGCCTTCCCCTCTCCCCTGCTGGGTCCTGTTCTCTGGGTGCCTGGTGGGGAAGGAGGAGTGCAGACAGATTGTTCTCCAGTAGCTCACCAGTGTTCCTCATTGGTTTCTTGACTCCTTGTAAAATCACGAGTTCACAGTCCTTGGCCCTTCCCTGTTTTCCTTTGAGTCAGTTCCTTACTCCTGGACTTGAAGGCACAATTGCAAGCTTTTGTGTTTGGGAGGAGCGGTGCTCTTAAGAACTACTCATTTAATGCCTTTGGTTGGGGCACGGGCTTCCAGTAGGCTACATGTGACATTTCCCTGGCATGCCTTGACCTTGCCTACCTAGGACCTGTGCCCAAGTTTGCAGTTCTTTCAAGTAGCAGTGGAGTTACCGGGTATTTGGAGATCCTTTAGACTGTGACAGATTTGGGGAGTAGGACTCACCATCATATTGGTGGCTTCTCCCCCTCACTAATGGGGTTGTTACTGCAGATCTCTGAGGAGAGCCAAGTGCCTATGTCCTTTTCTGCTGTTCCCGCAACAGCTAGCACACGCTGAATGCTGGGCTCAGCGCCTGTGTCTGTACTGACTTTGGGGAGGGGAGCTCCCTCTGAGTGGCCCCTGTTTCACTCCTGCCCTGGCCCTGTCCACTGTAGGTACTCGGTGCAGCTGCTGACCCCAGCCAACTTGCTTGCTAAGATCAATGGGAAGGACAGCATTGAGAAAGAACATGTTGAGGAGATCAGCGAGCTTTTCTATGATGCCAAGTCCTCGGCCAAAATCCTGGCTGATCAGCAGGATAAGTACATGAAGTGAGCTGGCTCTCGTCTTCTGCAAGGAGAGACTCCAGTGTGCCTGGCCTGGTCCAGCCTCCGTTCAGGAGCTTTCCCTGGGCGGGGGCTTCTTTACGGTTGGCAGCATTGCCATTTCAGTGTGAAAGTATTTCATTTTAAATTATCAGAACTTCTTCTGTGGCTGCTTGGAAGGAATCCTTCCTTATCTGGTGTATTTTCTAATAAATCGTTATAGGTTGTTTTAACAACATCTCTTTTTAAAAACCTTTTTGTTGAAATGTTTTACTTTAGAACCATTTACATTTACAGAATTATTGTGAAGATAGTACAGGAGTATACCAGGCATCCCGTATTTTGGACATCTTACATTAGTATGGTCCATTTGTCACAATTAGTGAACCAATATCAATAGGTTATTTACACTTTACTCAGATTTCCTCAGTTTTTCCCACTGCGTCCTTTCTCTGTCCAGGATCCCATCGAGGATACCACATGACAGTTAGTTGTATTGTTCTCCTAACAGTTCACCAGCCTGTGGAGAATGTCCCTCCTCATGTTTCTCTCATGATTAAACAGGGGTAGTACGTTTCTGGGAGAAGACCACATAGGTAAAATGCCATTCTCATCTCATCACATCATATAAAAGGTATATACTACCAACATGACTTATATCACTGTTGATGCTGACTTCTTCCCATACTAACTGGCGGGAAGTCACTGTGCACAAACCCACACTGAGAAGTGGGGAGTTATGCTTCACCTTCTTGAGGGCTGAGTACCTGAATTATTTGGAATTTTTCTGCATGAAGATTTGTCTCCCCCATGTATTTATTTAGCCAATCATTTGTATCAGTATGGACTCATGGACTTTTATTTTATACTTTGGATTATAATCCAATACTGGTTTATTTTATTGCCCAGATTGTTCCAGCTTTGGCTGTTGGGAGCCTTTCAGTTGGCTCCTGTGTCCCCTTGATGTCCTCCCGTCATTGTGACTACATCTGTGTTTTAGTCCACTGAGTGGGGCTTTGAGCCCCTTGATCAAAAACAGACATGACAGCGCCCGACCGTCCACCATACTGGGTTGTGCTTGCTGTCTGCCAGGCCCAGTCCTTGTCCTGCCAGCTGTGTGCCTGAGGCAGGGCTCAGCCCCAGGGAAGCTAGTCTTGGCTTTCTGCCCTTACAGCCAGGATCTCGGTGCTGCCATTCAGTGGAGGAGATGGGACTAACCAAGATGGTCATCTTGATCCAATCATTGCTTAATCCAAACTAGCTATCAGGTCCTTGTGGGACAGGCAGTTTCTCTCCCATTAGTGATGATCACCTATCAGCATGTCCAGAGGGTTGAGATAATGCTAGGGGATTCCATCCCGCCCTTGGAGAGCCCCAGCCAGGCCCTGCTGCCAGAAAGAGGTTTTCTTCCAGGGTGCCTGGCCCTGGATGAAGATCCCCAGCAGGGGATGGTGGGTAGCTTCTGGAAGTCAGGGCTGAATGGTGCCACCTGTCTTGGCTGCCCATGTCCTCTGAGGTCATCGTGTCTCTGGCCTCCTAACTTGGGCCCTTTTAGAAAAAGAAAGAGATTGTGATAACTAAGATGTACCAAGAGCTTATCGTGTGGTAGGTAGCTTACTGTGTGTTAATGCTTGTCATTTTGTTTTGCCTTCACAGTAGCCCTATGAGATAGGTATGTAGGTGCTGTTACCAGCCCGCTTTACAGAATAGGAAAATGAAGTGCCAAGGTTAAGTTATTGACCTGCTAGTAGGTGAGGGAAGCAGATTTGGCTACACTGCCTCCCCCAGTGTCTGGACTTGTCAGTACTTAGGAGTAGATACAGGGGCCTTCACGATGGGACCTCTGTACCAGGCAGGTGAGGAAAGCAGGGTTAGGTGCAGGGAAGGTGCCTTGCCTAAGGCCTGATCCCCCAGCGGACAAGAACCAGGCCTCTTGCTTAGGTCTCTGAAAGCTTTGACAGTATTTGAGGAGCAGGGTAGATGGAAGCAGCAGTGACAGCAAACCTCACAACCACGGGTTCTGGTAAAGTCTTCCCCAACTGCCTGGGGATGTGCTGGTGCCCACAGTGATCCCAGTGAGGAGAGCAGACCCACTTGTTCCTGACCGGAGGTGATGTGTGTGGCCTTGCTTTCCTGAAGCCTCAGCCCTGGTTCTTGCTCCTTAACTATCCTGGCCATGGGGGTGCACAGGAGATGGCCCACCTCACTCATTTGTGCTCCAAAGTGAGGGAAATGGTTCTGGGTAGGCAAGAAGGTTGGGTTATTTTAATTTCCCTCCTATTTTTCCAGCAGGGCCTGTGATAATTACATTAATCTTCCAGGTGAAGTTTTTACGACCGATCCCTCGCTGACTATGAGAAGTTTCTCCATCCATTACCAAAGGGAAACAGACCCTGGTGGGGAAGAAAATATTTGTTACATCTTATCAGGCTGACACACAATCTAACAACAATTACAGCAGCGCCATTTTTTGCACTATTTCAGCTCCAGCGTGAAAAATTGTTCTAATATTAAAGTGAGGAAGGCTGGGGGTTGGTCATAGAAAGAGGTTGAATATTCCAAGCTCTTGGCCCTGGGCCTCTCTTGGGTGCCTCCCACAGAGCCCATTGGGTGACTGAGGAGGAAAAAAAAACCCAAACCCACTGCCGTCTAGTTGATTCCGACTTACAGGAGAAAGCGTGCACATAAATCCAGCTCCCTGTCTCCTGTGCTAATGGGCCCGAGATGTGTGAGAGCGGGAGGGCTCTGAGAGATGGCGCCGGCCCGCCTTCATTTCCTCCATGCAAATACCTTCTCACCACTGACCTGTTAGGGCTGCACTCCCAGGCTGTTTGGTTTTCTAGGACACACCAGAAAATGACTTCTTGGTTATGCTGCAGACCTTTTTCAGTCGTTCCCCTACTAAAATGGAGTTGTGGAAGGAGGTCGTGCTCCCTGTTGACCTCTCTCTCAGACCCCAGGGTTGATAGTCTGCCCGGGAAACAGCAGACATTTGTCAAATACCCAGTGCTCCTCAGCCCTCCCTGGGCTGGGCAGCTGCACTGGGCCCTGAGAAGCCTTGCTCTTGAGGGGTTCTGGGTAGAGGCGGCAGGTGGCAGAGGGGAGCAGACAGGGTCTGCGGCATGGCAGGCAGGGATGTGGTCTTTGTCTTTGCCTCCTCTCTTCAGCCCTTGACCCTGACTGAGCAAACGCCTTCCCGTCTTTGGTTTCCTCATCTCTAAGATGGGATGATCGTATCCCATAGATTGCATGAGGGTTCCGCGAAGTGACATGTGGCTGCACTAGGCACCCTGAGAGACCAAAATTCAATAGTGTTCACCATACCCGTCCCTCTTGGCAGAAGAGAAGGTCACACAGTCTGTCAGACAGGAGCCAGAAACTTGTCCCCCTTCCTGTCTCAGTCCAGCAGGAAGGACCCTTAGAGACCCTCCCTGTGGCTAGATAAATCCCTGAGGATCTGTCTACACAGCTCTGGGAGCAGAGGAGGGCGGGCAAAGGTGTGTGGGCTTTCCTCCGTGTCCTTGACTTCTAGGAATGATATGGTGCCTCTGGCTGGACTCCAGCACCCCAGCTGGCTGGAGCAGCGTGTCCAAGCAGAGCAGTGTTTGTCAGCCTAGGCCAGCCCTCTCTTTGGTCTTTGGGACAGACAGGCTGACTAGGAGCTAGAATGGTGTCCACAACCGTCCACCTGGTCTGCTCATCCATCCCCTCACCACCCGCCCACGCGCTCGCCAGCTTCCCACCAGCTGGGGCCCTCTCTCCCATTCATTCTGGGGATAGCAGGCCGGTGGGGATGATGGGCTGGGCAGGGCTGCAGGGAAGCACAGGGCAGCAGGGTCCCCGAGTCAAAAAGGGGTGGGCCGTGTGTGGGAGCTGGTCCCTGGGGACTCTGTCCCCGGGCTCTGTCCCCCGGCCTGGCCCTGTCGCCCCTCCCCATCACTCTCAGCAGGCGCGGTGATTAATGGCTGGGCCGGCCGGCCGTCGGCGCGCGTCTCGGCGGCGATGGATGCGGCTGTCAGGCCGGCCCGGCCGCGTTGACCCCGGCCCCGGCCAGGCGGGAACGACGCGCGATCAATCGGCGGCGCGCAGCGGGCGGTGGCTGGGCCGGCGCGATAAGAGGGGCGCGATGGGCTCCTGCTGATTGCCGCCGGCCGGTCGCCGCGCTGACGGCCCATTCATCGGCCGCGCCCCGCCCGCCGCGCTGCGCGATAAGGCTGTCAACGCGCGCAGTGATGAATGACGCCGGGCGCAGCGGCCGGGGAGACGGCGCGGGCACAGCGCAGCGCCCCGGCTGGGCACTCTCCACCCGCACACCTCCAGCATGGAAACTGTCCGCAGCCTCACGGCGGCCCCGCGGGCAGGGCGCAGTTAACAGTGGGGTGATAGGTGCAAGGGGTCCACGCTGGCAGCGCGCCCTCCACATGAGACAACCACACGCGCCCGCAGGGCCCGGCGCTACCTGGGACGCGCTAGTGTTGGGCCAGGGGCAAGGCGCACCTCCCCATGTTCTGGCGCACGTGCATAGGGTGGCACGCAGTGTCTGCGGGACTCAGTGCAGGGTGGCCCCCGCGTGTGTGTGAACACAGGGGCACACTTAAAATGACCTCGGCCACCAGGGCCAGTAGCCTCCTTGGCCTCAGCAGGTCCCCTCCCCACGGACCCAGCCACCTTTCAAAACCCCAAATCCGACCCTGCTCAAAGCCCTTCCACATTTCCACAGAGCCAGCTGCGAGGCTTGCAGGCTCGCCGGGACCCCGCGCTGGCTCATCTCCCACCAGCACCCCTGCTCCCCTCCATTGCAGCCACCTGGCTGGTCCCTCCAATTCCTGAAGGACGCTAAGGAGCACCTCAGGCCTTCACACTTGTGTTCCCCTCCAGGCAGGTCCGCAGGTCTCATCTTACGTGTCTCCGCTGCTCTGGAGCTTTGTCTCTGAGGGGTGCTTGTCTGTGGTGCCTGTAGTGACCCACCACACCAGGGCCGCGTTAGGATGGACCAGAAGCTTAGTGAGTGAGGGGCGAGCCCAGGAGAGGCACAAGCCGAGCAACCCACAACCCGTTATGAGAGAGTCCCTGTGCCAGGTGCAACGGAACCGGGAAGGGGCACGAGCTGAGCGCGCTCTAGGCTGAGGGTACATAGCAGCGGGGAGCAGAGGAGAGGCCAGAGTGGCAGGAAGTGAGCGAGGGGCAGCCGCTGGGTAGCGCTGGGGCTCACCAGTGGGCGGTGGGATTTCAGGAGGGGCGTGGCACCAGGGGCTGGGCGGAACTGGGTGCCGGCCCCCGCGGGATTACGAGACCACAGCGCCCCCGCGTGGGCAGATGCGCACAGGCCTGGGGAAGCACAGTCGGGCCCGGCCTCCACGTCCCCCACCCCAAGCTGCCCTGCCTCGGAGGAGCAGGGCCTGTGGCCAGGCCGGACCAAAGGGTCTTTTAGTTCCCTGAGTCGGATACAGCACCTGCCCAACTTGTCTCCCTGCAATGGAGACTGAGGCCTAAAGAGGGTTAGGGGTCCTGCAGGGAGGAAGGAGTGTGTGTCTAAAGGTGCATTTGAGAAGGCTTACTAGAGGAAATGACACCTTAGCTGGGCTTCTCATTAAAACAAAACACACACACATATACATACACACACACACACATATACATACACACACACACACACATACCCATTTACCATCGAATCGATTCTGACTCATAGCGACCCTGTAGGAAAGGGTAGAACTGCCTCACAAGGTTTCCAAGGAGGGGCTGGTGGATTCAGACTGCCCACCTTTTGGTTAGCAGCCGAGTTCCTGACCACGACGCCACCAAGGCTCCATACATACATGTATATGCTTATTTAATTTTTTGAATCGGTCATACTGTAACATGGCTAAAAAAAGTACAAGAGGTGTACAGTGAAGAATCCCCCTCTGCCCCGCCCACCCTCAGCTATCCTGTTCCCCTCCGCAGAAGCAACATGGCAGCATATCCTAGAGGTGTCCTGTGCATATACAAGCTAGTTCACACATTACTGCATAGTATATTGTTTCCCAACATTTATTACAAAAAATTCCAAACATACAGGAAAGTTGTAAGAATTGTGCAGATAACTATTACCTCAATGCTATCCATGCTTCTATCCATCAACCCATTTTTACCCTATCTTTTTTTACCCTATCAGTGTATTTCAAAGTTGCACACGTCAGTACAAATCATCCCTAAATACATACATAGAAATATCGAGCTCAATATTTGTTTTTTTTAAGGTCAAAATTATACACAGTGAAATGCACATGTCTTAAGTGGATCATTCCGTGAATTTTGGAACCTGTAACAAGAACTTTGTCACCACCCCAGAAAGTTGCCTTGTACGTCTTTCCAGTCAATCCCCAAGTCCCTAGAGGCAATCACTGTTTTGATTTTTTTCACCATAGATGAGCTTTGCCTTTTCTAGAATTTTATATAAATAGAATCGTACGGTATGTATGTGGTCTTTTGTGACTGGTTTCTTTTGCTTAGAAATAATGGTTTTGAGAGTTGTGAATGTTGAGGTGCTTATCAGCAGTTTGTTCTTTTTGCTGCTGGGTGGTACACCATTGTATGGATGTACCAGAGTTTAGTGGTCCATTCACCTGAGAATGGACATCTGGGCTGTTCCCAGTTTTCAGCTGTTACAAATATTCTTGGTATGAACATTCTTACACAAGTCTTTGTGTAAGCGATGTTTTTATTTCTGTTGGGTAAATACCCAAGACTGGAATTGCTGGGTCATTAAGTGGGTGTATGTTTAATTTCATAAAAAATTGTCAGATCTTTTCCCAATGCAGTCTATTTTTACCCCCCAGCCCCACCCCATTTTAGCACAAATAGTAGCAGACTACCTACACTGTTTTGCTTCTTGCCTTTTTTCCCCTCAAGTTTATCTTGGAGATCCTTTTAAGTCAGTATATAGAGTCCTCCTAGTTCCTTTCCATAGGGAGGTGCTGAAATTTACCTAAGCCCCTTCTGATGGGCACATAGATGTTTCTAGCCTTATTGAGCTGGGCTTTGAACAATGAACAGGAGTTTTTCAGGCAGATGGACCAAGGGAACACTCGGGAAAGCCCCAGAGGCTTGGTGGACATTGGTTTCCCCCTGCTGCTGGGCATGGGCTTTCTGAGGGAGAGTGCTATCTGTTCCTTTACCACACAGGGTCTGGCACACAGTGAGTGCTCAATGCCTGTTGAGTGGAAAGGAGTGGGTAATGTGGTGGTGTGCTGGCCAGAGGCTCTGGGGTAGGGGAGTGAGGTGGGTGCTACCACTTAGGGCACCTCTAGGACTCTTCAGGGCCCTTGGTGTGGTTGGAATTTGGGCTGGGACTTTTGTTGACCCTCAGGCGGTGCCCCATGCCACCCCTGAGCATGGGCTGATACCTCCAGGCTGGGATGGGAGGCCTACTCCTCTTCCGCACTGCATGTGAGCTTCCTGACTTCCTGCTGGGCCTGGGTGTGAGGCAGGGGTGTCAGCAGTGGAAGGATCAGAGGGCGGCAGCTGAGGCTGAGTTTGCCCCATGAGCCAATGGCAGGCTTCCTACAGGTATTCAGCCAAAGATGCCATGAGGAAGCTCCCAGGGGTGGGGCATGTTTCCCTGGGCCCCTCATTCCTTGCCCCAACTAGGCCTTCGAGCAGCCAAACAGGAGCTTAGGGTAGGAAAGGCCTTGGGCTTTGTGTCCTGGCTGCACATCTGTGCTTGAGATGTGGCTCTGCAGGGTCAGGCCCCCAACACATGTGGTCCCAGAGGGGCACCCTGCCCTGGCCTGCCACCACCACAAAAATCAAGAGTATCTCCAAGAAGAGCTCTAAGACTCTACATGGAGATGCAGAGGCTAGTTCCCAGGGGGCCCGAGAAGTGAAGGGCAAGCTCCCTGCCCACTAGCTGCTCGTGGTTACTGGAGAGGCACAGGCTGTGGTAGTGATGGTAGATGGCCTGGGGGAGGACTTGTCCAGAATAAGAGTCTCTAAACCCTGACGGACGATGTTTTTCTTCTTGCTGACACAGCAGTCTGCTGTTCAATTCAGGGTGGAAACAGTTCGGATTTGTCAGCAGTACATTCTGGGGTGGCAGCCATCATGCCTGCTACTCCCTTTCACTCAGTGCTGGGGTCCAGGGCTCCGTAGGGAGCCAGCCTCAAGATCATGCCAACATTTCAGTGACCAGATCTGCACTGAAGCGTGGGGATGGAAATGAGAGCAAGCCTCTCCAAGGGTTACGAATTGTGTCCCCCCTAAAATATGCTGAAGTCCTAACCCCTATAGCTATGAGTGTGCTTCTGCTTGGAAATAGGATCTTTGAAGATGTTATCAGCTGGGTTAACATGAGTTCATACTGGAGTAGTGGGTCCTGATCCTGTATGACTGGTGTCCTCAAAAGAGACACAGGAGACAATGAGACAGAGGAAGGACGGCCATGTGACAACGGAGGCAGATGCAGCTACAAGCCAAGGAATGCCAAGGGTTGGTGGGAGAGGCTTGGAACAGCTTCTCCCTCAGAGTCCCCAGAATGAATCAACACAACTGATACCCTGATCTCTTGATTCCCAGCCTCCAGAGTGGTAAGACAATACATTTCTGTTTCTTAGAGGCCACCCAATTTGTGGTATTTTGTCACGGCAGCCCTGGGAGACTGACACCGAGGAACACACCCTCCTGCCAAAAGGGTGTGGCCCTTCTTCCACTGGGGGCAGCGAGACAGCTGTACTCTAAAACCAGGACCCAACCAAGCCTTCCGCACCTAAAGGTGCACTCATGCCTTCTCTCACTGGCCTTTTTGGGAATAAAATGGAATTTAAAATCAAGACAATGTTACCAGACTTGTAAAAAGTTAGGTTTATTTGTCACTTATTCACCTTATCTCAGTTATGCCATTTTGGCACCCACAGTGACAGTCCCCTGAAAGTCAGAGTCAGCCCCCACCCACCCTGATCATCAACCAGAGTGTGAGCTCAGGCCACACAGGGCCCAGCTGGGCAACAACTGGTGCTCTTAGCACACTGGTTACAGGCTGAGGCGTGACTGCAGGCTGCCCCCACAAGGCCTGGTACCCCTCAGCTCACACCCTTGGTTGAGCTGGGTCACTGCTGCCATGTCCGTCCAAGGCCACAGCAGCCCATGTGATGGGGCTGATGGGAGGCCTGGCCACTCTGTGGCAGGTCTGAGTGGACCGGGGCTGGGAGGTGTGGGGCAAGGGCAGAGAGCAAACCGCATCGGGCAGGAAGGGTATTAGGGTCTCAGAGCCTCCCATCTGCTCAGGACTGGGTCTAGACAAGGCCACGTGTGATAGGTGGTAAGCCCTGGACTGAGGTTTGGGACTGGGGCCTGTCCTGGTTCTGCTGCTGACCTGCTGGTGGCTTCAGGCAAGTCACTCCTCCTCCCTGGTCAGCTCAGTTTCCCAGTCAGCACTGTAGTGAGGCGGCCAGGGAACTCCACCCTGATCAGACAGTCTGTCACCTCTGCTGCCAAAACAACACTAAACCATGGCCCTGGCTCTGGCCTTCGGAGCCAGTAGGTGCCTGCTGCCAGAGGCTTCTCTCCCACACAACTGCAACCACCTGAGGGGCTCCCTTCATAGAACTGAGCCCCTCCAACAGCACCCTGTGGCCATTCAGACTCTAGGTCCCTGATGACTGCAGTACCCACGGCCCTGCTATACCCCTGCTGACACTACACTGCCGGGACAGTACCTGTCCTCTAAGGGGCCTCCTGGAAGGTCACCTGCCAGTCACGGACCTGACTCCAGAGGTCATCCTGAGCCCTTTCATAGCGAGCACTAGAGCCTGCCCTTCTCTCTGTGGACAGGACCGGCCAGGTGGAGAGGACAGCAGTGGCAGCTGGTCATTTACATGACTTTCATTTGGTCCGAAACACAATAAAAAAGTTCAAAAAATACACGTGGGCCATTTACAGCCTAGAAGGTAGAGTGGCTTTTGAACATGGAGTGGAACACTCTTTCCACATCTGATTGCATGCCAAAATGCTTCCCTCTCTAGGGAAGAGAAGAATAGCAGTGTGGACCACGCAGAGAAGTCGGATGGATGACAGAGAATCTGGACAGGTAGACCTCATTTCTAGGTTCTCCCACACAAATGTCTATCCTAGCTCAGTAGGGTTCAACTCTGAATCCCGGCCTTGCCCGAGCAAAGGGCACAGACTAACTATGGGGATGACAGAGACAAGCAGACTGTTCTTGTCCACGTCTAAGCCTGACCAGGCAGATGCAGGAACGTTAACAGATGGCCCAAGGGTGTCTTCTAGGGACTCCAGCCCTCTTGTGGAAGCTCTGTCCTAAAAAACTACTTTTAAAAGGAAAAACAATTTTATCTTACAGAGAAACAGTCTTAAACTAGATATTCCCAATCCTGACTGTGAAGGAGACATTGTAGTAAGGTTTCAATACACCAGTTCCCCAAGTCCACCAGAAAACACACACTACTCTCCCAGCTTCCCTCCAATGCCAAAACAAACGGCAGACATCTCAGTGTATGTGCTTTTAGCCAGAGCAAAGAATTTCCTTTGTGGGGAAAAAGGTGAAGCCACTGTGGCCACGGACAGCACTGAGAAGGCTAAAAAAAGTTAACTGGATACTTGTGGATATAATTTTCACCATTTCTGGCAATTAGCCGAATAAAAATCTCATTTTGACAGTTCTTTTTGCCAATGCCAGAATAAAAAGCAAAAGTTCAAATTGGGAAATTCCTAGCCTTTTACAAAGTGGAATGAAAGAATATAAAATTCCAAAACATCATGAAACAGAAGTCCGCATGCCGCAGCAACGCCCTCCTGTGAGAAGTGCCCGCCGAGGGAGCTCTGCGCCTCTCCATTCCCGCTGACTCAGGAGCAGTCCTCTCCTTGGTCCGTGGGGACGCACGGCTCAGAACAGAAGAGCTCCCATGCTGCCAACCTCACTCTGCTCCTTCACGAAGATTTCAAAGTACTGGTAGATGATTGTGACAGCGAGGAGGATTCCCGTCCCAGACCCAATGGCGCCCAGGAAGTCGGCCAGAACTGAGAGGGCACCGATGCACAGCCCGCCGAAGGCCGCGGCTGTAGGGATGTACCTGGGGAAAACGGTGCAGTCAGCCTGACACCACGCCATTCCTCCCACCCGCCACCTGCTCCCAGCCAGGGACTGGCAGTCCCAAGAGACCTGCCTCTCTGAGAGCCACCCACTGTCACCTATCAGCACATGAGCCACGTTCAGACCAGAGCTGTGCTGTAATGGCCACACGAGCCCCTAGAGGCAGCTGAAATGTGACAAGTCCAAATCAAGATGTGTTTTAAGTGTTAAATATATGCACAAGTTTGAAGATTTAGTTTGAAAAAAAGAATGTAAAATATCTCATCATGATTTTTCTTATGCTGATTATAAGTTGAAATGATTCTGAATATACTAAATAAATGATTAAAATGAATTCCATCTGCTTCTTTTTACTTTTTAAACACAGCTACTAGAAAACTTTTAAGGTGACATACGTGGCTCACACTGTATTTCTACTGCACAGTGCTGCAAATCTGGAGGCTAAATATTAAGAAAATGAAATAAATTCCCTGTTAGGTATTAGAAAATGATCTTAAATTCACAACACTGGCTTTTCTCATGGTTCCTTCCTTTAGATCAGGGGTCAGCAAACTACAGCTCACAGGCCAAATCCAGTTAGCCACCTGAATTTGTAAACAATTTTACAGGACACAGCCACACTCATTCACTTACGTGCTGTCTACGGCTGCTTTCACGCTGCAAGAGCATCGGTGAGTAGCTCTAATAGAGACTGAAAGGCCTAAAAAGCCTAAATATTTACTACCCCAGCCCTGCTGGCCAAGAGGCAGCTCCATCATGTATGAAGACGATGTGCAGACAGCAGTGCCATGTAAGCACCCCAAGGGCCACTCTAGACTCTTCCCTGTGCCCACCTTGACCTCCACCACCCAGCTGCTCACCAATCTCTCTCCTTCTCGCCCCCGAAGCTCCTGCTACATCCGGATGCCCATCACCTATGGCTCAAACTCCGACAGCAAGCAGCCCAGCTGGCCTTTCTGCCACCTCCTCTCCCTCCGGTTTCCATTTGCTAATATACTAACCTTCCTGAATGGCCACGAGCTCCTGCCCTTTCCTCCTGCTTCAAACACCTCTCAGTACCTTAGGGGGAATCACGGCCTTGCATGGCCAGCCGCTGCCGGATTCTCCGGCCTCACCTCCGCTGCAGGCCCTGATCTAAGCTCAGACTCCATTATTTGATGGCCCGGAACTTGAAAGCCTCCAGCCCTTTGAAGAAGCTTGCCCTTCCTCCTGAAGCACCCCCCTTTCAGAATCCTGCCCTGCACGAACTTAAATGCTCTCTCTTTGAGGAGAGGGGCTGCATGCGCTCATTTCTACATGCCCAGTGTCCGGCGCTTAGGAGGCTCATCAATATTTAATGACTCAGGGAACTTTTCTACCCTGTAACCCAAGGATGAGGTTTGATGAACCAGAAATTCTGAGGCCTACTGGGATGTCTGATGGGTAAGGAAATGACACACAGCTGCTGCTTGGCTAGTGTAATGTGCCTGAACAGAGAGCCGGAGGAACCTGGCCCAACCACTCACCGATTGAGTTCATGGACCATGGATGTTTCTCGGTGGCCTCTCATAACCATCTGCTGCTCCTTCAGCTGCTTTGCAACCTGCATGTCGCCCACCAAAGAGAGGACAGTGTTCAATTTTCCGTTTGAAGTAGGACGGAAGATGGACAATTCATGGTGGTTCTAAACATTTATAGATTTTCCTTCCCAGCACCGAACAATATTTATGTAGATAACTTTAAACAATAAAGTCCACTCGTGGAGGAGGCAGGAAGTGTTCATGTGCGTTCACTGAAACCCCATCCCCCACAGAGGTGGCAGGAAGTATCTGCATGCATTCACAGACTACTTTTTTATATCAAGGTGACAAGTCAATGTCCCTCATACAAGTAGCAGGTAACAACTACTGTTTCCCAATGTAAAGGTCTCTCTAGAAATGCGAATTTAGACTTACATCTTTGGCAGAGGAACCTGAGACCTCAATCCACGTTTTGGAGAAGAACGCACAGGAGCCCAGCATGAACACTATGTACACGACGGCATGGACGGGGTCTTCTAACACAGAACCAAAAGACTCTGGAGGGGACAGGTAATAGCAGAGGCCACCGACTGGATAAGCACGTGCGGGGCCCCCGGAAGAGGTGTCCTGGAAAGAACAGACAGGAAGCCTGTGAATGCTGCCTCATTACCTTAGCAACAGGACACAATTCTGAAAAGATAAAAAGCATACAAGTTTACTCAAGCACTCAGAGTACAGTTTTCTTGGTGAGAAGAAAATGTAATATGCTGAATTTGTCAAGGGCACAATTAGAAAATATCTTTGGCTGAAATATCTCCAAGTAGCCAGAGCACCAAAATGAGAAGAGCTGGAAACAGCCACACTTACAGACCAAGTGCCCAGCAGGCTAACAAGCAGGTTGCCGCTGAAGCGAGCCGACAGCATCTGCGAGATGACATACAAGTTGGACACCAGGGCCGACTGCAGGATGATGGGAATGTTGGAGGTGTAGAACAGCTTGATTGGGTAGGTGTTGTACTGGCCTCGGTAACGGGCTGACTTGATTGGCAGGTCCACTCGGAAACCCTGAGAAGCCAAACACAACAAAATACCCTTTCACTGCCAGCCTCTTTCCAATGTTATGCAGACACACAGACAGCTGGGGACCACCAGGCCTGCCACTGGGGAGGTAGCCCTGAACACTGGTTCTAGGGCCTCCTGTCTGAAAGGGTTCAAGAACTTATGCCTCTTCCTTGTCCACTACTTCACTTGGGGGCACACATAAAAGGTTCTAAGAAAGACTAGTTTAAAAATGCACCAAATCAAAACACAGTGGAACGGTCCCATTTTTGTAAAAAGCAAAGTCCACCATGTTACATCACACGGTGTGTGAATGCAGACGAGCCTGGAGGCACCAACAGCAACACCCTCACAGGGGTCATTTCGTGTGGTGATTCACATTCTCTGGACTTCCCCGTGCCTTTATAGAGGCCCCCAGACAAGGCCACCATGGTGTCGTCCTTACATCCCTGGCACAGTCCTCTCAGATGTTTTCAATCATAGCAGAAAAGCTGAACTTTTCTAAGACTACAATCTCTCCCTCTGAAACCCTAGGAGAATAGAAAGCATTTATTTGATATTATTGTTACAGACCCCAGTAACTAGAATAGGGCTCAGAACAGAGAGAATTTAAAAGAAATTCTTAATGATACCACTGCAAATATCAGCCAAGTCCTGAAAGTTAGCTTGTTATTTCTCAGGCATCTGGCTAAAAGCTGTGGAAGAAAGAGTACACCAGTTTACTTGGTTCTCAGTAAAAGCATTTAGCTGGTATAAATACCTTTTCACAAACACTAAACTGCCTTCTCAATTACTCTCCTTTCCTTTCAGTGAACATCAGAATACAAAGTAGACAATCAAAACACACACAGATCAATCCAACTACAGAAAAGCAACTGGCTAGGAACTTTAAAGGCAGGAGCTCAAGAGAGGAATAGCCTTTTCCAAGATGAAACGATTTTCTACGACTAGTCTACAAAGTTTGGACGAATAAGACAGCGATGAAGTTTCAAAGCTAGATTACTAAAATTACCTTCATCAGAATCACAGATGTTTCAGGAGTCTTAATAGTTCTCTGTGAGTCAGAGATTCTGATGATCCCGTCTCACACAGTAAGAGCAAAATCTAGATTCTTAAAACCAATACAGAGCTGTTCATTTCTCTTGAACTAAGACTTTAAAAAATATGGCTTATCTTCTGATTGGGCCAGCTCAAGGGAATGTGACTTCAGAAACTTTAGATCTGCCTTACTTCTGTTTAGTTGGCAAGTCCCCATGACTCGAGGGAGTACACTTGTCCAGCTCACATGGGAACTTGATCCCTTCAATGCCATCACATCATTTCAGGGCATGAATGGGGACGGACACAGCAAGGCATTCTGAAATCCAGACCACCACAATTCCCTGAACCTGGATCTGGACACACCTGAAAATAGATGACAACTGCAAAGACAAAGATGGTGGCAATCAGGTTCATGAGGTTGGGGAGATTCTGGCGGTAGAAGGCCTCTCGAAGGGCTCGGACTTTGTCAGTGCGCGTGGCCAGCAGGTGGAACAGTGCAATGATGGCACCTTCAAACTCCATTCCTGTTGGTGAAGAAAGGGACACATTAGGTAAAGGGACAAACAACAAATAAACTCGGCGCTAAGCTTCTTAGTGGCCAAAATAACGAGGAAGACTGAACTAGTTATGAGATTCACGGTGCCTCCTCCCATAACCACAGGGGTGGAGCACGGATTTTCTCATCCTTCAACTCTATTTCTTCTGTTGTTGCTAGCTGCCGTCAAGTTGGTTCGGACTCAAAGCAACGCTACGCACAACAGAACGAAACAATGCCTGGTCCAGCATCATCCTCACAATCGTTGCTATGTCTGAGCCCACTGTTACAGCCACTGTGTCAATCCATCTTGTTGAAGGTCTTCCTCTTTAACTGTACCAAGCATGACGTCCTTCTCCAGGGACCAGCACCTCCTGATAACATGTCCAAAGTATGCAAAATGAAGTCTCACTATCCTCACTTCTAAGGAACATTTTGGCTGTATTTCTTCCAAAACAGATTTGTTCTCTTCTGCCAGCCTGTGGTATATTCAACATTCTTCACCAACACCATAATGCAAATGTACCAATTCTTCTTTGGTCTTCTTTCTGCAGAGATTTCAAACTCAGAAATGGGCTAGGCTACTATTTCGAATTGAGTTAATCCCATTTCTTAGGCATATCTAAGACAACGGCCACGAGATGTGAGAAAAATGATCACCAAGTACAACAGAAAAGCAGAGTGTACAAACAGCATGGGAAAGGTGTTCGACCTCCTCTCTCTTCACAAGGGAGAAGGAGAATCAAGATCAACAGTCCAAGGCTGATTCCTATGAGGTGGAGGTCACACATGCCTCCTCTCTCTGCCATTTTTACCAATTCTAACAACCGTCCCTTATACAGCACTCTCTACTTCTCTGCTGGCTTTGGTAATTCATTGCAATGGCCCCATAGAACTCACAGACAATACCGACGATTATGAGGTTTATTAGGGAGAGGCGTGCCTTTGAGCGCTGCTGGGAACAGTTTGTCCTGATCGAAGAACTGTATCCTGAAGGCACGCCTCTCCCTGGCCACTTGGCTCTGCCCAAAGGCACTCAGCTTTCTCACTCTTTGGGCCGAGAAGCCCACTGTGCAGTCTCCTGCCAGTGTCTCCTGCCACTGCTTCTCGCCGTCTTCAGCGTTACAACTCGTGCTGTCTCCTGGTTCCAGGAGCTTCTCAGTGCAGGAATCTTGGGTCCAAAGGATGCGCTCTCCACTTGCGGCCGTTCTTCCTTGGTGGTGGTGGGATCCTCTCTTTCCCGCCTTTGAAATGGCTCATTTTGAACCCAGTGGGATGGCAAAACTGACCAATTGCTTTGGTAGGCCACAATTACCCTATCACACAGTCCTGCCCAACCATGTGGGTGGAAGTTACAAGAACATGGCGAGGAAGGCCACACAAAAGTGATCCATCGCACCGCACACGGTTTGCTGAACTCTAGCTGGAAGGAGCCCTACATTGAAGGTGGGCTCCAAGCAGACAAAGCCACTTCCCTGGAAAGCCCCAGGAAGGACACACATCCATGTCAAGGGCTCTGAAGTACAGGATGTCCCTGACATGGTGGGGCTCAGGTCCTTACACTGACTATACAAGCAGAGAGGGCAGCCCACATGCCCACCACAGGGCCTGATCCAGATTAGAAACTGCTCTCACACGCCCACCACAAGATGGTGTCAGAGAAGGCAGGGCTAGCAGAAGAAAAGTAGGTAGAATGGCTTTCAATCTGAGGATTCAACAACACAGACAAGTGAAAGGAAGCTAGGATGCACGGGCATTATTAAGACCTAAACGTTTTATAAACTGCCAAGAAACTTATCTTAAAAAAAAAAAAGGCTAAAGAAACGAGTATCGCGTTGCTGTGTAACCTATGCTATTCCAACACAGCGTAGCTGTCTCACAATGGAAGTCTCACCCTACTCCTGTGTGCTTTTACTGGCAGGAAGCCAACTCGATTTCTCTAAAGGTGGACAGTAGGTGGGAGTGGGGAACTGGTACTGCTGTGACGGCATTTTCCACTTTCTCACAAGTGTTAGCTAAACTGCCTGCTGCTGCTTCTCCTTGCAGCTTTTTCTTGGACGTTCGGAGAGGAGATTTCAGGCAGACCACCTAACTGGCACTACCACTCACCTCTCCTGAAGCCAGCAGGATGTGGCTTCGATCAGCCACTCTATGCTAACCATTTGTGGCTTCCTCGTTCACCCTGTGATGGTCTTTTCATCAGCTCCCATCCTCCCCACCTTTTGGTCACATGTGACAATACTGGTCTGTCTCCTTAATGTATAGAATTCAGAGATGCTAAAGGGTGGCCAGGACAAGCCTCCTACTTTACAGAGGAGGCAGGCCCTAGGAAAGGAAGAAGGAACTTCAAGGCCACATGGTCTACCAGGCTACATGCTCTGCCCACCCCAACGCCCTTTGATCTCATCTCCAACTACTCGTCCCTTGTTCATTCTGCTCCAGCTGCACATGCTGATTCTTGAACACACTAGGTACACCCCTATCTCAGGGCTTTTGCACTTGCTGTTCCCTCCAAACAGAATATTCTCCCCCCAAACAGTCGCAAGACTCCCTTACCTATTTCAGGACTTTGTACAAGTCAGTGGTCTTCCTTATTATTCAGACTAAAACTGCAGCAACCCTCCCCTAGCATCCCCATCTCCTTTCTCTGCTTTATTTTCATTAACACTTGACATACTGATAACACACATTTTAATTGCTCCCTACAGTACTCCCAGTACCTAGAACAGTGCCCGGTACATTAACAAACCAAAAACCAAACCCACTGCTGTCGAGTCAATTTCGACTCACAGCAACTCGCTAGGACAGAGTAGAACTGCCCCATAGGGTTTCCAAGGCTGTAAATCTTTACAGAAGCAGACTGCCGCATCTTTCTCCCACGGAGCGGCTGGGGGGTTTGAACTGCTGACCTTTCGGTTGGCAGCTGAGCACTTAACCACTGTGCTGCCAGGGCTCCTTGGCATGTAACAGGCACCTGATAAATATCTGTGGAATGAAAGGCTAGCTAACAGCAATGCCAGAATTAGGTCCAAGTTCTCCTAACTGTTGACATAAATCTCTCTCAAAATTCACTACCTACTGAATCTCTGGGAACAAGATAAAGTTTCCAAGTACTAGTGTTACTTCAAGGGCCAAAGCTGTTTTGTATTGGGACTGTCTGCACTAATCCCCAGTTTGGGCGTTTTCCACTCGCCCAGGGAAATAGTAATGGTCATTCTCTCAGACCTGAGGGAGTCTCACTCAACAATGTATATCCCATGTCCTTACCCTAAGCCGCAGCAGTCAGCCAGGAATATCTGTGACCTCTCCACTACTCTTCCTGCCCTTCTCCAAGGCTCAACCCTCGACTCCAACCCTCTCCCTTCCCCTCACTCCTCAGGAGCTGAGTTCTCCCTCACAGCTTCACTTGGCACCCAGGGCACAGCTGTGAACCCCCTCCCCGCTTGAACCTTCTCTCCAGCAGGTCCCAAACACTGCCCATTGACAGTGACATTTTCCATTTAATGCCAGAAACAAACCTGCTTTTACGTCTCGGTTTTTCACTACCCCTGAAAGTTCCTTTGTTGTGTCTCCCTGACATCTTTTCTCCTAATACTCTCACTCAATCTTTTAGCAGTCTTGTCAAACCTGGATTACTGTAACAATATTCAGCTGCTTTTTCTGCCTCTTTCCATTCTAAGTCATCCCTGTCAAACTCTGGCTTCCATCACCGCACTGCCCTGCTTCAGGATGGACTGTGGCTTCCTTTGCCAGTTGCTGCCAGTCTTCTATGCCTTTATAGACTTCCTGCCTTTCCACAACATCCCTGAATAAGCCTGCCTTCTGTCTCCCAGTTTTTCCCAATGTGCTTTGGATTTTCTAAAACCCTAACTGGTGCCCAAAGAACCATATCTGATCTTGCCCACTCTTTACTAAGGCTCTCCTGACATTTCCTACTTCAAGTTACACTTTTATCCTTTGTAATTTGTTGGGTACATGTGGCCTTCGTTTGTCCAGGGACTTGCTTTCAGTGTCACTAATTGTATGGTCTCTGGAGGCAGGGAACTGTTTCCAGCACTCAATTCAAATAAAGTGCTCAAATGTGCATGAATAGCTATTTCTCACAGGACACTTCTGTGCAAGTAACATATTTAGTGATGAAAAAAGCTGATCTCCTTTTCCTAGTAAGTTTTACTCTAAGGCTCTCCTCGTATGTTTAGAAATTTTTATGAAAAACATCCTGTGTAACAAGATTTTCACAGCACCCTTTGTCGACATAAAGCAAAATACTAACATTTGATATGTATCTACTATTTCATGTTATTTGTCTCATGTAATCCTGGCAACCAAGGTTCAGAGGGGAAGGAATGTGCCCAAAGTCACATATGTATCTACTAACTGGAACAGCCAGGACTGGAACCCAGGCGTTGAACTCCTCAAGCCCAGGCCCCTTGTGCAAAGCTGCCCTTTGTATGACAAAGTGCTTTGCTTCAGTCATCTCACTTTTAAAAATTTACTTACTGGGAGCAACTGCAAAAGTATGAAAAGATGAACGTACAAGGATGGAAGGATGGTCACTGTCCAAATGTTTGGAACAGCAAATAGGAGAAACAGAAAACAAAAAACAAAAACAGAGATAACTCAAATGCCCACCAGAAGAAGAGTGGCTACAATAATGTTGCTTCATCCTTGCAATGGAAGTCCACGCTGTGCTAGAAGACTGAGGCAGGATTACGTGTTCTGGCGTGGCCAATGTCCATGGAACACTCTTACGTGAAGAATGTAAGTTACGTATCATTACGAGTATACAAAAACGAAACGAAACAAAAACCCCTTGCTGTCGAGTTGATTCCGACTCATAGCAACCTTACAGGATGTTATGAGTATAGATATGCGTTTTCAGAAAGTTTGCAGATGCACCTAAAACTGATTTTTCAGTGGAATGGGGGAACTTTTCTCTACTGCTTTGCATACATTAATACTTTGTTTTCCGCCGTTCCAATTTTTTTTTTTATATTGTAGTTTAAGTGAAAGTTTACAATTCAAGTTAGTCTTTCATACAAAAATTTATACATACACTGTTATGTGACCCTAATTGCTCTCCCCATACTGTGACGGCACACTCCTTTACACCCGATTTCCCATGTCCATTCAACCAGCTCCTAACCCTCTCTGCCTTCTCATCTCACCTCTGGACAGAAACTGCCCATTTAGTATCTACTTGAGCTAAGAAGCACACTCTTCACGAGTATCATTTTATGTCCCACAGTCCAGTCCAATCTTTGTCTGAAGAGTTAGCCTTGGGAACTGTTTTAGTTCTGGGTTGACAGAGAGTCCGGGGGCCATGCTTTCTGGAGTTCCTCTAGTCTTAGTCAGACCATTAAGTCTGGTCTTTTTACTAGAATTTGAGTTCTGTACCCCACCTTTCTCCTGCTCCATCAGGGACTCTCTACTGGCAAACATCAGTACTTTTTATGGAACCCTATCACCGGGAAAGCCCAGGGCCCTTACCTCGGCCAGTGTTGACAGTGGTGGGGCTGAACGCCTTCCACACAATGGTCTCGCAGATGTTGGTTGCAATGAAGAGGGAAATACCAGAGCCCAGGCCATACCCTTTTTGCAAGAGTTCATCCAGAAGGAGGACAATTAATCCAGCAACAAAGAGCTGTGAAAATTAAAAAAGAAACCCAAACAGACAATGCATTATTACTGCTCACCATGGACATGGTCCTTCCCTTCTTTAATCACTGGGCTTGTCTGTTAAAAACTTCGAAGGCTGGGTCAGAGCTCATCCTCAGCTCACAGGTAGTGGGTAGTACAGTCCCCCTCTTTTGAGTTGAAAGGACAAACACAGGACCTTTAGCTTCTTCTCAGGAAGAGTTCCTTCTAAATGTGTGGTTCAGACTTATTTTTGAGATGTGTAGGTGTGAGGGGCTAGTCAGCAGACGGGATGTTAGCACAGCAATTACCTGGATGGTGATTAACAGGCAGATTCCAGCACCCATTTCAGAAGGGTCCCCATACATTCCGGTCATCACATATACGATAGACTGGCCAATAGTAATGATCATGCCAAATACTGGAAATCAAAAGAAAATTATGTTCTCCAAGTGGGATATTACATGGTAGTAAAGGAAGCAGTTACTGAATACTGACAAAGACTGCCAAGAAGAATGATGAAAAATACTGACACTGCCGACAAGGAGCCTGGTCTAGCAAACATCTGATCAGTCATGGCATCAAAGTACACGATAATGCAAATGACTTTTAACAAAAGCACGCCTGCTCTTTAATTTCACCTTTTCCTAAAATAACTTTCCTTTTAGTAAAGGAGAAGTGAAACACTTGAAAAGTGGTACATCCAGTTGGTATAAAAGCAAATCAGCGAGGAAAATTACTGAAGAAAACATCCAGAGACACAGAATTTGGCAATATCCTAAACCCCCAGCACCCAAATTCAACATCAGCCCACCTGGATAGCTCATGTGTTGTCACACACTTGGCCACCTCTGTAGCTCACCATCTAGCTGAGTCCAGAACACGGACCATCAACAGTGGAACAAAGGGATCCCTTCTCCTGTTTCTACTGAATGTGTTTTCAAGGTGAAAAACTTCATGATGGTACCATTTTATTCACTATTCACATTTCCTCTGCTACCAAGCTACTTTGGAATACAAGCTTTCCTTTTTATAGACTCTCTTCCTCTCTTGTATCTCATTACACATCATTGTTACGCACAATGGAACTGCCACATATTCGATGCTTCCACAATACTACATGGATCTCTAAGAATGGGTCTGTGCCTTCAATTTCAGCTTCTCCGCTTATTCTACTGCATAAAATAAAAATTTAAAGTATCCATCAAATATAGTCCCTATTTGACTTTTTAAAGAGTGCTGAGTAACACTGAATTCTTAAGGCAGAAAGATGTTCAAAAAATTGTCAAGATCAAGGAGAAAACAGCTGCTTTATGCTTTTGAAAAATAATGTATGTATATACTTTAAATCCTGATTTGTGGCTGAAACTGACAGGTTTAAATCAGATCAGTCTTTCTCACTCCATCATTTAACCTACTAACTTAAGAAGATCTGTAAAACACATTGGTGTGAAAGAAAATACGGCTGCACAAGAAATGGTAAAATATTTTCTAATTCGTATATTTCAGGTAATAGCAACGACGTGAACAGGGTTAACTCTGCTGACTGGTCATTGTTGCTAGTACCAAAGAAAAAACCAAACTCACTGCTGTCAAGCTGATTGACTCATGGCAACCTTATAGGACAGAGAAGAACTGCCCCACAGGGCTTCCAAGGAGCGGCCAGTGGATTTGAACTGCTGGCCTTTTGGTTAGCAGTCGAACTCCTAACTACTGTGCCACCAAGGGCTCCGTTGTTGCTAATAACACTTACTAATGGCCATAAGACAAATACCATTATTATCCTCATTTTTACAGATGAAACTAAGAGCTGTCATCTAATGCTCTCCAAAGTCACACAGCTAATAGACAGAAATGGGATGAGAAGCTCTCCTTTCCCACTAAGTTAAACCTTTCTGAACTCCCAGAAGAAAAAACAACACCTTCCAAATAACTACTGCGTGCTAGGCATTTTGATAGATGTTTTAAACACATTATTTAATTTAATCCTCACAACAACTCTGAAGAAGACATTATCTCCTTCTAAATGGTGATGAAACTGAGGTTCCAAGAAGCAGTCAGATTTGTCTAAGGCCCTGTGAAGTGCCTGGGGGAGCTGAGACTGGACCACCAAGCCCCTTCCCCCATTCTATGACCTCGGCCTCTGGGGGCACTCTCAATACTCTCCTACCCCTGGTGCATCCAGGCCATTCCAGGTGCCCTGCACCTCTGCCCTCATAGAAGTGCTGTACTCAATAACACAGGCCAAGGAGTACCTGCAGTGGTGAGCCAAGGAGGTTATGTCATACAAAGAAAAACTCCTCAAACTTTGTAGCAAACTCAAATGCCTAACCACAGATGTATGAACGTTATTCACCATCTCACTTACACTTTTGGGCTCCGTTGAAGAGAGCTCGGTCTTTTGGGGTGTCACCAACTTCAATTATTTTTGCCCCAGCCAAGAGCTGCATGATAAGGCCAGAGGTGACAATGGGAGAGATACCCAGCTCCATCAATGTGCCTTGAGAAAAGGGAGAGACAAAACACAGGCAATATTAGCTTGGAAAAGCAAAACATTATTAGGAAAATGAATGTGCAAGATTTGACTGGGTCCCCCTTACACAAATCCAATGTGTGTCACTTTGGCAGCAGCATTTAATTTAGAGAATAACCCCAAAATATCAACAATTGGTGTATAATTCAATTCATCCTGGTCTGCCTGCCAGGCGATGTCTCATTCTGTTGAGGAAGTCACATGGCATCTAAGAAGATCGCTGCATTTACATTCACCATAACAGATCCATTCTGGTTTTACAGAGATAAGAAATATTTACCTCTTCATCAGCTAATAAAAAAGGATAACATTCAAATAATTTCCAGAGTCTGGAATGGGGTCCTGTACAATTGTATCTAGCCGTGAATAAACCTCTACTTCCATTATGATAAAATGAGCTATACTTCCAACTGATTTGGAACTTAATTTGAACTATATTTTAAAAACAAGTTAATCAAACACAATATCAACACTAGTACACATTCAAAATCCCCCAATAGGTAATTGGTTAGAGTATACAAAATAGTGTTACACATTATTTTTGACACAGACATGTAACCTATAGATATAAAAAAAGATGCAGCTGAGAAATGAATTATATTTCTAAACAATGTGTTATCAAGACACAAGACAAGTAAAAATGTCATCATTTCATGTGTTTAAAACGCATTCTAGTTTTTCCATGTTTTCTATTCTCTACAACAAAGACTTATCTTGTTATTATAGGTTTTATACTGTGTTTTAGTTATCTAGTGCTGCCATAACAGAAACACCACAAACACCACAAATGGATGGCTTTAACAAACAAATTTATGTTCTCACAGTTTAGGACGCTAGAAGTCCGAATTCAGAGCACTAGCCCTAGGGGAAGGCTCTCTCTCTCTCTGTCAGCTCTGGAAGAAGTTCCTTGTCTCTTCAGCCTCTGCTTTGTGGTTCCCTGGAGATCTCCACTGTCTTGGCATCTATCTTACCCCATCTCTGCTTCTTTCACTTGCTCGTTTAATCTCTTTTATATCTCAAAAGAGATTGATTTAAGACATACCCTACATCAATAACATCTAATTAACATAACAAAGACAACCCATTCCCAAATGGGATTATAACCACAGACATAGAGATTAGGATTTCCAATACACATTTCTGGGGGACACAATTCACTCCATAACATACTTCATTCAAACACAATTCCAAATATGACGGCATGTCCAGTCTTGAATCCAGTATTTAATAAGGCTATTCAGCATAGCACGTCAATGTTCTTCACCTTATTTTCCAGGCCACATTCTTCATACTCTCTAAACTCCACATAAATCCAAAGCCTACAATTTAACTAAATTAGGCCAGTCAAGCCCACTTTGTACAGAGAAAAGGTACAGAAAGCCAGAGTCCTACCTCTGTTAGAAGCTAGAATCACTCTCATCCAATAGAAAGGATCAGCCGAATCTGAAGACATGATACCAAATAAGGGGATCTGGACACAAGCAAAGAAAAAACTAGTCAACTCACTTGTTGCAGCCCACCCTTATCCCCTATTCCAACAGTTGACACTAAACCTGTGTTTACCTGGCAGCATACTAAGAAGATAAAGAGGGTGATAGCAGTCCACAGCACTTTCTCCTTAAACTGAATCTAAAGAAGAGAACGAAGAAAAGTTAAACAAGTTATTTTCATAAACAAATTAATAAAAATGGACTCAAATCAGATTCCTCTCTGTTCAGAGAAGCCCTGAACACACTTAACCAAACGTGAGCACCATGTAATCCATGCTTTCTGAGTACAAGGTCTTTACACGTATCACTTAACACGCATACCACGCAGCAGTATTGTATCTACTCTATAATGCGCCAAGAAAGTTTTAGAGAGGTTAAGTTGTTGTTGCTGTTGTTAATTTAATCTCTTTTATACCTCAAAAGAGATTTAAGACATACCCTACGGTAATAACATCTAATTAACGTAACAAAGACAACCCATTCCCAAACGGGATTATAACCACAGACACAGAGAATAGGATTTCCAAGACATATTTTTGGGGGACACCCCCCCCTCCAACACACTACACAGTCTTGTCTTCTTTGTCTTTGCACGCTATACATTCTTGTTGCCTGGAATTTCTTCCCATGCCTTTAAGAAAACATCTATTCCTCCTTCAAAACCACCAGAAATTACATTTTCCAGAGTCAACTCCTTTCTGAGTCACTGCTATACCTTGCACAGATTTCTGCTGCTGTACCTATCACACTTAGTTACAAAGCCAACGTCACAGAGCTATTAAGAGGTTGTGTGAAGAGTGAAATCTAGGCTTGCCTGGCTCCAGGCCCCATGCCCTTTCCATTATGCTTGGGAGGGAGGCAGGGAGCTTTGCAACTCACTAGTGAAATTAGCCTATTAATGTGGGGCATTTATGTATAACAATTTCAAGTTTAAAAAAAAAAAAAATAGACCCCAAGTGTCCAGATTGATGTCACTTATACATAAACATGTGACTACATTAATAGCCTAAAAAATGAGAAAAGACAAAAGTGTTTCACTATTCATTCTCTTTAACTTAAAAACCTAATCAAACTTTTCTTCATTACCAGCTTTACTTATACAGTACTGGCAACACTCACTATCTTGGGCCTTAGCTGTGCAGCAACAGAAATTCTAACAATTCAACATAGCTCTACATGTCTCTTTCCCTGTTGTAATGTGCCTGCTATAAAAAGTACCAGACTTCACTGATATGCCTTTATTCTTAGTAATGTGACCAAACCAAAACCAAACCCACTGTCATCGAGCCGATTCCAACTCATGGCCACCCAAAAGGACAGACTAGAACTGCCCCACAGAGTTTCCAAGACTACAAATCTTTATGGAAGCAGACTGCCACATCTTCCTCCCATGGAGCTGCTGGTGGCTTTGAACTGCCAACCTTTTGGTTTGCACCCAAGTGCTTTAACCACCGCTCCCCCAGAGTAATGTGACAGCCTATACAAAAAGTACCTGCTCATTTGTACAAAACAAAGTGACTGCCCTTAACTCCTTTTAGCAGCTGGATACAAAGAACATCTCCTAGGCAAACTCAACCATGGTCTAACCCTGTTAGGGGTCAAGAAAGAACAGTAACTCAATCCGGGTTTCCCGACTGAGGCCTTTGAGGCCAGAATCCATTTCTGCGACAGGGTAAACCCGAGACTTTGTTCACTGAAGCAACATCCACAAAAGGTGGTCCAACAATGCATGTAGACTTCAGTGGAATCCCCCACACAGCCAGGTCATCTTTCTACGAAACTTAGGAGCATCACAGTACACACAACTATACTTCAGGGGGAAGAGAGGGGAGAGTGCCATCTGGCGTGTTGAAGCCATTTTTAACTGTACTGTAAACTTCAAGCGCCTATACACTTTCACGAAGCATTCTTTAAGAGCGATTTAGGGAACTTACCTTCCTCTCAGGCTTCTGAATTTCCGGCAGGATGACACAGAAGGGCTTGATGACTTCTAGAAATTTGACTTGGAGGGGAGAAATAAGAGGAGTTAGGGCAGAGAGAAACCTTCCGCGCTACCCGCGAAGCCTTCGGCACACGATGAGCGAGAGCAGGGGCAGAGAGCAAGATGGGCGTGGGGCGCACGGGGACCCTTGAGGAAGGCCGGGGGGCGCGAGCCCCGGTCTCCAGGGAACCGGGCAGGCCGGGCCGGTGGGCGCCTGAACGGACCGGTGAGGGGAAGGGGGTCTAATCCGCCCCGGCGGCCTCTGGACTGCTCCCGAGGGACTCACTCGCCATGGCGTCGGTTGCTCGGGTTCCGGGTCCTGCTTCAGCTCCGCTTCCACTAAGCCGACGCTGCCCCGCGGCTCACACCGCGCCGGGGCGCAACTTATCCGCGGATAGACACGTCAGTGTAGCGCCACGGCGGGAGGCGCGGGGCGGGGCTGGGTCCAGGTTATAGGCCGCTGCCGCTTCCGCTTCCTGCCACGCGCTCCGGCCGGCCGGCCGCCGCGCCGCACAGCCTCCCCGAGACCACAACTCCCGGCATGCAGTGGGGCTCCGAGGCCTGTCGGGAAGACGGTACCCAGCCCGGGACCCGGGGAGGGGGAGGTGGGCGGGACGCGGGGCACGCCGGGGTAGGTAGTGTGCAGCTGCGCAGACTTGGCAACGCGAAAGTGCGCGGGGAGGGGCCTGTTGCACTTTTGGAGACCGACGCGGTACCGGCCTGTGGAGAAACTGAGGCAAACGCTAGGCGCGGTGTGCGCGCGCAGCCCTCTAAGCGAGGCAGGATCCCAGGTCGCTTCCAGGCCCTTCACAGCATTTACAACTCTTTGAAGTTAGCAAAATGAGTTTTGTCTGCGGGCCTCGCTAGACTAAGCTCTTTTGAGCAAGGGCCTTGTATGTCGTGTACGCTGCTGGGTTCCCACCGCCGACCTCAGGGCCTGGCACGTAGGTGCTGGGTCATTATCTGTTGAGTGAGGTGCAGGCTGGTGCGGCCGATGAACACCCTCTTTTGTTGGGTCATTCAGCAAACCCGGAGGCCTGCCAGGCCCCTGCCTTCTGAGGACGAATGGGATAAGTTCTTGGATAGACGGACGGTCAGAGAAAGAGCTAGGCAGTTTAGGAAATGGTCTGTCCCGAGAGGTATCCCGGAAGGCCTCCTGGAGGAGCAGCTTTTTTGCCCCGCCGCGATGGATACTGACGAGAAGGAATGAGGAGCCTGCTCCAGAGGAAACTGTCTTGAGCAAGGCATGGAAGTGTGACTACCCGAGGCCTATGCGGAAGGGGAGATTTCATGTTCTCGGGACCAATGGGTGGGGCAGAGAATGCTAGTCTGGGGAGTTTGGAGCATGGCTTTGAACCGGTTCAGTCATGGCTGACAGAAGCGAAACTGGAACAGACCTGAATGTTTACATTGGGTGCTCCAGAATGATCACTGGAATGGAAAAATTATGGGTCGAAGCCCTGGAATGGGAGACTGAGAAGAGGCGTATGAGCCCTTTCAGGAGCCTGATGCTGGAAACTGTTATACTCATGGTTGCAATTTATTATAGTGAAAAAAGGATAAGATTAAAAACACCAACGAAAGAGGTCCCCAGGCCAGAGTCCAGGAGAGTTCCAAGTATGGAGCTTTCAGTTGTCTTCTTCCAGTGAAGTTGTGGACAGTACTAACTTCTGGTAATGTGTGACTCTGCACAAAATATTGTCTATCAGGAAAGCTCACCTGAGCTTTGGTATCCAGAATTTTTATTGGGGCTTGGTCATGTCAACATGGTTGGCTGCCTGCATAGCTGACCTTAACCTTCAGCCCCACTAGAGGTTAAGCTGACACCAAGTAGCTCAAAGCCCCCACCATAAATCTTTAGCATAGACTATGTGGTATGGCCCAGGCCCTTATGTAAACAAAGTCACTGTGAATTATTGGCAGGCCTGTGCAGAGCAACACATTCAAAGCAGTGCCGTCACCCATCTTTGAACAGGGCACTGCTTCCAACTCTGCTCAAAATCCAAGGGGCAAGAGATTTAGTTGCTATGCAATGCATACTCTGCCCTTGACTTCTAAGAGGGAAATCAGGCTTCTAGCAGGGCTTCTACCGGTCATTTTTTCCATTCTGGCTACTGTTCCAGAGCACCTAAATTGTAAACATGTGGGTCTGTTCTGGTTTCACTTTCTCAGCCATGACTGAACTAAGAAGAACTGGCTTGAAGCCCTGGTTTGGAATTTGTTTTTGAGGCATCTATAATCATAGGTTAGAATATGATAAGTAATCTAAGAGAGAGATTTTATCATGGGCACTGCTGGCTGGGGATTAGGGAAGGTTTCAAGCAGCTACGTCTTTATCTTGGATGTGCAGGTGTGGCAAGATACTTTTTTGCAACATTGAGTTAGTGGTTGCTATTTGTGTTTTTCCTTCCCATTCCTAGCAGGTAGCCAGGTTTTGCAAATCCTCATCTCAGGAATTTTGGTAGGACAGGAAGTCTTTTTTTGAAATCCTAACTCAGGGTGGAAAATTTAGATGACTACAGGGGGCAGGCAGGTTTCATGAGTCAGTGAAGTATCTCAGGTGTGACATCCTTTGATACCCATCCACTACACAAAAGGGAGGCATAGACTACTCATCTAGAGCTGCTTCTGAAGTGAACCCCACCCCAGGTTCCAAGACCCACTGATAATGTCTCTGGAGTTTTGGACGGAAGCTAAAACTGGCAGCCCATGGATTAAATTCAGGCGACAGACCAGAGCTGATATTTAGCCAATATGTACCCTGTGCCATACTGAGGGTTAGAAGATTGAAATACTTCCATGGTGAATATTATTGTTGTTAGGTGCCATTGAGTCAGTTCCCACTCATATCAACCCTGTGTACAACAGAATGAAACACTGCCTGGTACTGTGCCATCCTCACGATCGTTGTTATGCTTGAGCCCATTGTTGTAGCCACTGTGTCAGTCATCTCATTGAGGGTGTTCCTGTTTTTTGCTGACCCTCTACTTTACCAAGCATGATGTCCTTTTCCAGGGACCATGGTAAATAGTATCATAGTAATTGCAATGAGTGGTCGTTGTCGATCACACCGACTGCAAGTTCAGGGATCCCCAAAACCACCCTCAATTTTGATAATTTGCTAAAAGAACTCACTGGAAACTGTTATACTCATGGTTGCAATTTATTATAGTGAAAAAAGGATAAGATTAAAAACACCAACGAAAGAGGTCCCCAGGCCAGAGTCCAGGAGAGTTCCAAGTATGGAGCTTTCAGTTGTCTTCTTCCAGTGAAGTTGTGGACAGTACTAACTTCTGGTAATGTGTGACTCTGCACAAAATATTGTCTATCAGGAAAGCTCACCTGAGCTTTGGTATCCAGAATTTTTATTGGGGCTTGGTCATGTCAACATGGTTGGCTGCCTGCATAGCTGACCTTAACCTTCAGCCCCACTAGAGGTTAAGCTGACACCAAGTAGCTCAAAGCCCCCACCATAAATCTTTAGCATAGACTATGTGGTATGGCCCAGGCCCTTATGTAAACAAAGTCACTGTGATCAGGCAGGACATTCCAAGGGCTTAGAAATCCCTCCCAGGAGCAGAGGGCAAAGGCCAGACCTCTTTTTGGATAAAGTTATTCTTTACTATATAGTCTGTATTCTTTGTCATGTGTGGCCGCTAATATTTCTGCTCTTTTAGTTTAGCGGTCAGCTAATGAATGAACAGAGGTTTTCTTAAATACCTGGAACCAATAAGTCTCCTAGTGCTTACTCAGGGGCTCCGTATGTGTGTTGGGGCATACCATTAACACTCAGCCAAGCAGTTGACAAATCTGCCGTAGCCTTCAGTTCCTGCTTGCATGAGGACCTCAAGGTCACCAGAACGGAGACCTTAGGGCCTTGGCGGGTCTTTCCTGAGCAGGCACACAGCCCTTGGCGTGCACACAGCTCTATGCATATGTTTGTGGCCTTCTAAATTCCCAGGAATATGTTGGAGATTTTCAAAGCCCCTATTGACACTCATTCCCCAGCTTTTCCATTGAAACTGTTTTGGCTCGCCTATTATTTGCCCCCAGCTGTTATTCACTGCCTCAGGCAGATGTGAAGTTAAACAGATGCATCTAAATATTTTTCAGAAATTCCCCCAGGGAAAAGGCTGTTTTCACTGGGCAAGCTTGGAGTCAAGTTAAATAAAAAAATGGTCTTACAAGAAGGGTCTTCTGGGAATCCTCCAGACAAGTCAAATGGCAATTCTCTGAGGAGGAAGCTTTGGGAGCTCCAACTCCGTTCTGCTTCCCTCTAGTGGTTGCCAGGCTGCTGGTTTTCACCGTGATGCCTGTTGGTTTTTAAAGCTACTGCAGAGCTCAAGAGGCGTCCTGGTGGCACAATGGTGAAAGTTCTCGGCTGCTAACTGAAAGGTCGGTGGCTTGAACCCACCAGCCTCTCCGTGGGAGAAAGATGTGGCAGTTGGCTTCTGTAAAGATTTATAGCCTTAGAAATCAAAGGGGACAGTAGCCTTGAAATCCTAGGGGACAGTTCTGCTCTATCTCATAGGGTGCTATGAGTTGGAATTGACTCCATGACAGTGAGTTTGGTTTTGGGGTGGCAGAGCTCGAGGTGGTGGTGGGGGGATTGTAGTAGGGCAAGTTTAAACACCACAAAGATCACGGTTCTTACCACGATCAGCTGATTTTCTTGAATAAATGTTCTCTGGATTGCTGCAAGCCTTTTAATTTCCAGAGTTCTGAATATGTTGATTCTGACCATTTCCCCAGTTTTCTTATTCCTTTTATGGAAGAGACAATTTTCAGAGGTCCTTATTTCACCAGTGACATCTGCCACACTGGAAGAGAATGCAGAAACAGCAGCATGGGGGTCATTCCGTGTTGGAGTAAATGGTCCCCATGTATCAATTTCTCTTTGAGTATATTATTATTTTGCCCCACCAATACCAAACCTATTGCCGTCGGGTCAATTCTGACTTGTTGTTATTGTTGTTGTTAGGTGCTGTCGAGTCGGTTCCGACTCATAGCGACCCTACGCACAACAGAACGAAACACTGCCCAGTCCTGCGCCAGCCCCACAATCATTATTATGCTTGAGCCCACTGTTGCAGCCACTGTGTCAGTACATGTCGCTGAGGGTCTGTCTTAATTATCTAGTGCTGCTGTAACAGAAATACCACAAGAGAAATTTATTTCCTCACAGTAAAGTAGGCTGAAAGTCCAAATACACAGCGTCAGCTCCAGGGGAAGCCTTTCTGTCTCTGTTGGCTCTTGAGGAAGGTCCTTCTCATCAGTCTTCCCCTGGTTGAGGAGCTTCTCAGGCTCAGGGACCTCGGTCCAAAGGACGCGCTCTGCTTCGGGTGCTGCTTTCTTGGTGCTATGAGGTCCCCAACTCTCTGCTTGCTTCCCTTTCCTTTTATCTCTTGTAAGACAGAAGGTGGTGCAGGCCACACCCCAGGGAAACTCCCTTTACATTGGCTCAGGGATGTGACCTTAGTAAGGTGTTACAATCCCACCCTAATCCTCTTTTACAATCACAAAATGGAGGACAACAACACAATACTGGGAATCATGGCCCAGCCAAAGTGATACACACATTTTTTGGGGGACACAATTCAATCCATGACAGGGTCTTCCTCTTTTTCGCTGACCTTCTGTTTTACCAAGCATGATGTCCTTCTCTGGGGACTGATCCCTCCTAATAACATGTCCAAAGTATGTGAGACTCATAGAGACCCTATACATAGGACAGATCAGAACTGCCCCATAGGGTTTCCAAGGAACAGCTGGTGAATTCAAATTTCCAGCCTTTTGGTTAGCAGCCTGAGCTCTTAACCAAATAATTATTAGTCATGATGATGACCATGAGACCTAAAAAAGAGATTCCATTTGGTACAGTAGTTAGTCTTTCTTGAAGAGAGTTGTGTTATTGTTGTTAGGTGCTGTTGAGTTGCTTCTGACTCACAGCGACCCTATGTACAACAGAACCAAACACTGCCTGGTCTTGCGCCATCCTCACAATTGTTATGTTTGAGCCCATTGTTGCAGCCTCTGTGTCAGTCCATCTTGTTGAGGGTCTTCCTCGTTTCTGCTGACCCTCCCCTCTGCCTTACCAAGCATGAAGTGCTTCTCCAGGGACTAGTCCCTCCTGAGAATATGTCCAAAGTACGTGAGATAAAGTCTCACCATCCTTGCTTTCAAGAAGCACTCTGGCTGTACTTCTTCCAAGACAGACTTGTTCGTTCTTCTGGCAGTCCATGGTATATTCAATATTCTTTGCCAACACCATAATTCAAAGGCATCAATTTTTCTTTGATCTTGCTTATTCATTGTCCAGCTTTCGCACGAACATGAGGCGATTGAAAATACCATGGCTTGGGTCAGGCACATCTTAGTCCTTAAAGTGACATCTTTGCTTTTCAGCACTTTAAAGAGGTCTTTTGAGGTGGGATGCAGAACTCAAATTCTAGTAAGAAGACCAGACTTAATGGTCTGACTGAGACTGGAGGAACCCCGGAAAGCATGGACCCTGGATTCTCTATCAGCCCAGAACTAAAACAATTTCCGAGGCCAACTCTTCAGACAGGGATTGGACCGGACTGTGGGACATAAAGTGATACTCGTGAGGAGTGTGCCTCTTAGCTCAGGTAGATACAAGAGACTAAATGGGCAGCTTCTGTCCAGAGGTGAAATGGGAAGGCAGAGAGGGTTAGGAGCTGGTTGAATGGACACGGGGAATCAGGGGTGGAAAGGAGGAGTGTGCTGTCACAGTATGGAGAGAGCAATTAGGGTCACATAACAGTGTATGTATAAATTTTTGTATGGGAGGCTAACTTCAAATGTAAACTTCATTTAAACTGCAACAATAAAAAAAAAACAGGTCTTTTGTGGCGGATTTGCCCAGTACAATAAATCATTTGATTTCTTGACTGCTGTTTCCATGGGCATTGATTGTGGATCCAAGTAAAATGAAATCCTTGACAACTTCAGTATTTTCTCTGTTCATCATGATGTTGCTTATTGGTTCATTTGTGAGGATTTTTGTTTTCTTTATGTTGAGGTGTAATTCATACTGAAGGCTGTAGTCTTTGATTTTCATCAGTAAGTGCTTCAAGTTCTCTTTACTTTTAACAAGCAAGGTTGTGTCATCTGCATATCGCAGGTTATTAAGTTGTATATCATATATAGTAAAGTTCCCATTATACAAAAATTGTTGCTAATCTCTGGCCTTCTAGAACAACAATTTTTTTTTCGTTCCTGCTGGGATGCCTGTGGGGTGGCAGTTATGTGTGCAAACAGTGCCTTGGATTGGGGCAGTTACCTTTGGTGTACTTTGTAACACCTGCATTCCCTTCTTGGAAAATCACTTTAGAAGTGCAAATGATGAATTCAATCTAATTTATACAAAAGCAAATCATTACTAACAAATTGCTCTCAATACACTTTACTATAATCTAGTCACATGATTCTGTGTGTTTTGCAATACAGTTAAATACTGTTGCTTTAGAAATTATGCTCAATGGAAAATCTTGATTCCCCCATGTTGAAGGATAAATGAAATACTACCACAGTGTTGTTGGTAGGTACCATCAGGTCAGTTCCGACTCATCGAGACCCTGTATGCAACAGAACGAAACACTGTCTGGTCCTGCTGCAACCTCATAATTGTTGCTAGGTTTGAACCCATTGTTGTAGCCACGACTCACAATTCCAAAGCTCTTTTTTTATTTTATTGTTGTTGAAAATGTACACAGCACACAACTAGATGGTGCCCAGCTACCACCACTGACTGCTGTGACAGAAATCACAATAGAGGGTCCTGGACAGAGCTGTAGATAAATGTAGAACAAAATTCTAACTTACAAAAAAAGACCAGACTTACTGGCCTGACAGACCCTGAGAGTATGGCCCCGGACACCCTTTTAATTAAGTACTGAAGTCACTCCTGAGGTTCACCCTTCAGCCAAAGATTAGATAAAGCCATTCCGAACCGATTGCCATTGAGTTGATTCTGACTCATAGCGACCCTATAGGACAGGGTAGAACTGCCCCATAGAGTTTCCAAGGAGTGGCTTAACCACTGTGCCACCAGGGCTCCAAAGATTAGACAGACCCATAAAACAAAATGAGACTAAATAGGCACACAAGCCCAAGAGCAAGGACAAGAAGGCAGGAGGGGACAGAAAAGCTGGTAATGGGGAACCCAAGGTCAAGAAGGGGAGAGTGTTGACATGTCATGGGGTTGGCAACCAATATCACGAAACAATATGTATATTAATTGTTTAATGAGAAACTAATTTGCTCTGTAAACCATCTAAAGTACAATAAAAAATTTTTTTTACAAAAAGTACACAGCAGATCATATACCAATTCAACAATTTCTACATGTAGAATTCAGTGACATTGATTACTACATTTTTCAAGTTGTGCAACCATTCTCATCCTCCTTTTCTAAATTGTTCCTTCCCCATTAACATAAACTCATTGCCCCCTAAGCTTACTATCTGACCTGTCGAGTTGGTATTGTCAATTTTATCCCATAGAGATAGTTCTTTAAAAGAGCACAATGCTCAAGGTAAACATTTTTTACTAATTAAGCTGAACTATTGTTTGCTTTAAAGAAGACTTCTGGGGATATTTTTGGTTAAGGGTTAAAGATTATCTCAGGGCAATAGCTTCTTATAACTTCATCCCGATATATTTTTTTCTCAATGGCTCCAGAAAGTCTGGAGTCTATGAAGATTTGAAGTTCTGTGCCACATTTTTCCACCTATTAATAAAATTCTTCTGTAGGTTCTTTGATCAAAATGTTCAGTAATAGTAGCTGGGCACCATCCAGTTCTTCTGGTCTCATTCCATTTCCTCCTCCTATTCCTGACTCTCCTCCACTGTTGTCCCACACAAATAGAGACCAATTATTGTGCCTTGCAAGCCTTTAAGACACCAGGCACTATGCAACACACTAGGAAGTAGAACAGAGGCACTAAACATGATATTAGGCCAATTAACTGGGATGCCCCATGAAACCATGACCTTAAACCTCCCAGCCAAGAAACCAAATCCCATGAGGTGTTTAGTTGTACATAATCAGCCAGCAGCTGTTCTTTTTTTTGTAAAAATATATATCATATAACATTTGCCAATTCAACTTTTTATACGTGTGCAGCTTATTGACATCAATTACATTAACTGGCAGTGCAACCATTACCCTTAATCAATATAAAGCTTCCATCACCATAAACAGAAACTCTGCTCCACAAGCAAAAACTTCCCCTTTCCCCCTCCCTTCTGCTCCTAGCAACTATTAATAAACTTTGGTCTCTATACATTTGCCTGTTGTCTTAGTTATCTAGTGCTGCTATGACAGAAATACCTACGAGTAGATGGCTTTAACAACAGAAATGTATTCTCTCATGGTCTAGGAGGCTAGAGGTCCAAATTCAGGGTGCCAGCTCCAGGTGAAGGCTTTCTCTGTCAACTCTGGGGGAAGGTCCTTGTCAGCAGCCTTCCCCTCATCTAGGAGCTTCTCAGTGCAGGGACCCTGGGTCCAAAGGACACACCCCACTTCCAGTGCTTCTTTCTTGGTGGTATGAGGTCCCTCTCCTCTCTGCTCGTTTCTCTTTTATATCTCAAAAGAGACTGACTCAAGATACAGCCTAATCCTGTAGATTGAATCCTGCTCATTAACATAAATGCCTCTAATCCTGCCTCATTAACATCATAGAGGTTAGGATTTACAACACATAGGATAATCACATCTGATCACGAAATGGTGGACAACCCCACAATTCTGGGAATCATGGCCTAGCCAACTTGACACACATTTTGAGGGGACACAATTCAATTCATAACACCTGTTCTTTTCTTTTTATGTAAGTGAGGTCATACAATATTTGTCCTTTTATTTCCAAATTAAAAACAAACATTGTATTTTCCAACAAAACACATTAAGGTCACATGCTACTTGAGAAATCAACATGAGGTCTGAAAATTGAGGACTGACTTTAGTTACATCAGGTTTGTTAATGACCTTGATAAACTGAATTTCAGGGAAGGGTGGGGAAGAAGTCTGATTGGAGAGGGTTCAGGATAGAATTGGAGATGAGGTGGCAATAATCTGTATTAACAACCTCTTAAAGGAGTTTGGAGTACAGAGGAACAGAGAAGTAGGGTAATAGCCAGAGAGGACAAGAGTTTCCAGAGAATTTTTTAAGACTGGGTAATAACAGCATGTTTGCATGCTGATGGAAATGACCCAGTAAAGAGAAAAAATTGATGGAGCAGGAGAGAAGAGGGATCATGCAAAGATTTAAGGAGTTTCATAGGCAGGAAGAAATGGAGACCAGTTTACAAATGGAGGGGCTGACCCTGCATTAAAAAGAACTAGCAGTTGTTGTCAAGTCAACTCCCATTCATGGTGATGCCATATGTGTCAGAGTAGAACTATGCTCCATAGGGTTTTTAGTGGCTGATTTTTTTGGAAGTAGATTGCCAGGCCTTTCTTCCGAGGCACCTCTGGGTAGACTTGAACCTCCAACCTTTTGGTTAGCAGCCAAGTGTGTTAACTGTGTGTACCACCTCGGAACTCCTGGCCTCTCTTAGGAGCCCAAAGAGTTTATGTATTGTAACAAAACAGCAGACTATATGTAGATTTAGTAGTGGCAAGATGACATTCTCTTCAGATTGCTTCAATTTCTCAGTCAAATAAGAACCAAGGCCATCATCAGATGGGTGAGGATGGAGGAAGAGGCATTGGAGGTTTGAGGAGAGAGGAGAAGTTGTGATACTGTCATCTAGGAGCAGGCCTATCTTTGGAGTGCTGGCTTGGGGTGCTATGCCTTACTCATCTTTTCTGCCATTAACGATATCCCACAGGCCTATGAAAGATGCCTATAGAGCAGCCTTCATTAAAGTGCCATTATCCTGAGGTTTCCAGCCCACATCTGTGAAGGACAGTCCTACTTAGGAGAATGGTAGCGTACCCTGGCCAGAGAAATGTGCCAAGGCTCCTGAAGGCCTACACAAAGCTGTGGTATGAGTTTAAAACTAAACCAGTCAGCTTGCTTCTGTGTTTTTCTCCAGCCACATTAACTGCCGGGATGCAGAGTGAGGCAGGAGGGGAGTTAGGTTTAACCAGCATTTGGAGCCCTGGTGGCACTGTGGTTAAGAGCTCGGCTGCTAACAAAAAGGTCAGCGGTTTGAATCCACCAGCCGCTCCTTGGAAACCCTGTGGGGCAGTTCTACTCTGTCCTACAGGGTTGCTGTGAGTCAGACTTGACTCGATGGCAATGGGTTTGGTTTTTTGGTTTTTGTGTTTAGCTTGGCAAGTATCGAAGAGGGAGAGGGGGCAAGGGATGCAAAAGGGAGTGCAGTAATCCATTCTTACTTAGAATACTTACTTTACAGAGGAGCTGTGAATATTTGTAAAAATGTGCACTTAGCTTCATGCCTGCCCCTAGGTATTCAGTTATTCTTTGTTGAATGAAGTGAGTAATGTGTAAAAGGCCTGGCCATTAGAGGAGCCTTAGAAGGGTAGGCGATAACAGCATAAATGAGGAATTTTTTCTGAGTCTTCATAGCCAGACCTTGTGCTGAGGGCTGTGAAGGCTCCAATGAATAAGACACCTTTCTCACCCTGGAGAAACATCGACCAATTGCAGCATATAAAATGATGACTCTGTGTATTAAGATACACTAGTTTCAATTAAGTCTCAAAATAATAGTGTCTTAAAAACAAGATGGAAGTTTCTTTCTTTTTTATGTATCAGTCTGGGCATAAGAAATCTGAGGCTGGCATGGTGGCTCCATGACGCTGAGGACGCAGCTCCTTCTATTATGTTGCACTACAATCCCTCTGCCTTCCTTTGGTGATTGAAAATGGTTCACCGTCACACCCACATTCCAACCAATGAAAGGAAGAAAAGGAGATGCTAAAGGCATAGTCCTTCTTTACTTCGGAACATCACCTACTAAGTTGACCAGAACTTAGTTTACACAGCCACAAGTGAGGCTGAGAAATGTAGTCTTTATCCTGGGCAGCCATGTGCCCACCTAAAAATTGCAGGTTCTAGTACTACAAGAGAGTCCCTGGGTGATGTAAATGGTTAACATGTTTGGCTGCTAACCAATCGGTTGGAGGTTCGAATCCACCTAGCAGCAACTCAGAAGAAAGGCCTGGAAATCTACTTCCAAAAAAAAATCAGCCACTAAAAACCCTATGGAACACAGTTCTTCTCTGATATACATGGTGTCGCCATGAGTTGGAGTCAACTCAATGGCAACTTGTTAGTACTATGAGCGACTGGACGCTTGGGGACAGCCAGTTGTCTTGGCCAGAAACTGTAACAGAGGTGGGAACAAAGTGTAATGGAAATGGGGAGAGGAGGATTAGGACAGCCTTGCTGGAGAGAGTGAGCTGGTTTTGGCAGGATGACCAGTAGCTGGCCAAGTCAAGAGCCAGGCATTCACAGAGAGAGGGGACAGTTTAGTTTGGTCTAAGGTATGGAGGTATGAAAGATCACAATGTGTGCTGGCCTTGCCCCGAACAGACCTCTCTTCCTTTGCTCACGGCATTTCTTCTATCTGCAACATCTTCTCATTTCCATACTTAGACATTTCTGAAAACTCAGTTTATATGTTTCTTCCTCCATGAAGCCTCCCCTGATCCCTGACCACTGGGAAGAACATTGCTCTACTTTCTCTGAATCCACAGTGTTGGACTTCTTTTGCATCTTTTGTTTGATTTTGTCTTGTTTGTTTGTTTGTTCATTCAGTCATTCATTATACCTTCCTTCTCTTCAGTGCTCGATTGTAAATTCCCTTTTTGATTTCTATAATAAATGTTCACTGAGATGTTGGGTATATCACAGACTGTTGTTAGGTGCCATCGAGTCAACTCCAACTCATAGGGACCTTGTGCATAACAAAACAAAATGTCGCCTGGTCCTATGCCATCCTCACAATAGTAGGCATGTTTGAGCCCATTGTCGCAGCCACTGTGTCATTCCATCTCTTTGAGGGTTTTCCTTTCTTTGCCGACCCTCTACTTTACCAAGCATGATGTTCTTCCCCAAGGATTAGTTCCTGCTGATAACGTGACAAAAGTAAGCGAGATGAAGTCTTGCCATCCCTGCTTCTAAGGAACGTTCTGGGTGTGCTTCCTCCAAGACAGATTTGTTTATTTTTCTGGCAGTCCATGGTATATTCAATTTCTGGCTTTTTTTTTTTTTTTTAAATAATGTGCTTTCGGTGAAAGTTTACAGCTCAAGTTAATTTCTCATACAAAAATTTATACACATATTGTTATGTGACCCTAGTTGCAATTCCTATAATGTGACAACACACTCCCCCTTTCCACCCTGGGTTTCCCATGTCCGTTCAACCAGCTGTTATCCCTTTCTGCTTTTACATACTGCCTCTGGACAGGAGCTGCCCATTTTGTCTCTTGTATCTACTTGACCTAAGAAGCACACTCTTTATGAGTGTTATTTTATGTTTTATAGTCCAGTCTAATCTTTGTCTGAGGAGTTGGTTTTGGGAATGGTTTTAGTATTGGGTTAACAGAGAGTCCAGGAGCCATGTCTTCGGGGGTTCCTTTAGTCTCAGTCAGACCATTAAGTCTGGTCTTTTTTTGTGATTTTGAGTTCTGCACCACACTTTTCTCCTGCTCCGTCAGGGGCTGTCTGTTGTGTTCCCTGTTATTGGTGGTAGCCGGGTACCATCTGGTTCTTCTGGTCTCAGACTGATGGAGTCTCTGGTTTATGTGGCCCTTTTGTCTCTGAGCTAATATTTTCCTTGCGTCTTTGGTGTTCATTCTCCTTTGCTCCAGGTGGGTTGGGACAAATTGATGCATCTTAGGTGGCTGTTTGGAAGCTTTTAAGACCCCAGATGCCACTCACCAAAGTGGGATGCAGAACACTTTATTAATAAACTCTGCCAATTGACGTAGATGTCCCCCGAAACCATGATCCCCAGGCCCCTACCCCTGTTACTCTGTCCCTGGAAGTGTTTGGTTGTGTTCAGGAAACTTCTTAGCTTTTGTTTCAGTCCAGTTGTGCTGACTTCCCCTGTATTGTGTGTTGTCCTTCCCTTCACCTAAGATAGTTCTTGTCTACTATCTAGTTAGTGAAGTCCCCTCTCCCACCCTCCCCACCCTTGTAACCATCAAAGAATGTTCCCTTCTGTTTTTAAATCTTTTCTTGAGTTCTTATAATAGTGGTCTCATACAATATTTGTCCTTTTGTGACTGACTGATTTCACTCATCATAATGCCTTCCAGATTCATCTATGTTGTGAGATGTTTCCTGGATTCATCATTCTTCTTTACTGTTGCATAGTATTCCATTGTGTGAATATACCATAATTTGTTTATCCATTCGTCCGTTGATGGGCATCTAGGTTGTTTCCATCTTTTTGCTATTGTGAACAGAGCTGCAAAGAACATGGGTGTGCATATATCTATTCGTATGACAGCTCTTATTTCTCTAGTATATATTCCAAAGAGTGAGATTGCTGAATCATATGGTATTTCTACTTCTAGCTTTTTAAGAAGTGCCAAATCAGTTTGCAAAGTGGTTGTACCATTTTACATTCCCACCAACAGTGTGTAAGTGTTCCAGTCTCTCCACAACCTCTCCAGCGTTTATTATTTTGTGTTTTTT
>NW_004443937.1:17351418-17408166 GCF_000243295.1 Trichechus manatus latirostris
TATTCCATCACCATTATCTTCAACGCACTTCCCCCTAGGCTTCCCATCAAACCTTTTAAGTTGCTGTTGTCAATTTGATCTCACATAGATAATTCTTTTTTTTTTTTTTTGTACTTTAGGTGAAGGTTTACAGAACAGAATGGTTTCTCATTAAACAGTACACATATTGCCGTATGACAATGGTTGACAACCCCACGACATGTCAACACTGTCTTTCTCAACCTTGGGTTCCCTATCACCTCCTGCTTTTTTTTGATTGTTGGTTGCTTGATATATTTTTTTCCATCCTTTGAGTTTTAGTTTGTTTGTGTCTTTGAGTCTCTTGTAGGCAGCATATAGATGGATCATGGTTTTTTATCCATTCTGCAACTCTCTGTCTCTTTATTGGTGCATTTAGTCCATTTAAATTCAGCGTAATTATTGATAGGTATGAGTTTCGTGCTGTCATTTTGATGTCTTTTTGTGTGTGTGTTGTTTATAATTTCTTTGTTCCACTTAATTTTCTGTGCTGTCATTTTTCTTTATGTATTTTCTTTTCATCTTTTTCATTGTTGTTGATTTTGTATTTTCTGAGTCTTTATGTTTTTCTTCTTTTTTATTTTGATGTGTAGGATTGTGAGTTTCCTTTGTGGTTACCTTAAATTTTACCTCTGTTTTTCTAAGTTTAAACAATTCTTTTATTTCTTGATATTGGCTTGACTTCCTCTCCATATGAAAGTTCTATGACTACATTATTTAGTCCCTCTTCTTTGTTTTAATGTTGTCATCTTTTACATATTGACGTCTCTGTTTTCCTATTTTCAGTGTTTTAGCTTTGATTTATTTTTGTGACTTTCCTATCTGGGTTGATATCTGGTTGTTCTGTCCTGTTGTCTGGTCTTGGGTTATTATATGATATTATTAATTCTCTAACCAGAGGACTCTCTTTAGAGAGAGAGTTTTTCTGGATATATAATTCTTGGCTGACAATTTTTTTCCTTCAAGGCTTTATATATGTCATCCCATTGTCATCTTGCCTGCATGGTTTCTGCTGAGTAGTCAGAGCTTAGTCTTATTGACTCTCCTTTGTAGATGGCTTTTTGTTTATCCCTAGCCGCTCTTAAAATTCTCTTTATCTTTGGTTTTGGCAAGTTTGTTTATTGTATATCTTGGTGAATTTCTTTTGACATCTACCCTATGTAGGGTTTGATGAGCTTCTTGAATTGATATCTTCCCATCTTTCATGATATCAGGGAAGTTTTCTACCAACAAATCTTCAAGAATTCTCTCTGTATTTTCTGTTATCCTCCCCTGTTCTGGTACTCCAATCACTCGTAGGTTATTCCTCTTGATAGAGTCACACATTATTCTTAGGGTTTCTTCATTTTTTCAAAATTCTTTTATCTGATTTTTCCTCAAATAAGTTGGTGTCAAGTGCATTATCTTCAGTCTCACCAATTCTGACTTCCATTGCCTCAATTCTGCTCCTATGACTTTCTACTGAGTTGTCCAGTTCTGAAATTTTATTGTTTATCTTTTTGGATTTCTATTTCCTGTCTCTCTATGGATTCTTGCAGCATGTTAAATTTGTCATTATGCTCTTGAATAACCTTCTTAAGTTCCTCTGTTGCTTTGTCTGTGTGTTCCTTGGCTTGTTCTGAATTTTGCTTGATCTCTTGAAGAGCTCTGTATATTAATCTTTTGAATTCTACCTCTGGTAATTCCAAGACCTTATCTTCCTCCAGGAGATTTCCTGGTTCTTTGTTTTTTTTTTGTGGCTTGCTGAATTCATCATGGTCTGCCTCTTTATGTGATTTGATATTGACTTTTGTCTCCAAGCCATCAATAAGTTATTATATTTATTTATTTTTTGTTTGCTTACTCTGTCCTAGCTTCTCGTTTTGTTTTTTTTTTTTTTATATGCCCAAATAAGCTGGTCATGTGAGCTGCTTTGATTATTGGCATCTTTGAAGCTCTCACGTCCTGTCACCAGGTTGTTAGAGCTGCTACTAGGTATGTGAGCCCAGGAGTCTGTTTACTTTTCTTGTGTGGATTCAGCTCAGGTGTCCAGGTCATTGGTCACTGAGTGTGTGGAATGGGCTCTCACCTACAGTCCTAGACGAGCAGGGGTAATTGGAGTAGGCACAGGTATCTGGCTGCAGTAGAGGGTTATGTGCTGAGCAAAGCAGGAGGCTGACAGCTGTCCCTGAGTGCCTGGGTGGAAGACCTATCCCTGTTCCCTAGAGCACATTGGTGTGTGGGTTTTGCAGACAGACTTTGGGCACCCAATGCTGTTGGCTGCAAGGCTGGGACACACCGCTTATTCTCAGACCCCTGTCTTGGATGGCTAGGTGGAGTGGGTGGAGCCACCAGTCCTCAGGCCCCTGATGTGGGTAGGTGAGGACCCTGCTTAATGGGCAGAGCAGTGTCAAATGTGAAGAACCCGTGACTTCACAGCTGAAACAGTTGAAGTTAGAGTTCTGGTATATACCCTGTTGTACTGCAGTAATGTGGGCCTACGCTGTTTAAATGGGCCCACAGAAGTCTATGCAAGGGGAATGGCACTCAAAGTCTGTGGATCCCTTATGCCTGTGCCTGGGCAAAGGGGCTGTGCCTGCACTAAGGTCCTGGTTTAGGGGAGTTGGCAGATTATTTTTTCCTGTTTGTTATTTATATGTTGATTTGTTCTCTCTCCAAAGCTGGGAGAATGGCTCGGGGTGTGACAGGTCCTACTTCCTGCCCAGGGGGTACAGCAATCACTGAAGCCAGTCCTAGACTGGACTTGAGCAGAGAAGGGAGGGGGCGGGTGAATGAGAGAGAGGTACTTCCCAGAAGGGGAAGGGTTTTTTTGATCCCGCACACTAGGTTAGTTGCTTGCTCTTAACTTTTGCAGATCCAGCATCACTTCCCCCTGGTTCTGGAGACTTGTGCAGACTCTCTGCCACTTGATTTCTTCCGGTGTGGAAAATGCATCCCGAGCATTACTGTTTGCCTCAGCCCAAGCCCACCAGCCAATCCAGCCTGCAGGGTGCCAGCCAGGTCAGGTCTGGCAAATCTTCGCTGCTTCTGAACTATCTCTTCTTCCCCCTGCCACTCAGTCCGACTCCTCAACTTTGTCTTTGATGTTCAGGGCTCCTAGATTGTCATATATAATGGATTCACTTGTTTTTTGGGGTCTCTGCTTTAAGAGGGACCACAGGAAGTATATGACTACTCTGCCATGTTGGCCCTGCCTCCTGATATCTCAGTGTCCAGCTTTTGCATGCAATGAGGCAATTGAAAGTACGATGGCTTGGATCAGGCACAACTTAGTTACCAAAGTGACATCTTTGGTTTTTGAGATTTTAAAGCAGTCTTTTGCAGACAGATATGGGGACAATTCTCTCCTGTTCAGGTCTGACTCTGGTCCAACCTCTTCATGGCTCTTCCCTGGTCTCCTGCATCCCTCGCTAGTCAATTTCTTCTCTGAAATCTTAATACTTTTTCTTTCCTGGTGGGGGTTTAAGTTCATAATTATAGATTGTCTTAATTTGCTCTCTAATTTATTCATTTGTCTGTAATTCTCCCTGATTAGGTTGTGAACAATCTGAGGGCAATGGGCACTCTTTCTGATGCTTATTTTATCTCTCCCATAGCATCCAGCACACTCTGGGCCCATGGTAAGTTCTCAGTACATTCTTCAGCAAAATGGCCTTGGCGAGGGCAGCGTGAGAAGGAGACTCAATAGGTTTGTGGTGTGACCAGAAGCCTCATTTTATATATACATATATATAATTTTATTTATTTTGTTGTTGTTGAGAATATTCACAGCAAAACATATACCAACTCAACAGTTTCTACATATACCATTTAGTGACATTAATTACAGTGGTTGTGCAACCATTTTTACCCTCCTTTTCTGAGTTGTTCCTCCTCCATTAATATAAATTCACTGCCCCCTAAGGTTCCTGTCTAATCTTTCAAGTTGCTGTTGTCAATTTGATCCAATATAGATAAGTTCTTAAAACAGCATAATGCTCAAGGCAGACAGTTTTTACTAGTTAAGCTAAACTGTTGTTTGGTTTTAAGAAGACTTAAGGGGATATTTTTGGCTTAAGGTTTAAAGACTATCTCAAGGCAATAGTTTCAGGGGTTTATCCAACCTTCATGGCTCCAGGAAGTCTGAAGTCCATGTAAATTCTGTTCTGCATTTCCCCCCTTTTGATCAGTATTCTTCTATGGAATTTTTTGTCAAAACGTTCAGTAATGGTAGCTGGACATCATCCAGTTCTGGTCTCATGGCAAAGGAGGCAGTTGTTCATGAAGTTAGAAGCCTCATTTGTAACAAGAACCCCCAAGTGGTTCAGGGCCACACAATGCAAAACACTGAACCAGAGTCTCAAAAATCCTAGGAGAGAGTTGATTGCCTAGTTTGGAACAGGCCATCCCTAATCTAATCAGTGCAGCCAGTTTTATTAGGCCCACCCTGGGAGAATTTTGAGTGATAGGCAGTTTTTAGGCAAGTAGGTATGGGCTGAGCTGACATTCCAGTAAGTGTCTATTACATTCCACTCCTTGCCTCCTGGCACACATACTCTTCTTCCCATACATTCAAAGCTAAAGCAGAAGCTGGAATCATGGGGACTTGAGCAGAGCTATAGCTACAGACACATTGCCTGAGACAGAGGTGGAGGTGGGGCAGGTTGAATGGTAAATGGACCCTAGTTTCTTTTTCCCTCTCATTCTCTCGTCTCATAGAGGTGTTACCCATTGGTTGAAACTAGCAAGAGGGCCTGGGAAACAGAGCCTGCAGGGTCGGCGCCCTGTGATTCAGAGAAGAGCAGGGAATGGGCAAGAAATAGATCTGAGAACAAACAGGCCTGAGATGGACACACTCCATTCTAGATTTAGCAATTATTAGCATTTTGCTGTAGTTGTTCCATTTATTGATATTATGTTTTGGCTAAAGTATTTTAGAGCAAATTATAGACATTATGATATTTTGTTCCTAAATACTTCAGTAGGCATCTCTAAAAAAAAGAACATTTTCTTACATAATCACAGTACCATTACTACATCCAAAAAAAAAAAAAAAATCCACAAAAATCAAACCAGTTGCCAACTCATGGCAACCTCATGTGTGCCAGAGTAGAACTGTTCTCCATGTGGTGTTCAATGGCTATAACCCTTCAGAAGTAGATTGCCAGGCCTTTCTTCCAAGGCACCCTTGGGTGTATTCAAACTGCCAAACCAAGCACTTAACTGTTTGTGCCATGCAGGGATTCCATTATTATACCAAGTAAAACTAATAATACTTCCTTCATATTATCTATTACCCCGTTTATATTCAAATTTCTCTATAGTCTCAAAAAATGTCTTTTGAGGATATTTAGATTCTGCCTAGTCAGGATCTAACCAGAGTCCACCTCTCTTATTTTGTTATGTCTCTTGCTCCTCCTGCCCTTAGTTTTTGTCATGCCATTGACCTGTTGAAGAGACTGGGTCAGTTTCCCTATAGAATGTTCCTCATTCTGAGTTTATCTGATTGCTTCCCTGTGGTATTGTACTGTTTGTTTCTCCATCTCCTCTGTCTCCTATAAACCTGAAGTTATATTTGGAGGGTTGATTGGACATACTTGAAGCATGTTGACATGGGTACTTCCCCAGTGGTACTGGACACTCTGTTTCATGTCTTATGGAGGCACAGTCTGGTTGTCTCACTCTTAGTGATGCTAAGTTTGGTGAGTGTTCAGGTAGTGATGGCTCAAACTGTCACTTGTAAAGGTACGTTTCCCCCTTGTGAAGTAGAGGGCCACTGAGGACAAGGGAGATCCCCGGTAAGATGTGTGAAATAAAATTTTTTAGTTAAAAATAGATATTTTACTTTTATTTCAAGAGGCTTTTCTTATCCCCAAACCTAAGAATTCTTGACCCAGAAGGAATCCTGCCTGTTTTTTGTACCCAAAGTTGCTAACTGACTTTCTTTACTGTTTGAAGAGCAGTCAATAGCAAAACCATTACCTCGTGATTTAATGAAAAAGACTCTAGGCTTACTTAATTTAAATTTCTAAAGGTCACATTGCTGCAGGTAGGTGGAGGGCCAAATTTTTAGCTGCCAGCGAGGCCAGAGACCACCTTTGTTGTTGTTAGGTGCCCTTGCGTTGGTTCTGATTCAGAGTGACCCTATGTACAACAGAACAAAACACTGCTTGGTCCTGCACCATCCTCATAATCGTTGCTATGCTTGAGCCTATCATTGTAGCCACCATATCAGTCCATCTTTTTGAGGGTCTTCCTCTCTTTCTTTGACCCTCTACTTTACCAAGCATGATGTCCTTCTCCAGAGACTGGTCCCTTCTGATAACATGTCCAAAATACGTGAGACAAAGTCTCGCCATCCTCACTTCTAAGGAATATTCTGCCTGTACTTCTTCCAAGACAGATTTGTTTGTTCTTCTGTCATTCCATGGTATATTCAATATTCTTTGTCAGCACCATAATTCAAAGGCATCAGTTCTTCTTTGGTCTTCCTTATTCATTGTCCAGCTTTCACGTGCATATGAGGCAATTGAAAGTACCATGGCTTGTGTCCGGTGTACCTCAGTCCTCAAAGTGACATCTTTGCTTAACACTTTAAAGAGATCTTTTGCAGCAGATTTGCCCAATGCAATACATTGTTTGATTTCTTGACAGAGGTGGTCACATGTAGAAAAAGTACACAAATCCTAAGCATACAGCTGGGTGGATTTCTATAAACCATGAACCAGCACCAAGAACAAGAATCAGAACATGACCAGCATCCCAAAACTCGCCCTGTGCCCTCTCCTAGCTACTACCCCACCTCCTGCAGAGTAATCACTATCCTAAACTTCTAACACCATAGATTAGTTGTGTCTTCTATTTTTGTCCAATTTGGTCCATGTGTGGGACTCTTCACCATGCTACAGTCATTGAGGCACATGGTAAATTTAACCATATTACCATACACTGTAGACAGGGTATTTGGTGGCAAACAACAGTGCAAAACTGTCCCTTTGTTTGTTGTTGTGGCGATATGTATGAATTTGTTTAAAAATTTGTTTATAATTCAAGTCCTGTACAGGATTGGCCCATGGGCCAAATCTGAAATCCAAGCCCAGGCTTGAACTCCTATGAGGTTTCTGGACACTTTTGGCTGAACGAAAAGAGACACCCTCAAATGAGCACAAGCAAAAAAAGATTATTAGAAGAACATGGGGAAGGCTCAAAGAATAAAAGACAGGAGGCTCAGACAGGTTTCATGAAGCCAGGGATGAGAATGTGGGCCACCATTAGCCATGGTGGGGCTCTCTGGACTCCACAGTTTCCCATTCCTCTCTCCTCTGTCTGCAGACCCTCTGCTTCATTGTGCATTGGGGGAACATGGTAGTTCCCATCTAGGTGATCCTCACCTCCATGCCCTATCTTGCTTACCTTGAGTCACTAACTTCCAATTCAAAATCCCAGGACAGAGAATCTGTTTGGCTCCATGTGGATCAGGCAGCCACCTCCAGCGGGAAACATGGGCGTTCATAAGGCACCAACCTGAGTTGGACTTAAGTCTTCAGGAAGATGGGAAGTTCTCAGATAGTAGTCTATGAACAAAGCATATTTATTTTTTCTGATTATAAAAATAATTTAGGGGCATTGAAGAATATTAGAAGAAACGTAAAAGTACAATTAAAAAATTAAAAATCTGCAATCCATCATCAAAGCGAGCCATGTTGTCTGCTTTCTTTGTCTTTGTTCCTTACGCACTTTTTTTCTTTTAAATAATATTGTGTTGAAAAGCAAAGATGTCACTTTGAGGACTAAGGTGCATCTGACCTAAGCCATGATATTTTTGGTCGCCTCATATGCATGCAAAAGCTGGACGATGAATGAGGATGACCAAAGAAGAGTTGATGCCTTTGAATTATGGGGTTGATGAAGAATATTGACTATACTGTGGACTGCCAGAAGAATGAACAAGTCTGTCTTGGAAGAAGTATGGCCAGAGTGCTCCTTGGAAGTGAGGATGTTGAGACTTTGTCTCATATACTTTGAACATGTTATCAGGAGAGACCAGTCCCTGGAGAAGGACATCATGCTTGGTAAGGCAGAGGATCAGTGAAAAAGTGGAAGACCCTTGAAGAGATGGATTGATGCAGTAGCTGCAGCAGTGGGCTCAAACATAACCATTGTGAGTATGGCACAGGACCAGGCAGTGTTTTGTTCTGTTGTACATAGGATCCGCTATGAGTCAGAACCAACTCAATGACACCTAACAACAACAACAATTGTGTTTTTGGTGAAGTTTTACACAGCAGTTTAGGTTCCCATTCAATAATTTCTACACAAGTTGTTCAGTGACATTGATTACAATGTTCACAATGGGTGAACATTCTAATTATTTCTGTTTTGGGTGTTCCGTTTCCATTAATCTATTTTCCTGGAACCTTACATTTTTATCTTTATTTTAAAGTAATTGTTGACCATTTGGTCTCATATAGGAGATTTTTTTTTTTTTTTTTTTTTTTGCTCTGACCTCAATTTTTCTTTTTCTTTTTTTATTGTCGTTTAAATGAAGTTTACATTTCAAGTTAGTCTTCCATACAAAAATTTATACATACATTGTTATGTGACCCTAATTACTCTCCCCATACTGTGACAGCACACTCCTTTTTTCCACCCTTGATTCCCCATGTCCATTCAACCAGCTCCTAACCCTCTCTGCCTTCCCATCTCACCTCTGGACAGAAGCTTCCCGTTTAGTCTCTTGAATCTACTTGAGCAGAGAGGCACACTCCTCACGAGTATTACTTTATGTCCCACAGTCCAGTCCAATCCCTGTCTGAAGAGTTGGCCTCAGAAATTGTTTTAGTTCTGGGCTGATAGAGAATCCGGGGGCCATGCTTTCTGGGGTTCCTCCAGTCTCAGTCAGACCATTAAGTCTGGTCTTACTAGAATTTGAGTTCTGCACCCCACCTTTCTGCTGCTCCATCAGGGACTCTGTGTTGTGTTCCCTGTCAGGGCAGTCATTGGTGGTAGCCAGGCACCATCTAGTTCTTCTGGTCTCAGGCTGATGAAGCCTCTGGTTTATGTGGCCCTTTCTGTCTCTTGGGCTAATACTTTCCTTGTGTCTTTGGTGTTCTTCATTCTACATATAGGAGATTTTTAAAATATTCATTATTTTTTGAGCCAATTTGTTATTTAGCTACAAGGTGACCTCAGAGATTAGTTTTGGTTCAAGGTTTGAAGAGTATCTTGGGGCAATAGTCTCAGGAGTCCTCCAGTCTCAACTAGTCCAGTAGGTCTGTTTTTTTTGTTTTTTGTTTGTTTTTTTTTAGAAATTTGAGGTTCTGTTTTATCCCATTCTGTCAGGGTCCCTCTATTGTGGCCCTGATCAGAACGGTCTGAAGTGGTAGCCAAGCACCATCTAGTTCTTCTGGTCTCAGGGTAGATGAGGCCCTGGTTTGTGTAGACCATTTGTCCTGTAGACTAGTTTCTTCTTTGAGTCCTTGGTTTTCTTCTTTGTCTTTTGCTCTGGATGAGTAGAGACCTACAGTGGTATCTTAGATGACTGCTTGCAAGCTTTTAAGACTTCAGACACTACTCACCAAAGTAGGAAGTAGAACATAACTTTATGAACTATATTATGCCAATTGACCAAGATGTCCCACGAGACTATGGTCCTAATCCCTACAAGGCTACTTAAAGCTCACCTGGGCTCCTGTCCTTCTGTTTGTTACTCTATTGTCCTCTATGACATCTTTATTTGGTTATGATTATGTTTGGCTGCTTATTATAGAAAACCCCAAATAACGACAGCTTAAAAATGATACACTTTCATTTCTCTCACTTTCAAGAAGTCTCTCACTTTCAGGAAGTGTATCATAAAAATGATACACATTAATTTCTCTCACTTTCAAGTAGCCATTTTTAGGGCTGCTGTTATGTTCCATGGTTTATGAGTCCCAGGCTCCTTCTATCTTGTTGCTCTGCCATGTGTGGCTTGCAGTCCCAAGGGCACCTCATAGTCAATATGGCTGCTTGAGCACCGGTCAGAACATCTATATTCTAGCCAGCAGGAAGGAAGAAGGGGAAAATACCACAATTCCTTTCCTTAAGGACACTGTAAAAATTGCACACACAACTTCCACCTATATCTCATAGGCCAAAACTTTGTCTATATCCACATATAGCTGCAAGGGAGGCTGGGACATACTAAACATACATTGAATAAAATTTAAGTATACAGCTTGATAACTTTGTGCATATGTATATACTTGAGTAACCACAGCCAGGATTAAGGTATAGAAAGATTTTCAGTGCCTTAACATCCTCGCTTGGGCCCACTCCCAGTTGATACCTCCCCTAAGGTAATCACTACCTTGACCTCTATTGCTATAGGTTGGTTTGCCTATTTTTGGACTTTGAATAAATTGAAACATTCAGCATGGAATCTTTTGTGTCTTGCTAATTTCACTCAGCCTGATGTCTGTGAGATTCATCTGTTTTGCTGCATGTAGCAATAGTTCTTTTTTTTTTTAAATTGCTCTGCAGTATTCCACCACAATTTATTTATTCATTTTCTTGCTGTTGAGATTTGGGTTGCTCCCAGTTTTTTGCTATTTTTAATAAAGCTGCTATGACCATTCTCTGGGTACATGTCTTTGGGTGGATATGTGTTTTTTTTTCCTTAGGTATTTTTCCAGGAGCAGAAGTGCTGAGTCTAGGTATGTAATCATATTTCAAATGGTCATGTATTCAGCTAAAAACCATAGGTTCTATGGTGGAAGAGTGGGAAAATGAATATTGGGGGATAACCAGCAATCCTTCCCATTGTGCCCCACTGTTTACACATGGAAGCCGAACTCCTTATCCTGGCATTCAAACATGTAGTTCTTAACAAATGGCTCTGTGCCTATCCCTATCTCTCCAACCTTAGCTCTCACTCTGCCCTTCCCTCTTCCAATTGCTCCAAATACTTTCCTGCCTCTGGGTCTTTTCTCACACTCTTCCATCTGCCTTGGATGCATCACTCCTCCTCCTCTTCCCCCACCTCCAATATTTTCCTCTGCTCATGGAAATCCTGTGCATCCTTCGAAGCTCAGCACAAATGTTACCACCTACACACAGTCTCCCCAACTCCCCCAAGTTGGGACCAATTTCTTTATACCATCTGCTTCTATGGTGTGTTGTACTTTGGCAACTTCACTGAGCACATTTGCCTTGCTATAATTAACTCATAGCATCCTAGAATCCTAGAATTGGAAGGGTCTTTAGAGGTCCTGAAAGACCACAGGAATTTGTCTAACTACTCCCAAGATGGTTGTTCTTGCATCTCATTGAGATCTCTAGGCCGTCACTTTTCCCTGTCAGTGCTCTCCTTTCTTCTTCTCTTTTCTTCCTAATCCATCATTTCAAAAATAAGAACTAATGCCCTAAACTCCCTTGCACCTCTGTCTTTCAAAGCATGTGTCTGGCAAAAACCCAAGTGTGGATTAATCCAACCATCTGCTTTCTCCTTGCTGACCCACAGAACAGAGTGTTATTGGGCAGACTGGATCCACTGTAAATTAACACTCAACCTCAGAGGGTCCCCAGCACTGCCCAGAATTCCCACCTATGTTTCTTTGGTCAATTCATGTTATTACTTTCTGCAGTAGCTCACTCTATTTTTGCTTTCATTTAAAAAATATTATGACACAATTTACATATAGTAAAATTTACCTTTTTTCACTTCTGTGAATTTTGACAGATGCATACAGTCATGCAACCACCATCACAATCAAGATACAGAAGAGTTCCATCACCCCAAAACTTATCCTGTGTCCCTTTGTGGTTAACCTATCCCCCTACTCCTAGCTCCTGCATCACTGGTATGTTTCTGTTCCTGATAGTTTTACCTTTTCCAGAATGTAAGATAAACGGAATCGTATAGTATGTAACCTCTTGAAACTGGCTTCTTTCACTGAGGATAATGCATTTGAGATTCATCCATGTTGTTGCATGTATCAGTAGTTCACTACTTTTTATGGCTGAGAAGTATTCTATTGTATAGTGTGCAACAGTGTGTTTATCCATTCATTGGTTGAATGACATTTGGGTGGTTCCTAGTTTTTGACAATTATAAATTAAACCACTTTAAACATTTTTGTACAGGTTTTTGTGGGAGTATAAATTTTCATTTCACTTGGGTAAATATCTAAGAGTGGGATTGCTGGGTCATATGTTTAACTTTTTAAGAAACTGCAAAACTGTTTTCCAAAGTGGTGGGACTATTTTGCATTCCCACCAGCAATGTATGAGAATTCCACTTGCTTCACATCCTCTCAAGCAGTTGCTAATGTCAGTTTTTTAAAAAAAAATTTTAGTCATTCTAATAGGTGTGTAGTGATATCTTCACTACTGATAAGTGGTAAATTACATTTCCCTAATGATCGATGTTGAGCATCTTTTCGTATGCTTATTTGCCATCCATATACCTTCTTTGGTTAAATGTTTTTTCAAATCTTTTGCTCATTAAAAAAATTTTTGTTATTTGTTTTCTTATTGAATTTTGAGAGTTCTTTATATATTGAGTTTTGAGAGTTCTTTATTCTGGTTTCAGATCCTTTATCAGCTATATGATATACAATTATTTTCTCCCAGTCATTGGCTTGTCTTTTCATTCTCTTAACAATGTCTTTTGAAGAGCAAAAGTTCTTAATTTTGATCAAGTCCAGTTTATCAATTTTTTCTTTTATGGATTGTGCTTTTGGTATCGTATCTAAGAAATCTTTGTCCAGTGCAAGACCTCAAAGGTTTTCTTCTATGTTTTGTTCTAAAAGTTGTATAGGTTTAGCTCTTACATTTAGATCTACGATCCCATCTTGAGTTAATTTTTGATTATGATGTGAGGTCAGTGACTTCATTTTTTAATTTGTTTATTTTTATGTAAGCAACACATGTACAAGGTTTGAAAAGTGTCTTAAAACAAAAAATAGCAGTCCCATGGTTTGTCCAACTCCATTTCACATTCCCACTCCTCTAAGTTTCCATGATAAACTCATTTTATTCTTCAGATATTTGCCTAGCTTATACTGCTACTACTTGACTTTAAACTTTAGACACTTTGTACTGACTTCTTACCATTGAAGATTAGGTTAGCTTTCTTATACCTTCACACATTCCTCCCACCAATTCTGCCATGATCCCAATATAGTTATATCACAATTTTGGCTAATTCAGTGTTTAGTGATTATGTTATTATGACTACATACATATTATTCACTGAAAAGCAAAATAGTATATTATGAATATATTTTTCTTAAACTTCTTTTGTCTTAAGTATTAATAATTTCTGTTTTTCCATTTGTTTGACTTTGTAAGTGCTGGCACTAAGTTATCTGTATGTTCTATGACAACACCCTACTATACCTCTCAACACAGTAAAAAAAAAATCAGGTAATCTATAAGTTTATCAGCTTTTTTTTTTTTTTTTTCTTCTTTGGTTCTTATCTGGACTGGTGCTCTAGGCCTGCAGCCCAGCTGTTGTCCTGGACTCTCTCTGCTCCAGGGAAGTCCCTTCACTTTTCCTCTATATTAAATCTCATTTTTGGGACATCATGCTTTCCTCTTTCTTGGTGGATTCCCTTGTCTTGGTGGAACACTTCCTCTCATAGTGTCCCAAGACATGAAGCATGGGAGGAAAATTTTCTGGAACTTGTATGACTAAAGGAGTCCCTGGGTGGCGCAAACAGTTAAGCATTTGACTACTAGTCTTTATTCTACTCTCACCCTTGTGTGAAAGTTTGGTTGCCATATAGAAATTTGTGATGGAAGTAATTTTTCCTCAAAAATTTAAAGTTGCTGCCCCACTAACATATAGTTTCACCCTTGGCTGTTGAGAAGTCTGAAGGCATTCTGTTTGCTGATTCTTTGTATGTGTCTTTTTTCCCCTCTCTGCAATCTCTTCATATCTTCTTTTTAATCCCTGGTGTTTTTACATGTCACTATGGTGAGCCCTGGGGTCCTGGTGGTGCAGTGGTTAAGCGTCTGGCTGCAAACCAAAAGGTCAGCAGTTTGAAACCACCAGCTGCTCCTTGGAAACGTGTGGGGCAGTTCTACTCTGTCCTGCAGGGTCGCTATGAGTCAGAATAGACTCCACGGCAAAAAGTATGGCTTTTTTTTTATGGTGAACCCTAGTATGGATCTTTTAGGTGAATCAAATTATGTCCTCCCAAAATATGTGATGTAAATCCTAACCTCTATACCTATGGTTATAATCCCATTTGGGAGTGGATTGTCTTTGGCATATTAATGAGGCAGGATTAGTGTAGGGTGTATCTTGACTCAATCTCTGTTGAGATATAAAAGAGATTAAACAAGGGAGCAGAGAGAGATGGGGTAAGACAGATGCCAAGACACATGGAGCTCTTCAAGGAACCCAGGAAGCAGATGCTGAAGAGACAAGGACCTTCCTCCAGAGCCGACAGAGAAAGAAAGACTTTCCGTAGAGCCGGTGCTCTGAATTCAGACTTCTAGCCCCCTAAACCATGAAAAAATAAATTTCTGTTTGTTAAAGTCATCTACTTGTGTATTTCTGTTATAGTGGCACTAGATAACTAAGACACTACCCATCCAGACTTTCACCCAAACCTTCTGTTTTTAATTTTTCTTCACACTCATGCTTTCAGAGGTACTTGGTACCTCCAGTTCCTGAGTGCTTCCCTCCCCACTTCCCACCTTTGCAAACAGTTGGCAGAGAGAGAGAAAAGCCAAATCACTTCTTGTTCATCTGTTTTCCAAATTCTGAAGTTCCATTGACATTTCTCACATGTTATTATCTCTCTCATTTTCTCATTGGCCTTGTAGGTTTTTCCCATTTTTTCCCATTTTTTTAAATTGGGGTAAATATATATGTAACAAAACATTTGCCATTTCAACATTCTTCACACGTACAGTTCAGTGACATTAACTTATGTTTATCTTGTTGTTCAACCATCACCCTGATCCATTCATAATTTTTCTGTCATCCTTAACAGAAGCTCAGTGTCCCCTAAGCACTGAGTCTTCCTTTCATCCTCCTTCCTATTCATCTCTGGTAATCACTAATAAACTTTCGTCTCCATACACTTGCCTGTTTTAGATATTTCATATAAGCGGGATCATACAATACTTCTCCTTTTGTGACTGATTTATTTCACTCCGCATAATGTTTTTAAGATTCATCCATGTTGTAGCATGTGTCAAAACTTCACTTCTTTTTATGGCTGAGTAACACATTTTGTTTATCCATTTACTGGTTGATGAGTATTTGAGTTGTTTCTACCTTTTGGCTATTGTGAATAGTGTTGCAGTGAACATTGGTGTATATGTTTCTGTTTGCACTCCTACTTTCCATTCTTTTGCATATATACCTAGGAATAGAATTGCTGGGTCATGTGATAGTTCTATGTTTAACTTTTTGAGAAACTGCCGAACTGTTTTCCACAGCAGTCCTACCATTTTAAAATCCCACCAGCAATGGATGAGGGTTCCAATTTCTCCACATCCTTGCCAACACCTATTGTTTTCCATTTTTTTTAATTGCACTTTAGATGAAGATTTACAGAGCAAATTAGTTTCTCATTAAACAATTAATACACGTATTGTTTTGTGACATTGGTGCCAATCCCACAACATGTCAACACTCTCCCCTTCTCGCCCTTGGGCTCCCCATTACCAGCTTTCCTGTCCCCTCCTGCCTTCTTGTCCTTGCCCCTAGGCTGGTGTGCCCATTTAGTCTTGTTTTGTTTCATGGGCCTGTCTAATATTTGGCTAAAGGGTGAACCTCAGGAGTGACTTCATTACTGAGCTATAAGGGTGTCCGGGGAACATACTCTTGGGGTTTCTCCAGTCTCTGTCAGACCAGTAAGTCTAGTCTTTTTTTTTGTGAGTTAGAATTTTGTTCTACATTTTTCTCCAGCTCTGTCTGGGACCCTCTATTGGGATCCTTATCAGAGCAGTCGGTGGTAGTAACTGGGTACCATCTAGCTGTGCTGGACTCAGTCTGGTGGAGGCTGTGATACTTGTGGTCCATTAGTCCCTTAGACTAATCTTTTGCTTGTGTCTTTGGTTTTCTTCATTCTCACTTGCTTCAGATGGGGTGGGACCAATGGAGTATCTTAGATGGCTGCTCACCAGCTTTTAAGACCTCAGACACTATGCACCAAAGTAGGATGTGGAACATTTTCTTTATAAACTATGTTATGCCAATTGAGCTAGATGTCCCCTGAGACCATGGTCCCCAGCCCTCAGCCCAGTAATTCAGTCTGGCAGGGAGTTTGTTTGTGTCTATGAAGCTTCCATAACCTTGCCTTGGTCAAGTTGTGCTGGCTTCCCCAGTATTGTGGTATCATGTACTGTTTTACCCTTTACCAAAGTTACCACTTATCTATTGTCTAGTTAGTGTTTTTCCCTCCCAATCACTCCCCTCCCTAGTAACGATCAATGATTGTTTCTTTCTGTGTGTAAACCTTTTCATGAGTTTTTATAATAGTGGTCTCATACAGTATTTGTCCTTTTGTGATTGACTTATTTCACTCAGCATAATGCCCTCCAGATGCATCCATGTTATGAGATGTTTTGCAGATTCATCATTGTTCTTTATCATTGCATAGTATTCCATTGTGTGTATGTACCATAGTTATCCATTCATCTGTTGATGGGCACTTAGGTTGTTTCCATCTTTTTGTTATTGTGAATAATGCTGCAGTGAACATGGGTGTGCATATGTCTGTTCATGTGATGGCTCTTATTTCTCTAGGTTATATTCCTAGGTGTGGGATTGCTAGATCATAGGGTATTTCTAGCTTTTTAAGTAAGTGCCATATTGTTTTCCAAAATGGTTGTACCATACTGCACTGCCACCAGCAGTGCATAAGAGTTCCAATCTCCCCACAGCCTCTCCAACATTTGTTATTTTCTGTTTTTTTGATTTGTGCCAGTAATGTCGGGGTGAGATGGTATCTCAATGTAGTGTTGATTTGCATTTCTCTAAAGGCTGGTGGGAAACCCTGGTGGCATAGTGGTTAAGAGCTATGGCTGCTAACCAAAAGGTCAGCAGTTCGAATCCACCAGGTGGTCCTTGGAAACCCTGTGGGGCAGTTCTACTCTGTCCTTTATGGTCATTATGAGTCATAATCGACTAGATGGCAAAGTATTTTTTTTTTTTTTTAGTGGCTAGTGATTGGGAGCATTTCCTCATGTGTCTGTTAGCCGCCTGAATGCCTCCTTTGGTGAAGTGTCTGTTCATAGCCTTTGCTCATTTTTAAATTGGATTATTTGTCTTTATGCTGTAGATTTTAGACATTAGAACTTTGTCAGATTTGTCATAGCCAAAAATGTTTTCCCAGTCTATAGGTTCTCTTTTTACTCTTTTGGTGAAGTCTTTCGATGAGCATAAGTGTTTAATTCTTAGAAGAACCCAGTTGTCTAGCTTATTTTCTGGTGTTTGTATATTGTTAGTTAAGGCTTGTCTCCTATTTATGCCCTATATTAGGGCCTCTAGCATTGACCCCATTTTTTCTTCTATGAGCTTTTTGGTTTTTGGTTTTACAGGTCTTTATTCCATTTTGAATTAGTTTTTGTGTATTATGTGAGGTATGGGTCCTGTTTTATTTTTTTGCAGATTGACATCCAGTTTTGCCAGCACCGTTTGTTAAAAAGACTGTCTTTTTTCTATTTAATGAACTCTGGGCCTTTGTTGAAGATCAGGCGACCATAAGTGGATGGGTTTACATCTGGGTTCTTGATTCTGTTCCATTGTTCAATGCGTCTGTCATACCAGTACCAGGCTGTTTTGACTACTGTAGTTGTATACTAGGTTCTGAGGTCAGGTAGTGTGAGTCCTCCTACTTTATTCTTCTTCTTCAATAGTGCTTTACTTATCCGAGGCCTTTTTCCTTTCTGTATAAAGTTAATGATGAGTTTTTCCATCTCATTAAAGAATGCTGTTGGTATTTGGATTGGGATTACATTGTATTTGTAAATTGCTTTGGGTAGACTTGACATTTTCACAATGTTGAGTCTACTTATCCATGAGCATGATATGTTTTTCCATTTATGTAGGTCTCTTGGTTTCTTGCAGTAGTGTTTTGTAGTTTTCTTTGTATAGGTCTTTTACGTCCCTGATTAGATTTATTCCCAAGTATTTTTATTTTTTTAGGGGCTATTATAAATGGTATTGAATTCCTGATTTCCTTTTGGTAGTTCTCTTTATTGGCATATAGGAATCCAACTGATTTTTGTATGTTTATCTTGCATCCTGCTACTCTGCTGAATCTTTCTATTAGTTACAGTAGTTTTCTTATGGAGTCCTTTGGGTTCTCTGTGTGTAGTACCATATCATTGGCAAATAGGGATAGTTTTGCTTCTTCCTTACCAATTTGAATGCTCTTTATTTCTTTTTCTTGCCTTATTGCTCTAGCTAGGACTTCCAGCACAATGTTAAATAGGAGTGGTGAAAATAGGCATCCTCGTCTTTTTCCTGCTCTCAGGGGGAATGTTTTCAGCCTTTCTCCATTACAAATGATGTTGATTGTTGGTTTTGCATAGATGCCCTTTATTATGTTGAGGAATTTCCCTTCTATATCTATTTTATTGAGAGTTTTTATCAGGAATGGGTGTTGGACTTTATTGAATGCCTTTTCTGCATTGATTGAGATGATCATGCGATTCTTTTTTTGTTATTTATGTGGTGGACTCCATTGATTTCCTAATGTTGAAACATCCTTGCATACTTGGTATGAATTCCACTTGGTCGTGGTGTATTATTTTTTTGATATGCTGAATTCTATTGGCTAGAATTTTGTTGAGGATTTTTGCCTCTATATTCATGAGAGATATTGGTCTGCAATTTTCTTTTTTTGTGGTGTTTTTACCTGCTTTTGGTGTCAGGGTTATGCTGGCTTCATAGAATGAATTTGGAAGTATCCCTTCCCTTTCTATGTTCTGAAATAGTTTGAGTAGTACTAGTGCAAGCTCTTCTCTGAATGTTTGGTAGAATTCTCCAGTTAAGCCATCTGGCCCAGGGCTTTTTTTGTTGGGAGGTTTTGTTATGGGTCTGTTCAGATTTTCTGTCTCAGTTTGTGTTAGTTTAGGTAGGTAGTATATTTCTAGAAATGTGTCCATTTCCTCTAGGTTTTCAAATTTGTTGGAGTATAGTTTTTTATAGTACTCTGTTATAATCCATTTTATTTCAGTTGGGTCTGTTGTTATGTCCCCCATTTCAGTTCTTATTTGGGTTATTTGCTTCATCTCCTGTTTTTCTTTTGTCAGTTTGGCCAATGGTTTGTCGATTTTGTTGATGCTTTCAAAGAACCAGCTTTTGGTTTTGTTAATTCTTTCTATTGTTTTTCTATTTCCTATTTCATTTATTCTGTTCTGATCTTTATTATTTCCTTTCTTCTGGTGGCTGTGAGCTTCTTTTGCTGTTTTCTTTCTATTTGTTTGAGTTGTATAGCTAATGTTTTGATTTTATGCCTTTCTTCTTTTTTTGATGTGTGCATTGATTGCTATAAATTGACCTCTGAGCACTGCCTTTACTGTGTCTCAAAGGTTTTGGTATGATGTGTTTTCATTCTCATTTGATTCTAGGAGTTTTTTGATTCCATTTTTGATTTCTTCTATTACCCAGTGATTTTGAAGCAAGGTGTTGTTCAATTTCCCCGTATTTGATTTTTTTCTTGCTTTTCCTGCTATTTCTACTTTTATGGCATTGTGATCAGAGAAGATGCTTTATATTATCTCAGTGTTTTGGATTTTGTTGAGAGTTGCTTTGTGGCCTAAGATGTGGTCTGTTCTGGAGAACCTTCCATGTGCATTGAGAAAAGAATGTGTACTTTGCTGCTGTTGAGTGGAGTGTTCTGTGTATGTCTATGAGGTCAAGTTGGTTGATTGTGGTCTTTAGATCTTCTGTATCTTTGTATCTTTGTTGAGTTTCTTTCTAGATGTTCTGTCCTTTACTATTATTGTGGAACTGTCAATTTCTCTTTTCAATGTTGTTAGAGTGTATTTTATGTATTTTGGAGCCCTGTCATTGGGGGCGTACATATTTATTATGGTTATGTCCTTATGGTGGTTTGTCCCTTTAATCATTATATAGTGTCCTTCTTTGTCCTTTATGGTGGATTTTGTTTTAAAATCTATTTTACCTGAGATTCCCACTCCTGCTCTTTTTTAGTAGCTGTTTGCTTGATATATTTTTTCCATCCTTTGATTTTTAATATATTTATGTCTTTATTTCTAAGGTGTGTCTCTTGTACACAGCATATTGATGAGTCCTGTTTTTTAAATCCGTTCTGTCACTCTCTGTGTCTTTATGGGTGTATTTAAGCTGTTTCTGTTCAGTGTGATTATTGATAGGTGTGAGTTTTCTGCTGTCATTTTGTAGTGCTTTTTTTGTGGTGCTGACGTTTTCTTTGTTCCTCTTACTCTTCTGTGCTGAATTCCTTTTGTTTGTGGATTTTGTTTCGTTTCTTTCGTTTTTGTAGATTTTGTGTTTACTGAGACTACATGTTTTTCTTATTTTGATGAGTAGGTTTGTTAACTTTCTTTGTGGTTACCTTGAAATTTACCCCTACCTCCCTAAGTTTAAACCAGTTTTTTATCACTTGATATCGCCTTGACTTCCTCTCCATTTGAAAGTTCTATACCTACACCATTTATTCCCTCTTTTATTGTTCTGACATTGTTGTCATTTACAGATTAACTTCTCTGGTTACCTGTTGTAAATATTTTAGTTTTGTTTTGTCCTTGAGAGTTCATTACCTAGGTTGGTATCCGGCTGCCTTAGTTATCTAGTGCTGCTGCAACAGAAATACCACAAGTGGATGGCTTCAACAAACAGAAGTTTATTCTCTTACGGTCTAGTAGGCTAGAAGTCCAAATTCAGGGCATCAGCTTCAGGGGAAGGCTTTGTCTCTCTGTCAGCTCTGGAGGAAGTTCCTTGTCATCAATCTTCCCTTGGACTAGGAGCTTCTCAGTGCAGGGACCCTGGGTCCAAGGATGCGCTATTCTCCTGGCTCTTGTTTCTTGGTGGTATGGGGTCCCCCTGTCTCTCTGCTCACTTCTCTCTTTTATATCTCAAAAGAGATTGGCTTAACACACAACCCAGTCCTGTAGATTGAGTCCCACCCCATCAACATAACTACCGCTAATACCATCTCATCAACATCATAGTGATAGAATTTACAACAAGTAGGAATCACATCAGATGATAAAATGGTGGATAATCACACAATACTGGGAATCATAGCCTAGCCAAGTTGACAGATATTTTTTGGGGACACAATTCAATCCATGACACTGGTTGATGCTGTCTTTTGTCTTAGATTCAGGTTGTTGTCTGATATTGTTGATTCTATAACCAAAGGACTCCTTTTAATAATTCTTGTAAGTTTGGTTTGGTTTTTACATATACCTTTAACTTCTGTTTATCTGGAAATGTCCTAATTTTGCCATCATATATAAGCGAGAGTTTTGCGAGATATATTATTCTTTGGTTGGCAGTTTATTTCTTTCAAGGTTTTATATATGTCATCCTATTGCCTTCTTGCCTGCATGGTTTCTGCCAATTAATCAGAGCTCAGTTTTACTGTTTCTCCCCTGTATGTGACTTTTCATTTTTCTTGAGCTGCTCTCTGGATTCTTTCTTTGTCCTTGGTTTTAGCAAGTGTGATTATGTCTTGGTGTTTTTCTTTTGGGGTCTATTCTATACGGGGTTCATTGAGCTTCTTGGATGGTTGGCTTTTTGTCTTTCATGATATTAGGGAAGTTTTCTGTCAGCAAATCTTCAATGATCCTCTCTGTGTTTTCCATTTTCTCCCCCTCTTCGAGAATTCCGATTTCCAAGCACATTTTTGCTTTTGATTGTACCCCACATCGTTTTCAGGGTTTCTTCATTTTTCTTCATTCTTTTCTCTGATTTTTCCTCAAAGTAGTATCCAAGAATTTGTCTTTAATTTCACTTATTCTGTCTTCCATTGTTTCAAATTTGCTCCTAAAACCTTCTATTGCACTGTCCGTTTCTGAAATATTGTTGTTTATGTTTTGTATTTCTAATTGCTTTTTTTGTATGATTTAGAGTTGTTTATTTATTTTGACATTTTGTTCCTATATTATTTTCCCGAATTCTTCCATTTTTTTGGTCTGTATTTTCCATAATTTTGTTTGTATTTTCCATGATTTTGTCTATTTTTTCCTTATTTTTGTCTGCATTTTCCTTCATCTCTTGGAGAACCCTGAATATTAGAGTTTTGAATTCCTGATCAGGTAGTTCCAGTGCCTTTTCTTCTACTGGAAGATCATTCGGTGTTTTATTTTGGTTGCTTTCTCAAACTATCTAGACTTTTTAAAAAAATGTTTTGATATTGTCTGCTGTCTCCAGGACATTCAGGAATTATTTTCTCCATTTATTAATTGTAGATTTGTTTGTTTCATCCTGCTTTTTTGTTTTATTTGGTTTTTGATGTTACGTTTTTGACATTCATCCAAAATTGTAGTTTTTTCATTCTTTTTGCTGTATAGTATTTTATAGTGGTTGTAGTGTGTGAACATGCAACAGTATATTTATCCATTCTATTGTCAGTGAGCATAGGAGCCCTGATGGCACAGTGGTTAAGCGCTCAGCTGCTAGCCAAAAGGTCAGCAGTTCAAACTCACCAGCTACTCCATGGGAGAAAGATATGGTAGTTTGTTTTTGTAAAGATTACAGCCTTAGAAACTGTATGGGGCAATTCTACTCTGTCCTTTAGGGTTGCTATAAGTCAGAGTTGACTCCATGGCAATGGGTTTGGTTTTGGTATTGTCAGCATTTTGGTGTTTCCAAATTTTAGCTATTATGAAGAGTGGTTTGAATATTTTTATATGTGTATTTTGGTAGATACATGCACTCTTTTGTTTTTAATCAGCCATATTCAAGAGGAAGGTACTACAATAGCATTTTCAGACTTCTCTTTGATGAAATCTCAGATCCCCATCACCTTCTTACTCTCAGCAAAGGACCTTAAGTCCTGCTCATAGAGCAAACAGAAGCCTTCAAATGAGCACACCCTCCCCAATGCCATGTCTGCTTGTACCCTCCTCTGCTTGCTCCCTTTCCTCTCGAAGACCAACCATCTCTTCTTAGGAATGTACTACTGTCCATTCTCCTGATTGCCTCTCCACCACTCTGACCTGGCTTCCTCTCATTATGCCACCAAGACGGCTCTTGCTAAAGTCACTGACAGCCTTTTGGTTGCTAATTACTGCATTTGACATTTTCTGTGATTGTCTTCATCTCAAAATTCTCTCTTTCTCTATCTTTGTAAAACCACACTTTCTGAGTTTTCCTCTTCTTTGCTCATCCTCCTTTGCAAACCCACTCTCCTCTCCACAGTGCTTAAATGTGGTAGTTACTCAAGTCTCTGTCTCTTTTTACTTGCACTCATCTCACTTCATCCCACCCGTAGTGTCAGTGCTTTCCTAAAGCATGGCCTCCAGACCTCTATCCCCTGTCTGCCCTCCCTCTGAGCCCCGCTGTGCATGCAACAAAAAAGGTATAAGACACACTGAAAACAAATAGCAAAATGGCAGAAGTAAGTCCTACCTTATTGGTGATTACTTTAAGTGTAAGTGGATTAACTCTTCAATCAAAAGGCAGAGAGTGGCAGAATGGATTAAAAAAATGATACATTACATGCTGTCTATATGTGTTAAGAGACACATCTTAGACCCAAAGACACAAATAAGTTGATAGTGAAAGGGTGGAAAATGAATTCCATGCAAATAGTAACCAAAGGAGAGCTGGGGTGGCTATATTAATATTAGACAAAATGAACTTTAAAAAACTGTTACAAGAGACAAAGAAGGACATTATATAACGATAAAAGGATCAATTCATCAAAAAGAAATAACAATTATAAACACACATGCACCTAACAATAGAGCCACAAAACATATGAAGCAAATATTGATAGAACTGAGAGAAATGATAGACAATTCTACAATGATAGCTAGAGACTTTAATACACCACTTTCAATAATGGATAGAACAATCAGATAGAAGATCAATAAGGAACAGAAGACTTGAGCAACACTATAAACCAACTAGACCTAACAGACATATATAGAACATTCCACCCAACAACAGTAGAATGCACATTATTCTCCAGTGCAAATGAGTAGTTTTCCAGGAAAGACCATATATTAGGTCACAAAACAAGTCTCAATAAATTTAAAAAGATTTACATCATATAAAGTATCTTCTCTGACCACAATGGAATGAAACTACAAATCAATAACAGAAGGAAAAATAGAAAATTCACAAATATCTGGAAATTAAAGAACATACTATTAAGCAACCAACGGGTCAAAGAAGAAAATCACAAAAGAAATGAGAACATACTTAGAGATGAATAAAAATTAAAGCACAATATACTAAAAGTTATGAGCTACAGTGAAGCCAGTGCTCAGAGGGAAATTTATAGCTATAAATGCCTACATTAAAAAAGAATGATCTGAAGTCAATAACCTAACTTGAGGAACTAGAAAAAGAAGGGCAAAAAAAGCCCAAAGCTAGTAGAAGGAAGGAAATAATAATAAAGATCAGAGAGGGATAAATGAAATAGAGAATAGAAAAACAATAGAGAGAATCAACAAACTAGAAGTTGGATCTTTGAAAATATCAATAAAATTAACAAACCTTTAGCTAGACTGACAAAAAAAAGAGAACATGCAAAAAATAAAATCAGAAATTAATGTGGGAACATTACTACCAATCATACAAAAATAAAAAGGAATACAGGAGAATACTATCAACAATTTTATGTCAACAAATAGATAATCTAGATGAAATGGACAAATTTCTAGAAGAATACAAATTACCTAAATTGACTCAAGCAGAAATAGAAAATCTAAATAGACCTATAGCAAGTCAGAAGACTGTCAATAATCAAAAAATTCCCAACAAAGAAACATCCAGGACCAAATGTCTTCTCTGTGAATTCTACTGAACATTTAAAGAAGAATTAACACCAATACTTTTCAAACTTAAAAAAAAAAAGAAAAGAAGGAAACACTTCTTAACTTACTAACGCTATATAAAGACACCATAAGAAAAGAAAATTACAGATCAATATCCCTTATGAATATAGATGCAAAAATCCTCAACAAAATTTTAGCAAATCAAATCCAAGAGCATATTAAGAAGATTATACACTGTGACCAAGTAGGATTTATCTCAAGAGCAAGGGTTGTTCAACATAAGAAAATCAATTGATGTATACACCATGTTAATATAATGAAGGAAATACACATACATGCGCACACACACACACACGCAACCATCTCAATTGATGCAAAAAAAAAATTTGATAAAATACAACAGCCTTTTATGATAAAAACTCTCAGCAAACTAGTATAAAGGAAGTTCCTCAGCATGATGAAGGGTATTCACAAAAAACCCACAGTAAACCCTGGTGGTGTAGTGGTTAAGTGCTACAGCTGCTAACCAAAGAGTTGGCTGTTCAAATCCAACAGGCACTCCTTGGAAACTCTATGGGGCAGTTCTACTCTGTCCTGTAGGGTTGCTATGAGTCAGAATCAACTCAACGGTAATAGGTTTTTTTTTTTTTTTTTAACATCATGCTCAGGGAAAGATTACCCAATAAACAGGTACACACGAGCTTAATTGTCCTTATTTACTAATCTGTGGTGCACAATTTCACCTGTTTTTCACCACATCAAAGATGTGGTAATACCCTTGTGAAATTGTGCACCACAGATTAGTAAGTGAACACAATTAAGCCCATGAGTACTTTGCTTACTGTTTAATCTGCCCCGATCATGCTCAATGATAAAAGACTGGAAGCTTTCCCCCTAAGATCAGGAACAAGATAAGGTTGTTGACGTTCACCACTCCTATTCATTGTCGTACTGGAGGTTCTAGTCAGGACAACTAGGCAAGAAAATGAAACAAAGGACATTCATATTGGAAAGGAAGAATTAAAACTATATTCCCAGTTGACATGATCTTTTATACTGAACAGCTTAAGTAATCCACAAAAAAAACTCCCAAAACTATTAGAGTTAATAAACATGTTCTGCAAGGTTGTAAGATATAAAATCAATTGTATTTTTATACACTGTCAATAAGAAATCTGAAAATGAAATCAAGAAACAATTCTTTTAGCAATAGCATCAAAAAGTAAAATATTTAGGAATAAATTTTGTACACTGAAAACTACAAAACATCATTGAAAGACGTTAAAGAAGACGTTCATAAAGGGAAAGACATCTGTGTTCATGGATTGGAAGACATAATATTGTTATGATGGCAATATTGCCCAAGTTGATCTACAGATTCAGTGAAATCCCTATCAAAATCCCATCTGGCTTCTTTGCAGAAATTGGCAAGCTGACCTTAAAAAAAAAGAAAAAGAAAAAGGCTGGAAGGCTCATGCTTCCTAATCTGAAAACTTATTACATAGCAAAATTAATCAAACAGTGTAGTACTGGCATAAAGATAATAGAGATCAATGGGATAGAATTGAGAACAAAGAAATAAACCCGTATGTTTATGGTCAGTTGATTTTCAACAGTGATGCCAAGACAACTCAATGGGCAAATAGTCTTTTCAACAAATGGTGCTGGGACAACTGAATCTCCACATGCAGAAGAATGAAGTTGACTCATACCTCACACCACAAACAAAAATTAACTCAAAATATATCAGAGACCTGTCTTGCCTCAACAGCACATATACAAAATGTATCAAAGACTTAAATATGAGCTAAATCTATAAAAATCTTAGAAAGAAAGCTGTAAATCTTCTTGACCTTATATTAGACAAATGTTCTTAGCTATGACATTTAAAGCAAAAGGAACAGCAACAACAACAAAAGAAATATAATAGGAGAAAATATTTGCAAATCATATATCTGATAAAGGACTTGTATCTCTATATAAAGAACTCTTACAATTCAATAATAAAAAGACAATCTAATTAAAAACGGGCAAAGGATGTGAATAGACAGTTCTCTAAGGAAGACATACAACTGGTCAAAATGCACTTGGTTGGCATCATTAGTTATCAGGGAAATGTAAATCAAACCCATAACCACAATGAGATACCACTTCACACCCACTAGGATGGCTAGAATAAAAAAGATGGACGATAGTGTTAGGGAGGATGTAGAAAAACTGAAACCCTCATACATTGCTGGTGGCAATGTAAAATGGTGTAGCTGCTTTGGAAGACAGTCTGGCAGATCCTCAAATGATTAAACATAGAATTACCATATGACCCAACAATTCTACTTCTAGGTATATAGCCAAAAGATTTGAAAACAACTTGTACAGACAAAAACTTGTACATGAACGTTCATAGCAGCACTATTCACAATAGCTAAAAAGTGGAACCAGCACATCAACTGAAGGATGAATAGATAAACTAAATGTGGTATATCCATACAGTGGAATATTATACAGCCATAAAAAAGTAATGAAGTACTAGTACATGCTACAGCACAGAAACATTATGCTGCATGAAGGACGCCAGTCACAAAAGGGCACACACGTATTTTATGATTCCATTTGTATGAAACGTCAAATTCATACAGGCAGAAATCAGATTAGTAGTTGCCAGGAACTGCAGGAGTTGAGGTGAAATGAGAGGTGACTGCTAAAGTGTGTGGGTTTCTTTTTGGGGTGATAAAAGTATTCTAAAATTAACCGTGGTGATGGTTGCAAAACTCCATGAATATACTAAACACCATTGAATTGTAAAACTCCATGAATACACTAAACACTTGAAATGGGTGAAATTTATGATAGTGGATTATTTCTCAAAGCAATGTCCATGCACTACCTACTGCAGAATCCTGGTGGGGGTGAGGTGTGGGTGGGGATGGAAGTGAGGAGGGAAGCAGGGTGCACAGGAAAATGCATATTCCCAGGCCTCACCCCAGACTTCTTGAAACGGAGTGACTGGGGCTGGGGCCTAGGGATCTGCACTGTTCCAGCATCCCCAGGTGACTCCTATACCCAGGGGTTAGCAAATAGCCCAAAAAAGAAAATGTTACAGAGATAGTATATAGCTGGCCAGCCTAAAATATTTACTATCTGACCCTTTACAGAAAAAAAAAATGGCTGACTTCTGCGAATGGCGGACTAACTTTAAAGTTTGGGATCCACTGCAGTCTACTAGCAGGAGAAAGCTCTGGCAGTCTGCTTCCATAAAGATCACAGCCTTGGAAACCCTATGGGGCAGTTTTACTCTGTCCTATAGGGTCACTATGAGTCGGAATTGACTCAGCAGCAGCGGGTTTGGTGGTCTACAGAATGCTGCCTCCAGGCTCTATCCACACCTCACCAACTGTTCTGGAAAGGCAGAGATTGGCTAAAACAGTTCCACCTCTACCCCTGTGTCCTCCTTGCTAAAATGCCCACTATTCCTCCTCTTTTGTTTAAGTCCTTGTTGCCTAAGCTCTTTGGAGAAATCTTCCTTAAGCCCAGAAATTTCCAAATTTCATCATTTGTTTCACCCCCCACGATTTCTGTCATATCCATGAACCATCTGACTAGCTTGAATATTCGGGTTATATTTTTCAGGACCTTCATTTGCTAATGTAGCATGACTCAAAATGAGAAGAAATAACTGCAAACATCCATTAACAGGAATGTGGAATGTACAAAGTATGAATCTAGGAAAATTGGAAGGCGTCAAAAATGAAATGGAATGCATAAAGATTGATATTCTAGGCGTTAGTGAGCTGAAATGGACTGGCATGGACTATTTTGAATCAGACGATCATATGGTCTACTATGCTGGGAATGACAAATTGAAGAGGAGTAGTGTCGTGTTCATCATCAAAAAGAACATTTCAAGATCTATCCTGAAGTACAATGCTGTCAATGATAGGATAATATCCATATGCCTACAAGGAAGACCAGTTAATATGACTATTATCAAATATATGCACCAACCACTAAGGCAAAAGATGAAGAAATTGAAGATTTTTACCAATTTCTGCAGTCTGAAATTGATCAAACATACAATCAAGATGCATTGATAGTTACTGGCCATTGGAATGGGAAAGTTGGAAACAAAGAAGGATCAGTAATTGGAAAATATGGCCTTGGTGATAGAAATGACACCGGCAATCAAATGACAGAATTTTGCAAGACCAACAACTTCTTCATTGCAAACACCTTTTTTCAATAGCATAAACTGTGACTATACATGTGGACCTCGCCAGATGGAATAGACAGGAATCAAATCGACTGCATCTGTGGAAAGAGACGATGGAAAAGCTCAATATCATCAGTCAGAACAAGGCCAGGGGCTGACTGCGGAACAGACCATCAATTGCTCATACCTAAGTTCAAGTTGAAGTTGAAGAAAATCAGAACAAGTCCACGAGAGTCAAAGTATGACCTTGAGTATATTCCACCTGAATTTAGAGACCATCTCAAGAATAGATTTGACGCATTTAACACTAATGACCGAAGACCAGATGAGTCGTGGAATGATATCAAGGACATCATACATGAGTAAAGCAAGAGGTCATTAAAAAGACAGGAAAGAAAGAAAAGACCAAAATGGATGTCAGAAGAGACTCTGAAACTTGCCATTGAACGTAGAGTAGCAAAAGCGAAGGAAGAAATGATGAAATAAAAGAGCTGAACAGAAGATTTCAAAGGGCGCCTCAAGAAGACAAAGTAAAGTATTATAATGAAATGTGCAAAGACCTGGAGCTAGAAAACCAAAAGGGAAGAACACGCTCGGCATTTCTCAAACTTAAAGAACTGAAGAAACAAATCAAGGCTTGAGTTGCAATATTGAAGGATTCTATGGGGAAAACACTAAATGACACAGGAAGCATCAAAAGAAGATGGAAAGAATACAGAGTCACTGCATCAAAAAGAATTGGTTTGTCATTCATCCATTTCAGGAGGTAGCATATGATCAAGAACTGATGGTATTGAAGGAGGAAGTCCAAGCTGCACTGAAGGCATTGGTGAAAAACAAGCCTCCAGGAATTGACAGAACACCAACTGAGATGTTTCAATAAACAGATGCAGCCCTGGAGGTGTTCACCTGTCTATGCCAAGAAATTTGGAAGACAGCTATCTGGCCAGCCGACTGGAAGAGATCCATATTTGTGCCAGTTTCAAAGAAAGGTGATCCAACAGAATGCGGAAATTATCGAACAGTATAATTAATATCACAAGCAAGTAAAATTTTACTGAAATTAAAGTGTTGAAAAGCAAAGATGTCACTTTAAGGACTGAGGTGTGCCGGATCCAAGCCATGGTACTTTCAATAGCCTCATATCTATGCAAAAGCTGGATAATGAATAAGGAAGACCAAAGAAGAATTTATACCTTCAAATTATGGTGTTGGTGAAGAATATTGAATATACCATGGACTGCCAGAGGAACAAACACATCTGTCTTGGAAGAAGTACAGCTAGAGTCCTCCTTGGAAATGAGGATGGTGAGACTTTGTCTCACGTACTTTGGACATGTTATCAGGAGGGACCAGTCCCTGAAAAAGGACATCATGCTTGGTAAGGTAGAAGGTCAGTGAAAAAGAGGAAGACCCTCAACGAGATGGACTGACACAGTGGCTGCAACAATGGGCTCAAACATAACAGCGATTGTGAGGCTGGCACAGGACCAGGCAGTGTTTTGTTCTGTTGTACATAGGGTCACTATGAGTTCAAACCGACTGGATGGCACCTAACAACAATAACGTTTTGTTATATTTGATTCGGAACTTTTCAAATCAATAAAGCACTAGGCTATAATTGAAGCCCTGGGTGGTGCAAATGGTTAACGTGCTTGGCTGCTAACCAAAAGGTTGTAGGCTTGAGTCCACCCAGAAGTGCCCTTGAAGAAAGGCTTGGCCATCTACTTCCATAAAGATTACAGTCATTGAAACCCTATGGAGCAGTTCTACTCTGACACAGATGGGGATGCCGTGAGTTGGAGTGAACTGGCGACAACTGGTTTATAGTTGAAGCCACTTTCATGCCTCCCTTTGGTCCCATGTTCCCCTCTGTGTCCCTACCGGTAACCTCCATCCTGAGATTAGTGTGAATCCTTGTCATCCATTGTTATACTTTTATTATTCATGTCTACATCTCTAAATTGTATATATCATTTTGCATGTTTTAAACTTTACATAATTATTATTATACTGAATCTATAATTCTGCAACTTGCTTTTTTCATTCAACATTGTGTTTCTGTGCTTCACCCACACAGATAAGTGCATTCTGGTTTATCCTTTCAAGCTGGGTAGAGGATTCCATTGTTTGAATGCACCACAGGGTATTACTCTACTCTGTCTTGGAGGGACACTGGGGCAGTTTTCTTACACCTAGTCCCACCATTACTAACAGCACTGCTGTGAATATCCTTGTGTGTGCCTCTGGGTGCCCTGGGGCAAGAGTTTCTCCAGGAGGGTAGTAGGGCATCAGCAAGCTTTACCAGGTAACGCCAGACTGTTTCCCACTATATCAGCCATGTGGCTCTCACCCACCCCTAGTGATGTTGGTCTTCCCCACTGGAGGGGGTGAAGGGGTAGCTCATCATGGTTTGAATTGATTGTTCCCTGAACACCAGTGGGGCTGAGCACCCTTCCACTTTTTAGTTAATTCGTCATTCAAGGTTCCCTTTCTGTGAAATGTGCTAATCCCTGTTACCCATTTCCTCTACATTTTTTTCTTATGATTTGCAGCAATTCTTTATGCCTCTTGTTTCTAGATGGTGTCTAAGGGCATTGCTTGCTCATGTTCTTGCTCCTCCTGACTGCAGCTGTTCAGGTAGTGTCAGCAGCAGTTCTACACTGCAAAGTGGATCCTGGCCCTTAGCGGGAGCATCTTAGTGGGGTCAGAGCTCGTCCTCCAGATTCGGGAGCGCGGCCCCGCGTGGCCACCAGGGGGCGGAGCCGCTCCACCACTGCTCGGAGAGGGAGCCCGAGGGAAAGCCTTTTGCAGCCTGCAGCCAAAGGGGCGTGCAGGGCCAGGCAGGCGGCAGGAGGAGGCACTCCTGGTCCACAGGCGGGGAAGTGGCCGGGACAGCGGATTTGTAGCAAGAAAAGGGGCTAAGGGAGCGTTGCTCACGCAGAGTAAGACCCTGGGACAGTGATGGAATTGGGTGACAGTGAGTGAGCTGCCCTTACTACCTGGGCTGTGCCCCCAGCATGCCCTTGGCCCGCCATCCTGGGCAGCCCTAGGGCTTGCTGGGGTGTGGTTATGTCAGTGGTCCAAAGGGAACAGTCATTCCTTACCGGAAGGCTGGGGCCAGAACATCCCCACAAGGTCCAGTTCCATTTTCCAGATGCCTCTTGGGTTTTCCTGTTCTTACTCACGCTAATTTCAAATGAACCAAAGAGCAATCTGGGAGACATGACAACCCCCCCCCCCCAGTGGTCCTGATGTAATTAGCGGTCTTTGGGCCTGGAGGCCTGGCTCTCCACTCAGTTCCAACATCCTGCTGGCAGCCGCTCCTGTCTGGCTGGCAGTGGGTGCAGGCTGCCCTCGGGCTGGCGTCTGGCACGGGAGCCAGCAGGGGTGAAGCCCCAGTGGCCAGGAGAGCCTGGGCTTGGTTTCTCTGAGTGGAGAGCCAGGACTGCGGTGCAGAGCGGCAAGCCCCCACGAGCCTGAGGGGTTGCCTGCCTGACTTGGCTCTCGGGAGGTGGGCATACGAGTAGTGCACAACTCTGCTGTGGGCAGGTCTGGTGTGAATCCCCACCCCAGTGTGCTATCAGCTCCACCACCTGGGACAAGCATCTGGTTTCCTGTCTCTAAAATGGGAACAATCATAATAGCATCAGCCTCCTAGGCAAGGCTAGGCTGTAGTGCCTGGTGTTTGGTTGGGCTTTATACCAAATAGAATTTCTTCAAATTTCTGTGTTTGTAAGGCATAAAGCTATAGCCCTGTAAACCCATTGCCATAGAGGCGATTTTGACTCGTAGCGACCCTATAGGACAGATTAGCACTGCCCCATAGGGTTTCCAAGTCTGTAATCTTTCAGAAGCAGACTGCCACATCTTTCTCCTACAGAGCCACTGGTGGGTTTGAACTGCTGACCTGTCGGTTAGAAGCTGAGCACTTAACCACTGTGCTACCAGGGTTCCTCATACACACACTCATACACCCGTACATACCCATGTGCACACATATACACACACCCATATACACACCCCATACATGCACACACACCCCCATATACACACCCCATACACGCACACACCCCCCCAAATACACACCCATATACACACCCACACACACATACACACATATATACACCCACCCCTTTCCTTAGGTACATAAATGTTTAGGATTATTATGTCTTCTTGACAAATTGACAGTTTTGTCACAATTGACAAAGTGAGTTTCTGGTAGATAATCTTGCTTTTTCTTCAGTCTGATAATCTCTCATTTTTTATTGGAGTGTCTATTTATATTTAGTGTAAGTATGTTTGTGTTTAAATCTACCATCTTGCTTTTCTTTTCTATTTGTCCCTCTGTTTTTGGTTCCTTCTTCCTTTCTTCCTGCCTTCTTTTGAATTAATTATTTTTTAGTATTTCCTTTAATCCCCTTTATTGGCTTACTAGCTCTATCTTTTTATTTGTTTTGTTGTGATTGATCTAGGGTTTACAATATGCATCTTTAACTTATCATAGTCTATTTTTAAATAATATTCTACCTCTTTACTTATAATGCAAAACCCTTCTAACAGTATATATTTTCTCACTTCCTGTCCTTTGATCTATTTTTGCATTCAGTTTACTCCTACATATGTTATAAAACCCACAATACATTATTATTAGTTTTGCTTTAAACGGTTAATTGTATTTTAAGGAAATTCAAAAGTGAGAAGAAATTTTTATATTTACTGACACATTTTCCATTTCCAGCATTCTTCATTCTTTCATGTCGCTCCAAGCTTTTTATCTGGTATCATTTACCTGCAGCTTGAAGAACTCCCTTCGCTATTTCTTGTATTGCAGGTCTGCTGGGGACAAAATGTCTCAGCTTTGGCTTGTCTGAAAAAGTCTTTCTTTTGCCTTCATTTTATATTTCTGGATATAGATTCGTAGGTTCACATTTTCTACTCTCAGCCCCTTATGGATGGTGTCGCATTGCATAGCTTTTGCACAGTTTTTTATTTTATTGTTGTGCTTTAAGTGAAAGTTTATAATTCAAGTTAGTCTCTCATACAAAAATTTATACATACATTGTTATGTGACCCTAATTGCTCTCCCTGTGCTATGACAGCACACTCCTCCTTTCCATCCCTGATTTCCTGTGTCCATTCAACCAGCTCCTAACCCTCTCTTTTGCACAGTTTCTGATGAGAAGACTGTGGTCATTCTTGTCTCTGTTCCCCTTTATCACCTATCTTCAGCAATTTGATGAGGATGGGCTGCATGGGGGTTTCATTCCGTTTGCACTGCTTGGGTGTTGTGGGCTGGGTTCTCTGGCGACAGATGGTGAGGCAGAGTTTGGGTGCCAGATGTTTATTGAGTATCAATACATGAAAGCAAAGAGGAAAAGGCAGGCTTTGGCAGGTGGGGTAGAACTGCAACGTGCGTCTCATCAACTCTTGGTCAAGCTGGCAGGGAGCAAAAATTATCCATCAGAGTGTCCCGCCTGGAGCTGACCAGGCAGCTCTCCAAATGGCTGAACTTTTACATTCCCACTGTGCTCAGTCACCTATGCAGGCTGCTCTGGAAGGGGTGGCTGTCTGCCAGATGAAGCAAGCCCTGATGGGGATGTCAGCTGAGGCTTTCTGCCCTCTACACCCCTGCAGCTTTTGTGTGAGTCTTTCCCTGGAGGGAACTCTGTGTAGTGCAACTCCATATTTACCAGGCAGGGGGTCATTGAGCTTCTTGGATCTTCGGGTTTATGGAGGTCATCAAATGTAGAACATTGTCATCAAATATTTTCTTCCCCTCCTCCTGGTACCCTAATTATATATATACTACTGTACTACTTGATATTGTCCCACAGGTAATATTTTCGGTTCTGCTCTTTTTTCTTTTTTCAATGCTTCATTTTAGGTAGTTTCTATTGCAATCTTTTCAAGTTCATGGATCTTTCCTTTTTCAGTGTCTAATATGCTCTTAATCCCATCTAGTGAATTTTTCATTTCAGGCATTTTATGTTCACCTCTAGAAATTTTATTTGGTTCAACTGTGTGGATTGTAACAAATTATGGATAACATCGCAAAAACGGAAATTCCAGAACACGTAATTGTGCTTATGAGGAACCTGTACATAGACCATAAGGCAAGAACGAGGTGATAATGCATGTTTTAAAATCAGAAAAGGTGTGCATCAGGGTTGTAGCCTATTACCATACTTATTAAATCTGTATGCTGAGCAGATAATCCGAGAAGTTGGACTATATGAAGAAGGACAAAGCATCAGGATTGGAGGAAGATTCATTAACAACCTGCGATATGCAGATGACGCAACCTTGCTGAAAGTGAAGAGGACTTGAAACACTTACTGATGAAGATCAAAGACTATAGCCTTCAGTATGGATTACACCTCAACATAAAGAAAACAAAAATTCTCACAACTGGACCAATTATCAACGTCATGGTAAACGGAGAAAATATTGAAGTTGTCAAGGATTTCATTTTACTTGGATCCACAGTCAATGCCCATGGAAGTAGTAGTCAAGAAATCAAAGGATGTATTGCATTAGGCAAATCTGCTGCAAAAGACCTCTTTAAGGTGTTAAAAGCAAAGATGTCACTTTGAGGACTAAGGTGCACCTGACCCAAGCCATAGTATTTTCAATTGCCTCATATGCATGTGAAAGCTGGACAATGAATAAGGAAGACCAAAGAAGAACTGAAGCATTTGAATTATGGTGTTGGTGAATGTCTTAGTTAGCTAGTGCTGCTATAACAGAAATACCACAAGTAGATGGCTTTACCAAAGAGAAATTTATTCTCTCACAGTCTAGGAGGCTAGAAGTACAAATTCAGCGTGCCAGCTCCTGGGGAAGGATTTCTCTCTCTTTCGGCTCTGGGGGAAGGTCCTGGTCATCAATCTTCCCTGGTCGAGGAGCATCTCAGTGCAGGGACCCTGGGTCCAAAGGATGTGCTATTCTCCTGGCTCTTGTTTCTTGGTGTTATGAGGTCCCCATGTCTCTCTGCTTGCTTCTGTCTTTTATATCTCAGAAGAGATTGACTTAAAACACAACCTAATCTTGTAGATTGAGTCCTGCCTCATTAACATAACTGCCTCTAATCCTGCCTCATTAACATCATAGAGGTAGGATTTAGAACACACAGGAAAATTACATGAGATGACCAAATGGTGGACAAGCACACAATCCTGGGAATCATGGCCTAGCCAAGTTAACACATATTTTTGGGGAACACAATTCAATCCATGACAGTGAAGAATACTGAATATATCATGGACTGCCAGAAGAAGGAACAAATCTGTCTTGGAAGAAGTACAGTCAGAATGCTCCTTAGAAGTGAGGATGGCAAGACTTGGTCTCACGTACTTTGGACATGTTATTAGGTGGGACCTGGAGAAGGACATCGTGCTTGGCAAAGTAGAGGGTCAGTGAAAAAGAGGAAGACCCTCAGTGAGATGCCTGCAACAATCGGCTCAAACATAGCAACGATTGTGAGTAGGCACAAGACCAGGCAACGTTTTATGTTGTACACAGGGTCTCTATGAGTCGGAACTGACTCAATGGCACCTAACAGCAACAACGTATCTCATTATTACATCTATGTTTTTCTTTAAATGCTTGAGCATATTGAGCATATTTATAATAGCTGTTTTAAAGTCCTTTTCTGCAAATTCCATCATCTTTGTCATTCCTGAGTCTGTTTTTATGGATTTGTTTTTCTCCTGGTTGTGAGTCACATTTCCTAATTCTTTGGATGTTTAGTTATTTTTGAATAACCATTGGGAATGATTGCTAGATTTTGTTGTCTTTCTTTATAGATGGTTGGAATTTTCTCTGGTGGACATTATGTTTTTGTGAATCATCTTGACCCTTTTATGGCTTGTTTTAATGTTTGATGTAGTGGTCGAGACTGGCATTTACTCTAGGGCTGGTTTAACCTTACTTCAAAGGCATGACTCTTCCAGAGTCTCTACTGAATGCCCCAGGTGTTCAGTGGAGCCTCTCCACTCTGACTGGTCAGAGCTCATATGCCTCCCTGGAAAGTTTTCAACTTACAATTTACCAGTAGTTCTCTGTCTGTCTAGCCTTGTGGAATTTCACCTTTGCATGTGCAGATTAGCATTCAGCAACAGACTCAAGCAGACCCCCAGACAGGATTTTGGAATGAAATCTCTGCACTGTTCCCTTTTCGTCTTACTCTGTCCTGCAAGTTCCAGATGCCTTGCCCTCCCCAAGTCCAGTCTGTTTGCGGTGCTGTGCTTGGGTTCCCACCCCCAGCCCTGAAGTCTGGAAGGTGCCTCCAGGTGAGAGCTGAGGTGGTCATAACGCTCATCAGCTTTGTTTCCCATTTCTCAGGGATCACAGTCCTGAGACTGTGCCTATTGTCCAATGTCTGAAAACAAATGCTTCATATACTTTGTCTAGTCTTTTAGGTGCTTAAAGTGGAAGGGTAAGGCCAGTCAAGTTACTCCAACATAGCTGGAAGTGGAAGTCCTATGTATGTTTTTAAAAATCATGGTAAGGAAGCATCTATATTTTCCTGTTTTACTGAGAGTTTTAAAAATTGGGAATGTAAGATGACTTTCTTAAAATTACTTTTTGTCGTCTATTAAAATGACCATGTGATTTTTTCCCATCTGTTAGTATGGTGTTTTATGTTAGTAGATTTCCTAAAATTTGAACCCCTACCCCAAAACACAAAGGCATTTCATCTACATTGCCTTATTTTATCTGCACCATAATCCTTAAAGCCGAATTGTTCTAAGGATTAGCTGGGATATCATTATTCTTCACTGAACAGAAGAGAGAATGGCTCAGAGAGGGCTCGCAATGGTTCAGTAGCTGGGAAAGGCAAGATAGGAGCCTAGGCGAGCCAACTTTAGAGCTGCACTCTTTTCTTCTGGGGCCTCACGGACAGCTGCTGCAGGCAATCTTGGGAACATTGGTGTCCTAGGAGGGCTAGGCCAGTTCAAGCCCTAGAAGTTTTCCATTTAGGGGCAGCCTTAGGCTCTGGGACCAGGCCTGATTTCTTGGTGATCACCATTTACTCCCATGGGGTAGGTGCCTGGGAGGCCTTTCCTTGGAGTTTGGTCAAGACCCAGAGAAGGAAGCTGTCTTTGAGCAGTGGTCACCTCCAGCCTGAATCTGGGTCCAAGGGATCTTCAGCTGGAAAGGGAGCTAATGGAAGTCACATTTGAGTCCCTAGGTGGTGTAAACAGTTAAGTGCTTGACTACTAGCTGAAAAGTTTGGAGGTTTGAACCTAGCCAGAGGTGCCTCGGAAGACAGCCCTGGGAATCTTCTTCTGAAAGGTCACGGCCTTGAAAACCCCATGGAGTGGTTCTACTCTGTGCACATGAGGTCGCCATGAGTCAGAATCGACTCCACGGCAACTAACAGCAACAACAAAGTCACTTTTGGCTCCATAATGCACACTGGATGGCATCCAGGTGAGTGGAGACCTGGATTTGAGTCTCCACCAGTGCCTTTGGGCAGGTGATCTCATCCTTCCCATCCCATCATCCCAACACCTGTGGACGTCTGTGATAGGTGAATGAGGCAATACATATGGTAACTCCAGAATCCTGGTGAAATGGGAGAGGCATTTTCCATCTACCAGGACCCATACACCAGCATCTTATTTAAAAAAAAAGGAAATTATCTTGGTCTCCTTCTTCTGAACATCTCCTCCCCATTCCCACTCCTGATGGCTGGTGAACTTCTTGTGTTAGCTGCTTCTGTAGAGAGTGCTGACTCAGTTGAGTGTAGATATATCAGAGCCTTGGGGTCAAAATGGAGCTGATGCTCCATCTGGCCATCTGTCCTGGAAACACCCTATGGGCAATGATGCTGATTTGTGTGCTTCGGTGAGGAACAATGGAGCTTTCAGTTCTGCAGTTGGAGAGGCAGGTGGCTTGTCTCCAACAGCTGCTGCTGTCTGGCTGCCCTGTCTTGCTTTGGCGACTCCAGAGGACTCCATGAGAATTTGTAAATATATAGTCAGTTCATAGGCATGTTAGGCCTCAGCGAAGGGACCAACAGTGCTTCTGCTAGGTGGGCTGGAACCTGTGGTGGAAGTACAGAATCATGGTTCGGGGCCTGGGGAGGATGGAGTCCATCCTCCTGCCCTGGGGTCTGGGCTGTTCCAGACAAATGGCTTCCCTGGGTGAGGGCAGAGTTGGCATGCAAGGACGGCTCCTGACTGGCTTCCAGAATCACCCGAGAAATTTACCAGCCAGACTTTGAACCATATGTTGCATGTTTGACTTTAAAGGAATCTTGGGGACCTTGTAACTTTATGTTTCATTCTGTTAACGTGTTCATTCATTTACTCATTCATTCACTTAATGTCTTTTACTCAGTGGGCCCTGGCTAAGCACCAGGAGCTAGGTCTGTGGGAGGACTATGCATCTGAATAGACTCCCAGGGCAGTCTAGCCCTGGGCCCTGTGTGGAGCAGGTGCTCAGGAGCCACCCCTGAGTCTCCTGGGCCAGGGAGCTGAGGCTCTGCCCTCCCTGCTGCTTGCCAGCAGTATCCAGTTTGCACTGGGAGAGCAGCCAAAGCCGTTAACAGTAAGGGAGAAGGCCGAAACCCATCTTTTTTGGCAGAATGGAGAAACCTTGAGCTCAGGGATGCTGTCCTGGGGCTTCTGTCCATGCATAAGGCCACCCATCAGCCCATCCATTTGTCTGTCTGTCCATCCATGCTCCACATTTCATCTGCCCATTGTTCCATCCATTCAATCACATATCCCACGATCCGTACATTGGCCCATCCATATTCATTTGTCCATCATCTTTCACATTCATCTTCTCTCACTCCATCTTCTGTATGTATGAGTCAGTTCGTACATATAAAACCTTCATTGTCAAGGCGAGAAGCCTCGGAAGAGAAGGGAAGGGCAAGTGGCATGATTTCTGGGCTAGAGGCCAGAGATGTGATTTCAGACCACATAAGTTGTCCCAAGGGAGGGAGAGAGGGAAGCAGATGGGGTTGGGATTGCTCCAGGGTGCAAAGTCATGGGGCACGTCTTCTTCTTACAGTTGACTTTCCATGCTTTCAGGCAGAAACAATAATAATAATAGCAATAAATACGGGCATTTCACGTTTATTATATTGCCAAATTGTCCTCCAAAGAGGATTTGCCAATTTTCACTCCCACTCAAAATGTGAGAGAGGGTGCCCGTGCCCCAGCTTACTGTCTGTGTAGCTCCCCTCTCACTGGGCAGACTGCAGGGCAGAGCAATTGGGCACCTGAGTGTCCCCCAGCATGCGGGGAGTGCTTGCCTGCAGGACAATTCCTGCGCCTTCCTGGCCTTTGACTACAGAGTCCTGCAGGAGCGAGAGGAGGAGGTGGAAGCTGGTGAAATGAATGGACTGGATAGTGGCACCCGGAGGGACTTATCTCCTCCTGTATTTGCATTTGAAACCATGGAAAAAATGATAACGTGGGGCCAAGTCAGTTCCAGGGCCCCTCCCCACTTCCTGGGGCGCCAAGGCAGATGGAGACCCCTTCCCAAAGACCTAAGACGACTGAGAACTGGCCTGTGGGGTGCAGGGAACAAAGGTGGGGAAGAAGCATCCCTCAGTCTTCAGGGGCCAGACTCAGGCTTTCGGAGTGACTACTCCAGCTTGATTTGGTTAGTCGTCCCACAGGAAATAGTCCCTGTGTTCAACACGTCACTTCATGGCCAATTAATTACACTCCTTTATTTTTCTTTGACCCTTGGCCTTCCCAGTCATTTGGGGCCACCTGAACATACAGCAGCCATGATTACTGCATGAGACATGAGGTGATGTGAGAGCTGCTGGGAGCTGGGGTCTCTGACTCCAGGGGGACTGGCTCCTGAGAGTGGGACCAGCTCACTTTCCTAGTCCTGGGCCACTTTCCTAGTCCTGGATGGGCTGGTGGGGGGCCCTATGCATGGATCTCAAAGAGGAGCATCTTCAAGTTCCTGTCTAACCTGGAAGAGTCTATTATGCTAAGGAACTCTGATACCTTCCAGTCCCACCTCTTTTATTTTATTTTTCCCAGTTGCCATCGAGTCACCTCCAGCTCATGGTGACTCATGTGTGTCACAGTAGAACTGAGCTCCATAGGGTTTTCAATGGCTGATTTTCCTAAAGTAGATTGCCAGGCCTTTCTTCTGAGGTGCCTCTGGGTGGGTTAGAACTTGCAACCTTTTGGCTAGCACTGAGCACGGTAACCATTTGTATTCATAGGGACTCCTCTTTTATTTTAATATATCTTAAATGCTAAACATTCATTATTTTAATCGAATTAATACATACACATAACAGCTTCCCAAAAGCTGATAATTAAATGAGTAGCCTCTTGCCCCACACTCCTCCTCCCAGTCCTACTCCTCAGAGGAAGCCACTTTTAACTTCTTTAGCTGTTTTTTTTTTTTTTTTCCTGGTTGTTAGTTGCCATTGAATCGGCTCTGACTCATGGAGGCCTTATGTATAACAGAAAGAAACCTTGCCTGGTCCTGTGCCATCCTCATAATTGTTAGTATGTCTGAGCCCATTGTTAACAGCTATTGTGTCAATCCATCTCATGGAGGGTTTCCCTCATTTTCGCTGACCCTTTACATTACCAAACATGAGTTCGTTGTCTAGTGATTTTTTCTTGTAGTTACCTCCATATTTATAAATAATCTCTTCATTACTGCTATTTCTTAGTTTATCAATTTTAGATGTTGTGGATTGGTTAGCCAAAGATGCTCTTTTCCATACCTCCACTTCCCTTCCTCCCCAAATAGTTGTTTTTCTTTTTTGGTTTACAGGGTGTCTAGATAGTATGACTGCGTATAATTATTGATTGCAGACCCAAGTGGGGCACTGTACTTTGGCTTCCATCTGGTCACACTCTACTTTTTGTTTCTTTATAATGGCAATAATTGCCTCATTTTTCCACTTGCCTAATTCTCTATAGTTATCACCTCATTCTTTCCTCATGTTTTGTCATTTTGTCAACAGACCCCCTAGTCTCTAGTCTTGTTTTGAGCGGGCCTCCTGGTTCCTCTTCTCTTTCTTCCCTCTGGAGTGGGTAATCTTGGGCCTACAGCAAGTCTGCTGGCCTGGGGCTCCCATGACTGCCTGCAGGACAATTCCCATGACTGGTTCTGGGTCCCATGTCTCCCTTTTCCTTGGTTTACATTCTCATTTTGCCTGAGTACATCCTTGAAACGCTTCTTGAGAGAGCGAGTGGAAGGTAACTGGCAGGTTTAAAACATGCTGTGCATTCTTTGACATTCCTCTCACTGAGAGGTGGGTTGATGTCCCTCCCCTTGGGTCTGTGCAGGTTGTGACAGCTTCCACTGATAGAGTGTGGTGGAAGTGATGTTCGGGGACTTCTGAGGGTAAGTCATGAGAGGCCATGCTGCTTCTGCTTTGCTGCTGGAACATTTACTCTTGTAGCTTCGAGGTACCATGGTGGAGAGACCACGTGGTCCCTGTGGAGTCCTCCCCTCTAGTCATCACACCACAGGACCAGGCATGTGAGTGAAGCTGGGCCTGCAGTTGGTGGCCCTCCGTCGACACCATGGTAATGCCAGGTAAATCACCTACCAAGCCATCCAGGATTCCTGGCCCACATTGCTGCTAAGTTTTGGAGTAGTTTGTTATACAACAAAAGAGAAGTGGAGCAAAGAGTTTTATAAATTTTTGCCTGTAAGTGCTCAGTAAGTGTCACTGGGTGACAGGTTGTTATCACTGTTTACTCTGCCACTGCACTGTCACACAAAGCATAAAGATGGCTGGCGTCAGTCTTAAAGGAGGGAGCACCCAAGCAGTAAAGATGGCCCCCCCTTGTCCCTGAGCTGCTTCCCAGACGAGGTCTGGGATTACTGAGACTGCCCCTCTTGTGGACAGTGCAGAGCACTGCCTGCTCCCTCAGCTGGGCAAACGTAAACTTCTCAGCCCACGGTGCCACAGGAGACTTCAAAGGCCACTTTTCTTCCATTAGAGTTTGGTTAGAGGACAAGCATAGTGCTCTTCCCAGTGAGAACATAGAGTGGAAAAGCAGGGTAATGACTTCTAGTTTCTGGTAAGTGAAGAAAGTAGGGAGTTATTTCCCTTTAGTGTTTCTCCAGTTTTGCTTTTATAAAGTGAGAAAATGAATTGCAGAGGATCTGGTCCCTGCCCTCTGCTCTTGAAAAGAAACAGAAATTCCTAATGGAGTGACCCCCAGAAGAGAAACGAGCAAGCAGAGATGTGCTGTGGGGACTCAGGGAACTCACTTAGTGACCTGGGCCCTGGACTTGGGGGAAGCTGCCTGTCCCACACAGAAGCCCAGGGTCACCATGATTTTCCCTTACCCCCACCTGATAGTAGTAACAGGTAATGTTCCGAGCACATTCTTTGTGCCAAACTCACTGTGATGGTTAAGATTGTGTGTCAACTTGGCTGGGCCATGATTCTCAGTGTTTTAATATAATCACTCCCATGATTGAATATACTGTGAGTAGCCAATCAGATGAAAGGGAGTCTCCTTGGGGGTGTGGCCCGCATCTGAATATAAGCAGACGTTCTGGCTTTTTGCTCTCTCTGGATCCTGTGGCTGCCTCCTGTGGCCTCTTCTCCAGTTCTCGGGACTTGAGCTGTCAGCTTATCTGCTGAACTTAGGATTCGTCCATCTGCACAGCCTGGGAGTGGGAGCCCTGTTCTCCGACCTGCCCTTCTTGGTCTTGCCAGCTTCTGTGGCTGCGTGACTTGGGAAAGGCCTCTACCCTGATCCACTGACTTGGGACGTTCTAACCTCTACAATTGCGTGAGCTGTTTCCTTGATATAAATCTCTCTCTATATATATATTTATACACTGTACTGGTTTTGCTTCTCTAGAGAACCCAGCCTAAGATACTCACTAAGTGGATTTTCTCATTTAACCTTCACAACAACCCAGGGGCAGTGCAGGTGAGACAGCTGAGACCAAAAAGGTGAGGCTACCTGCCCGCACTCACACAGACAGGTGTTTGGAATCAAGGCTTCCTAAGTCCCGTCTACTCGACTCCAGCAGCGTTCCTGGGCTCCAGCCCTTCTTCCTCATCCCCACCTTCCCTGCCATAGTTGATCTCCTGCCTTTGACTCTTCCAATAGCCTTCTATCAGGCTGCTCGCTCTGCTGCATCCTGAATTGTGGCCACCTTGGTGACCTCTACATCCTCCACACCCAGGGTCCTTCGCACCTGCCCAATCCACTCTCAGGCCAATTGCTCACTATGCTGCACACACAGAGCTTCTCTGTGCCCTGAACACAGGATGCCCTTCACGCTCACAGGCTCTCCCTCTGCCTGGAATGCCCATTCTCTTTCTTGTCCATCTGGCAGACTCCAAGCCCACCTGCTCCCCTGCCCTGGGAGAGGAGCCTCCCAGGACACCCTGAAGCCACAAGTCCTCTCTCCTGGACTCTCTGGTAGTTTGGGTCACTTTGTGTTTACCAAAGAAGCATTTAACTCATGTACTGGCTCTTGCTTAGCTTCACTATACTTCTTTATACTTCTTATAGCATGTATCAGTCTGTGAGAGGCTTCATGTTAGAGCAGAGTGGATGTAATCCAGCAGGCAAGGGGTCTCCTTTCCAACTCATTGTCCCCTTTTGGGACTTCGTGGGGATCTTAAGGCAGCATGCTCTCGGTGACCAGACATCTGCTGTTGACTTCACATGAGTTCCTCTCCTTAGCTCCCCACCGTTGGTGTGCACATGAAATCCGACACAGGTTGTACATACAGATCTGTGTATACTGTATTTATAGGCAATTTAGGGAATGTGGGAGGTGTGGTAGGCAGAATAATGATCCCTGCAAATTGTCTTTCTCCTAATACCTGGAACCTGTGAATATGTAATGTTATACAACAAAGGGAGTTAAATTGCAGGTGGAATTAAGGTTGCTAGTCAAATGAACTAAAATAGGGAGATTATCGTGGGTTATCCAAATGGGCACAATGTAATCATAAGCGTCCTTAAAAGTGGAAGAGGGAGGCAGAACAGGGAGTCAGAGAAGTCGATGTGACATGGAAACCAGGCAGTGATGCGATTGCTGGCTTTGAAGATGGAGGAAGGGGCCACAAGCCAAAGATTGTGGGTGGCCTCTAGAGGCTGGAAAAGGCAAGGAAACGGATTCTCCCCAGAGCCTCTAGAAGGAACGCAGACTTGATAACACCTCCTCTCCCGGCTTCAGGACAGCCACTTCGGTTCCATGCTCAGGCTGACTTGATAAGACTCAGCTGAAGAGGAGCCCATATTTTCCTCTGCATCTCTTTCTTTTTAAGAGTCAGTAAACTTGCCCACGCTACAAGCTACACTGGCAAACTCAGTTCAAATATCTCCAAAGCCCCTCAGTAGACTTTGCCTTGTCTCTTGGGCCAGAATTACGCCCTGTGACCATGTGAAACCATCCACTGGTAAAAGTAATGGGATGACTGTGACTGGTTTGGCCTGGGCAGAATTTACCCATAAACTGAGACAGTGTCCTTGTATCTGTTCACAAGAAAGAATAGAGCAACGGCCGTGGGGAGACACCCGACTGTGTCTGCTAGGACTGGCAAAGAAGTGAAGTGACTTGATTTCTGCACCCCAATGCCTTTTCTCTCTCTTGGTGTTCCCCTGCCGGGACTGGGTGAACAGCTGCAGCCATCCAGGTGGTGGCTGTCTTTAAGGAACACCGATAGAGGAGTGGGTCTCCTTGCCAAGAGGGGCCTCCTTGAACGATCTTCTGATATTTGGTTTTGGCTGATCGGCCATCCTTTTCTGGAAGAGTTGGTCCACCTCCTGGCATCCCCTTGCTCTCTGATGTGCCAGTAAACCACTGCTACTCTCCCCTTGGGGCTGCCCTGCACTAGCACCGCTGCTGTAGCCCGCTGCTATGAGGCTCGCTCAGGCTTTCTGGGCTCCTGATGGCCTCCCACTGCTGTTCTCACCCTGCTTATCTCCAGTGGGCTGGGACGTGTTCTCAGACGACGTCCTTGCCTGAGTCTGTTGCTGAAGAGTGAAGACGTGGCTCCCTGGTGTGGCGTTCCAGGTCTGTGGTGATCAGCCTCTTCTTTTCTTGACATCCTCTGGGCTTCAGCCAGTCTGGAGATGGGACCACCACTGGCCCCCATCTGCCTGGCATGCCCTTGCCTCTGGCCTCTCTCTGACCTCCCCTGGCCATCCCCTCACTCTGGCGACGCGCACATTCTCTAGGCGCGGGAACCCCTTTCTCAAAGGACAGTTACACTGAATTGCAATATGAAAAACAAAATGAAAGCAACATTTTATTAGTAAAGTTTAATTTTATAAGTTCAAATCTAAAGCATTTGCTCATTATAGAGTCAATCAGAGAGAACAATGAGGCTGTCTTGATGAACACAAAAACTGAAGTCAGGGTTACGGTTGACAGCTGCAGTCTTATGTCAGCCTCAGCATCCAAATTATTTCCCTCTTACGCTTTGTTGCTCAGTTCCAAGCAATCCTGTTTCACAAAGATAAGAACTAGCAAATGGTAGAAGCTTTATAAGAGGACTTCATGCAATATTGGGACAGTCTCCGATTAAAGTGAAAAAGGAGTGACAGGAACATTTTGTTTCGGAGTTGACTCCCATACAATATCTAAGAACGGTAGGGCAGGGCTTCTTGTTTTTAATTACAAATATGAAAGTCAGACAAGGAGTACTCAGAGCTTAAAATAAGCACTAAAGCAAGCAAGCAGTCTATTATATACAATCTTAGGATCAAACATCTGAAATCTGCAAAGTACCTGTTTGGATCCCAGGGATTCCACAGAAGGAAATTTGAGAAATTTGACGTGTAGATGCCTTCTTGTTCTTCAACGCTAAGCCAGCTCAGAGGATGGCCTTTCTGATCTGCCCAGCCGAGGCCCTCTGCCCTCCTCTACTTGCCCTCAGTGCTCTCCAGCTATCTCCAGCCTGACACTTCCCAGATGAGGTCTCACGTTAGACTCCTCTCACCCAGTGGGCAGCAGTCTCACACAGTATCAGCCTCAGTGCCTCTGCCATGCTGCCTGCAAGGGTCTATCTCAGGGAGGCTGCACACAAAAGCCATCAGAGATGCCTCAGCTCCCAGCAAAGCCCTGCTGGCCCATCGGCCCCTGGGCTGCCAGCGTACTTCCCAGCACGCCCACCAGGAGGGCCCGTTGGCTTGGGTCTGGGGGATTAAGAACTCTCTCAAATCATATGCAAGTCTTGCCCTAAAATCCCAGAAATTCAATGCAAGTACTGAGTTCTGTTTTGGGCAGTTTGCTTTGGGAATAATGCTGATTACAATGATCATAATAAGAATGGCAACTAAAGAATGTTTCTTGTTTTACGGCTTAACAGACACTTTGCTCAGAACTCTCTTACTCAGTCCTCACACCAACCCTATAAAGCATGTAGTATTTTTCTTCCTATTTTTCGTATGAGGAAAATAAGTCTTTAGAAAGGTTGTCTTGTCTAAGATCACACAACTAGTTAAGTAGCAGAGCTGGAACTAGAAGTCAGATCTCGAATTCAGTATATCTAAAAGATGTATCATGGTACACCAACAAGGCCTCTTTCATCTGGGGAACTGGGACAGCTTCTAGTATGTTCAGGTAGGTTGAGGTAGGCACAGTGATTCTTTTCAGAGTAGCTCAGGGGAGCAGAGATACTACAGGTGCTATCCTCTCCCATGACTGCCACCAACTGGCACAGCTCACTGTGAAGAACTGCTATATCTTTGCAGTAAGAAAAAGAATCCATAGGTATGACCCTCCATCAGGGAGAAGAATTGTATCAGTTTGTTTTAACTCAGACTCCTAGACATAGTCAGAGACTAAGACCTCTGACTTCGAAGCACTGCCTCACTCAGACCACCCACAGACCCATCCTATGCCAAGTACCATGTGGGCACTTTGGATACAACTGAGACTGATGTGGCTCCTGTTCTCCTGGAGTTTACCCTACTTGGGGACAGCATACTTGGACAGTGGTGTGGGCTCCCCCGGGTCTCAGGGCTTCCCCTCCATGGTGGCAGAAGCAGATTTCCAAGTGGCTCATGTTACCGTTGGACCTGCCTCTGCTGCCTGGGCTGGCAGCTGAAATCTGGGAGGTGTGCCTGAGGGTCCCCACAGTCACACTTAATACTTCACCAAAGAGCTGCCTCAACATAGGGTTTTGTCTCCCTTTGGGAAAATCCTAGGGACACGAGTTTTCCATCAGAGACTTACTAGCCACTTATGCTTAAAAAAATGGGGTGGCACAAATACTTTAAGTGCTTGGCTGCTAACCATAAATGTTGATGGTTCGAGTTCACCCAGAGAGGCCTCAGAAGAAAGGCCTGGTGATCTACTTCGAAAAGGTCACAGCCATAGAAAACCCAGTGGAACACAGTTCTACTCTGACACACATGGGGTCGCCATGAGTTGGAGTTGACTCAATGGCAACTGGTTTGGTTATGCTTAAAAAAGAGCCTGGTGTAATGTGAACCTCTTTTGAAAAGTTGCTGAATAGCTACCAAATGCATTCTTTGAATCCACTGTGCTTCTAGAAGTATAGATGGTAAGTAAAATTGATGGATTTCCCATGTGTTGTTTAAATGTATTCCCTAAAACAGACTCAGGCTATTTTCTGGTTATGCTCAGTTGTGGGCTGAAGAAGGTGGCTCCATCATTGCCCTACAACAGTGGGGGAAATATTGCAAAGTCTGGGCCCAAGAGGGCAGCAGGTAGCCAAAGCGACTTTGCTTCCTCTCTCCTCTTTTCCAGAGACTGGCCTAATCCCTGAGTTGGGTGGTTAGGCCAGTCCTATTCAGCTAAGGGCCAGCCTGCAGAAGATCATGTGTGTCTGAAAGCTGGGGGAAAGGTAGCCTGGGTCAGCCCACCCCAGGACTCTGTGTACCAACTCCAGAGGAGACCAGGGCTGTAGGATCCCTCATCTCTGTCCCCTGACATGAACTCAGCCCAGTGCTAAATTGAGAGCCTTAGCTGTTATGGACTTGTAGTCCACTGCTAGCCACACTGTTGGCTGCATTGCTGCAGCAGAAGGGTATTCTGAATGAGAATAAGCCCTATTTATAAGACTGAAGCCAGAACAGAGTCCAAAGAGAAGTCTACTTTCCTTTAACACCACTACTTTCAGATAATTCCCCTGCCCAAAGGCCAAGTTCAAAATCCTCAGTTCTCAGTGTTGGTCATTCAACTACTACCTACTTTTCTAGTCTTAGTAGTAAACCTTGTTCCCCAGGCAACCTGGCCAGTTGGGATGCCCCAAGTATGCATGGTGCTTTCCCACTTTGGGCCTTTGCTCAGCTGTTTCAGGGATCTTACCATCAACTGCACCCATGGGACTACTTCCTCCTCATCCTTCATGGCCCTGATAAAAGGTCTGCTTCTTGGCAATGCTGTCCTTGAGTCCCCCAGCAGCTCAAGATCCCTCCATTTCCTTGCACTCCTGTGGCACTCACCCTGTCCTCCTCTTGTAGTCATTACATTCTGCCTTCTAGTGTCTTATCTACTCTATAAGACTGGGAGGTCCCTGAGGGCAGATGCTGGCCCACTCCCTCACAGTGCCCAGCATACTGCTTTGCACATAGGCCGCTATGCATGCAGTGCTCATTTCCAAAATGATTGATGGGCTCTCTCCATTCCAAGTGTCTCATTTGTAGACACAATAGGAGGTTCTACCGCAATATGACCTCAGTGCTTATTGCCTTCTTCCACCAAATCTGAAGGTGGAGGGATGAGGTCTCGGGGATTCATCCTGGCCACCAGGCAGACATCATAGCTGTCGTGCATGAGGACATTGATGGCTACAACATTCCACTGGTTTTCCCACGGGTCTAGCTCCAAGATTTCTTTGGAGATAACCTCATGGCGATCTGAAACACAGCAAAAAAATAAGATAAAATACCATGGAGTATTGAATTCAGAGGTCATCATCACTGTATTAAATAATTTCCTCCAAAAGGCATTATGCACAAAAAATTAACTGAAAAAAGATACTTTAAATGGAAGGCACAGTGTTTCTAATGTTTAAGAAGCACCATGTTACAATTCACATTCGGAAGTAATTCAAGAAGTACTGACAATTGTATAAAGTTGAAAGATGTTCCAAGGCGATGCTAATAACTTATTAATTATGCAAGCAAATGATGAAAACTGTCCTTATTTCTACACTGATGAGAGAAGGCATGGCTGAAGTTATGTGTCACTGGCCTCTCTGAGCTGATGTTTCCTCTCATAAAGCAGATAGGGATGCTAATACTCAGTTTCCTTTCAGGAAACAGCACACTCAAACTGGGTAATTTGAAGAGAGTTTAGTAGAGGGACCATTAGCAAAGGGGTGGATGGAGTTAGGAAAACTGCAAAGGATGAAACAGTATTCTAGGACTAATAGCAGCCAGGGGCCATTGCCACCCCTAGGCCTGAAAGGTAAGGAGAAGGACTGGTTACTGGAGTTTGGAAAGGGTAGCTGTATGGAGAGGGCCACTTGGCAGGAGCAGATTTAGTAGAGGAAGAGGAATACAGCCATTCTTGGCAAACTAGCAGGGAGACAGCAGGGAAGACAAATACCTTGACTCTATTCCCCTTTCACCTACCAATTTCCTGCTGTTACCTCCCACTGGCTGAACCCAATCAGAAGCCAGAGGGGAAGCAAGCCCACTGATGCAGTTCATACAGGTCAGCCTCGCAGGGCCCAGAGCATGTAGGGAAGGGTAGAGTATGGATTTGGAAGGGCAAATGGATGATTTCCAGCCCAGATGTCTATTTCACAATTTTACAATGATTAAAGGAGATAATGTATATAAATGTGCCCAGTCCATTCCTGGCATATAAAAGTCAACTTTTGAAATGGTCCATGTGTGCTTGTAAAGAAAGTGTATTCTGCAGTTGTTGGGTTCAGTGCTCCAGACATGGTCATTGTTGTTGTTGCTGTTAGGTGCTGTCAAGTTGGTTCCGACTCATAGTGTTCGTATGTACAACAGAACGAAACACTGCCTGGTCCTGTGCCATTCTCACAGTCGTTATGCTTGAGCCCATGTTCAACAGGTCATGTTATTCAACTCTTTTACATATTTACTGATTTTTGTGGGATTGTTCTGCCAGTTACTTAGAGAATTGTGTTAAAATATCCCATTAAGATTATGGATTTTTTACTTTCTCTCTTTAGTTATATCCATTTTTAGCATACACACTTTGAATTTGTGTTGTTAAGTACAAATAAATTTTTAAAAATTTTTATATCTTTCTACATGAGACTAAACGGGCAGCTCCTGTCTGGGTGCGAGATGAGAAGGCAGAAAGGGTCAGGAGCTGGTTGAATGGATGTGAGAAATCCGAGGTGGAAAGGAGGAGTGTGCTGTCACAGTATAGGGAGAGCAAGTAGGGTCACATAACAATGTGTGTATAAGTTTTTGTATGAGAAACTGAGTTGAACTGTAAACTTTCACTTAAAGCACAATAAAAAAAATTAAAAATTTTTTATATCTTTCTGATGAGTTTAAACCTTTTATCATTATGAAGTGGTCCTCTTACTATAGTAAGATACAAATACAGCTACATACGAAATCTTTTGGTTAATATTATAAGTAGTAAAAAGTAGGATTTTAAAAAACCATTCTTAAACAGTCTTTGTCTTTTAGTTAGAGCATTTAGTCCATTTACATTTAATGCAATTACTGATATATTTTGGCTTAAATTTATCATCTAATTTTGTTGTTTGTCTTTGTCTCATTTGTTCTTTGTTTCTTTTCTCTTTTATTGCTGTCTTTGGGATTGCCTGATTATTTTTTATCATTCCATTTCTGTCCCTCTACTGATCCAGAAGTTACATACCCTATTTCTATTCTTTTGGTGGTTATCCTAGGAATTAAAACATGTATATGGAACTTATTAACATATAAAGACAACCAATACCTTGAACCTCCTCTCTAGTTTGGCTAGAGGTTTATAATCTTATTGATGTTTTCAAAGAACCAGTTTTTGTTTCATTTTAGTTGTTTTTGTTTTCAATTTCATTGATTTCTGCTCTTTATTATTTCCTTCCTTCTGCTTGCTTTGGGTTTATGTTAGTCTTCTTTTTCTAGTTTCTTAAGGTAGAAGTTTAGACTGTTGGTTTGAGATCTTTCTCCTTTTTTAAATATGAGTGTTTCATGCTATAAATTTCCTCCAAGCACTGGTTTAGCTGTGTCCCACAAGTTTTGATATGTTCTAATTTAATTTTCATTTAGTTGAAAATAATGTCTAATTTTCCTTGATACTTCCTTTTTGACACATGCTTTATTAGAGACCTGGTATTAATTTCCAAATATTTTCCTGTTATCTTTCTGTATTTGATTTCAAACTTAATATCATTATATTAGAGAACATACTTTGTATGGTTTAAATTATTTAAAAAATTTTAAGGTTTGTTTTATGGTTCAGGATATGGTCTATCTTGATGAATATCCCATGTGCACTTGAAAAGAATGTGTATTCTCCTGTTTTTGGATGAAGTGTTCTATAAATGTCAATTAGATCCAGTTGGTTGATGGCGGTCATCAATTCTTCTATGTCCTTGCTGACTACTTATTCTATTGTTTACTGAGAGAAGAATGGTGGAGTCTCCAACTATAACTGTAAATCTATCAATTTCTCCTTTCAGTTCTATCAGTTTTTGTTTGTTTCATGTGGTTTGAGGCTTTTTATTAGGTGCATACACATACAGCACTGTTATATCTTCTAGGTGAATTAATTATTTTATCAATATGTAATATCCCTCTTTATCCCTGTTGATTTACTTTACCTAATATTAACATAGCCACTTCAATATTCTTTTGGTTAGTGTGTGCATGGTGTATCTTTTTCCATCCTTTTACTTTTGACCTACCCATGCATTATATTTCGAGTACCCATGGTTAAGGGCTGGGCTGCTAACCAAAAAGTTTGCAGTTTGAATCCACCAGCCGTTCCTTGGAACCCTATGGTGCAGTTCTATGCTGTCCTATAGGGTCACTATGAGTTGGGATTGAATCGAGTGCAACAGGTTTTTGGTTTGGGTGGCACAAGTGGTTAACACGCTCGGCTGCTAACCCAGAGGCACTTCGGAAAAAAGACCTGGTGATCTACTTCTGAAAAAATCACCCACTGAAAATCTTATGGAACATAGTTCTACTGTGACACACATGGGGTTACCATGAGTAGGAACTGACTTGAGAGCAACCGGTATGCATTATATTTAAACTGGATTTCTTATAGACAGCGTATAGTTGGGTTTTGTTTTGTTTATTTATTCTAATAATAAAGAATATATAACATTTCTGTCTTTTAATTGCTGTGATTAGACCATAGACAATAGTTTTAGATAATATGTAAATGTACGAGTGTGTGTGTTTTCCAATAAACTTTATTTATAAAAATGGTGGCAGGCTATAGTTTGCCAACCCCTGGTGTAGAGCAATACATTTAATGTAATTATTGATATGTTTGGATTTAAGTCTTATCACTTCTTTTGTTTTTGTTCTTCTGTTTCTGCTTTTCTGCCTTCTTTTTGGATTATTTGAATATTTTTAAGATTCTATTTTAATGTATCTTGAGTTTTTCATTATACCTCTTTGAATAGTTTTTTTTTAAGTAATTGCTTTCAGTATTACAATATATATACATAACTTTTCACAGACTACTTTGAATTAATATTTTGTCACTTCATGTGAAACAGAGAAACCTTACCACCATATTGATTCCTTAAGCCAAAAACCAAATCTTTTGCCATTGAATTGATTCCAACTCATGGTAATCCTATGTGTTTCGCTCTGTATAACATCAACATACACTGAAAACACTATCAGACTGTCTTAAGCTGGGTTCTCTAGAGAAGCAAAACCAGTAAAGCATGTAAATATATATATAGGGAGATTTATATCAAGGAAATGGTTCACATGGTTGTAGGGGCTGGAAAGTCCCAAATCCATGGGTGAGGCTTCCCCTGACTCTCATAGCTGCAGGGGCTGGAAAACCCAAGATAAGTAGGTAAGATGGCAGGCTGCTGGCTCGCAGGCTGCGGAGGCTGATGAATCCCAAGATCAGCAGGTAAGCTACTAGCTCAAGTCCCAAGAACTGGAGGACAGATGAACAGGAGCCAGCTGCAGGATCCAGATCAAGTGAAAGCCAGCAAGCTTGCCAAAAAGTTCACCTATATTGGATGCAGGCCACACCCCCAAGGAAGCTCTCTTTCAACTGATTGACTGCTCATAACAGATGTCATTATGGAGGTGATTACATTATATCAGATTTCATTACAGAGATGATTACATCATTACATAGCTGCTAAACTACATCATAACTGCCAAACCACTGAGAATCATGGCCCAGCCAAGTTGACACACAACCTTAACTGTTACACAGACAATGTTAAATTTTTTGCTGTCAGTTGTCATCCATATTTTAAAGAACTGAAGAGGAAAACTGAAGAACTTTCCTTAATCTTATATAGAGCAGATTTGCTGGCAATGAATTCTCTTAGGTTTCCTTCATCTGAGAATGTCTTAATTTTGCCTTCATTACTGAAGGATATTTTTGATGAATAAAGAATTCCAGACAGCTCTTCTTCTTTTTTTTCCAGTGCTTTAAAAATTTTGTTCCATTGCTTGCTGAACTTCATGGTTTCTGATGAGAAATTCATCTAAATAGAGCTTTAGAGTCCCTGTTCTGCTGCATATTTCCCATGACTGTATCTGCCTCCAGGGCTAAGTGGCAAGTGGATCGACAGAGAAAAGCAACAGAGACTGTATTAATTTCCTAGGGTTGTCGTAACCGATTACGAGGTGGGTGACTTAAAGTAACAGAAGATTATTTTCTCACAGTTCTGGAGGCTAGACGTCTGAAATCAAGGTATCAACTGGGCCATGCTCTCTCTGAAGTCTCTAGGGGAGGCCTTCCTTGCCTCTTTCAGCTTCTGGTAGCCCCAGGTGTTCCTTGGCTTGTGGCACCATCACTCTAATTTCTGCCTCTGTCTCCCCTCTGTCTCTTCTCCTCTTATAAGGACACAGTCGTATTTTTCTCTCTTGGTGCCACAGTGTTGTCATCTCTTGTAGGCTCTTATGAGCAGAGAATAGGTTCCTGCCACTAGGTGTCACTTGCCACCACTGTCTTCTCTCCGTCTCAGGAAACCTAACTTTTCTGCCCCGGAATGGGCCATTTCTGTCTCTTCTACTAAAAAATCCCACCTCCATGCATTCTCCCTATGGGCAATTCAGCTTAATCCTTCTCATTAGTGTCAAACACAAAAGCTGATTACTTTAGGAAGAGAAAGAGGGAAGAGCTTTGATCTTCTTTTTTCTTTAATAACAGCTTTATTGAGATATAATTCATACACCACAAAAGTAACCTTTTAAAAGTGTATAAAAAAACTCAAACCTGTTGCCGTCAAGTCAATTCCAACTCATAGTGCCCCTATAGGACAGAGTAGAACTGCCCCATACGGTTTCCAAGGAGCAGCTGGTGGATTTGAACTGCTAACCTTTTGGTTAGCAACCTGAGCTCTTAATCACTGTTCAGTGGCTTTTAAAGTTTATTCACAGAGGTGTGCAACCATTACCACTATCTAATTTAAGAAAATTTTTGTCACCCCAAAAATAATATACCCATTAGCAGTCACTCTCCATTCACTCTCCTGCCCTTTACTATATTTTGAAGGCTGTCTGCTATATAAACATCCTTGAAAAGACAGTCTAGAACAAAGGCAGTCAGTGTCTCTGCTCACAAGACATGCAGAAAGGCATAAGACACATGGAAAATTGTCTCCCAAGAGAGTAATCTGTTAATAGTTTCCTTAATAAACAAAAAAACCCAAACCTGTTGCCATCAAGTTGATTCCATCTCATAGCGACCTTATAGAACGGGGTAGAACTGCCCTATAAGGTTTCCAAGAAGCAGCTGGTGGATTTGAACTGCCAACCTTTTGGTTAGCGGCTGAGCTCTTAACCACTGCACCACCAGGGCTCCAGTTTCCTTAATACTAAAAAAAACAAAAAACCAAAACAAAACTCATTGCCATCGAGTCAATTCCGACTCATAGGGATCCTATGTGCAACAGAATGAAACACTGTCCTGTCCTGTACCATCCTCACGATCTGTTATGCTTGAGCTTATTGTTGCAGCCACTGTGTCAGTCCATCTCTTTGAGGGTCTTTCTCTTTTTTGCTGACCCTCTACCAAGCATGATGTCCTTCTCCGGGGACTGGTTCCTCCTGATAACATGTCCAAAGTATGTGAGATGAAGTCTCGCCATCTTTGCTTCTAAGGAGCATTCTGGTTGTACTTCTTTCAAGACAGATTTGTTCACTCTTCTGGCAGTCCATGGTGTATTCAATATTCTTTTCCAACACCATAATTCAAAGGCATCAATTCTTCTTCCGTCTACCCTATTCATTGTCCAGCTTTCCCATGCATATGAGGTAATTGAAAATACCATGGCTTGGGTCAGGGGCATCTTAGTCCTAAAAGTGACATCTTTGCTTGTCAACACTTTAAAGAGGTCTTCTGCAGCAGATTTGCCCAATGCAATATGTCGTTTGATTTCTTGACTGCTGCTACCGTGGACGTTGATTATGGATCCAAGTAAAACGAAATCCTTGACAACTTTAATCTTTTCTCTGTTTATCATGATG
>NW_004443937.1:17408266-17432557 GCF_000243295.1 Trichechus manatus latirostris
AACTTTAATCTTTTCTCTGTTTATCATGATGTTGCTTATTGGTCCAGTTGTGAGGATTTTTTGTTTTCTTTATGTTGAGGTTTAATCCATACTGAAGGCTGTGGTCTTTAATCTTCACCAGTAAGTGCTTGAAGTTCTCTTCACTTTCAGCAAACAAGGTTGTGTGATCTGCATATCACAGGTTGTTAATGAGTTTTCCTCCAGTCCTGATGCTGTGTTCTTCTTCATACAGTCCAGCTTCTCAGATTATTTGCTCAGCATACAGATATAATAAGTTTGGTGAAAGGACACAACCCTGACACACACCTTTCCTAATTTTAAAACATACAGTATCCCCTTGTTCTTTCAAACTACTGTCTCTTGGTCTATGTACAGGTTCCTCATGAGCACAACTAAGTGTTCTGGAATTCTCATTCTTTGCAATGTTATCCATAATTTGTTATGATCCATACAGTCAAATGCCTTTGCATAGTCAATAAAACACAAGTAAACATCTTCCTGGTGTTCTCTGCTTTCAGCCAGGATCCATCTGACATCAGCAATGATATCCCTGGCCCCATGTCCTCTTCAAAATAAAAAAGAAAACAAAAACCCTCAGAACTGGACCAATAAGCAACATCATGATAAACGGAGAAAAAATTGAAGTTGTCAGGGATTTCATTTTACTTGGATTCACAATCAATACCCATGGAAGCAGCAGCTAGGAAATAAAAAGATATACTGCATTGGGCAAATCTGCTGCAAAAGACCTCTTTAAAGTGTTGAAAAGCAAAGATGTCACTTTGAGGACTAAGGTGCCCCGACCCAAGCCATGGTATTCTCAATCGCATCATATGCATGCAAAAGCTGGGCAATGCATAAGGAAGACCGAAGAATTGACGCCTTTGAATTGTGGTGTTGGCAAAGAATATTGGATTTACCATGGACTGCCAAAAGAATGAACAAATCTGTCTTGGAAGAAGTACAACCAGAATGCTCCTTAGAAGGAAGGATGGCGAGACTACGTCTTACATACTTTGGACATGTTGTCAGGAGGGATCAGTCCCTGGAAAAGGACATCATCCTTGGTAAAGTACAGGGTCAGCGAAAAAGAGGAAGACACTCAATGAGATGGATTGACACAGTAGCTGCAACAATGGGCTCAAGCATAATGATTGTGAGCATGGCGCAGGACCAGGCAGTGTTTCATTCTGTGGTGCCTAGAGTCACTATGAGTCAGAACTGACTTGACGGCACCTAACAAAAATAACAATATGTCCTCTTCTGAATCCAGCTTGAACTTCTGGCAGTTCCCTGTTGATGTACTGCTGCAACCACTTTTGAATGATCTTCAACAAAATTTTACTTGTGTGTGATATTAATGATATTCTTTGATAATCTCCACATTCGGTTGTCAAGGAATGTGAAGGAACACCGAGAAGAGTAGTAAATAGGACCCCAGGATTCATGGGTTCCTATTTATTACTCCTTTTCAACTATGGCTGATTCTTCTGGAACTGACCACTATATCTATAAACTACAGTTTTATTTTACTGCCACTTCCTGAGTTGAAGGGCATTAACTTCCTACTGTGGAAAATGTAGATTTAGCTTTCTTTCACGTACCCACCATATCTACCTACTTTGTTTCCCCATATGTTATGGATTGAATTGTGTCCACCCAAAATACAAACTGAAGTTCTAACTCCTGTACCTGTAAATATGACCCTGTTTGAAAATAGGGATTTTCTCTTGTTATGTTAATGAGGTCATACCAGAGTAGGGTGGGTCCTAAATCTAATCACTTCTAAGTGATATATTATACAAAGAGTAGAATAGACACCCAGATACACACAGGGGCAAGACAGATGGCAAGGAATGTGAAGGAATGCCAAGGAACTTCTAGGGTTGGCTACTAACAAAGAACAATCCTCCCATAAAGTCAATGACCTGATTTAGACCTCTATTCTCCAAAACTGTGAGACAATGAATTCCTGTTCTTTAAAGCCGCCAACTTGTGATATTTTTTGTTATAGAGCACTAGGTAACTAAGACATCATCTTTCCAGCATAGTTAAAGCATAGTTTTGGTTAGTCCCAAGTGGAACAAATGGTTAAGTGCTCAACTATGAGCTGAAAGATTGGTGGTTTGAACCTACCCCGAGGTACCTTGGAAGACAGGACTGGTGGTCTACTTTTGAAAGGTCACAGCCTTGAAAACCCTATGGAGCAGTTCTACTCTACACACATGGGGTCCTCATGAGTCGGGATCAACTTGCCAGCAACTAACAACAACAGTTTTGGCTAGCTCAATATTTACATTATTATGACTCTGTAAATGCTATTCACAGATGAGTCATATGGTATACTTTTCCTTTCCTGCACAGCTTATTATTTTCTCTGGAGTTAACTGTTTTATTTTTGTTGGTTTTCATTGCTCTTCTCTAAGTGTCTAAATGTCTAAATCTTCCTTCAAAACATTAATATTTGATCAGTTTCTTTCTTCCTGAATACATCTCCCCTGGAGCCTTCTGACCAACTCCATTCGATGCTGACTGTTCCTTAGGTCTGCTGTGCACCTGTCATTCTTGGATATCCCTTCAGCATCTCCCAGCGATTCTCTTTTCTCTCTACTGTGTTGAATCCTGTTTCCTATATCCCATGTCTACTCTTTCTTGATTTATGCCTTCACTTTGGTGAAGCATATGCTGATAAAAGGGCTTAAAGGAAATACATTTTTTGAGACACTGCCTGTGCCACACTTAATAGTTCGGCGAGTATAGAAGTCTAGGTGGAACATAATTTTCCCATAGAATTTTTGAAGGCATTTACTTCATTTTCTTTCAGCATTCAATGTTGTGGTTCAGAAGTCTGTTGCCTTTCTGGTTCTTGACCCTTTGTATGAAACTTTTTTTTCTCTCTAGAATCTTTTAGGATCTTCTGTTTCCCAAGTGTTCTGTAATGTCACAATGACGTGTTTTAGTTTGGGTTTATTTTCATCCATTGTGCTGGTTACTTAGTGTATCCTTTAAATCTGGTGACTTAAGTTCTGGAAAAATTTCTTGATTTCCTTCATGGATGATTTATTACCCTTCATTTTCTCTGTTTTCTTTTATTGGACCTCTTATTATTCATATGTTGGACTTCTTGGGCTTAATTTCTTTCTTATTTCCCATGTAATCGCTTTTAGCTCTACTCTCTGAGAATTTTCCTCATTATACCCTCCACATTTTCTCTTGTGTACTTAATTTCTGCTATCTTTTTTTTAAAATTTCCAAGCTTTTTTAAATATCCTTTTCCTGTTCCATTAATGCAATATTTTCTCTTATCTCTCTGAGAATATTTCTTCTCCTGCCATATTCTCTGTTTCCTGCAGCTTGCTTTTCTTCATTTGTTTTAGATTCCTGTCTTTAATACACATGCTTTCCTCAAATGATTCTTAACTGTTTGCTTATCTTTAAGAGTGGTATGCCATGGAAGCTCAATGCATGTAGGAGAGATTTTTCTGTGTAGTCCTCTATAGCATGATCTGGCTGTGCCCTATTTTGGGCTGGTCAGATCCCCAAAGAAGAATCTTCCAGTCTCCTGCCTTGAAAGTATTGCTGCCAACATTCTGGGAGTCAGGGAGTGAAGAAAGTTGGGAATTTCAATATTCAGTATGCAAACTTTTATTTAATCCCTCTGATTTTTATACTAGACTCCAGCCTTCAACCTCTGTCTTTGTCTGGGTTGGGGAGGGACTTTATCTGACTATTGAGAGTAGGCAAGCAATTGAGAGGTCTGCCTTTCAACCAATCTTCATGTTTTCAGGATCACTTTCATTCCCTCTTCCAGAGTTACCTTTTTTTTGCCAATTCCTGAGCCTATCTGGGGTTCTCTGGTACAAGTCAGGTGTTTTTCCTCCCCTTTTCCTTTTCCTGTTGCCAGTTTAAGATTGAACTTTCTCAGATCTGGTTATCTACTATTCATTCGTCTACTTTCTGGCTTCCAAAATTTTGTTGCTGTTGTTTTCTTTCCTCTTCTCTTTATCTGACTGTGGTCATTTTAATGGAGTTCAAGGGAAAATAGAAGTGCTCAATCTACTATTTTAACCAAAAACAAATTACTGTATTTAATACATGTTTATGTATTTGCCTTTCCCATCCAATGTTGAACATCTTAAGATTGTACCCCAAATGCCTGTACATAGTATGTTTTGATACATTTTTATTGAATTAGCTAAATAGCTAAAAAAGATTAACTTCTTGACTGTGGTTTTCTGAATAAATAAATGGGACAAGTAGGTCTGTGTCACACACGGAGAGAAAATTCAGTGTTTGTTTTTAGATCTGACGGTGAGTGAGATCTCTAGTTCACAATAGGCATGCTATTATATAATTGTTCTATTTCACATAAAATCCCAGTGACAATTTGTTCAGCTAATCCAAGACAATTTACTATCTTAGAACCAAATAATTAAAATGGACTTTGAGAGCTCATAAAATAAATCCCTTTCCTTCTGGCTGAAAGCAGTATCAGCGCATTATAGTATTGAGAAGACAGGCTGACTTATGATATGAGTTTAGACATGTGTGAAAAATGGAGGATATCAATTCTCTAACTCAATATAATACAAAGAAAGATAAGATAAAGAAACAAGACAAAACAGAATGTCTTCTAGATCTTCAGACACTAAGTACCACCCCTATCTCTGGAAGTTCTGTATTCTCTGCCCTTCTTTTCTGGTTAAGAGAAAGCCAAAGGCCAGAGGATGGAGGGGAGGACAGGTGATCATAGCTAGAGGAGAGCCCTGGTGAATAAGTGGGCCTAGCACCTTGAATCTCCCTCCTGACTTATTAGGTCTCTTTATTGAGAGAAACTTACTAGCCCAGGTTTCTTGCTACTAGGATAGATTACTACGTTCATGCAAGCATGGCATGTGATGTTTAATGTAAAAGACATTAAGACAGTTTTTTAAAGACTTCTTTGGAAAGTTCTCTGAAGAGCAAACAGAGAAAAAATCTGAAGCTTTTTAATATGGAAATCTTCAAGCACACACAAAAGTCACAAAATAAAGCCCCACGTACCCACCATTCAGCTTTAATAATTATCAACATTTTACTGATCTTTTAAAATCTATTTTCGCTTTCCCCCTCCACTTTCAAAAGAAAATTTGCTGAGTACAGTAATGCAGATTTCAGATATATCATTTTCATCCATAAATACTTCTGAATAATCTCTAGTTGTCAAGGACTTTTGTAAATTTTTCCTTTCTTGCCTATATAAAACTACCATGCCATTATTATCCCTAACAAAGCTAACAATTCCGTAATAACATCTAATACCCCAGTCCATATTCAAATTTCCCAAATATCAGGAAAAAATGTCTTTTTACAGAAGATTTGTTTGAATCAAGAACCCAAAAGCTCACTGAACTGTACACATAAAAATAGCTGAAATGGCAAATGTTTTGTTATATATATTTCACCACAAAAAAATAAAAAAAAACAAGCAAGGTCTACCCATATATTTCCTAAGTCTCTTGTAATTTGTAATGAAAACTCTATTTTTAATTTACATAGAATTATGAGCTTATAAAATGAAGGTCGGTTTGTAAAAGGTTCTGCTTTGCTGCAGTGTCAGCTTTATTTTAATCTATTTATTTGGGCACTCTTCCAAAATAGAAATATTCTTGAGGCATATTTTTCCAGGGTATGTGCTGGCATAGTGCTCCTCCTAGTGAGGTTAGAATTAAACATTCAGTGATTTTTAATATAACTGCATTCTGTCTTATTTACTGATACAACTAATCAAACTTTGGAGACCCTTGTTTGCTAGATTTCTGCATATTTTGGAATCTCCCTGTTACATTAAAAATGATGAATCCGTACTGTAGAATGCAATGATGGTACAATCAGAAATTTGGAAACTAAGCTCAGTAATAATCTATGCATTAAAAAACAAACAAACAAACAAAAAAAAACCATCGCCATTGAGTTGATTCCGACTCATAGCGACCCTATAGGACAGAGTAGAACTGCCCCGTAGGGTTTCCAAAGAGCTGCTGGTGGATTCAAACTGCCAACCTTTGGTTAGTAGTCAAACGTTTAACCACTACGCCACCAGGGCTCCCTAATATATGCATTAGGTAGGCATTATTTTAGAAATGCTTTCAGGCAATTTATTTCAGGTGGCAGTAGTGGAGGTAAGAATAAGAGAGTTTTCTAGAAGGGCAGAATTTTTGTTGCTCATAAGGACAAAAATCCAATGCTTCTGGTCATTACATCCACTACCACCTGTTCTTCACATTTTTAAATCTCTCCTTCTGTAGTCCGACAATCAGGCACAAATCTTTCCTGTATCATATCTTTTCTCTTCATAGTCAACTCGTATTTATTGAGTGTCTACTATGTGCCAGATGCATTACGAATTAGATGGCATTTAATTCCTACATCAGCCTGTAGAGGTAGCAGCTCCATTTTCTAGTTGTTGGAAACCAAAGTTCAGAGAGGTTTGGTATGTTGTTCAAGACTCCGAATTCTGAAGAACATGCTTTTCCAATGCACACACTGCTCTCAGGATTATTCATTGGTGATTGGGTTAAGAGAGGTAAAAATCAACCCCAAAGAAGGTTACAAAACATTTAACCTGGATCAGTACCTGCTCCATGGAATCCCCCGCAGATATACAGTTTCCCATCCACTGCTCCTGCATTAGTAGAATTGGTTCGGAGGGAGAGGAGGGGACTTGGCATGGGTGGGCCGTCTCTCCAAAAATCCCCATCAGGGTTGTAGATCTCCACAGCATCAAGGCATTTTCGAACCTGGCCCCTGTCCCGACCTTCACAGCCAATCCCACCTACAGAGAACGATACACAGAAATGAGATGACCAAGAATCATGACTCTATTGTGGATCGAACCCCTTCCCTGCCATGGTTTGTATCACATGTTTATGAGTTTTTGATTTTTCTTGCTCGAATTAGATATTTCTAAGTAATCATGATGTCTATTCTGTGCTCCATAGAAAAGTTTGATGTGATTTTTGCTCAGTGTCCCCTCTGCTTGTGCTTGTGCATGAGACTGATTCCACTGCAGGCAATGTATTCTACAATTTCCAACACAGGTTCACAGAATGAGCAGGTGAACCCAACTCTGACATCTGCCTCCCTGTGGATCATTAGGAATGATTTTGCTGTCCTTCCATCTCTTCCTAAGTTGCATACATCTTTCACAATTAGGGAAGGGCCACTTTGTGTGTGTGTGTGTGTGTATATGTGTAAATTCAGGTTTGGGGTCAAAGGAAGGCCCAAACCGAAATGCCCAATGCATCCTCCATTTTTGGATGATACATTCATTTAACAGATATTGTGTGTCTGTTACACACAAGGCAATGTGCTAAGTTTGGAAATATGAATAAGGCCTATTTCCTACCCTCAAGAAGTTAATGGGGTGGAAGGCACCATGTGTACAAATAAATAGAATAGAGGACATTATGACAGGTATCTTAAGAGAGAGAGAAAATTAGATTCAGAAGTCCAGAGACTATAGCAAGTAACAGAAATAACATTTACATAATTATGACTTTAAGTACAACCCTCCATGGGAAAAGTAATTGTGTAGGAAACTGTAATCCACTGTAATAAGAAACACCAGTTTGTAGGTGATCTTTTTTGTTCTCTCCTCCCAAGTCCCACAGTGAAATGTCTTCAAGGTCAGGGCCATATTTCCTGACCTGAAGGATGGTCCTGAGACTGAGGTGAATTCCCAGGAAGAAGAGACACTCCAGTACTTACAGACACACGTTTCATCAATGACTGAATTTCATCTAGAAAAATTCCATCTAAACCTGTTTCTTGAGCTGCATGACCAACCAAAAAGACTTGGAAGTGCTGGCCTCAGGCTAATCCAGCTCTCTTGCATGCAGAGAGATCCTAGAAGAGTCATTGCACTGGTGTTTGGATGTGTTGTTTACAGCAGTATTAAAACCCAAACTATGAACTGCTTTATCTCATGGCACTTACCTTATGTCTCATTTACTCGGAAATTAATTACACGCTGTCTCATGGTATTTCTTTTTTCACTATTACTTAACACCCTTTACCCATCCTTGCACTAGTCAGATTGTATTTTAGTCACTGCCTGGTTTCCTACCTTGCTCACAAGACTGTAGTCTTCGCTACTGTATCCCCAGTACCCAGCACAGTGCCTGACATATTGTATCTTTGGAATGGATGAATGAGAAATTTAATTTTCCTATGCTTTCTCTGTCTGTCCAAGTTAGGGATGTACTACTGTAAGCTCACTGAGGGCAAAGGCCACTTTTTACACATCTTTTTCTATTTCACAGTGCCTGCCGCACAATAAGTAATTAATTCATGGTTGGGGCTTATGCCAGGCAGAAGAGGACTTTGGAGTAAATGTCTTTTTTTTTTTCTTTTTGCTGATGGAGGCTTGCTTATTTCCTGTCTCCATATGAATCCAGGAACTGAGGCTATAAACTCAGGAAGCTTTGAGCTGCTTTCTTTCTTACCCGACTGGATAAATAATTTAGCCCATTACAGCGCCAAGTCTGAGCTGCAGTGTTTCCAAGTAGGGGACATGCTGGCCTCGGTGACTGCACAGCCCTGCTGTTTATGGGCCCCCCTTATTTTATTTTGTTTTTTTGTTGTGCTTTAGGTGAAAGTTTACAGTTCAAGCTAATTTCTCCTACAACAATTTATAGACATATTGTTTTGTGACATTAGTTGCAATCCCCACAATGTGACAGCACACTTCCTTTTTCCATTCCAGGTTCCCTGTGTCCATTCGACCAGTTCCTGTCCCTTCCTGCCTTCTCATCCTGATTTTGGACAGGAGCTGCCCATTTGGCTTCATGTAACTGATTAAACTAAGAAGCACGTTCCTCACGTGTATTATTTTTTGTTCTCTAGTCCTGTCTAATCTTTGTTGGAAGAGTGGGCTTTGGGAATGGTTTCGGTTCTGGGTTAACAGAGCATCCTGGGGCCAGAGTTTCAAAGGTTCCTCCAGTCTCTATCAGACCATTAGGTCTTGTCTTTTTACGTGAATTTGAGTTCTGTTCTATATGGGCCCTCTTTCAACGTGGCAGTGTGGTAGCCAGAGGTTTCTTAGCCCAACAATAAGTGGAATTTCCTATTTGTGCAGCAGAGGCCTTAAAGCAGTTGAATCCAGCAACCATCCATCAGTTAAGGTAAGAATAAAATGATTTAGTTATCTGTTTCTGCAAGACCTGGGAGAGAGATTATTAGGCTGGCTTGTATTACAACCAGCAAGTGGAAGCAAACAGGTTAAACGAAAGTCACGGGAAGTCAGGCTGGGGTATGTCAAGCAACCAAAATTCTGAATCTAACTCAGTTTTACAGAAAAGCTTATTAGAAAATCTCCTCAACATAATGCAGATAAAGAATGGGTATTATCTCTTGAATTTTGGAATAAGTAGAGTCCTTGTCATTTGTGTTGCTCTGTTACCAAGTGTATTTAATTATAATGTTTACCTCTTACTACAAAACTGACCTTTTAAATATGTGCCTGTTTAAATACGTGCCATTTCTGTTTGATTGGCAGTTCCCATGCTCCACCCAAGGGGGTAGAGCAGGCTTACAGGGCACTCTGTCTCTGTTTCTGACCATTAATGCTTGAACACCTTTTCTTTCTCACCTGGATATAATTCCACCATCAAGTACACTTCCAGTGTCACTTATTAGCAGCAGATTTAATGAGCTTAAGCTGAGGTGAATCTTGATTAGATAAATAATCAAATAAAAGCATGATCTTTATTAATAAGTCAACACCAGCACTACAAGAGAAATCTTTTGATGAGAGAAACCCTAGGGTAGGATCAGCACATCCTTAGAATTTCAATGAGATACCTCCATACCTTTAATTTACATGCCAGCAGAACTTCTGAGCGACTTTTCTTTATTCAAAAACAGATGATGAATAGAAATTATCTTTGTGATTCGTACCCAAATGGATTTCAAATGCAAAATATATACCTTTTTTAGGGGGGCGGGTGGGGAGAAAATTATATAAGAGGACAATGTCTCCCTCTTCCTGTTTTCGTTTCTACCAATGTGAAGACCTGCTCTTCTTATGTTAGGGTGGTACAGATTCTTCCTCTTCTGCAGGCTGCGGGAGGAAACACCTCTCCCCATTCCAGACCTCCTGGCACAGAGGGAGTTCTGGCACACAAAGCTTGGCAGGGGACAGCAGTTGTGCTTCTATGACATTCTCAAGGACATGCCATCCATGTGTCCTTGAGTATAATGGTCCTCGGGCTCCCCATGCCCTTCTGTCAGCAAGGTTGCCTCAAGGTGGCAGACTTAGTCTATTCTCCCCTGGGCTTGTAGAACAGACGATCCAAAAAAAAAAAAAAGGAGTTTGCGAGGGAGTCATACTCAAGGGATATTGTGATAGTTCTGACAAGCTCCCAAAGTTGCTTGCATTGGTAAACCAGCCTTAGAAATATATATAATTACTGCCTTTAGGCTCCTGTTGTATCACGGAAAAAGCATGTGGACTTTGGGAAACAGACAAACCCTGGTTCGTATCTCTGTGTCACTACTTACTAGCTGGACAACTTTGGTCAATTTAATTTCTCTAAGCCTCAATTTTCTAATCTTGTAAACTAAGGATTAATAATAACCATCTCATAAATTATTGCAAAGATTAGATTATGAGATTACCATGTAAAGGAGGGGAAGGATAAGGGAGAATTCACATTTGCTGTGTATCTGTTCACAAGTATTATTATAGGAATTTTCTTTTATGTACTTATTTAATACAAGCAAACAAAATGGCTTGTATGTAGTAAAAACCAGTTGCTGTCGAGTCAATTTTGACTCATGGCAACCCCATGTGTGTCAGACTAGAACTGTGCACCATAGGGTTTTCAATGACTGATTTTTTAGAAGTAGATTGTCAGGCTTATCTTCCGAGGTGCTTCTGGGTAGACTAGAACCTCCAATCTCTCGGTTAGCAGCCGAGCGCATTAACCCTTTTGGTAGGTACTCAATAAATGTCCATTCCTTCCTCTATATGTCTTTATATTCCCTCAGGTGCCAAGCATAATGTCTTTCTTCTAAAGGATGCTCAACAGTATTTGTTGAATAAATATTGAAGAAAAAAGATAATAATAAGTCTATTATAAGTTTATAAATCTATTATAAATAAGTATATTTATCTTGTGTTAAATAAAATGACTTATATAAAGAGATAATTTGTGCTCATATGAGTCAGAACTGACTTGACAGCAACAGGTATACCCAAGAACTGGTAAAGGAAGGGAGTGATTAAAAAAATTGCTCACATATGTGAATTAGGATAAACTAACGGAAGAAATGACTTTGGAGATTGCATGATAGAATTTTGCAAGACCAATGACTTATGTATTGCAAATACCTTTTTCAACAACATAAACAGTGACTATATATGTGGCCCTCGCCAGATAGAATACACAGGAATCAAATCGACTACATCTGTGGAAAAAAATGACAGAGAAGCTCAATATCATCAGTCAGAACAAGGCCATGGACTGACTTCGAACAGACCATCCATTGCTCCATATGCAAGTTCAAGTTGAAGCTGAAAAAAATTAATACAAGTCCATGAGAGCCAAAGTGCGACCTTGAGTATACCCCACCTGAATTTAGAGACCATCTCAAGAATAGATTTGATACATTGAACGCTAATGACCTAAGATCAGACAGGTTGTGGAAGGACATCAAGGACATCATACATGAAGAAAGCAAAAGGTCATTAACAAGACAGGAAAGAAAGAAAAGACCAAAATGTATGTCAGAACAGATTCTGAAACTTGCTCTTGAATGTAGAGTAGCTAAAGCAAACTGAAGAAATGATGAAGTAAAAGAGCTGAACAGAAGGTTTCAAAGGGCAGCTCGAGAAGACAAAGTATTATAACGAGATGTGCAAGGACCTGGAGTTAGAAAACCAAAAGGCAAGAACACGCTCGGCATTTCTCAAGCTGAAAGAACTGAAGAAAAAATTCAAGCCTCAAGTTGCAATACTGAAGGATTCTATGGGCAAAATATTGAATGATGAAGAAAGCATCAAAAGCAAATGGAAGGAATACACAGAGTCACTGTACCAAAAAGAACTGGTTGACGTTCAGCCATTTCAGGAGGTAGCATATGATCAAGAACAGATGGTATTGAAAGAAGAAGTCTAAGTTGCACTGAAGGCATTGGCAAAAAACAAAGTTCCAGGAATTGACAGAATACCAACTGAGATGTTTCAACAAATGGATGCAATGCTGGAAGCACTCATTCATCTATGCCAAGAAGTCTGGAAGACAGCTACCTGGCCAACTGACTGGAAGAGATTCACGTTTGTGCTCATTCCAAAGAGAGGTGATCCAACAGAATGCAGAAATTATTAGAAAATATCGCTAGTATTACACACAAGTAAAATTTTGCTGAAGATAATTAAAAAATGGTTGCAGTAGTACATTGACGGGGAGCTGCCAGAAATTCAGGCAGTATTCAGAAATGGACGTGGAAGGAGAGATATCACTGCTGATGTCAGATGGATCTTGGCTGAAAGCAGAGAATACCAGAAAGAAGTTTACCTGTGTTTTGTTGATTATGGAGCCCTGGTGGCACAGGGGTTAAGAGATCGGCTGCTAACCAAAAGGTTAGCAGTTCAAATCCACCAGCAGCTCTTTGGAAACCCTATAGGGCAGTTCTACCCTGTCATATAGGGTTGCTATGAGTCGGAATCAACAGCAACAGGTTTGTTTTTTACGGTTTTATTGATTATGCAAGGGCATTTGACTGTGTGCATCATAACAAATTATGGATGACACTGCAAAGAGTGGGAATTCCAGAACCCTTAATTGTGCTCATGCAGAACCTGTACATCGACTAAGAGGCAGTTGTTTGAACAGAACATGGGGTGCCTGCATGGTTGAAAATCAGAGAAGGTGTGTGTCAGGGTTGTATCCTTTCACCATACTTATTATATCTGTATGCTGAGCAAATAATCTGAGAAGCTGGACTATACGAAGAAGAACACAGCATCAGGATTGGAGGAAGACTCATTGACAACCAGTGATGTGCAGATGACACAACCTTGCTTGCTGAAAGTGAAGAGAACTTGAAGCACTTACTGATGAAGATCAAAGAGCACAGCCTGCAGTATTGATTAAACCTCAACATGAAGAAAACAAAAATCCTCACAACTGGACCAATAAGCAACATCATAATAAACGGAGAAAAGATTGAAGTTGTCAAGGATTTCATTTTACTTGGATCCACAATCAACGTCCATGGTGGCAGCAGTCAAGAAATCAAACGACGTATTGCATTGGGCAAATCTGAGGCAGAAGACCTCCTTAAAGTGTTGACAAGCAAAGATGTCACTTTGAGGACTAAGGTGTGCCTGACCCAAGCCATGGTATTTTCAATTGCCTCATATGCATGGGAAAGCTGGACAATGAATAGGGTAGACCAAAGAAGAATTGACACCTTTGGATTATGGTGTTGGTGAAGAATATTGAATATATCATGGACTGCCAGAAGAATGAACAAATCTGTCTTGGAAGAAGTACAGCCAGAGTGCTCCTTGGAAGTGAGATGATGAGACTTTGTCTCACATACTTTGGACATGTTATCAGAGGGACCAGCCCCAGGGGAAGGACATCATGCTGGTAAAGTAGATGGTCATCGAAAAAGAGGAAGACCCTCAAAGAGATGGATTGACACAGTGGCTGCAACAATGGCTCAAACATAGCAATGATTGTGAGAGTGGCACAGGACCGGGCAGTGTTTCATTCTGTTGTACGTAGGGTTGCTATGAGTCGGAACTGACTCGACAGCACCTAAAAACAATGACAATGGAAGAAAGGTAACATATTTTACTCAAAATGATAGAATTTTTTGGACAACTGATATCTTCTTCTTTAAAGCATCAAAATTTTTGCTTCAACTCTTTATGATATTTTAAAATATATATTACCTTCTTCCGCGCCTTAGCAAATTGAAGATACCAAACATAATTTAACATTTTCTTAAGGATTTGGGGGTAATGATATGACCTGTTCTCAAAATATGCCATAGATATAGATTGTTCTACACATCAGGCTGCATATGAAGACATACCGTAGGTTTGCTTTCTTGAAAAACTCCTTGCAATTGGCTTGATTTTTTGCAGTTCACCTCTTTATTATAAAAGCAAAACACAAAATGTGTAGTTGCATAACTCTCTGGCTGTGTAACATTATGCTTTTCTGCAAACACATACAATTGAATCAGAGAATGTTTCAGCAGCATATTCTTCTGAGCTAGTTCTCATCTGTTCTCAGTAACATTACTATTACTGCCCATTAGGGGCTTTCACATTTTAGACGTTTCCAAATATCCTCTGATTTCGGAATCAAAACCACTTCGAACTTCTAGTTCATTTTAAGCAATCTGTAAGTATATTTTGGATACCCATTTCATGTTTCTATTAGGTGCCATGGAATAACAACTTCAAGATAATTTTTTTTTTTTTTTTGTCCATAAGACACTCACAGTCTACTGGAAAATCAAAGGCAAATACAAAACCACATATAATAGAGCATTATAATTATATGCTGGTTAAAAAAAAGTGCAATTTCTAACTCACTGTCACAGTGAAATGTGGAACTACTGACTCTCTGTGAACTTTTAGGGTATCAATGATAAAGACTACTATAGTTAAGCTGTAATTTGACAATCCTAGGCAAACATTTGTCTCTTAGAGTACTTATTTCTGGGTTCCCCATTGAGGGTACCAGATAATCAAGGTTTAAAACCTTTCATACGTTTAACTGGAAATACACTTCATGAGTACTTACAGCAAAAACATTTTGGTCCCATGGAAGAAAGGCCTAGTGATCTACTTTCATAAAGATTACAGCCAAAAGACAGTACATAATAACCGGGGAAGTCAGCACAACTTGACCAAGGCAAAGTCATAGAAGCATCACATACACATACAAACTCCCTGAGGGACCAAGTTACTGGGCTGAAGGCTGGGGACCATGGTCTTGGGGGACATCTAGCTCAATTGGCATCACAATCTATAAAGAAAATGTTTTATATCCAACTGTGGTGAGAAGCGTCTGGGGTCTTAAAAGCCTGTGAGTGGCCACCTAAGATACATCTACTGGTTCCATCCCAGCTGGAGCAAAGGAGAATGAAGAAAACCAAAGACACAAGGGAAAGATTGGTCTAAAGGACTAATGGACCATAAGTATCACAGCCTCCACCAGATTGAGCCCAGAACAACTAGATGGTGCTACCTCCACTGACTGCTCTGACAGGGATCACAATAGAGGGCCCCGGACAGAGCTGGAGAAAAATGTAGAACAAAATTCAAATTCACACACACACACACAAGAGACCAGACTTGCTGGTCTGACAGAGACTGGAGAAACCTCCAGAGTATGGCCCCTGCATACCCTTTTAACTCGGTACTGAAGTCACTCTCGAGGTTCACCCTTCAGCCAAAGATTAGACAGGTCTATAGGGCAAACAATAGCACATGTGAGGACCATGCAGCATAGTTCCGTCGTGTATATGAGACAAAACGGGCACACTAGCCCAAAAGCAAAGAAGAGAAGGCAGGAAGGGACAGCAAAACTGGACAAATTGGAAACAGGGAACCCAGGGTGGAAAAGGGCAGAGTGCTGACACATTACTGGGGTGGCAAACAATGTCACAAAATGATTTGTGTATGAATTGTTTAATGATAAACTAATTTGCTCTGTAAACTTTCACCTAAAGCACAATTAAAAAAAAAAAAAGATAAAAGATTACAGCCAAGAAAACCCTACGGAGCAGTTCTACACCGTAACACATGGGGTCGCCATGAGTCAAGGTCTGCTTGTGGCAAGGAGTTTTGTTTAGCTTTACAGCAAAAACACTGTGAGCCATTCACCCCAGTTCTGAGCTACATCAGCTGAATCTCTAAATGCAAATATTTTCTCAGAGCAAGGAAGCACTAGGAATGCCCTGTCCAACTTCTTTGGCCAGCGTAAAAGCGTATTTCTTTCCTTGTTCAGCATGAGATCAAGAAATGTATGTCTAAGCCCAGAACACTTGAAATTAGACCTGAACACACCTGACAACCTGCTCTGATAACTTATGAATGCCAGAGTACTTTGACCAAATAACCTTTCTCAATTTCCTAGAATTCTCCCATACACACTGCTGCCTGGGTGTATGCTTTCTAGAATTCTTGCATACACACACCTTGCCCTGCTCATCTGTGTCTCTTCTGAAAGCCAGCCCAAGGCCTGGCTTATGTAATATGTGCTTAGTAAATATTTTGAGCATATGACACCTCCATTTCCATTATATCACCTTCCCACTTTCCTCACAGTATCTGTGTTTCTCCAAGTGTAGTCTTACGACTATTTGCACCAGAATTGCCTGGCTGCTTCCTACGATTCAGATTCCTAGGTCCAACTTCAGACCTACTGACTCAGAATTTGCCAACGGTGTCGGCATCGACTCGACGGCAATGGAGAGACTGGAGTTGGTTTTGGTTTTGAAGACCAGGAATCTGCCATTTTTATAAGCAACCTTATGGTGGTAATTTGAGAACCACTTATATTAAAACAAAACAAAACAAAAACTTGCTTTCAATTTTTATCAAAAGAAAGAAAAAGGCAAATGAAACTTAAATCTAAATCCTCAAAGCTCATAAAATAATTCACCACTAAAGTGATCTTTGAAATGCATTTACTATAATGACTTGAACCTTTTATGTAACTTTTCCCTTCATTACTTTTTAATGGCATTCAAGCTGAGAGTCTGACTTACACAACGTTGTTACATTTTCGGTAAACCAGTGAGGCACAAAATGGTTTCCTGGAGAAAACAGCATTGATAGTTCGGGATATTAGCTGTGTGGGAAGACTTAATACTAGCTGTCTCCCCAGACAGGGAAATGAAAAGCTTCTATTTAAAAAAAAATCCCCATAAGACTTGTAACTGATTATTTCTGTGGCTTTTTGCTTAATGGAAGAATAGAAGAGGCTACAGAGATGAGAAAATCCAATTCAGTAAACCAGTATTTACTAAGTAACTATTCTATAAACCGGGCTTCAGGCTGGCTTTTAGAAGAGACTCAGAGATGAACAAGGCACGTTCTCTTCCCCCAGACAGTCTGAGTAAAGTGTGACAAGGGCAATGACATAGGTAAAACAGGGTGCTGTGGGAACCTATGCAATTAATTCCGACCAAGAGGTTACACAAACCACCGGGAGGAGATGGCTGGACCTTGAAGGATGTGTAGGAGTTTGCTAAACAGAGGAGAAGGCATTGTAAGCAGAGGGACGAGGATAAACAAAGGCTCAGAAGTAAGGTGTGTTCAGAAAATGACCTCAGCCTGTGTGGCTAGAGTTTAGATTGTGTGGGTTGGGAGGGAAGTGGCTGGAGGAGATCAGGCTGGGAAGGGAGGCTGGAGTGAGTCTGTAAAAGGGTCTTCATGTTTTCGCAAACAAATTCTAGTGCTTACTTCCTATATTCGATTTTTCCTGATCCATCAAACTGGAGCAACTTCTGGATAAAATTGCCTTTTTTAAAAAACACTTGATGGAAATCCAAAGTATATTTATGAATATGCATTTTCATTTCAGAAGCAAGTGTAATTTATTCAAAAGCATAACTAATAGTATAAAATCTAAAATGCCTACTAGTTTATCTTATACACAAACTTTTTTCAAAGAAAGAGCCTCTGGTACCACATTCAAATCAGTATTTTATAATAAAGGCACTCAACCAGAGCTCACAACTAGGTTTTAATGAACTGGAACCCAGAAAGTCCTATCTTTCTCAAATTTTACTAATAAGAGTTTGCATTTAGTTCATTTTGTACTTTATTATTAATAGAAATAAGATTTAAAACCTTGAAAACGAAGAGTGAACATCTTCTCATAGCAATAGGCTATATTAACCTAAATTTTCTGGACTGCCTTCTTAATTAAATATTTTAGAAGATTAGGATATACTTTGAGTTAAGTAGCTTAATTATCTTTTATAATGAGCTTTCACAGTACACATAGAACAAGATTTTTCTTTTAAAAAAAAGCATATTAAAATGCATGACTTTGAACAGTATCCTATCATTTGGTTTCTTTCTCAAAGTATTTTAATGGGCTCAGCCATTAAGCACACAGTACCACTCTTTCATGGACTTCCTAACAAATACAGTTAGATTCCCAAGAAAACTCTCAGGAAAAAAAAGTTAAAATGAAAATTAACCAGCTTTAAATACTGAGCTTTCAATAAGGATGTCTGTTTACTCATAAGGCTTATATCAACTATTTAAATTATTTTAAGCTTCCCGGGAAGTTATTCAACAGAAGAGCCAATTATAGTGTGATAAAGCTGGTAAAAGGCCATTAAAAAGACAGGAAAGAAAGAAAAGACCAAAATGGATGTCAGAAGAGACTCTAAAACTTGCTGAAAGTAGAGGAGCTAAAGCAAACTGAAGAAATGATGAAGTAAGAGAGCTGAACAGAAGATTTCAAAAGGTGGCTCGTTAAGAAAAAGTAAAGTATTATAATGAAATGTGCAAAGATCTGGAATTAGAAAACCAAAAGGGAAGAACATGCTGGGCATTTCTCAAGCTGAAAGAACTGAAGAAAAAATTCAAGCTTCAAGCTGCAATACTGAAGGATTCTATGGGCAAAATACTGAATGACGTAGGAAGCATCAAAAGAAGATGGAAGGAATACACAGAGGCACTGTACCAAAAAGAATTGGTCAACGTTCAACCGTTTCAGGAGGCAGCATATGATCAAGAACCAGTGGTACTGAAGGAAGAAGTCCAAGCTGCACTGAAAGCATTGGTGAAAAACAAGGCATCAGGAATTGACAGAATACCAATTGCGATGTTTCAACAAACGGATGCAATGCTGGAAGCGCTCACTTGTCCATACTAAGAAATTTGAAAGACAGCTACCTGGCCAACTGACTGGAAGAAATCCATATTTGTGCCCATTCCAAAGAAAGGTGATCCAACAGAATGTGGAAAGTACCAAACAATATCATTAATATCACACACAAGTACAATTTTGCTGAAGATAATTAAAAAATGGTTGCAGGAGTACATTGACAGGGAATGGCTAGAAATTCAAGCTGGATTTCGAAGAAGACATGGAATGAGGGATATCATTGCTGATGTCAGATGGATCTTGGCTGAAAGCAGAGAATATCAGAAAGATGTTTACTTGTGTTTTATTGACTATGCAAAGGCATTTGACTGTGTGGATCATAACAAACTGTGGATAATATTGAGAAGATGGGAATTCCAGAACACTTAATTGTGTTCACGAGGAAACTGTACTTACACCAAGAGGCAGTCATTTGAACAGGACAAGGTTTAAAATCAGGAAAGGTGTGCATCAGGGTTGTATCCTTTCACTATAGTTGTTCAATCAGTATGCTGAGGAAATAATCTGAGAAGCTGGACTATATGAAGAAAAATGAGGCATCAGGATTGGAAGAACACTTATTAACAACCTGTGATATGCAGATGACCCAAACTTGCTTGCTGAAAGTGAAGAGGACTTGAAGCACTTACTGATGAAGATAAAAGACTACAGGGTTATACCTTAACATAAAGAAAACAAAAATCCTCACAACTCGCCTGTAAGCAACATCATGATAAATGGAGAAAATACTGAAGTTGTCAAGGATTTCATTTTACTTGGATCCACAGTCAATGCCCATGGAAGCAGCAATCAAGAAATCAAACAATGTATTGCACTGGGGAAATCTGCTGCAAAAGATCTCTTTCAAGTGTTGAAAAGCACAGACGTCACTTTGAGGTCTAAGGTGCACCTGACCCAAGCCATGGTGTTTTCAATCGCCTCATATGCATGCGAAAGCTGGACAATGAATAAGGAAGACAGAAGAAGAATTGATGCCTTTGAATTACGGTGTTGAGGAAGACTGCCATGGACTGCCAGAAGAATGAACAAATCTGTCTTGGAAGAAGTACAGCCAGAATGCTCCTTGGAAGAGAGGATGGCAAGACTTCATCTCACGTACTTTGGACAAGTTATCAGGAGTGACAAGTCCCTGGAGAAGGACATCATGCTTGGAAAGGTAGAGGGTCAGCAAAAAAGAGAAAAACCCTTGAAGAGATTGACTGGCACAGTGGCTGCAACAATGGGCTCAAACACAGCAACGATTGTGAGGATGGCGCAGGATGGGGCAGTGTTTCGTTTTGTTGTACATAGGGTCACTGTGAGTCGGAAGGGACTCAACAGCACCTAACAACAACAAAGCTGGTAAAATACACATGTAACCACGTGAGCAATGGAGTTACTTAGGCAAACAATCTAGCCATATTTTTTTCTTTGTTTTTATTTTAAGAACACAATTTATAGATTTCTAGGAAAAACTGTCAAATATCTGACTAATATGCCCCTTGGCTAGTTTTCCAGAATTCCAGACGCTGTTTTCATCTAAATTCAAATTACTTATGGTATCTGTGACAACATGCTTTCTCAGAGACAAGACATTTCCACAAGTAAAAAATCAGCATGAACTTCAACTCAGACTAATATTCTAAAATCTTCACACCTTACATAGCATCTCTAGGGTCAGTGATAACCACAATGTTCAGAGGCTTAATGCTTTCATCTTTAGTTCCTATGTGAAGAATGTATTCTGTACAATATTTTCAGAGTTCCCCACATGAAAATGTGCACCTACTCCATAAAGAACAGCAGGCTTGGGTAAATGTGCTGTAATGTTGTTGGTGCATATTTACAGCAGGAAGAGATGAAGAAAGCAGAAAGAACTGGTTCTTTGACCCCAAGTACATGAGGACAGGGTGATTTCAGCATGATGATGCTTCTTCAGCTGGGCCATGTGCTAGCAGCAGAGACCTAGTAGGGGAGGAAGAGTTGAAATACTTCAGTTAAGAGAAGAACTTGGATAAGAATTACTAGGGCACTGACTTAGGCTGGGTTTTCTAGAGAAGCAAAACCAGGGAAGCATATATATATATATATATATATATGATTCTCTCTCTCTCTCTACATATATAAGTATATATATGTAGAGAGAGAGAGAGAGAGAGAGGCAAAGAGAGGAATTTATATTAAGGAAATGGCTCACGCATTTGTAGAGGCTGGAAAGTCCGAAGTTCGTGGGTCAGGTGTCAGGCTGGAGGCTTCTCTTGACTCACGTATCTGTAGGGGCTGAAGTACCCAAGATCTGCAGGCAAGATGGCAGGCTGCTGACTCAAGTCTCAAGAAGGGGAGGTCAGATGAAGATGAGCTAAATGCAGGATCCAGAGCAGAGCAAAAGCCAGCGAGCTTTGACAGAAAGTCCACATATATTGGATGCAGGCCACACCCCCAAAAAAACTCCCCTTCAACTGACTGACTGCTCACAGCAGATCTCATCACAGATGTGATTACATTATGTCAGTTCTCATCATGGACGTGATTACATTATTACATAACTGCCAAATTACATCATAACTGCCAAACCACTGAGAATCATGGCCCAGCCAAGTTGACACACAACCTTAACCATCACAGGCTCTAACGCATAATAGACCCCTTGCTATAATGGACCTTGTGCCACTTATTATAAGTAAAAATAATTGTTATAGCTATGATTTATTGAACACTTATTATGTGCCAGGCACAGTATTCAGCATTTGACATAATTCTCTCTCTTAAGCTTTACCAGAACTGCATGAGTTAACAATGTATTCTTATTATTTTCATTTTATGAATGAAGAAAACAGACTTAGAGAAGTTAGGAAACTTGCTTAAAATCACCTTGCTAAAAAGTTGCAGAAATAGGATTTGTCGGCAGAAGGCCCTTTCCTTTTCTGACTTCTTTGAGGTAAAGAAGATGCCTGGAAAATCTTTGTACAGATAGGATTAACACAGAAGATCTATAAAAATATAGTAGTGAATACTGAATACACCACGGACTGTCAGAAAAATAAACAAATTTGCCTTGGAAGAAGTACAGTCAAAACGCTCCTTAAAAGCAAGGATGTTGAGACTTCATCTCACATACTTTGGACATGCTATCAGGAGGCACAAGTCCCTGGAGAAGGACATCATGCTTGGTAAAGCAGAAGGTCAGTGCAAAAAAGGAAGAACCTCAACAAGATGGATTGACACAGTGGCTGCGACAATGGGCTCAAGCATAACAACGATTGTGAGGATGGCGCAGGACCGGGCAGCGTTTCGTTCTGTTGTACATAGGGTCGCTATGAGTCGGAACCGACTTGATGGCACCTAACAGCAACAAATGGGTCAGATTATCCTTCATGCCTGAATCTCTCCCCACAGAAATTAGATGCTCAAGGCTTTCAGGCCCCTAGAGCTCCCCTTAACCAGTGACAGTAACCCCTCATTTAACAGGAAGCCAGACGTCAAACTATTGCCCAGAACACAAATGTAAACCTGAACAAAGTGAAACAGTGTCTGAGTAGCAGTGCTGTGACAGAGACCTTGAATTTTATTCTGGAAAAACTAAACACACATGGCCTAATGGCCTAATTGCGCGTATAATCTATATGTATGTACAATTGTATGCGTGTACAATCTCGTCTGTACAATCTGGTGACATAATATAGTGACAACAATGAGAGGTGAAAATACGGTTTAACAGCAATGGGAAGAAAAGGAAGAACCATCAAAACACAGCAATCTGTGGCTGTCTAGTATAGAGGGCAAATTGTCTTACATAATTCTATAGCCAAACTGCACTACAGAGAAGAACGATTTTTGATGCTCTTAATTACCAAGTTATCAAAAAAAAAAAGTTATTTTAACTTTGAAACTGGACAGATTTGGGTTTGAATCCTGAATTTAATTACACTATTTGTGTGCTAAAAGTAAACAAAGAAAAGAACTTACCTTTGTGAGGAATTGAGACAATATATATAAAGCACCCTAGCAGTTAGTAGTTCTTCAACAAATACTACTTTCCTTAAAAAAAATCTCTCATGAGGCAGAGAAGAGTAAGCTAGCTTAAAATATCTTTTTCTTGTTAAAAATGGTATCAGAGTTTGGCTCTTAAAAGTGCTGGCATCAATGATGTAGAAGAAATTGCTGCATAGAATCTTTTCTTTTTCAATAATGCTAGAAAGACAAGTTTTGTACTACTCAGAATTCAGATTGTCTATTTACTGAAGGGTATGTTCTACCCCATAAGTGAGCTTATAAGCTTTTTGTGGACAGTGACCTTGTCCATATAATTACCTGATTAGTGCTGGATAAGTAACAGGAACACAATGATTCAAAACTGTAAATTCAATAAATATGAATCAATAGGGACTTTAAAATAACAAGACAAATAACCCAATCATAAAATGGGCAAAAGACTTGAATAGCATTTCACCAAAGATGACATTCAAATGGCCACCAAACACATGAAAAGATGTTCAATGTCATTAGCCACCAGAGAGATGCAAATCAAAACCACAATGAGTTACCATTTCACACCCACTAGGATAGCTAAGATAAAAAAACAAAAGCAAAAACAGAAAATAACAGATGTTGGCAAGAATGTGGGGGAAATTGGAACCCTTATCTATTGCTGGTGGGAATGCAAAAATGGCACAGCCATTGTGGAAAACAGTGTGGCAGTTCCTCAAAAAACTGAAAACAGAATTACCATATGACCCAGCAATTTCATTCATTGGTATATACCCAAGAGACTTGAAAGCAGAGATTCAGAGACTTGTACACCAGTGCTCACTGCAGCACTATTCACAATAGCCAAAAAGTGTAAACAACCTAAATGCCCATCAATAGATGAACAGATAAAATGTGGTATGCATACAATGGAATACTCAGCAGGAGAAATGAGGCAGTATAGATGATGCTGGAAGACATTATGCCAGGTGAAATAAGTCAATCACAAAAAGACAAATACTGATGATCTCACTTATATAAAAAGAGACCAAAGTTTACTCGTGGTTAGCAGGGACGGGAGGAAAGGGGAAAGAAGGGAGTTAGTGGTGATGGAAATATCACACTGATAAAGGGTAGGGTTGTACAGCTGATTATTGTAAGTACTGTCAAGAAGTTGTACACCTGTAAAAAGCTGAATTGGCAAAAGTTATGTGATAGATATATTTACTACAATGACAAAAAAAAACATTTAAAAAAAAAAAAAATGTGTCGCTTACTGCAAATTTAAGGAGGTTGTTACTTTCTCATTTTCTAAAATGGGCACTGAAAATAAACCTTGGATATTATTTAGGCACTCCTTATGTTGGTATAAAGAAGTGGTGACAAGTACAGGCTCTGGATTTAGGCTAACAAGCTCCACCTCCAC
>NW_004443937.1:17432657-17471255 GCF_000243295.1 Trichechus manatus latirostris
ATTTGGTTCCTTGGTTTGGAGGTTTAGGGTCATGGTTTCATGGGACATCCCAGTTAATTGACCTGATAATGTGGGTAGTGCTTCTGTTCTGCCTCCTCATTTGTCGTGTAATGCCTGGCATCTTAAAAGCTTGCAAGTGGCCATCCAAGGCACAATTGGTCTCAATTTGCCTAGAGTAATAGAAGAAGAAGGAGAGTCAGGAATAAGAAGAGGATATGGAATGTATGGCTAATTGCCTCCATGAATAACTGCCTCCTTTGCCATGAGACCAGAAGAACTAGATGGTGCCCGGCTACCATTACTGAACATTTTCATCAAGGATTCTATAGAGGAATCCTAATCAAAAGGGGGAAAATGTAGAACGGAATTTCAAATTTTCCTGGAATCCAGATGTTCTGGAACCATGAAGGCTGGATGAACCCCTGAAGCTATTGCCCTTAGATAATTTTTAAACCTTAAGCCAAAAATATCCCCTGAAGTCTTCTTAAAACTAAACAATAGTTCAGCTTAACTAGTAAAAAAGGTCTGCCTTAAGCATTATACTCTTTTAAGAACTACCTGTATGGGATCAAATTGCCAACAGCAAATTAAAGATTAGATAGGAACCTTAGGGGGCAGTGAGTTTGTGTTAATGGAGGAAGAACAACTCAGAAAAGGAGGGTGAGAATGGTTGCACGACTTGAAGAATGTAATCAATGTCATTGAATTGTACATGTAAAAACCGTTGAACTGGAGTATGTTTTGCTGTGTATATTCTCAACAACAACAACAAAATAAATAAAATAAAAATAAAAACAAAAATAGACTTTAGGAAACTTTGAAACAATTTCCTTGGGGATAAACCCAATGACTAAGGTAAAGTAAGCCTTGTCTTCTCTTTTTAAAAATGGACTCTAACCTGAAATAGGGGTCTTAGCAAAAATAAATTGGAATGGAAAAATGGCTGATTGAGAAGATCTCTAACATGTGGCCAAACGTTTTCAAAGAGCTTTAGAAAGTAAATAGAATTGGGCACACACCCATTAAACATCTTAAACTGAGGTTCTCCAGATAACCTCCAGAGACATTTGGCCCATGGAAAACCCTTGGACTAAGAAGACAACTGAACAGAGCAAATAGCTTCTGCCAAGACCATCAGAACAAGATTCTACTAGAACTATTGCCACTCTTTTTTGTGTTCTTTTGTTCTATATCCCTTTGATTGTATTTTTTCTCTTTAGTGGTTTCCTAAGACCAGGCTTTATTTGGGAAGATGACCATCCTAACTATATAATTTGGCTCTCCCAAGCTATTGCTTGTGCAGCTAGTTTGAAGTATAACATAGAGATATGTTATTATACTAACGTTACCAATGATGATACAATACAAAAATGGGAAAAAGTGTCCTTTCACTGGGAGAGGGAGATTAAAATTTTCTTGGAATGTAGCAGTGACTGTCATGAGACCAAAGAAAATATACCTATGGCTCCAGTATGGCTGATCACATCTCTAATGCAGCTCCCAGGTTCTTTTTCCTATATGGGAATCAGGCTCTTTGGTGCCAATCTGGGACCAGAACTAATTGTTCTATTGGTCTATTAGTTAGACCATTCAAGTTTATGGCTCTCCAACACCCTTAGGGAACTATGTCTTCATATAAAGAGTGTTAACGGATAATAATCTTCTTAAGAAGTGTGAATGAACACTGGAGTCTGTGCTCAGGACCAGACTCCTGAAGATAACAATCCCATCTATAGGTGTTCTTCTACTCAGGTGAGGTCCTCCAAAAACTGCCCTTCACTTTGGCTAGTACAGGTAGTAGTAAAGCCCATGCCCTGGGGACACAACCAACTAGTTGCCCAAGAAGTTATGGATAATAACATAGCCTTGGGTTTTCTTTTTCTAACCAGAGGGTTTTGGTGCCATTGCTAAGACTTCATTTTGTGACAGGATTGACACCACAGATAAGGTAAAACGATTTCTAACTAAATAAAGAGAAAAGGCAACATGACGACCTAATGAAGACTCAAGGAGTTGTTGGGACTTGTTTTCATGGTCAGATCTGGAAAAATTTAGATTATGGCATTAGAGTATCTGCCAATCCCTTCTAATACTTCTAGTTATACTTGTTTATTGCACAGTTATTTGATGTGTTTATCCAGAGTCTTAAATCTACACAGCCACTGTCCTAAAAAATGTTTCAGCAATGACTTGAAGACAAAAACAGGATGAGCTCATGCTGATCAACACACAAACTGAGAATGAGGCCCACAAACAAAACTTTGTTTTCAAGACTCAACATCAGTGGTAAATATATGGACAATACTTGATGATCTCTCCTGCTGCTTTGGCTGACAAAAGGCCGAAAGGGGAGAGTGGGGTATATAAAAGTCCTCACACTCTTAGGAAAAGGCTAATTGTTCTAGGCCGCAGTGACAAGTAAACATGAGAACTGATTTTAAACCTGATTAATCAATCAGTGACAAACCACTTGCTTCAGTGAATGTGCCTCTGGAACCAATCAGTTAGATAGCGTCCCACTCTGAAAGTAGTCAGTCAGTGGCAGATTCACTTCCCTGAATCCTCTTCTAGAACTGACATTGACCCACTCCTGCCTCTGTAATGAACACAAACCACACTTCTAAGGTTGACAGCAACCCACTCCCACCCCTATAACAAACACTAATTCAAAATAAATTTCTGCCCAAAATCCTATATAAGATCATCTGCTTGCTTTGTTCAATGAGAATATATCTGACCATTCCTAACTAACCATTCCTACACTTAAGCAAGCAATAAATTCGGTTCTTTTGATTTCAGCTATTGAGCAGTGGTCTCATCCTTTGACAATAATCAATAATTAGCACTTAATTGAAAAACAAACTAAATTAACATTCATTCATGAATATTGAGGTATGAAGGAATTGAAGCAATAAAGTAACTCAACCTACTCTTTCTTTATCATGCTTGACCGTCACCAAGTATACCTTTCTCCTTTTTCATCTAATTCCTACATGCAGAGTGAGTTAGCTGCCCCTCAACTATGTCCCCATAGATGTGCGCTTAACTGCATGCACAATTGATCTGTCTACATCTTGATCTATCTACCTCCATGATTTCCTTCTGGGTATACCGTGTGCCCTTCATCTCTGGCTCCTCAGCACCCATCCCAGTGATTGACACATCATATGCCCCCAACAAGTATCTGTTGAATCAAATTACAGTATAATAAGAAGAACTCAGTATCTTCCCAATGGAAATTATTAGTCTACCTGATACCAATGTTACTCAGTTGAATTTTACCCGTTATTAAAAAAAGCTTAGTTTCCACTAAATTATTTCTCCCCTCAATTCTGAGAGGCCAAATTTTGCTCCTTTTCACTCATCAGACTCCTAAGAACTGTTTTTCTTCATAAGTCTCTTGATGTTTCTTCTTCCCTATTAGCCCAGGACCCTTGCTGCCTCCTTCTTCATACTTCTTTCAATGTAATAATTTTGAATTTCTATACAATTTTAGTCTGGGTTCTCTAGAGGAGCAAAACCAGTGAAGCATATATAGACATATACAGAGAGAAATTTACTTCAAGGAAATGGCTCATGTAATCGTGAGGAAATGGTTCATGCAATTGTGGGGGCTGGCAAGTCCCAAATCCATGGACCAGACTACAGGCTGAAAACCTCTGCTGGCTCATGTGGCTACATGGGTTGGCAAATCCAAAATTTGCAGGTCGGGTGACAGGCCGTAGGCCTCTGCTGGCTTATGTCTCAAGAACTAGAGGTCAGGTGATGAGAAGATTGCAGGGTTGAGAGAGAGAGCGAGCTCTGCCAGAACATCCATTTATATACTGGATGCAGGCCACATCCCCAAGGAAACACCCCTTCCAACTGATTGGCTGCTCACATCAGATCACAAAATGGAAGATAATTATAGTGTCTGCCAAACTACGGAGAATCGCAGCCTAGCCAAGTTTATGCATGACATTAACCATCACATATACTGTATTTTCTTTCCCTAGTATGTGTGTTTTCCCCTGTCTTTACATTTTTCTTAGAACAATGGCATGTTTTGTAATTTTAATTTTTATACTTACTGCAAATATTGCTGTATCAAGTTTGGATAATGATGAATGAGATTCAAAAACTACAGAAGTAACAGAAATCACATTACATTCCTATCTAAACCCAATGGGTTAAACTATAAAGCAAATTATTAAATTCTCATGCTAATAGGGAACAAAGAAAGCACAGATAATAAAAATCCACATTTTACCCAAACCGTAATTTAGCTATTGCCCTGACAAACCATTTATAAAAGCTATTAAGTCAGAGAGCAAAATTAGCTCATTTGATTTCCAGCTCCTTTCTTTCCTCTGGCTTACACATCAGCAGTGTAGTGACTAAAATGCAGTCAACATTAAAAAGCAGAGACCTACTTGCTTTCATTTCTAAAGAGTGAGATTTTCTTAAAGACTCAGCTAGAACTCTAATGTCAAGTTTTCATCCATTCTGGTTCTCAGCTTGGATTTTGTGACAAGGCCTTACAGATCCCATTAACTTAGGATACTACAGACAGAGTTCCTGCCTACCTGCCCACTTGTGAGCTATATTTAAGGGCAAAGGACGATGGGTAGACCCAGGACAAATGCAATCCCCAAGTTTAACAATTGCAAATAGGACAATCCCTTTTAGTTTCTGGGAGGTATCTGCAGGAGAACAGAGGCTTTTGGTTCTTCTAAAAAGCGCTAACCTATTACTAATCTTTACTGTTTAAGACCCTTCAATGGCTCTCCATCACTTATAGACAAAATCTGAATTCCAAAGAATATGGCATATGAAGCTCTCTGTGGGTTGGCTCTTGCCTCCCTTTCCAGGTGCATCTGCAATTGTTCCATTGTGCATTTGATGTTCCTCGCGTACAAAACTACTGTCAGATAAAATACAGTGAAGTTGGCATGTTAATGACTGAGAATTCTCTCCCTGCACTATTCTGTTGGGCAAACTCCTACTCTTTCAAGAGTGAGCTCAGAGTTGACCTCTCTGTGAAGCTTCTCTGAATCCCTAGGTTTGTACACCAGTTGCGTAAAGTCAACTCCGACTTATGGCGAGTCTATGCGTGTCATAGTAGAACTGTGTTCCATAGGATTTTCAATGGCTGATTTTTGGGAAATAGATTTCCAGGCCTTTCTTCCAAGGTACCTATGGGTTGGACTTGAAATGCCAATCTTTTGGTTATCAGCCAAGAGTCTTAACCGTTTGCAATACTTAGGGACTCCTAGGTTTGTATATATCTCTGTAAATCACATTAAATTGTGTCTTCCCCACAAGATTTCTGAAGTTGAGGTTAACCTCTGTATCTCCATCATGTAGCAAAGAATAAGGTTTTGAGGAATGTTGGTCCAGTGAATAAACTATAGTTGAAAATGAGTCAAGGAAAAGATGTCCCTATGCCTGTTCTGTCAAAAATATCTGTTGACTACTTAATATGCATCAGACAGATATTAAGCTACAGTGGATGAATGCAGGAAAATTTCCTAGTCAGTTTTCCCCTCCTTCACTGTCTTTGCTTGTTTTGTGCTATTAAATCTTAATTTAGGTTCAGACCATTTCATAAGATGATCTTAGGTGGATGGATCTAACAAGCGTAACTGAATGTGTTTCCTTTTCAAGAGGAAGAAGTCACTTTGTAGATGGACTTCAAGAGCCTAGTCCAGAGAGGGAGACTCAGTGAGTATGCTCAAGGATTCTCACTGCCACCACTAGGGCCGTCCTACTTCAAAAGGCCCCTTTGCAGAAGGAGGACTGACAGATGAGATGTCATAACCTTGGCTGGGGTATGTGAGTTTGCGCTTTACCTCACTCTTCCAGTTATGGAAAAAAATCACAGAATTTATACGCTTACATAACGATGAACCAGTTTCCCTAAGTTAGCCGCTTTGGAGAAGGTCTAGCTTATGATTTTTGGCAAGGGATAAAGGGATAAAATATTGTAACCCTAAAGACCAAATATTGAAAGCAAGGGTGCCAGAGACTGCAAGGCCAGCACCATCCAATATATAACTCAATGGGGTCACTACTCTTCACCCTTAGCTGACCCAAGGTAGAGACAGAATTAGGAATTTCCCTAAGGGCCTTTTCTAACACCTTAGGATGGCCACTGAAGAAGCCTCAGTAGAATGGTAGAATAAAAATCAGTAACCTTGAACTGATGAAGTAAGAAAGGAGTAGCATGGTGGTAGAAAGTAAACTCTTTCCTGTCAGATGACTGGTTCTGATTCCTGCTATGCCATTAAATAACTATAAATTTGAATAAGGCACTTAAGCTCTCAAGAAATGTCATCTTTTCCTTTTCTCCTTTTTTAACTAATGAAACATAGCATAAAAAAGAAGTTGTTTGGAACATATGTATAGTAATCATTCTTTGACTTCTTATTAGGATGTAATAGGTAATGGCAGGCCAATGAACCTAATGCAAATAGAAGAAATGGACGAATTGAAAAAATGGTATTTTTTTTTTAGATACTGGAGAGGTGCAGAAACAATAAGGACTAAACCAAAAAAAAAAAAGAAAAAAAAAAAAAACCACAAAAAACAAAAACAATCCCATTGCTGTCGAGTTGATTCTGACTCATAGTGACCCTATAGTGCAGAGTAGAATGTGCCCCATATGTTTTCCAAGGAGTGGCTGGTGGATTCGAACTGCCGACCTTTTGGTTAGCAGTTGAGTTCTTAACCACTGTGCCACCAGAGCTCCACAATAAAGACTAGATGAGCTAAAATTCTAGAGAGGGAAGAGTCCTTCTTAGGCCTTTTCTGCCCTTGGGATATTTGCTAATTCTGGCAAAGGCTAAGAATTGGATTTGGCACAGACTGAGAGACTCTACTGAGGGCAAGAGAAACCAGGGGAGTTTTTGGTGGCCATATGGGGCTAGTGTGATGGATTGGAAACTAGAGGATCTTCAAAGAGGGACCTCAAACACATGGCCAATTTTTTCGTTAAAAATTATGGCTATACGGGCAATCTGGAATTCTGGGCCAAATATTTCTGAAAGTCCGAGAGAAATCTCCCACAAATACATGGCACATAGGAGACTAAGTGTCACCAAAGTGAAAGGCTCTGACACAAACACACGAGTGATTTCCCACTCGAGATATTTGTCTGGTTTTGAAGCTGTTCAGGGAGGCTAAAGACCTAAGCTAAAAAACTATGAAGGGAAGAATTGAATCCCCACAGTCTTTTAGGACAGAGGAGAAAGAAATCTATCAGGATCTCAATCAAAATCTTGAAGGGCCAAAAGCCTGGGAGGCCAAGGAACAGGGACAAATCTTACTAAGTGTGCAACTCAGCCCTCGTCCAACTCAATCCCTGATTGTATTGAGGGGATTAGTCCCTTGTTCTGTTTTATCAAGGAAAGGTAGAATTCTCTCTGGTGGAGGATATCATCAGGAGCCTCTATGGTTCTTTTTCAATGTTCAACATACAATAAAAAATTACTAGATATGTGAATATGCAGGAAAATATAACTGGTAAAAGAAAAAAAACAATAGAAGCAGACTTATGAATTATCCAAATATTGGAATTAGCAGCCAAATAAAAACAACTATGACTAATAAGATAAAGGAAAAGATGGACAAAATGAGTGATAAAATTGGAGATATTCACCAGAAAATTGGAATCTATAAGACTAAGATGGACATTCTAGAACTGAAAAATAAGGATATGAAAATAATAACCCATTGCATTGATTAACAGCAGCCTGAACCCATTAGAAGACTGTGGAACTGAGGATACGTCAATAAAAAGTATTCAAACTGAGGTACAGGAAGCAAAATGTATGGAAAAAGAATCCAGGTAAGATCATAAGAGACACCTGACACATGTCCAAAGATCTAGCATACAGCTAATTGGAGTCTCACAAAGAAAGAGGAGAGAATCAAGTAGAAGTGATATTCAAAAAGATAACAGCTGAGAATATCCCCAAATTAATGAAAGACATAAATTATAAATTCCAAAAGCTCAGTGAACCCCAAGCAGAATAAAAACAAAGAAACCGCAGTTAGGTACAAATTGCTGAAAACCAAAGATGAAGAGAAAACCTTAAAACAAGCTGTAAAAAAAAAAAAAAGACACATTACCTTCAAAGGTACCACAATGGGGCTGATGTTTGCCTTTTCAAAAGAAACGATGAAAGCCACATACAATAAAGTGACATATTTAATGTGGTGAGAGAAAAAGATATTGCCAACCTAGAATTCTATAACCAGCAAAAAAAAAAAAAAAAAAAGCTTAAAAACTGAATTGGTATTACATTAAGTCCACAGATCAATTTGGGGAGAACTGACATCACTACTATTTTGAGTTTTCCAATCTTCTTTGATTTCATCAGCATTTTGTAATTTTAACGTATATGTTTTGTTAGATTTATTTGGAGCAACTGATACATATTTTTAAAATTTTGGTTTACAATTGTACTTTGCTAGTGCATGAAATAAGATTGATCTTTTGTATCCTTCGACTACACTAAACTCATTTATTACTTCTCGAAATTTAAAAAAATAGATTCTTTGACATTTTCAACATAGATGATAACATCATCTGTAAATAGGGACAGTTTTACTTCTCCCTTTCCAATATGCATGACTTCTATTTCTTTTTTTTTTTTTTGCTTTATTGCACTAAGACTTCCAGTACGATGTTGACTAGTAGTAGTAAGAGAGGTCATCCTTGCCTTATTCCTGATCTTAAGGGGAAAACATTCAATTTTGCCATTAAGAATGATGTTAGCTGTAGGTTTTTCATGTTGTTGTTGTTAGGTGCTGTCGAGTTGTTGAGTTGTTTCTGACTCACAGCGACCCTATGTACAACAGAACGAAAGACTGCCAGGTCCTGCCCCGTCCTCACAATCGTTGGTAAGCCTGAGCCCATCATTGCAGCCACTGTATCAGTTCGCCTCGTTGAGAGTCTTCCTCTTTTTTGCTGACCCTCTACCAAGCATGATGTCCTTCTCCAGGGACTGGTCCCTCCTGATAACATGTCCCAAGTATGTGAGATGAAGTCTTGCCCTCCTCGTTTCTAAGGAGCATTCTGGCTGTACTTCTTCCAAGACAGATTTGTTTGTTCTTCTGGCAGTTCATGGTATATTCAATATTTTTCACCAATGCCATAGTTCAAAGGCATCTATTCTTCTTTGGTCTTCCTTATTCATTGTTCCCTTTTTCATAAGTACCCTTTATCAGGTTGAGAGGTTGAAGAAGTTCCCTTCTCCTCCTAGCTTGCTGAGTTTTTTTTTTTTAATTGTACTTTGGATGAAGGTTCATAGAACAAATAGTTTCTCATTAAACAGTTAGTACACATACTGTTTTATGACAACGGTTAACAACCCCATGACATGTCAACACTGTCCCTTCTCAACCTTGGGTTCCCTACTACCAGCTTTCTTGTCCCCTCCTGACTTCTAGTCCTTGTCCCTGGACTGTTGTGCCCCATTAGTCTCTTTTTGTTTTATGGGGCTGTCTAATCTTTGAATGAACGGTGAACCTCAGGAGTGACTTCATTACCGAGCTAAAAGAGTGTCCAGGGGCCATACTCTCAGGGTGTCTCCAGTCTTTGTCAGGCTAGTAAGTCTGGTGTTTTTTTGTGAGTTAGAATTTTGTTGTACATTTTTCTCCAGCTCTGTCCAGGACCCTCTCTTGTGATCCCAGTCAGAGCATTCAGTGGTGGTAGCTGGGCACCATCCAGTTGTACTAGACTCAGTCTGGTGGAGGCCATGGTAGTTGTGGTCCATTAGTCCTTTGGACTAATCTTTTCCCTGTATCTTGTTTTCTTCATTCTCCCTTGCTCCCGAAGGGGTGAGACCAGTGGAGTATCTTAGATGGCTGCTCACAGGCTTTTAAGATCCCAGATGCTACCCACCAAGGTAGAATGTAGAACATTGTCTTTATAAACTGTGTTATGCCAATTGAGCTAGACGTTCCCCAAGATCATGGTCCCCACAGTCTTCCGCCCAGCAATTCAGTCCCTCAGGGAGTTTGGATGTGTCTATGGAGCTTCCATGACTTTCCTTGTACAAGTTGTGCTGGCTTCCCCAGTATTGTGCACTGTCTTACCCTTCACCAAAGTTACCACTTAATATTGTCTGTTTAGTATTCCCACCCCATCCCTCGTAACCAATGAAGATTGTTTCTTTTTGTGTGTAAACTTTTTCATGTATTTTTACAGTAGAGGTCTCATACAATATTTGTCCTTTTGTGATTGACTTATTACACTCTTGCTGAGAATTTTTAATCAGAAACGGATGTTTTACTTTTTTTGAAATGACTTTTCTGCATCAATTGATATGATTATGTGGTTTTTATTTTTCAGACTGTTAATATGGTAGATTACATTGCTTCATTTTTGAATATTGAACCAATAATGCATTCCCAGGATAAAAGTCATTTGGTCACGGTGTGTTATTCCTTTAATATATTGCTGGATTGAATTTGTTAACTCACTGAAACCTGTGAGAGCCAGAACTCGACGGGACTGCCTTGTTTTTCCAGGTCTCACAAGTCTTCTGCCTTTGACAGGGTGCAGTCTTACCACTTTTCTATTGCTTGTTTTAGTGGAAAATATTTCAATTTTCCTTCTCTGACAGGTTTCCACCTTACACAGATTCTGGCTTCCACAAGTTTTACTGTATTTTATTGAGGATTTTTGTGTTTATGTTTATGAGGGATATTAGTTTGCAGTTTTCTTTTTCTGTGCTGTCTTTGTCTGGTTTTGGTATCAGTAGTGCTGGCCTCACAAAATAAGTTGGAAAGTGTTCTCTCCTCTTCCATACTCTGAAAAAGGTTGCAGAATAGGTGTTATTTATTTATTTTTTTAAATGTTTGGTTAATTTCACCAGTGAAACCATCTGGGCCTGGAGGTTTCCTTTTTGGAATGTTTTAAACTAAAAATTCAATGTATTTAATAGCTTTGGGTTATCTATTTCATCTTGGGTGACTTTTAGTAGTTTGTGGTTCACAAGGAATTGGTCAATTTCATCTACGTTGTCAAATTTTTGTGCGTAGAGTTGTTTGTAGCATTGCCTATTATCCTTTCAGAGTCTACAGAGACTCTAGTGATAGTCTCCTTTTCATTCTCGATAATTTGTACCTTATCTCTTTTTTGTTTGTTAGTTTTCCTAGAGGTTTATCAATTGTATTGATCTTTTCAAAGAAAAGCAGGATTTTTTTGGAGATATAGACAAATCGATCCTAAAATTTATATGGAAAGGTAAAGAAACTAGAGTTGCTATTACAATTTTGAAAAAGAAGAATAAAGTTGGAAGAATCATACTACCTGTTGTTAAGATTTACTATAGAGGGTCAGCAAGAGGAAGACCCTCAAGGAGATGGTTTGACACAGTGGCTGCAACAATAGGCTCAAACATAGCAACAATTGTGAGGATGGCGGAGGACCAGGCAGTGTTTCATTCTGTTGTACACGGGGTTGCTATGAGTTGGAACAGACTCAACAGCACCTAACAATGACATAATGCTAAAATAATCAATGTGAATTTGGGCTGAAATTCCACTTGAGGGCTTATTTGTGGTGATACTTCTCAAGGATGTCTGTACTTTCCATCCCAGTAATTTTCTCAGTGCCAAGGCAAGTTTCCTTGCAGTCCTCTGAGGTTAGAGATGAAGGGCATGCTTATTTCTAGTACACTGTTATGCAGTGGGTATAGCTCTTGGGAGTACCAGCTTTATGTGGAGAATGATTCCAATTAGATTTCCCACCTTGAGCAGCTTTTCGTAATCTGTAAGCCTGGAAAATTGAAGCTTAGATTTCCAGGTTTGACATATGCACTAGTTTCCTGTATTCACTTAAAACCCCAAACCAAACCCACTGCCATCAAGTCGATACCAACTCATAGCAACCCTGTAGGACGGAGTAGAACTGCCCTATAGAGTTTCTAAGGCTGTAAATCTTTATGGAAGCAGACTGCCACATCTTTCTCCCATGGAATGGCTGGGGGGTTCGAACTGCAAACCTTTCGGTTAGCAGTTAAGTGCTTAACCACTGTGCAACCAAGGCTCCTTGCATTCACTTACTGAGACATAATTTACGCACCATAAAATACACTCATTGTGTGTACAACTTAATGCTTTTTAGTAATTACAGAGTTGTGTAGCCATTGGTGCAAACCATGACTCCAAAAATACACCCTGTGCCTATCTGCAGTCTGTCCCCACTTCCACTCCCAGCCTCAAGCAACTATTGATATGCTTTATGTCTCTATAGGTACACCTTTTCTAGAAATTTCATATAAATAGAATCATATAATATATAGTCTTTGAGTCTGGCTTCTTTCACTTAGTATGTTTTTGAGGTTCATCCATACTGTAGCATGTATCAATAGCTCATTCCTTTTTATTGCTGAATAGTATTCCATTGTATTGCTATATCACATTTTGTTTATCCATTCACCAGTTGATATTTAAATTGCTTCCAGTTTGAGCTATTATGAATAATGCTGCTGTGAATATTCACGTACAAGTCTGTGTGACCATATTTTCATTTCTCTTGAGTAGATACCTAGAAGTTATTAGCTAGACTGTATGGTAAATCTATGTTTAGCTTTTTAAGAAACTTTCAAACTATTTTCCAAAGTTGTTCTACCATTTTACTTTCCCACCAGCAATGTATTAAGGTTCCAGTTTCTCTATATCATTGTCAACAACTGATATTATTGTTCTTTTAAATACAGCCATTCTAGTGGGTGGCAGTGCTATCTCATTCGGGTTTTCATTTGATTTTCCATAATGATAATGATGTTGAACATTTTTTCATATGCTTATTAGCCATTCACATATCTTCTTTGGTGAAATGTCTACTCAAGTCATTTGACCATTTTTAACTGGACTGTCTACTTATAATGGAGTTGTAAAAATCATTCATATATTCCGGATACAAATTCTTTATCAGGTATATGATTTACAAATATTTTCTCCCATTCTCTGGCTTCTTTTTTTAAATTTTTAAATTTTATTTTAGATGAAGGTTTACAGAGTAAAACTAGTTTCTCATTAAATAATTAATACACATATTGTTTTGTGACATTAGTTGCCACCCTTACGACATGTCAACACTCTCCCCTTCTTGACCCTGGGTTCCTCATTACCAGCTTTCCTATCCCCTCCTGCCTTCTTGTCCTTGCCTTTGGGCTGGAGTGCCCATCTAGTCTCATTTTGTTTTATGGGCCTGTCTAATCTTTGGCTGAAGGGTGAGCCTCAGGAGTGACTTCAGTACTGAGTTAAAAGGGAGTCTGGGGGCCATACTCTCGGGGTTTCTGCAGTTTCTGACAGACCAGTAAGTCTGTTTTTTTTTTTTTTTTTTGTGAGTTAGTGTTTTCATTTTCTTAATGGTGTCATTTAAAGAGCAAAATTTTTTAATTTTGATGAAGTCTAATGCAATGCTTTTTTGCTTATAGATCATAATTTTAGTGTCATATCTTTGCCTAATCCAAGGTCACAAAAATTTTCTCCTATGTTTTATTTTAAAAGTTTTATAGTTTTAGCACTTACAATTAGGTCTAGGATCCATATTGAGTTAATTAAAAAAAATTTGATATGGTGTGAGTTAAGGGTCTGAGCTCATTGGTTTGCCTGTCTAATTGTCTCATCATCACTGGTTGAAAAGTTCATCTTTCCCCACTAAATTGTGTTAGCACATTTTTGGAAAATCAACTGACTATAAATGTAAGGATTTATTACTGGACTCTCAGTTCTGTTACACTGATATATAAGGAGTCCCTGGGTGGGACAAATGGTTTGTGCTCAATTACTAACCGAAAGGTTGGCAGTTCAAACCTACCCAGAAGTGCCTTGGAAGAAAGACCTGGAGATCTGCTTCCAAAAGGTCACAGACTTGAAAACTCTATGGAGCGCATTTCTACTCTGCAACACATGGAGTTGCCACGATTGGAATCGATTCAGCGGCAACTGGTTTGGTTTTTAATATATATATACATATATATACACATACACACAATATATACACACATTTATATATATACATATATACACACATCTATGCATATATATATACATGTATATGTACATATGTGTGTATATACATATCTTAACAGTATTGAGTCTTCCAGTCAATAAACAAGGAATGCATCTTTCTTTATTCAGATCTTCTATAACTCTCTTGGCAATGTTTTTAGTTTAGTATGTATTATTCTCACACTTTATTTGTTAAATTTATTCCTAAGTATTTTATTCTTTTTGATGCTATTGTGAATGGAATTGTTTGCTAAATTTCACTTTGGAATGTTCATTGTTAGCACATAGAAATATAATTGATTTTTATATACTGATCTTGTATCCTGTGACCTTGGCTAAACTTATTTATTCGTTCTAGTAGTTTTTCTTTTCTTTTTTTTTTGGTAGATTCCTTAGGGTATTCTATATACAGGATTATGTTGTCTGTGGAAGACATTTTATTTATTCCTTTCCAATCTGTATGCCATTAATTTCTTTTTCTTTCCTTACTGCACTGTCTAGAACCTCCAGTTCAATGTGGAATAGAAGTAGTGAGAGCAGACTTCCATCCCTTGTTCTTGATTTTAGAAGGAAAGCATTTCATCTTTCACCATTAAGTATCAAGTTAGCTGCATATTTTTTAGAGATGCCTTTTATCAAGTTGAGGACATTCTCGTCTATTCCTCATTTGTTGAGAATTTTTATCATAAATGGGGGCTGGATATTGTCAACTGCTTTTTTCTGTATCTATTATTATTTGGTTTTTGTCCATTATTAATATGGTATATTGAATTGTTGATTTTTAGATATTAAACCAACCTTGTATTCCTGAATACCTGGGATAAATCCCACTAAAAAATATTGTTAAAAATCAATACCAGAAAGAAATTTAGGAAATTCTTAAATATATGGAAATTAAATAACACACTTCTAAATAACCCAGTGGTCAAAGAAGAAATCACAAAGGAAACTATAAAATATTTTGAGTTGAGTGGAAACTACAGATCAATATCCCTCATGATCATAGATTAAAAAATCCTTAAGAAACAGCTAACTGAACCCAGAAACATAAAAAATAGTTATATACCATGACCAAGTGGGATTTATCTCAGGTATGCAGGAATACAAGGTTGTCTTTAGTAGATTTCTAGAGCCCTACATTGATTGGTTTTGAAAAAAAAAATGTCCAGTTTTATAGTTGTCTTTTGGGGAGAGGATTTGTTGACCTTTTCATTTCTGCATAGCTGGAAGTCTCCTGTCTTCACTTAGCTTTTGGACTGCCATTACAGATCTTAGAAGCTTTTCAGAAGATTTAAAAAAAGATGTTTTACCCAACCATTTTAGGTATTTTCAGTGGAAAGATCAGTCTGAATAACCATCCAGTCATACAGAAGAGCGTTAATAATACTATGTCATAGTTTTTAGGAGCCCTGGTGGCCCAGTGGTTAAGTGCTTGGCTGCTAACCGAAAGGTCGGCAGTTCAAACCCACCAAGCTCCGCCAGGGAAGAAAGATGCAGCAGTCTGCTTCTGTAAAGATTTACAGCTTTGGAAACTCTAGGGGGGCGTTCTGCTCTGTAGGATCTCTATGAGTCAGAATTGACTTGACAGCAGTGGTTTTGTTTGGTCACAGCTTTTATGACCATTAAATGAAACTATGCAAAAAATTCAGCAAAGTGTCTGGAACGTAAAGGGGTGCAATAAACAGCAGTTATAACAACATCTACGTCTCACGTACTTTGGACATGTTATCAGGAGGGATCAGTCCCTGGAGAAGGACATCAGTCCCTGGAGAGGGCCAGCAAAAAACAGGAAGACCTTCAACAAGATGGATTGACACAGTGGCTGCAACAATGGGCTCAAGCATAACAACGATTGTGAGGATGGCGTAGGACCGGGCAGTGTTTCGTTCTGTTGTACACAGGGTTGCTATGAGTCGGAACTGACTTGATGGCATCTAACAACAACAATAACTTAACAACATCTGAGCAGTTACACTGTAGGGATTTTACGTACATAGTTTAATCTTAATAACTCCAATTTTAATATTTGTCAGAGACAGATTTCCTAGTTTAAGGGCATACAGGTAGTAAGTGGTGGAGCCCGAACTGAGATCCAAATCTACTCAACTCCAGAACTAGTGCTTTCCCCACTTTACCATATAGTCTCCCTGGTGAAGGAGATTTCAGTGGCTGCTCTTTTTGGGATAGCCTGTGGCCTGACTATCAGGGAGATACTAAGAATTTGATCAATTACAGGGATTAGGTCGAGAAGTCTTATTGTTATACTAATTAGCAGTAACCCCAAATACAGTGGAGCACATACAGATTGCCAAAAGTAGACAGGGCTTTTGCTAAAACAGTTAACAAATAACTGTAGGGTACCTGTGTGAGTCACTGAAACTGATATGGTTCTATACGTTATTTCCCCAAATTCCAATTATACATAGAGGGAACAGTTAAATCTGAGCTAAGACTACCACAAAAATACCTAAACAACTGAACTTCATTCCATTTCAAAACTTATAAATGTATTTGGGAATTAAATCGTAAATGTTTGGGAAGTTGACTCTTCTGGGTTGAATCTCACAAGGTGACAAAGCTTACTGGGGCGATTATGGATCTGGTCCCAGTTTTGAGTATCTAGAAACTACATTCTAAGCCATTTCACAGGCCTTGCTAATTCATCTCTCCACTTCCATTTTCTTCTTGCCTTTCATCTGTTCACCTCACCAATATTCCTAAAGTATTCTTTTTTTTAAAAAAAAAAATATTTTATTGAGTTTTTGGTGAAAGTTTACACAGCAAATTATGTTCCCATTGTGACAATTTCCACACAAATTGCTCAGTGACATTAGTTACATTTATCACAATGTGTTAACATTCTCTATAATTGTGTTCATTTTGTTCCTTTTCCAGTACTCTAATTCCCCGCTCCCTTATCGTCTCATCTTTGCACAGCCTTAATTGTTGACCTTTTGGTCTCATACTGATGGTTTTTAAGTAGGGCATCGATCTTATGGATAATATCCTTTATTTTGTGTGCCATTCTGCTGTTTCACTAAAAGCTGATCTCAGGGGATAGGCTCAGTTCTAGGTTTAGAGTATCTCAGGGCTTCTCCAGTTTGTCTGGCTTCTTCTTTTTTAAATAAGAATTTGAATTCTGCTCCATATTTTTCTCCCACTCTATCTGGGACCAGTTGTTGTGACCCTGGTCAGAACGGTCAGTGGTGGTAGCCGGGCACCTTCTAGTTCTTCTGGTCTCAGGGTAGATGAGGTTGTGGCTCGTGTAGAGTTGTTTCTTTTCTACTCTTTTTGGTTACCTTCTTACTGTTTTTCTCCTGGTGAGTAAAGACCCGTAGTTGTGTCTTAGATGGCTGCTCACAAGCTTTTAAGACCCCAGACACTACTCACTTCACTAGGATGCAGATCATGATTTTTGTGATCTATGTTATGCCAACTGACTGAGTAGTCCCATAAGATTATGGTCCTAAGTCTTCAAACACAGAAAATCAATGTTGGAAGGTGTTTGATTATGTCTGAGGAGTACTCGTATTTGTGTCTTCAATGAATATATGTGGTTGCACACACATAATGGTATTTGCATGTACCTATAGCCATTTCTGGAGCCTTGGTGGTGCAGTGGTTAAGAGCTATGGCTGCTAACCAAAAAGTGAGCAGTTCGAATCCACCAGCAGCTCCTTGGAAACCCTATGGGGCAGTTCTACTCTGTCCTATAGGGTCGCTATGAGTCAGAATCGAGTCGATGGCAATAGGTTTGGTTTGGTTTTATAGATGCTTCTGTCTGTTCCCACCTCTGTACACACCTGTACCTATCTGTATACCAATTTGCCTGTACCCATCCATATGAGCTCAAGTACTCGTTTTTCTTTTGCTTGTGCTGTATTCACTACATCTGCATTCAGTGCCACTTTTCCCGTGATCAAAAATAACTAGTCTCTACGGCATAAAGCATACTTTCCCCACCCCTCTCCTCTCCCTGGTAACCACCAATGAACATTGGTCTCTCTATATTTATCTATTCTTCTTATAAAAGAGAGATCATACAATATTTGTCCTTATATATTTGACTTATTTCACTTAGCATTATGCCCTCCAGGTCTATCCATGTTATAATATGTTTCACAGACCCACTATTGTTCTTTATGGTTATGTAGTATTCCATTGTATGTATGTACCACAATTTGCTTATCCAATCATCTGCTGATGAGCACTTCGATTGTTTCCATTTATTTGCTACTGTGAATAAAGCAGTGATGAACATGGGTGTGCATATGTTTGTTTGTATCATTATTTTTATGTTTCTAGGGTATATACCTAGTAGTGGGATTTCTGGATCATAGTGTAGTTCTAGTTTTTTGGGAAAGCGCCATACTGTTTTCCATAGTGGTTGTACCATTTTACAGTCCCACCAGCAATGGTTAAGGGTTACAATCTCTCCACATCCTCGCCAACATTTGTTGTTATCTTATTTATTTATTTTTTAAATATATCAGTGCCATTTTAGCTGGGGTAAGATGGTATTTCATTGTAGTTTTGATTTTCATCTCTCTAACGGCTAATGAGCGTGATCATCTTTCATATGTTTGTTGGCTGCTTGGATGTCCTCTTTGATGACAGTTCTGTTCATGTCCTTTACCCATTTTGTGATTGGGTTGTCTTTTTATTGTTGAGTTGTTACAGTTTTCTGTAGATTTTAGAGATTAGACCCTTATCAGATATCTGGGGCCTCTTTCCTTTCCATATAAAGTTAATGATTAGTTTTTCCATCTCATTAAAGAATGCTGTTGGTGTTTGGATCAGGATTGCATTGTATTTGTAGATTGCTTTGGGTAGAATTGACATTTTCACAATGCTGAGACAACCTGTCTATGAACATGGTATGTTCTTCCATTTATGTAGGTTTGTTTGGGTTTCTCGCAGTAGTGTTTTGTAATTTTCTTTGTATATGTCTCGTACGTCCCTGGTTAGATTGATTCCTAAGTATTTTATTTTTTTTAGGGGCTCTTATAAATGGTATCGCTTTCCTGGTTTTCTTTTTGTAGTTCTCTTTATTGGTGTGTAGGAATCCAACTGATTTTTGTATGTTTAGCTTATATCCTGCTACTCTGCTGAATCTTTCTACCAGTTCTAGTAGTTTTCTTGTGGAGTCTTTTGGGTTCTTTATGCATAATATCATATCATCCACGAACAGGGATAGTTTCACTTCTTCCTTACCAATTTGGATGCCTTTGTTTCCTTTCTTTGACTTATTGCTCTTGTTAGGACTTCCAGCACAATGTTAAATAGGAGTAGTGATAAAGGGCATTTTTGTCTTGTTCCCATTCTAAGGGGGAATGCTTTCAGCCTCTCTCCACTAAGAATGATGTTGGCTGTTGTTTCTTCCTAGTGATTTCTTTGTGGTTATCATGTATGTTAGATTACACAACTTACAATTATAACATTTAATATATGATGAACAGTTAACATACAGCAGATAGCATAATAAGTCTATTCCTGATATGGTCCTCCTTCCCCCGATTCTGTTAGTGTGTCTCCATTAACATCAATATACAACATATATTCTGTAAGTTTACTTTGTACTTATTTCTTAATGCTCTTGCCTTTCCTTTTGGAGTACTCCCTTGAGTAATACTTGCAAAGCTGGCCTGGTGGTGATAAATTCCCAGAGCTTCTGTTTATTTGGGAATGTCTTGATTTCCCCATAGTTTTTGAATGACAATTTTGCTAGGTAAAGTATTCTTGGTTGGAAATTTTTTGCTTCAGTATTTTATATATGTCACTCTACTGTGTTCTGGCCTCTAGAGTTTCTGGGGAGAAATCCTCACTGATTCTTATGAAAGACACTTGGTATGTTATATTGCATTTTTCTCTTGATGCTTTCAGAATTCTCTCCTTGTCTTTGGTTTTTAAGAGTTTTATTAGGTTATGGCAAGGAGTTGATCTTTTTGTATCTCTTTTAATTGTGGTTCATGTAGCTTCCTGTATTTGCAGGCTTGGTTCTCTGTTAAGGTCTGGGAAATTCTCTCTCATTATCTCTTGGAAAATTGTTTCTGTGCTTTTATTGTTCTCATTGTGCTGAGATTACAATAATTCTAATGTTGGATTTCTTAACTGAATCCCACATTTCCTTTTGGGTTTGTTTGCTTTTCTTTTTTTTTTTTTTTCTCGTTTCTCTCTAGACTTGATAAATTCAGTTATTTTGTCCTCTAGTTCACTTATTCTGTCTTCTATCTGTTCAATACTGTTGAGTATTTCTCTAGTTTTTTCTTATTCAGATGTTTTATTCTTCAGTTCCAGTAGTTCTCTTTTTTTTCTTTTCAATTTCCTTCTTAAGTCTCTCATTTTTTCCTCCATTTGTTTCCTGATCTCTACTAGTTAGTTTTCTGTGTGCTTTTTAGTTTCTTCAAACATATTTATCACTATAGTCTGAAAATTATCAATTTTTTGCATTATTTTGGCCTCCATAAGAAAGAGTTCCTCTTCTTCATGTTTTGCTTTTGATTGTTCCTTCTTCTCTTGGGATTTTGTGTCTTTTACTATCTTTTGTTGAATTTGGACCATTTTATTATTTTTGCTTTATATTTTGTATTCTGTTTATTGCGGGAAATTTTTTTGGTTGTGCACCCTGGTAGCACAGTGGCCAAGCACCTAGCTGCCAACTGAAAGGCCAGGGCCAGCAACTACCAGCTGCTCTGTGGGAGAAAGATGCGGCAGACCACCTTTGCAAAGATTCACAGCCCTGGGAACCTCTATTTCACCTATCCAAGTTTTACATGTCCTTTAAAATCTATCTCCTTTCATTTTTTTCAGTGGGAATTTATTCATGCCATCAAGCGTAAGCTCCAGGTTGTCTCTAGGTGCTTTTCCCCATTAAATTTACCAATAAAGATATTATCTTTATTCTGCATCTAGTCTAGTTACGATTCCACATTAGGGGGAAATCTCCTTATGGGTCAATTAATACATCACCTTTATCCCACTTTTGGCTACTTCCAGCTTTTAATATAATTAGTCAACTCAGCCCTTCCCCCCTTGATTTATATATCTGTCCTAGACAATCTATCATATCTTAGGTATTATCTCTTCTGAGCCTGTGACATAGCATATAACAAATTAAGGGATATACATTACAGAGAAATTTTAATTATAATCACAAGTGAGTCTCATAACTGAGGCAGTCATAAATTATGGTGCATAATGTCTTGGTCTTAAGATCATAAAACAACTATTACTATTTGAGTGTATTTATTATTTTACTTCATGTTGTGCAACAGCCAAGAGATAATGGCTTCCATTTAGTAAAAAAAAAAAAAATCATTTCTATTAAAATGTTTGAGGAGCCCTGGTGGCACAGTGGTTATGAGCTGGGCTGCTAAATGGAAGGTTGGGGGTTCAAACCCACCAGCGGCTCTGTGGGAGAAAGATGTGGCAGTCTGCTTTTGTAAGGATTTACAGCGTTGGAAACCCTGTGGAGCGGTTCTATTCTATTCTATATGGTTGCTATGAGTCAGAATTGACTCAACAGCAAAGAGGTTTTTTTTTTTTTTTTAATTAAAAAGTTTGGTTTGTTTTTATCCCATATTTCATGTTTTTTCTATGTCATCTCTTTGCTATCCATCATCTTTCTCATGTTTTTGCGAGCTAGCCATGGATGCAGATGGGATGAAGTAAAGAATTGGAATAGTTATCATTTTACCAGTCCAGCCAGCCTCCTTATCTCAGTCTCATTCTTTCCTGTACTTATGGGAGGTGGGGAAGGTAACAAAGGATGATTTTAGGGAAATGGAATTTGCTTAGAAAAACAAAACCCATTGCCATCAAGTTGATTCTGACTCATAACGACCCTAAAGGATAGAGTAGAACTGCCCCATAGGGTTTCTTCTGCAGAGTGGCTGGTGGGTTTGAACCACTGGCCTTTCAGTTAGCAGCTATCTTAGACTGGGTTCTCTAGAGAAGCAAAACCAGTAAAGCATATATATATATATATAGAGAGAGAGGGAGAGTGAGAGAGAGAGAGAGAGAGATTTATATCAAGGAAAGGGCTGACGAGGCCGTAGAGGCTGTAACGTCCCAAGTCCTTGGGTCAGGAAAGAGGCTTCTCCTGATTCACATAGCCTCAGGGGCTGGTGAATCCAAGATCGGCATGCTGGAGAGCATGGCTATTGCTCACAGGCTGTGAAGACTGACAAATCCCAAGATCAGCAGACAAGCCTGCAGGCAAGCTGCTAGCTCAAGTACCAAGAACCGGAGGTCAGACGAACAGGAGGCAGCTGCAGGATCGAGAATGAGCAAAAGCCCCAGAGCCCTGCCTCAGTGTCTGCCCACACTCTACGCAGGCCACACACCCAAGGAAACTCCCCTTCAAATGATTGGCTACTCACAGCAGACCCTATCATGGGGGTGATTACATATCAAATCTCAATAGGGAAACAATCACAACATTATATGACTGCCAAAACACCGAGAATCACGGCCCAGCCAAGTTGACACACAATCTTAACCATCACAGCAACTGAGCGCTTAACCACTGTGCCACTAGGGCTCCTTTTAGATAAGCAAAGGACTTAATAAAAGAGGAAAGAACAAGGAGTGAGGAAGAATAGGGGAAACACAGGGGATGTTCTGGAGTTGTTTTTACTTTGTTGTTGTTACTAGGTGCTGTCGAGTGAGTTCCAACTCACAGTGACCCTATGTATAACAGAAGGAAACACTGCCCAGTCCTGTGCCATCCTCACAATTACTGTTACGCTTGAGCCCATTGTTGCAGCCACTGTGTCAATCCATCTCATTAAGGGTTGTCCTCTTTTTCACTGACCCTCTACCAAGCGTGATGTCCTTCTCCAGGAACTGATCCCTCCTGATAACACAAGCCCCCACAGTATGACAAACTGACAGACATGTGAGGGAATTACCTGCTTTAGTGGAACTGAATTGAAGTCTTTCACCAGTCCCTGCTGGTTAGTACAAGACCATACATATTCCAGATATAAGAAAAAAAAAAATACATTCAGATGAGGATTATTTGGTAACATCTCTACAGAAATTTGGTGGGTGAGGCAAAATGAAGAGGATTGGTGTAATCTGTGGTATGGTCTTATCGATGGTGGCTTTCTCTTCTATTAGCACAGAAAATCACAGTTAGTTGCAAAGGCCCACATTTCATTGACTAAAAGTGGCTAAAGGCCTATTCCCATTTCAAAGTATTTTACTTGGTAGTATATATAAGTATGCATCACTATTGTTCTTACAGTTCAAGGCAGTTGACAATGCCATAAAAGTAATTTTGGTTTCAGTAAGTCAATGGACTTTCATTTAATCTAAGAATAAGAAAAAATTTTGGCTAGTTATGCATGCATTTGAATTAGGATACAAAAGAAAGGGAGAATATTTCATTTTTACTGATGCAAACTGCTGAGGAAAATAAAAAGTAGTTATATTTTCTGTTAGCAATTTGCTTCTTACCCAAAACATAAATCTCACTGTTGACTACAGCTGTACTGAATCGGTACTTCGAGTACTTCATGGGTGCCCGCTCTGTCCATTGGTCTTGGCTGGGGTCATACTGTAACAGTTTGTTGCTTAATCGATCAGGTTCTTCATCAGGAAGATCCATCTGTATCAAATATGACAGCCAATATAATAGCATACCATTTAGAGATCTTGGTGAGTACATGAATGTAATTAATCAAAGCAGAGAGCCAAGGAGATAAATAGGGGTTAACCAAAGTGACTCATACTCACAAACACACATATCCCATGACTTGGGGTTATAAGTACGTTGTCAATATCAGAGGAATTTATATTCTGTAACAACGAAGCTGAGGTATTGGGTTATAGCAAACAATCTGTGATCTTAGCCCTGAGACAATACAGCTTTTTTTTTTAAAAAATGAAGCAACCACAAAGCCTTATTAAAAGTGAAGCCAAGCTCTTCTGAGTTAAAAAAAAAAGTTATAAATCTACTTTACCAAAATTAATAGTTGTGGATATTAATAACATTTTTGAGAAATTAATTTTAATAATTTATAAGGTATTTTGCAAAAATATTTTAGTGTTTTAGTAATTAGAGAATTTTTACACCACAATTCTGAATTGAATTATGAATTTTTACACCTAAATTCATAATTTAAGAATGGTCTGAATTCAAGATATATGGATTAATCTAAATAATTTGCAATTATTTTATATATTTATTTTATTTACATATACTTCTATGACTAGAGATAACACAAGTCAAATAATTGTTTATTCTTACACAGATTTAAGCAGCTTCTACTCATAAACTTCAAGTGGAAGTAATTTTTTTTGTACACAATGTGTCAGGAACTTTATATGACTTCAAACTAAGGATTCTTAAGTGCTTTTTTTTTTTTTTGAATGTAAGTATTCAACACCGAAATAATTGTCATATTTATGAAGTTGTATGCAGTTAATTTTAGCGGACTACTTTAAATGTACCAAGAGATAAGCACTATGGTGCAAGTACAATCCTAGGTTACCTTGCAATCTAGTTTATTGTTTTAGGTACTAAACCCAACTAGCCAAAGCCTCTTTCTGCAATAAGCCTTCGTGTGTTGTCTATTCAAGGACACATTATCAATGAACAAATATGCACTTTAACATTTTAATTTTCCTTCTAATTTTTTAATCTCTATTTTAGTGAAAGAAAAGCTTCAAAGTTGTTTTTGGAGCTTACTCATGCAAAATTAATTACATAAATGGATAGTTTTGAAAAACCTGTACAAATAATTTGCCAGGTTTCAGTTATTAGCTGTGATGAAATCTGTAATACTTTTTGATGCATAGTACAAATACAAATGTGTTAAGTATGAAGTTTAAGTTTTTACAACAGATATGCTATGCTATAAGTGGCAAAATCCAAATTTATGAAATTAATACAAAAAGTATCAGTTTTATTGTGAAGCATTTCTAGAGAAACAAATCACACAGATAAAAATAAATTTACTTCATGGGGATGGTCAACAAGCTAGTAAGGCTAATTTTTATTAGAAAGACTGAATGGCCAGGCAGAGAAGGCAGGTGGGATGATACCAAGTGAGGGCTCTAAGGCACTGGGAAGGGACACCCAAAGAGAAAAGAAAGGGCCACGGACGTCACATTCTAATGACTTTTCAATTGTGGCTTGCCATCACTTCTCTGGCCTTCAATATAAACAGTATTCTGGTTTCTCTATCTACTAATGCCCAGTAAAAACAGAAAGTGTTAAAAATCACAATGTACTTTTATTCAAATGATTGTGCCACCATGTGCTCAGTATTCTGGTTCCCCACTTAGTAAAAAAATTTTAAATATGGAAGAGATCTAAAAGTTACTGGCTCCAGGTCACATAGCTATTAAGTGGACTGAAATGGATGAGCATTGAGCTTCCCTGCCTCCTACTTAGATGATCTCTACAGATAATTCCTCAGCACAAGCATCTTTCCTGATTAACTAGAATGGGAAGACTTATGAAGAACACAGCATGAATACTGAATGAAGTCATGTCTATGAATAACACACTTTAAAATTCATTCTCCTAAACTGTATTAACACTTTAAAATCTTAAGTTTAATGTTCCAGAAAACAGAAAGCATTTCACCAAAAATGTAAGCCATACATTTTTAGTATTAAACAACTACAACATTTTCAACATAGCAAACAAACTCAGCATAGCCATGCCAATTAGGTACACAGGAAATGTCTTAACCTGAGGGGTCCAGCCTCCAATCACATAAAGTTTATTATTCACTGTTACTACAGCATGACATGCCAATTGTAGTGGAAGGGGAGACACCCTTTTCCAACTGTCCCGTTCTACAGAGTACTTGTCAACACAGTTTGTAATAAGATACTGGTTTTTAACTTTCATCTGTCCTCCTATAACATAGAGGTCATTATGGACACTGCCCAGAGCATAAAGCTCTCGAAATTCAGTTGTGCATAACTTTTCCCAAAACTGGTTTCCTCTGTCATGATACCTGTAAATTAACAGAGAGAGAACTCAGGATTAGCGTTAACATGGAAACAACTTACCCAAGGAATACACTTAAGTTTCTTTTCCAATTAAAAACAACGAGATCCGGTTCTTCTAATTGAAGAGGAAAAAACATGAATCCAAGATAGTGGTACAGTTTTTTTTTTGTAAGGACTAGTGAACAGAATATAATGTGCATAAAAAGATTAACCACATCTGCCTGAAGAATTCAAGGAAACATTTTTCTCCAGCTCTGTCTGGGACCCTCTATTGTGATCCCTGTCAGAGCAGTTGGTGGTGGTAGCCAGGCACCATCAAGTTGTACTGGACTCAGTCTGGTGGCAACTCTTACATTCTTACTCAGAGATAACTTTTTACTTCAGGTCTGATATGGAAGTTGGAAGGTATGCTCTTTTCCTAAAGGGCATGTATGGTTTGTCACAAACTGGATGCAGAAATTTATCAAACGTTACGATAGCTGTGCTCTGCTATGAAATTCTAGGCAGGAAACCAAAGTCCCTAGAAACACAAGTAATATTCTCACCACTATTTTTAATTGTACTGGATTTTAGAAAAGAGGACTAGGTATCTATACATAGTGGTTACTCAAGTAAAGCCAATTGAATGAATACATAGAATTGAAAAATGAGCTTTTATGTTCTGAGACATGGTTTAAGAAGACAGGCTAGGGACAAAATACATCCCATGAAGGTTAGGAAGTACATTATTTCTAGGTGACTTGCTATCTGGTTTTTAATATTTTGAACAGAAAATAAGGTGAGAAATGCCCAAATAAAACCGTAAAACTTGTTGCTATGAAGAGAAGTGGATATGACATAAAAAGAAAGCAACAGTGACGAAAGCATTAAATGTTTCACAGAAGTTGATAGTTTAAAGACAACACTTATAGCCTCAGTTGTTTATATACCAGAATGTGAGGGATGAGTAAGGGAGATAAGAAGGTATATCAGTTTGAAAAGAAATGCCCTCCTAGAGTACTATTTTACTTATTCCTTTAAATCAAGAAAAAATATACCTGCATGAAAAATCTATGAACTATAATGTAGAGGCAAACTGAAGAGTATCTCGGCAAAGATAAAAGGGATATGTAACAAAAATAACTTACTAGGAATGTACCACAGAATAATACATTTCTCACATATATCACAAAACTAGCACTAAAGCGACCTTCAGTGGTGCTAGGGGATTTTAACTAACCAGACATCTGCTGGAAATCTCATTTATGCTCAAAGCGATGTTTCTGTCATTTGCCTTGCTGACAAGTTCATTATTAGAGAAAATGATGAGGGTAATTGATACTTTTACCCTAATTTTGACTAATTGGAGGAACTGGTTGGTGATGGGAACCCTGGTTGAGTTCAAGATAGCTAAGAAAGGAAACAGGGGATATAGTTAAAAATATGTGGGAAGAAAGGAAAGCAGTCTTTCAAAATAAGAGGAAAAATGTTTAAGGATTAAAATAGAAAGGTACTTTGACAAGGGTGGCTGTTCATTAAAAAAAAAAAAAAATCTGAACGCAGAATTGTGGAATATCTTGATGAGGAAGAAAAAGAGCTATCCAAAGAACCTGAAGTACTTGTAGAAGAGATTGTAAGATGGGAAGAAGGACACCTAACGAAGAGCAAAAATAATACAAGTGACATGGACCTAGAAGAACCATGCCAGGAAAGCCTCTTCCTGTAATGAGTTGATACCTTGGCTCTGTGGTCTATACTTGACAGTTCTGAAGAAGGCTGCTTCTGCTACTCAGTGACATGCTCTGCCACCATGGGCATCGGTCCAGGTCCCCCATCCGGGGCTCTGAATCCCCTCCTCCATCACTACTAGGGGAAATGAAGCAGTCTTCAACATATGAACAGGAGAAAGGGGCAGGCGTATAGCTGGAAACAAATAATGCAATGCTAAGAGATGACAGAAAAATAATAGACCTCTTCTTTCTTTGCTCCGTCTTCACTATCAAGAATTACCTTCTGACTGAAAAGTCTTTACAAATCCTGGTAAGAGGGCGCTGAAGTCTGAGATGGGAAGGATATTGAAGGAGAGTTTTACTACCTCTCATTTATTGTGTGCATATTTCTTAGTTACCCAGTTAAATTTAAGTACCCAATACTTGCTGAATAAACAGTAAATAAATGTATGTGTTCTCACATATAAAGCCTAGATGATATGCCATTTCTTAGCAGGCACTCCTGCTCACAATTCTAGGACTGAAGCATTCTTAGGCTACACACATTTTGAAGTATTGGATGTTTAGGAAAGAGCTACACATTAAGGATAGAGAATAAAAACTGACATAATTAGTAATTTTGGTCAAGGAAAAAAATTACTTGTTACTCTGAATTATGAATTAAAAAATCAGTTCAAAGGAGACTATTAATAAACTTTTCTATCTTGTTAAGCTCACCACTCATTTGTCAGTCTGTTGTACTGTGGTGGCTTGCATGTTGCTGTGATGCTGGAAGCTATGCCACCAGTATTTCAGATATCAGCAGGGTCACCCATGGTGGACAGGTTTCAGCAGAGCTTCCAGACCAAGACAGACTAGGAAGAAGGACCTGGCGACCTACTTCTAAAAAAAAATTGGCCAGTGAAAACCTCATGAATAGCAGAGAAACATTGTCTGACATAGTGCCAGAAGATGAGCCCCTGAGGTTGGAAGGCACGCAAAAGACAACTGGGGAAGAGCTGCCTCTGCAAAGTAGAGTCAACCTTAATGATGTGGATGGGGTCAAGCTTTCAGGCCCTTCATTTGCTGATGTGGCATGACTCAAAATGAGAAGAAATAGCTGCAAACATTCATTAATAATTGGAATGTGGAATGTACGAAGTATGAATCCAAGCTTGAAAATCTGAAGTTGTCAAAAATGAAATAGAACACTTGAAGATTGGTATCCAAGCATTAGTCAGCTGAAATGGACTGGTATTGGCCATTTTGAATTGGACAATCATGTGGTCTACTACCCCAGGAATGGCAAATTGAACAGGAATGGCGTGCATTCATTGTCAAAAAGAACATTTCAAGGTCTATACTGAAATACAATGCTGTCAATGATAGGAAAATATCCCTATGCCTATAAGGAAGACCAGTTAATATGATATGTATTAAAATTTATGCACTGACCAGTAATGCCAAAGATGAAGAAATTAAAGAGTTTTACAAACTTGTGCAGTCTGAAATTAATCAAACAGGCAATTAAGATGTATTGATAATTACTGGTGGTTGGAATGCAAAAGTTGGAAACAAGAAGAAGAATCAGTAGTTGGAAAGTACGGTGCTGGTGATAGAAACGACGCAGGAGGTCACATGATAGAATTTTGCAAGATCAATGACCTGTTCATTGGGAATTCCTTTTTTCAATAACATAAATGGTGACTATACACATGGAACTTACCAGAGGGAATACAGAGGAAGCAGATTGACTACATCTGTGGAAAGAGACGATGGAGAAGCTCAATATCATCAGTCAGAACAAGACCAGGGGCCAACTGCTGAACAGACCATCAATTGCTCATACGCAAGTTTAAGGTGAAGCTGAAGAAAATTAAAACAAGTCCAGAAGAGCCAAAGTATGACCTCGAGTATATCCCACCTGAATTTAGAGACCTCCTAAGAACAGATTTGATGCTTTGAACACTAATGACCAAAGATCAGATGAGTTATGAGATGACATCAAAGACATCATACACGAGGAAAGCAAAAGATCATTAAAAAGACAGGAAAGAAAGAAAAGACCAAAATGGATGTCAGAAGAGACTCTGAAACTTGCTCTTGAAAGCAGAGTAGCTAAACAAACTGAAGAAATGATGAAGTAAAAGAGCCGAACAGAAGATTTCAAAGGGCAGCTGGAGAAGACAAAGTATTATAATGAGATGTGCAAAGACCTTGAGTTAGAAAACCAAAAGGGAAGAACACGTTTGGCATTTCTTAAGCTGAAAGAACTGAAGAAAAATTTCAAGCTTTGTGTTGCAATACTGAAGGGTTCTATGGGCAAAATATTGAATGATGCAGGAAGCATCAAAAGAAGATGGAAGGAATACACAGTCACTGTACCCAAAAGAACTGGTCAACATCCAGCCATTTCAAGAGGTAGCATATGATCAAGAACCTATGGTACTGAAGGAAGAAGTCCAAGCTGCACTAAAGGGAATGGTGAAAAACAAGTCTCCAGGAATTGACAGAATACCAATTGGGATGTTTCAACAAATGGGTGCAATGCTGGAAGTGCTCACTCGTCTATGCCAAGAAATTTGGAAGACAGCTACCTGGCCAACTAACTGGAAGAGATTCATATTCGTGCCCATTTCAAAAAGAGACAATCCAACAGAACGCGGAAATTATTGAACAATATCATTAATGTCACATGTAAGTAAAATTTTGCTTAGGAGATCATTCAAAAATGGTTGAAGCAATACATCAACAGGGAACTGCCAGAAATTCAAGCCGGATTCAGAAGAGGATGTGGAATGAGGGATATCATGGCTAATATCAGATGGATCTTAGCTAAAAGCAGAGAATACCAGAAAGATGTTCACCTGTGTTTTACTGACTATGGAAAAGTATTCAACTTTGGGGATCATAACACATTATGGATAATATTGCGAAGAATGGGAATTCCAGAACACTTAATTGTGTTTATGAGGAACCTGTGCGTAGACGAAGAGGCAGTCGTTCAAACAGATCAAGTGGACACTGAGTGGTTTAAAATCAGGAAAGGTTTGCATCAGGGTTGTATCCTTCCACCATACTTATTCAATCTGTATGCTGAGCAAATAAATCCGAGAAGCTGGACTATATGAAGAGCAGTGTATCAGGATTGGAGGAAGACTCATTAACAACCTGTGATATGCAGAGGACACAACCTTGCTTGCTGAAAGTGAAGAGGACTTGAAGTACTCACTGATGAAGATCATAGACTATAGCCTTCAGTATGGATTACACTTCAATAAAAAGAAAACAAAAATTCTCACAACTGGACCAGTTATAAATGTCATGATAAATGGAGAAAATATTAAAATTGTTAAGGATTTCATTTTACTTGGATTCACAATCAATGCCCATATAAGGAGCAGTCAAGAAATCAAATGACGCATTGCACTGGGCAAATCTACTGCAAAAGAACCTCTTAAAAGTGTTAAAAAGCAAAGATGTCAGTTTGAGGACTACGGTGCGCCTGACCCAAGCCATGGTATTTTCAATCACCTCATATGCATGGGAAAGCTGGACAATGAATAAGGAAGACTGAAGAAGAATTGATGCATTTGAATTATGGTGTTGGTGAAGAATATTGAATATACTATGGACTGCCAGAAGAAGGAACGAATCAGTCTTAGAGGAACTACAACTAGAATGAACCTTAGAAGTGAGCATGGTAAGACTTTCGTTTGCTTATTTTGGACACATCATCAGGAAACCCCAAACACGAATTGCTAGAAAAGGACATCATGGTTGGTAAAGTGGAGGGCTGGTGAAGGTGAGGGAGGCCCTCAGTGAGACGGATTCACATAGTGGCCGAAACAATGAATTCAAACACAGAATGGAATATGAAGATGGCACAGGACCGGGCAACGTTTTGTTCTCTTACATATGAGGTCACTATAAGTCTGAGGAGACTTGACGGCAACTAATGACAATGACAACGTCTTGTTAAAAATTATAGCAAGAGCTTTAAAAACTTTAAAAACTATTTATCCATTGTGCCTTATCACATGGATAAATAATGAAAGATAAGAGTTAAAATATACAATGGAATCATAATATGTATACATTTAACTTATGCAAATTCAATGACATATTCTCAGTAATTAAAGGGAAAGAAAAAATAATTTTAAAATGTGGGTGATTTCATTATAAGTTTTACATATATGCTATATTTGCTATACATTCTTTGTCGTTGTTGGCTGCTATGGCGTCAGCCCCTGACTCATGGCGACCTCCTGCACAATGGAATGAATTGCTGCCTGGTCCTGCGGATGGGACCACTGTGATCAGTACGATTTTCATTGGTTGATTTTTGGAAGTAGATCACTAGTCATTTCTTCCTATCTGTCTTAGTCTGGAAACGCTGCTGAAACCTGTTCAGCATCATAGCAAAATGCAAGCCTTCACTGACAGGTGGGTGGTGGGGGAATTGAACTCAGGTGTCCCATATGGAAGGTGAGAATTCTACCACTGAATCATCAATGACCTCACTATACATATAAAGTTACAGACTTCCTGCTGTGATGTCATGGAGTATGACTTCCCTTTGAGTACATTCAAGTAGTCCACAGGTGAACATAGCTTTGAAATACGGACTAAATGCAGCCAGGACCAGTTTGTGGCAAGGAAATTTCTCCACTTCTGCTATGAGTACTACATCAATCATTTCTGCTATCTCTCATGTTCTTAATTTTATTCAGTGAATTCATGCTATGTTGGTATTTTTCTTTTCCCTAAATCTTTTACTCCATGATACACTCTCCAAAGAGTGTATGTATAAAACCATGTTCTGAATACTGTTCTTTATGGGAGACTTACAGGGTAATTTTGACTACACATAATTTAAGATGTGACCACTCATTCAGCAGAACTCTCTTATGCTAATGTCAAAGCATGCCAATAAAAATAAATTTACGGATTTGCTGCCAGATACAAACCTATAGATTTCAACATTCTTGTTCTTTTGTCTAGAGAGTTGAGAGGCACTTGCTTCTCCAGCCACAATAATAGTGTTGCTTTCCATGACAACACCAGTACACACAGTTCCTAAACCCTCCCCATACTTTGGAGATGAGATGAAATAGACCTTCCGTGATACAGGATCATAACAAAAACTTGCATCCCCATAGTTCCTATGTCTTGATCTGATTCCTGAAGAATTGTTGCCAATGCAAAGCAGAAGACTGGTAGTCTCCATGCCATAACGAAGATTTAGAGAATGCTGTTGGGGTGTCTTGATGGCTTTGAATGCATTCTGAATTATGTCAATGCAACCTGCATCACACAGAAGCATTGTGTTCCTTTTTAGGGCTTGTCTTAAAAAAGAAGGATTTATAAGCTCCAATCTGACTTGCTTCAAAAGCTCAACAAGATGCTCTGTGCGCAATTCTTGGTTATGATTTACCCATCTCAGAACTAGGTCCAGAATGCTCTCCTCTCTAGATATGTTAAGATCATCTGATTTAATAAGCATCAGAAATTGGTTCACTTCAATTTCTAGTATTTCTTCATGTAAGCTCACCTCTGCAAAGTGCTGATATAAATATTTCTTCGATTGATCAGACAAGTCTTCAGCTCCAATCTGCTTTGCAAAATAATAGATACCTACACAATTGGAGGCATCCATGTGGTCCATCATATATTTCTGGCACACACTAAAGACTTCTTCCATCTGCATAAAATAGGCAGCCATAGCTACAGTCTGTACATTGGCATTATTGATCTCTAAAGTGGCATTGTACATGTAATTTAATATCACTGACACACTTTCTGCTGTGATGTCATGGAGTATGACTTCCCTTTGAGTACATTCAAGTAGTCCACAGGTGAACATAGCTTTGAAATAAGGGCTAAATGCAGCCAGGACCAGTCTGTGGCAAGGGAATTTCTCCTCTTCTGCTATGAGTACTACATCAATCATTTCTGCTAATTCTTTCATGTTCTTTATTTTATTCAGTAAATTCAAGCTATGTTGGTATTTTCCTTTTCCCTCAATCTTGTACTCCATGATACACTCCCCGAAGTGTCTACGTAAGTCTTCTTTAAATTCAGTGTGATTTCTGAGGGGGCTACTTGCATGTCTGGTTACTCACAAAGCAATAGAGACGTCATGTAAAATTCCTGAGAGAAAGAACAGAAACAGTTTCTTCTGAGAAAAAATTCTCTACAATTTAAGTATGCAGTATTGCTTCTAAGAAGTATTTTTCAATAAATATTATCAATTCCAAACAGTGCAGTTTAACTTTAAGATGACTACTCTTGTATCCAAAAATAATGTATTTGATTGTATATACAGTAAATTATTAACAACTTAATACAGTATCTTCCTAATCAATCACAGAGATTTTTCTAGGAGGACTAGAAAATTCTCCCTCCCAAAGTAAAACAAAACGAGAATTGATATAGTGGGCACATTTTACAATTCCATTTCCAGTTACCAAATACAGTCTGCCAGTCAACATTAGGTAATATTCTCTCTGAGGTGCAACATCCTCACTCCAAATGTGCACAAAGGCCAATCCACAAATTCATGACTGAGGCCATGTAGGACACACCCTTGAAGGGGAAGATTGGAAAAAAAGTTCACTAAAATTCTACTCAAATTTTGCTATAGGGCAAATAATTTAAAACAGTGGATAATACAAAGATCCTTTTTGTTGGGCTTTGGAAAACAACCAAATCTCTGCTGGTCTGAGAATTCAAAATACTTGAAACGTGCAACTACATCATCATAAACTTAGAAAATCATAAAAGGTATCCAGTTTTTCTATCCTGCCTCCTTGCTCAGCTCCTCTTTGTCCCCTCTTTCATGGTAGCAGAGACTGAGTCATTCCCTGCCTTAAAAAGCTCTAGTCTAATTAAAAGTCTCTTTAAGCTAGGTGTCTGATCTTTACCTTCCCTGGAGGAATGGAAACAGAATGTTTCAAGGAAGTTAATTAGCTGTCTTGATTTAAAAAGTGCATTCCTAGAGTCAGAAACTCTAATGTGAGGAGAGAGTCTCGAGTCTTTGTCACCCTTTCTAGTTCTTACTTGGCTATAAATTGCATGTACTATGAATAAAAGTCGATTATTGAAAAGTTAGTACTGGGATTTAAGAAAGAAGGGGAGGCAATAATTTTAATAAAATGAAATGCAAAATTTGTCAGCTGTAAAGGTTAGACATTTTCTAAATTTCTGTAACTTTGAAAAGGATTAGAAATTGTATGGGTCACAACGAGAAATGGCATTTTTTTCAGAGTGTTGAATTGAAGTTCATTTAGGAAACAAGTGTTATGCATGATAGGAAAATTTAGTTATATAAAGGCAACTATAAAACCTAAGAAGCACTGTGCTGAACTATGTGGAATTATCATAACTAGTCAAACTTACACTTTGTATACTTGTTTTTGATCAAAGATTCTATAGCAGAATCCTGATCAAAAGGGGGAAACTGATAAAATTCTCTTTTTTATACTTGGGATAGGAATAAAATCCTCCTTGATAGACTTTCTCACATTAAGGGCTCAGTTTTATTTCAACAAAAACTTGAAACTTCCTTTGCAAGGGCTTCAGGTTAAAAGTTATCCTTTGCTTTTTGCTTTTATTAGTTTCATATTTTTACAAAGAGATAATCCAATTAAGAGGTCATTATATTTCTAAACTCTCCAATAACACATTATGACTAGTTCAAATCATATTTATTATTTAGGCTTCTTAATACATAAACACATCACATCAATGAACTTTATACATGATAGCTTTATTTACAAGTCAAGAGTCCTTATAAGTGGTATATGCAAAAATTCTGAAAAAAATTCATTCTTAGCTCATGGGCTATACAAAAACAGGTGGCAGGTTGCCAACCCTTGCTGTAGGTTTATAAGTAATTCCATTTTATAGCTTATGAGTAGGACAACATTCCTTTGTCTGGGTGCCTAATCTCCACTTCTCTGCTTAAATCCAGCTGAAGAGTTTTCAGAAGGGGAATGATCGTTCCTTTTTTAAAAAGATCATTTGGTTGACCCCAGGACTCATACATATAAATCAATTTCTTGAATAAAAACTTTACTTGGATATAGCTTATCTGTTCCAAACACTGGCTTCAACAAAAACAACAAAACACTTTTAAAACAGAAATAACTGTTTCAAACATTCTTTGGAAAAATTTATTTGAATTTTTAAAATGGCCATAAATATTTTGTTAAGTATCTCTTCTTTCCAACTGCCTTTTATACAACTCCTGAAAGATACTCTAAATGCTATGGATTTACAAAGCGAGTGAATTTACTGATGAAAATCCTAAGAAATATCTGGGCCATCACACTTCAAAAAACATTCTCAGCATTGTTTCTTGTACATATAAGGTGCAAAGAAGATATTCGCATGGCAGATGGGGGCTTTGAAGTGAGATAGCCCTGGGTTTGAAATCCAGTTTAGCCACTTATTTGCTGCAAACAAAATTATGTAACTTTTCTAACTTTCGGTTTTTTCATCTGTAAAATGGGGATAATGTATATAAACAAAGCAGTTAGATCAGTCCTTGACATCCAAGAGCTCTATAAATGGAAATTATTATTAATTACTTTACAGTTGTATAGTACTGTGTATCTCAGAGGTTAGAAACATAAGTTAGTTTACTGAGGCTTGGATTTGAACCCTTGCTCTATGATCTAGTAGCATGGACAAGTTTCTTTCTTTCTTTCTTTTTTTAAATTAATTGATTTTATTTTTCTTGTTGTTTGTTGAGAACATACACAGCAGACCATACACCAATTCAACAATTTCTACATGTACAATTCAGTGATACTGATTACATTCTTCAAGTTGTGCAACCATTCTCACTCTCCTTTTCTGAATTGTTCCTCCCCTGTTAACATAAACTCACTGCCCCCTAAGTTTCCTATCTAATCTTTCAAGTTGTTGTTGTTAATTTGATCCCGTATAGATAGATCTTAAAAGAGCACAATGCTCAAGGCAGACATTCTTTGCTAGTTAAGCTAAACTATTATTTGGTTTTAAGAAGAGTTTGGGGATATTTTTGGTTTAAAGTTTAAAGACTGTCTCAGGGCAATAGTTTCAGAGGTTCATCCACCCTCCATGGCTTCAAAAAGTCTGGATTCTATGAAAATATGAAATTCTGTTCTGTATTTTCCCCCTTTGATCAGGATTCTTCTACAGAATCTTTGATCAAAATGTTAACTAATGGTAGCCGGGCACCATCTAGTTCTTCTGGTCTCATGGCAAAGGAGGCAGTTGTTCATGGAGGCAATTAGCCACACATTCCATTTCCTCTTCCTATTCTTTTTTTGTGCACATGCCCAGTAGATAGTTTGACATAAAGTGCTTTATGACCTTGATTTCATGCCTCACAATGTGTCAGCACTCTCCCTATTTCCTCCCTGGGTTCCCTGTTTCCTTTATCCCGACTGTCTACCACTTCCTGCTTTCTCATCTTTGTTTTTGGGCAGATATTGCCCTTTTGATCTCATATAATTGACTGTTCTAAGAAGTACATTCCTCTTGGGTGTTACTGTTTATCTTATGTGTTCGTCTATCATTTGGCTGTGATGGACAAGTTTCTTCGCCTCTTTAAGCTTCAATTTTCTCACCTAGGGTTAGTTTTGAGAATTATGTAATAACAGTTGGGGGTGGGGGTTAAATAAGGCCACACATGTACAATCTAGAATTTGCTTAATAAAATTTTCTTGGTAAAGCTGAAGCAGGATACACCTGTACAAACAACTTTCAAATAATAAAAATGTTTGGTTACGTATACAAACCACAGACACGGCCCCAGGAAAAGAGAGCTGATAGCAACTTCTTTCTCGTAATTAGGGCAGAGAGGGCATTCTACTTTCATCAGCAAGACAAAATTGTACAGATGTTCTCAGTAATATCAATGGGAAGTTATTCTTTGCTCCAATTTATAGAAGACTGAACGGGCACATTCATATTAATAGTACCCATAATAATGGAGAATAAAATGAGTAGCAAAGATAAATATAAATCATAAGAATAAAGACTAATTATTTTGTGAATCCAAAATACAGTTAAACCCATGTCCATTATATTTAGTTTTGAGAAACTGACATAATTTTAATGTGGCACAAAAATGTTAATTTACTTAAACTGTCTATTTTTTATTCACAATGTTTAACTTTACAATCTTTACAATATCTTTCAAGTTGCTACTTTTTAAAGATGATTGATACATGACTATGTGTGTTTTTCTGTGAAGGGTCTCCGTGTATTACTGTCGTTAAAACTAGTTTAAATTCATAGCAGCACTGCTTGAAATAGGAAAAATCTGGAAATAATCCAAGTGTCCACTCACAGGAGAATGGATAGACTGTAGTATATTTACTCAAGAGAATATTGTACAGCAGAATGACTCTCACAGATAATGTGTAAAAAACCCCAGAAGGATACATGCAGCATGTTATTTATAGAATGTCTAAAATATGCAAATCAATATATAGTCTGATAGATTAAATGTAGATTATATATTCTGACAAAGTAAATAAAAGCAATTGTTGAATTTGAGTAAAGGACATATGGGAGTTTTTTTATACTATTCTTGGAAATTTTCTGGAAGTTTGAAGTTATATCAAATTAAAAAAACTTATATTACATATTCTTTAAGGATACGTACAACTGTAGTGAAATATAAAGAAATAAAGGATAATTATAAACACCAAATTCAGTAGAGTGGCTGCCTTCAGGAGATGAGGAAGGAGATGATGCAATTAGGGAAGGGTGACAACCTTCAACTGTTTAATTAATGTTTATCATTCTTTTTGCCTTTTTTTTAAAAAATATTTTATTGTACTTCAGGTGAAGGCTTACAGAACAAATAGTTTCTCATGTAACAGTAGCACACATGCTGTTTTATGACATTGGTTAACAACCCCAC
>NW_004443937.1:17471675-17549963 GCF_000243295.1 Trichechus manatus latirostris
GGTGGAGGTCTTGGTAGCTGTGGACAATTAGTCCTTTGGACTAATCTTTTTGTTGTATCCTGTTCTCTTCATTCTCCCTTGCTCCCGAATCTTTTTGCCTTTTTGAAGAGCTCTGTTGGCACAGTGGTTAAGCATTCAGCTGCTAACCAAAAGGTAGGCAGTTAGAATCCACCAGCCACCCCTTGGAAACCCTATGGGGCGGTTCTATTCTGTCTTGCAGGCTGAGTCAGAATCGACTCAATGGCAATGAGTGTAACTTTTTGTGTATTTTAAATATTTCATAAGAAGCCTTCTTGGTGCAATAGTTAAGCACTCGGCTGCTAACTGAAAGGTCGGTGGTTTGAACCCCCTGCAGTGCCTCAGGAGAAAGGAACTGGCGATCTGCTTCTGTAAAGATTACAGCCTAGGAAACCCTCTGGGGCAGTTCTGCTCTGTCATATGGGGTTGCTATGAGTTGGAATTGACTCGACAGCATACAATAACAAATATTTCATAAAATAAGTTTAAAATAAAAATTATATTAACATTAGGATCATTTATAGCTTTTGAAAACCTAACCCACATTGTAAACCATGCCTGTGCATTTCCTAATATCTATAAAGAGAGAGATAAATTATGAATTTTCTTTTTAAAGTGGCAAGGTGTGTGCAGCCCAACTTATGAGTGACTTGAAAATACAAAAGATTACCACCTCCTTATCCAGTTTGAATGAGAATTGCTGTCCGACCTTTGAAAACCTGTGGCTGTAGCCCTCCACCCTCCTTTATTTCCCTGTGAAGGGGAAACAGGGCTTGCGAGGCCAAACATGAGCACCCTCATGTGGTCTGCTAGTTCACTACAGTTTGCATTCTTACATAAGCGCCTGGCATGGAACCAATATTGTCTACCACCACTATATAACCGCTGCCTTCCCACTGTGAGGTGCAGAGATCTGCTCTGGTCCTGCAGCTGCCCAGGACTCACCTTGTATGTAAGTCTTCACACTATACTCCTTTGCTGCCACACTGGAGTTGCCTGCCTCCTTCTTTGGTCTTTTGGCATGCTCCATTTTTAGAGACAAATTTCACATTAGTGGTTCATGCCTGGACAATTGGCATCCAGCCAGGAGACCAAGGAAACGGGAAGTGGGAGTGAGGCATCTGTGGGGGAAATCCCAGGTTGGCCAGCAGCCTCCATGTGGGGAGGTCTGGCCAGTATGCCTTTCTTCAGGGAAAATCCTGGTTGGCCAGCAACCTCCACGTAAGGAGGTCTGGCCCATATGCCTTTCTGTGGGGGAAATCCTGGGCTGGCCAGCGACCTCCGTGTGGGGAGGTCTGGCTCATATGCTTTTTTCCTGGGGAAATCCCAGCCTGGCTACTGAAGCCCAGCTAGCTGTTGAAGTGTACATAAGAGCTTTGCAGGAAGAGTTACACTTGGAAACGTATGTGCAGCAGTTCGTGAACAGGATGAGCAACAAGAAACACTCACCTGCAAGTTTGTAAAGATGGGAGATTCAAGGGATAGGGGAACAATCCCCTAGCCATTGCTCAAAGCCTTCCAACAATGAGACTGGAGATAGTTCGAGGGCTAAGCAGGTCCCTGGCACTGAGAACACCCTGTTACACCCAGAACGAAGCAAGAGTTAAAACAGCAGGGGGCAGGGGGAAGAAGTAAAAAGCCCTTCAAGATAGCTTGTGTTGAGTGGCCTTGAAGAGACCTTAGAGGCCCTTTCTGGAATCCTCTGATAACTGCCCCCACCAAGATAACTGAAAACGAAAATAGGAGGGCCCACCTCCATGTTACTAGGCAACCGGGCTGAACCCATGTTTGCACCTGGTATGGTGGAGGCGTGGCTCCACAAATGACTGAGGGCTCTGCCAACTTTGCACAGATCCTCTGGCTTTCAGAAATAATTAAGACTGAGGATTAAGTCTAGGTCCTTCTGTCACCAGGGAAGACCAAAAGCCTTATGAACAGTTAAAGTTCAATGAGGAAATGAAAAGAATTGTATGTTTTGGGTTTTTAGATACCATTGCACAGGCCCCTACAAACCCCTATGATATGTATTGATGATGTTGATATATTAATGTACACCTTTGTAAACTTTTGCCTCCAAGCTCTGACGGGAATTGCTGCAGTTAGGGCCATTTTTTTAGTAGGGCACACAGAAACTGACATGGGCTATAGCTAATAGCCTGGCCACTCAATCTGGCCACTAACAACCCTCAGACTGACATATAAAGCAAGCCCGTATGGGGATGAGACACGTGGACTTAAAAAAAAAAAAAAAATGAGTTCTGCTCCTGATAAGCTTTTGATAGTTGTGTGGATGGTGACCAGAAAGGCCCCTATGCTGACATGGGAAGACAACCAATGAGCAAACCGCTCCCACCAACTGACTGCAGAGGCTGAAGCATCTTCTGCTTCAGAGCTAAGAAATGTGCAACCGACTACCTCCTGGATTTAAGAGAGGACGGCTCATGGAGATTTACACACCATCCCAGACTGGGGCTACATGCATGGACTGCCACTGTCATCACAAAACGCCCAACAGAATAAAAAAGCTGACCTGCCTAAGACACCCCAGCCAAGGCAAAAACCTGCCCAGGGGACATATTCCTGAGCCAACAGGCCAGGGCGTTCTCAGCAGGTAAAACATATCGGGGCCTCTTATCCTATACAGAGGCTTCCACTGGATCTTGAATGAACTCTTCATGCTCTATATCACCCCCAAGCCATAGGGGAGATTGAGCACTTCAACTGACAGGCTTAAACAGCTGATGGGAGGGAACAAGAAAACCCCAGCCTGAACTACGCATCTCAGGCTAGCAGTCTGGGGTCTCAACGCAGCAGTTCCCTGTAAGGGCATTTCTTACTTGTGTCATATGTTTGATCAAACTGTCTATTCTATAATATGTGTGTCTTTTACATACAACTGTTCCTGACAAAAGATCTGGGTTCCCACAGAGTTCACTGCCTCAAGACTAGGACAGACAGCCTGGGTGGCTATACCCAGGCAACCTTCACCTCAAGTCTCACAGGAGATGGAGGGGAGAGGGGAATTGTTAATGTTGTCTCTTTTTCTTCCCAGATTATCTCACAATGATAGACAAGCCTCTCATTCATGGGACCCAATGATATAGGCTTTTGCTAGAGCTACAAATCACACCAACTTTTGGCTCTGTCAACATTTGAACTGAGATGACGAGTCATCCCCCCACATTGTTCCAGCTGATCTGTCAACAAGGAGAACACCTTGTGGGCCAACTGAATGTGTAACCTGGTGTACTGAGGAGATCGTATGGTAAACGAATGAGATCGACTCCACTACTCATGGAAAACATCTTCTAAAATATAAAAGCTGCCTGTGGGGAGTGCTCCAACTTTTGAAGGAAATTTCTCTCTCTGTGTTAAAAACGTAAATGACACAAGACTGAATAATTTTACTCTGAGAACGGTACTTTTAAGACTGAGCTTGCTGTTACTCTGGATGTGGAGAACTTGCAGGATATGACCAGGTGGTCCGATGTACATTGACTACACCAAGTCTGAATTAGCCTAGTCTGGCAATGGTAATATCTTGTTCAATTGTGCTGAGAAAAAGAGCTTTTGTATTGCTTGTACTGAGATATGTACTGTTCATATAATGTGCCATGTTGGGAGAAATAAAAAATGCTGTTTTTACATAAATGTCCTGATTAGGACATGTTATACATACCTAAGATTGGACAAATTCAGCCCTTTGATCTATTCAGCTGGCTTAGATTAAGCCCTAACTGGGGCGGCTGGTTGGCATCTCTCCTCCAAGCAGGCCTGATCAACCTGCTGGGGACAGTCCTACTAGTAATCCTTATTCACTACTGCCTCAAATGATGCACACATACAACATCCACTAGAGTTATGCACCAAACCATGAACATGCATCTCAACATCCAAAATGGGTGATGGACATACCAGGACTTGGTACTGTTTTGCTTCTTTATCTGGCACCCTGATGGGAGTCGGGGGTGGGGTGGGGTGGTGAACTGTTGGGGGAATGATCTGCCTCTATGCCTCCTAGCCAGGCTGCCTAAGTAAAGGCCTGGTGCCCAGAGCATTCTCTGATAAGGAGGCAGAGAATTGGGTTGCCTTCTCTCCCCCAGTTCCTTCTCCTTATCAGCAAAGTCTTCCCCTTGTTCTGGGCAGACAGTAACTTTTTGTGTCTCTTGCACATGTGCAGGCACCATACTGCACCTGGCCAACCAACCCCACTTCTATATCTGTGGGAGGGAATGGGGTCTTTTGTACTATGGCAGTAGATGGGGAGCAGTGCAAGAGAGAAATCAGATTGTTAAGAGCCAGCCTCAGGAGGTAGATCGAAGGGGAAACAGCACTTGAAAGGCCAAACATGAGCGTCCTCATATGGTCTGCTAGTTCACTACAGTGTGCATTCTTACATAAGCCCCTGGCATGGAACCAGTATTGTCCACCACCACTATAAAACCTCTGCCCTTCCACTGTGGGTTGTGGAGATCTGCTCTAGTCCTGCAGCAGTCCAGGACTCGCCTCATATGTCAGTCTTCCTAATAATACTCCTTTGCTGCCACACTGGAGTTGCCTGCCTCTTTGGTCTCTCAGCACCCTCCATTTTTGAAGACAAATTTCATAGTACTGGTCCATGCCTGGACACACTGGCATTAGTCTGTACAGAGGAGGAGAGAAAATTCCAACTTCTGCTTATTGCATAAAGAAGTTACTGGATTCCCAAACTGGTACACATTTTTCCCCACAGAAATTTTCAGTATGGTGGATAGGTTACATCATGAAATGACAGGGTTGAGCAACATCAAAATTTTGAATTTTATAGATGAAAAAAACTAAAGATCTGAGAAATGACTTGGACAAGGGCTCCTACATTTCAGAGTCTATCTAAAATCCCCTTAAAGAGACGTTGGTTGACAAACCTAGGAACTTTAATATTATGGCAGCAGAAAATGATGTTCCATTTCCAATGTTCAAAACAAAACTCTTTTGTAAGTTGGTTACTTCTCGTTGTTAGCTGCCATCCATTTAGCTCCTGATTCATGGCACCATGGAACAAAATGCTTCTTGGTCTTGCACCATCCCCATGATCAGTTGCAGATTTGACCATTGTGATCCATAGGGTTTTCACTGGCTGATTTTCAGAAGTAGATCTCCAGGCCTTCCTTCCTAGTCTGTCTTAGTCTGTAAGCTCTGCTAAAACCTGTTCAGCATCATAGCAACACACAACAGATGGTGACGGCTTCACATGAAGTCCGTTGGCTGGGAATCCAACCCAGTTTCCCGTATGGAAAGTGAGAATTCTACCACTGAACCGCCACTGCCCTCCAAGTTGGTTATTACCATGTATAAATTATCCCACATGACAACAAAACTATCCTGACCCTACTCCTGATTCAGGAATTACGAGGCCCTTTACAAGCTGTCACCTCCCAATCTTTTCTGCCTCATCTCCTGACTTTCCTTCCTTATACTTTTAATCTTTTAGTAGTGCTGAATCACTGACTAGTCTAACACATAAATGCTTTTACACATGCTGTTCTCTGTGCCTAGAATATCCTTCTCCCCCTGATGACCTGAAAAAATGCAACTGGCTCTTCAAACTTCAGCTCAGACTTGACTTCCTCAGGGAAGCCTTCTCTGCCCTTCCTTGAATGTAGTTTGTACCTGTACATAGTGGTTATTGCACTGTTGGTATTGCAATTTACTTGTGCATATGCCTGCCTCCCCTTTTGATGATGAGCACATTGAGGGTAAGGGATTTATGTCTTAATCATTTCTGTATTCTTAACATCTGTCTGTGGGCGATGCCTAGCACATAATAATCGCTCAACAAGGTTTCTTCAATTAAATTAATGCTTTACTTAGTCCTAAATTATACATGATAATCCCTTTTCTTCTACATGTGAATAAACCACTGTCTTGAAGATTTTTTCCTTCTACATAAAACAGTCATGCTTGATGCTTCAAGTTGCTAACCTCCTGACAAGTAAAATAAATCATCCGGAATCATTATCTTGATCACCTTGCCTATAGCTTCATGCACTATGACACCCACATCTCACTCCTCTGCTGTCTGGGATTAGGCCCCTAGTCTTACAGAACCACTGAAGCCATGTACTGGCTTCACTTATGCCAGATATCACAGATTGGCTGCTCATAAACCTTTTTTGGGTAAATTAGTTGTCAACATGCAAAACTGAAACATCTCAGCATGTACGGAAAAAATGGAAGATATAGCAACAGTGGATTCCAATTCCCTAGTCCCCGTTAACCCCTATTGAGATGGAAGTGTCAGTCATCATTTGTAATTCTTATGCTATTGCTTTTCTCACCTCTGTCCATTTACATTAGCTTATGGCCATTTAAGTTTATGACCCCTGGTTTACACCATTATGTCCCCACACCCTATTTTGTTTCAACATCACCACCTTGCTCAAGCAGTACACTTGGAAACACTGGTAGAAAATGGCCCACCCTAAACATATTCTGAATCTCCCACTAGTATGAAAAAAGGCCTGATTCATTTAACAGTAAAATACATCCCACACACTAGGCATTTGCTAACTGCCAGGCATACGGATGACAAAGATAAATAAGACAAGTTTTCTAGTCTTTGCCTTTGAGGAGTTTACAATGTTTTACGTTCTTGCAGTGCTTTATACTTTTCAAAGTGTTTTAATATGCATTATAGCTCATTAGTTTCTCTTAAGAATCATTCGGCAAAAATGCAGGGCAATTATTTTCCTTGCTGTAAAGAGAATTGCCCAGGGATACCTTTAACACTTACTGAAGCCTTTTTTAAGTGCCAGGCACTGTCCTGGGTTCTAGGAACACAACCAGGGACAGAAAGATAAGTTCCTACCTTTATGGAGCTTACAGTCTAGTGGGGAAGGCAAATAATCAGTAAGATAATTCAGAGAATGATAATACTATGAAGGAAAGAAAAATAAATAATGCGACAGAGAGGAGGGAGCAGACCCCTAGCTGGGCAGACTGGTCTCAAGGAGGAAGCCACTGCTGAGCTGTAACCTGATGACAGAAGTCGGCGGCATGGCCTCCTACGTGTGGGACCTGAAGGACCTGTATGTGCCACCCACCCCGAGGCTGGGATCCGAACTCCCCGTCCTGTGATCCCACCAGGAAAACTACGACGAGGCTGTGACTGGGCTCCGGACTCTCTGTTACCTCAGCCGCTACTTACGGAGCTGCCGCCCCAGTGTCAGTCGTGCGCCACAGCCCCTCTTGCTCCCCAGACGCCGTCGCGATGTGGCGCGGCCCCTCTGGGCTGGGGGTGGCCAAAGCCAGGTCGGTTGGCCCGCCTGCCCTCCGCGCCCTCGCGCTCGCCAGGGCCCTCTCGACCAGAGGCGGGGAGGGGTGGCCAGCGGGCCTGACGACCGACACTGCCCAATATGGGCCTGTCTCGGACACGCGATATAAATAGACGGCACCAGAGAGGGGAGGGGACCGAGGGCCCGCGCCCTGTTGGGGGAGGGCGGGCTCTGGCGGCGGCAGAGCTTGTCTGAGGTGACAGGTGCTCGCCTTCGGCAGCAGTGGAGGCACTCCGGCGAGGACTCCTTAGCCTGCTGTGTGCATTCGCGGGGTTTTCCCGCGCTGACCCGGGACGACTCCAAATCCGCGGGCTACCAGGCGTCTGGGCGGCTCTTCACACCCTGGCCCGCGTGCCCAGGCCACTTTGGGACTGGGTGAGGGCACATTTTTTTAATTGCTGTAGTTTAAATGAAGTTTACATTTCAAGCTAGTCTCCCATGCAAAAATTTATACATACATTGTTATGTGACCCTAATTGCTCACCCCATACTTGGACAGCACACTCCTCCTTTCCACCTCTGATTCCCCATGTCCATTCAACCAGCTCCTAACCCTCTCTGCCTTCCCATCTCACCTCCGGACAGAAGCCGCCCATTTAGTCCCTTGTATCTACTTGAGCTAAGAGACACACTCCTCAGGAGCATCACTTTTTGTCCCACAGTCCAATCCAATCCCTGTCTGAAGAGTCGGCCTCGAAAATTGTTTTAGTTCTGGGCTGATAGAGAATCCACAGGCCATGCTTTCCGGGGTTCCTCCAGTCTCAGTCAGACCATTAAGTCTGGTCTTCTTACTCGAATTTGGGTTCTGCACCCCACCTTTCTCCTGCTCCATCAGGGACTCTGTGTTGTGATCCCTGTCAGGGTGGTCATTGGTGGTAGCTGGGCACCATCTAGTTCTTCTGGTCTCAGGCTGATGAAGTCTCTGGTTTATGTGGCCCTTTCTGTCTCTTGGGCTAGTACTTTCCTTGTGTCTTTGGTGTTCTTCATTCTCTTTTACTCCAGGTGGATGGACCAATTGATGCATCTTAGATAGCCACTTGAAGCTTTTAAGACAGGATATATTTTCAAAGAGAATCCGGAAATTAGATTTTTTAAAAAGTGACACATTCTTTAAAAAGTGACAAATGTTTCTTAATCTTAAAACAATAATGCAAAAAGACCAAAAAAATCCTGTGTGTAGTCTCAATGAATGTGGCCTGGGGATAGGATAGTCAAAAACACGACACCCAGCTAAATGTGAATTTCAGATGAACAATGAATAATTTTTAAGTGTAAGTATGACCCAAATATTGTATGGTCAATTCAAGTTTAACTGAGTGTCCTGTGATTTTTTTTTTTTAATCTTATATTCTTATTTGCTACATCTGGCAACCCTATCAGGGAGCCATCAGCTTGTGGCCTTTGCCCTAAGCCCCTCAGAGGGTTAGGTTTCCTGGAAGCCTGAGAAAAGACTGGGTAGCTCCCGTTAGCTTTTGGGTGGTACCGGAATGGGGAAGCTTCCCTTAAGGAGTTCAGGGTCACAGAATGTCTACTATGTGTATAACACAGTAGTAGGTCAACTAGTTTAAAAGAAAACAAGTTTTATATCGGTAAGTAAAGTCCCTGAAAAATTTTTAGAAGGACTTCATGTCAATCCTTATATGTACATTTACATATTTAGAGATTTTTGGAGAAAGTCCTCTCTCCCTTTCCCATAAACATTGCTTGGCCTGCTAGTCCCATTAGATACTCTACAACTGTTTCTATTCCTGTTTCTGGTTTTGTTCAGGATGTTTGTGTGAAGTGAATGACTCTTTCACAGCTTTCTTTGAAAGCCTTGTTTGATTTTCTACTTGAAAACATTATTTACCACTCCCTCATTTGTTTCAGGAGAAAGTGGAATTTGGTGGGAAAAGCTTGGGCTCAGGATTAGGAGGCTAAGTTAGAAGCTGAGCTCTGTGACTAAGTCACTTTAACTCAAACCAAACTCAGCGCTGTCAAGTTGATTCTGACTCATAGCAACCCTATAGGACAGAGTAAAAATTCCCCATAGGGTTTCCAAGGCTGTAATCTTTATAGGAGCAGACTGCCACATCTTTCACTCATGGAGAGGCTTGTTGGTTTGAACTGCCGACCTTTCAGTTAGCAGCTAGCGCTTTAACCACTGTGCACTCGGGCTCCTTTAAGTTACTTTAGTTGATTCAAAAACTCAGACTTAAAAAATTCATTCGCCAAATGATTAATGAAGGACTGTTGTTATTAGGTGCCGTCAGGTCGATTCTGACTCATAGTGACCCTATGTACAACAGAACAAAATACTGCCCTGTCCTGTGCCATCCTCACAATAGTTGTTATGCTTGAACCCATTGTTGCAGTCACTGTGTCATTCCATCTCGTTGGGGTTCTTCCTCTTATTGCTGACCCTCTACTTTTCCAAGCATGATGTCTTTCTCCAGGGACTGATCCCTCCTGTTAACATGTCCAAAGTATGCGAGAAGTTGTCTTGCAGTCCTTGCTTCTAAGGAGCACTCTGGTTGTACTTCCTCCAAGACAGACTTGTTCGTTCTTTTGGCAGTCCATGGTATATTCAGTATTCTTCGCCAAGACTGCAATTCAAAGATGTCAGTTCTTCTTCAGTCTTCCTTATTCATTGGGCAGCTTTCACATGCATATGAGGTGATTGAAAACAAAATGGCTTGGATCAGGCATACCTTAGTCTTCAAGGAGACATCTTTGCTTTTCAGCACTTTAAAGAGGTCTTTTGCACCAGATTTGCCCAATGCAACATGTCTTTTGATTTCTTGACTGTTGCTTCCATGGGCTTTGATTGTGGATGCAAGTAAAATGAAATCCTTGACAACTTCAACCTTTTGTCTATTTATCATGATTTTCCTTATTGGTCCAGTTGCGAGGAAACCTGGCAGACAGATTTCAGCAGAGCTTCCGGAATAAGACAAACTAGGAAGAAGGACCTGGTGATCTACTTCTGAAAAGAATTAGCCAGTGAAAACCTTATGAATACCAGAAGAACATTGTCTGATATAGTGCCAGAAGATGAGCCCCTGAGGTTGGAAGACACTCAAAATACGACGAGGAAGAGCTGCCTCTTCAAAGCAGAGTCAACCTTAAAGACATGGATGGAATCAAGCTTTTGGGACCTTCACTTGCTAATGTAGCACAATTCAAAATGAGAAGAAACAGCTGCAAACATTCATTAATAATCGGAAAGTGGAATGTAAGAAGTATGAATCTAAGAAAATTGGAAATCATCAAAAATGAGATGGAACATATAAACATCGATATCCTAGGCATTAGTGAGCTGAAATGGACTGGTATTGGCCATTTTGAATCAGACAATGATATGGTCTACTATTCTGGGAATGATAACTTGAAGAGGAAAGGCATTGCATTCATCGTCAAAACAAACATTTCAAGATCTCTCCTGAAGTACAACACTGTCAGTGATAGGATAATATTCATATGCTTACAAGGAAGATCAGTTAATACGACCATTATTCAAATTTATGCAGCAACTACTAAGGCCAAAGATGAAGAAACTGAGGATTTTTACCAACTTCTGCAGTCTGAAATTGATTGAACATGCAATCAGGATGCATTGATAGTTACTGATGATTGGAATGCAAAAGTTAGAAGCAAAGAAGAAAGATTGGTAGTTGGAAAATATGATCTTGGAGATAGAAATGATGATGGAGATTGCATGATAGAATTTTGCAAGACCAACAACTTCTTCATTGCAAATACCTTTTTTCACCAGCATAAACGGCGACTATACAAGTGCACCTTGCCAGATGTAATGCACAGGAATGAAATTGACTGCATCTGTGGAAAGAGATGATGGAAAAGCTCAATATCATCAGTCAGAACAAGGCCAGGGGTCGACTGTGGAACAGACCATCAATTGCTCATATACAAGTTCAAGTTGAAACTGAAGAAAATTAGAACAAGTTCATGAGAGCCAAAGTACGACCTTGAGTATATCCTACCTGAATTTAGAGACCATCTCAAGAATAGATTTGACACATTGAACGCTAATGACCGAAGACCAGCCGAGTTGTGGAATGACAACAAGGACACCATACATGAAGAAAGCAAGAGGTCATTAAAAAAACAAGAAAGAAAGACCAAAATGGATGTCAGAAGAGAGTCTGAAACTTACTCTTGAACATCAAGTAGCTAAATCAAAAAGAAGAAATGATGAAGTAAAAGAGCTGAGCAGAAGATTTCAAAGGGCGGCTTGAGAAGACAAAGGAAATATTATAATGACATATGCAAAGACCTGGAGTTAGAAAACCAAAAGGGAAGAAGAACATGCTTGGCATTTCTCAAGCTGAACTAACTGAAGAAAAAATTCAACCCTCAAGTTGCAATACTGAAGGATTCTACAGGGAAAATATTAAATGACGCAGGAAGCATCAAAAGAAGATGGAAGGAATACACAGTCAGTATACCAAAAAGAGTTGGTCAACGTTCAACCATTTCAGGAGGCAGCATATGATCAGGAACCAATGGTACTGAAGGAAGAAGTCCAAGCTGCACTGAAGGAGTTGGTGAAAAACAAGGCTTCAGGAACTGACAAAATACCAATTGAGATATTTCAACAAATGGATGCAGGGCTGGAAGCGCTAACTCGTCTATGCCAAGAAATTTGGAAGACAGCTGCCTGGCCAACTGACTGGAAGAGATCCATACTTATGCCTATTCCCAAGAAAGGTGATCCAACCAAATGCGGAAATTATCAAACAATATCATTAATATCACATGTAAGTCAAATTTTGCTCAAGATCATTCAAAAGCAGTTACAGCAGTATATCAACAGGGAACTACCAGAAATTAAAGCCAGATTCAGAAGAGGACGTGGAACCAAGGATATAATTGCTGATGTCAGACAGATCCTGGCTGAAAGCAGAGAATACCAAAAAGATGTTTACCTGTGCTTTATTGACTATGCAAAGGCATTCGACTATGTGGATCATAATACATTACAGATAACATTGCGAAGAATGAGAATTCCAGAACACTTAATTGTGCCATGAGGAACCTGTACATAGATCAAGAAGCAGTCTTTAGAACAGAACAAGAGGATACTGCGTGATTTGGAGTCAGGAAAGATATGTGCCAAGGTTGTATACTTTCACCATACCTGTTCAATCTGTATGCTGTGCAAATAATCCAAGAAGCTTGACTGTATGAAGAAGGATAGAGGAAGACTCGTTAACAACCTATGTTATGCAGATGACAAAACCTTGGGTGCTGAAAGTGAAGAGGACATGAAGCACTTATTGAGGAAGATCAAAGACCACAGCCTTCCATATGGATTACACCTCAGCATAAAGAAATGAAGGACTAATCATTGAATATTTATCGGATATACTAATTTGCCAAAAACTTGTTTTAAGGAGCATGCTATTTGAACATATTATATATGAAAGTATACTTCTTTGGTTAGCAGTTGACTTACTCCTCTTTTTCTACTTCCCTTTTCTTCCTACTTGACCTCTGTCTCTCTTGCTCTCTCTTTTCTTGTGGTCTTTTCCCTTCCCTTTCTCAAAGACTCATTTTCAGCCTTCACTTTATCTTATGTTGTCGAGTTGTTTTTCAACATTCCTTTGGGCAGATTTTACCGTCTTGGCTTAATTTACTCCTTCATTCTGGTCCGTTGAAACTCATCTACTCAAGTCTGTCTTCCTTTTATTATGCTTTGACTCTGGGCAGCTTTTTCTTCACACAGAAGTCACTTCTTTCCCCACATCCACTCTCACTGCACATCATCCCTATCTTTTAAAGAAAAAGTACACACATGGGAGATATTATTCCTAACACAGTATAGTTAAGTTCTTATCTTGAGCTATGTCTATAACTTGGCTTGGATAGTCTCTTGATTAGATGAAAACTTGACTCCTGAATGAAAAACAAACGGCCTGATTATCTCAAACTTCATTCAGTCCCCATAACAGCCTGCCACAGAATGATGAATATCTCTAACAAGTGCTATCTGCTTTCTTTTATTTTCCTTTCCATCTCTTCATTCTTACTGTTCTGCTGTATGTTATTGTCTATGGAGTGATACTTCTAAAATATTAGCTGTTTCTTCCCATGCTCCTTCCTTCATCGTGTATTTCCTTATCATACTTTGCTCCCCCATGTCATTTCAAAAAGTTAAACTGTTCTGTGTTCATTGCCTCACAGAGGGAATTGGGAGAGCAGAAAACAAGAGGAAATGGACAAAATGCTCTCTTCATGACTCTTTTGATACCAGAAACCTAGGCTCTTAGGAGAAAGGAATGAAGTATTGGCACACGTAAAAGGTTGGGAGAAAATCTACATTAGAGCAATAGAACCTTGTCCGATACCCCCTTCCCCAACTGAGGAGAGGAGGTGAGAGGGTAGATTTTTCTGAGGAAGAAGACCTGTGTCTTGCTGCCTGGACTAAGTGTGAGAGGTTTGTGGGGTGTGAGAAGAGAGGGGACTGACATCTTCCTCCCTGAGGAGGGCCACAGAGAGGGAGCCAGAACCCAGAGAGCAGAAGTGACCTTGTTTGGAAATAAGAATTTTTCTGTTGTTGTATAAATGAGGTCATACAGAGTAAGGCGGGTCCCAGATGTAGTCCCTTCTGAGTGCTGTCTTATTAAAAGGGAGAACAGACAGACTCATAGAGAGACACTCACAGGGGAAAGATGCCTTGTGAACACTGACACAGATGAATCTACAAGCCCAGGAATGCGAAGGATTGCCTGCAGCTACTAGAAGCTGAAAGGAGCCCTGTTGGCACAATGGTTAAGTCCTTGGCAGCTAACTGAAAGTTCAGCAGTTTGAACCCACCATTCACTCTGCAGGAGAAAAGATCTGGCAATCTGCTCCCGTAAACTTTACAGCCTGGAAACCCTATGGAGCAGTTCTATTTTGTCCTAGAGGGTCACTATAAGTTGGAATTGACTCAACAGCACACAATAACAACACTAGAAGCTGAAAGAGACAAAGAAGGACGTTTTCCTAGAGCTGACACCCTGAATTTGGACTTCTAGCCTCCAGAACTGTGAGAAAATAAATTTCTGTTCTTTAGAGCTCCCCTCTTGTGCTATATTTTGTTACGGTAGCCTTAGGAAAACTGAGACCCTGAATGTGAGCTTCCTGAGGGTTGGGGCTTTGTCTGTTTTGCTCACTGCTCTACTCTCAGCATCTGGAAAAGTGCCTGACATAAAGCACGTACTCAGTAAATATTTGCTGAATGAATGGACAAAAGAATGGGCCAGAGTTCTTGGTTGCAGACAATGGAATTCAATCTGGCTAGTCTGGGAGGCTCCAGAGCCAGGCTTGGATGTTATACCACTGGAGGCAATACAGTCAACAAGATACCATCGCTACCCACTGTTCTGCCCCTGTAATGGGGCTGGACTCCAGTAGTTTCCACAGCTGTCTCAGACCCTACTATCATAGTGCTTGCCAGAGGACCTTGTCTCTCCCAGGCACCTGACTCATCTCCACCTACAGGTCTCCTGTGGGTGTCTCTGATTTGCAGAAGCTAGGTCACATACTTGCACCCTGGCTTTGAGGGAATCTAAGAAATGTAGATTTAAAAAAAAATTCTTTTTTAGATTTTCCAGTTTCTATAATTGGAGCATTGGAATCCATGTTGCCACACCCACCTTCTCATCCTGAGGTGTGTGAGGCGTGAGAGAATACATCATCACCGTTTGAGAGAGCCAAAGGTGAGTGACTTCCTTGGTTGGACTTGTGGCCAGGTGGCCAGGTAGGGGGAGCACTTTGAGAAGAGGACCAGTTCTAGAGAGCAAAGTGGAAGGGCTTGGGAGGTGAAAGGTAGGGAATCGGGTTAAGAGCAAGCAAATAAAGAACACTGAAGAGTGATGGTGTGGTGGAGGACAGACATCTGGGGACTGGGAAGCTTCAACTTGAGTGTTGACTGTAAAAAACCTGGTGCGTTCAGCTTCAATCCCTGTTCTGTGGATGTGTGTGTGGGAGGGGGTTGAGGGTGGTAGTGTTGATAGCATTAGTGTCTACAGGAGCATCTGTAGGTTTGGAAGGATGGAGTCCCAGCAGCTGCAACACTTTCATTCTTTGTACTTACTGGCTATCCTGTCTAAAGGGCTCAGACAAGGGTTACCTGTGCTCATCACATGGTGCTTACTCTATAGACCTTCCTACTGTAGCCATGTGTGCATACCTGTCATCTTTCCCCACCAAGCCTGAAAGCTCCCAGAAGTCAAGAACTCTGCTTTGTATACCTTTGTGACTCACTCACATCACCTAGCTCAGACCCTTATACAGAATGGTGGTCAGGAAATGTTCATTGAGTTTGGGTGATGGAGAGGCAACGCTATTAAGTGAAGAGGGAGGTGAGCCTCAAGATGGGACAGCTGCTATCCTGACCTGGCTCTACTCCTTAAGGCCACATGACTTCATGTAAGTGACTCAGATTCTGGAGCACAATAGGCAAAATAATAATGGGTCTGTCTCACAGCCAAGTTATTACAAGGATGAAATGGGAGAGCTAATGTGTGTAAAAGTGCTTTGATAAATGGTAAAGTAACTCAGCGTGATTTCCCCTGACCAGGGATGTGTTATTAAGTGGAAACTTCTTTCCGCAAAGATCTTGAAAATGGGACAGAAAGCCATCTCTTACTGATAATATTTATTTCATCCTGTCTTGAGGCAGAGAAATGGGTTATATTTCTTTTACAGGCTCTTCCGCTTCATAGATTCATCACGGGGAAGCATGAGGCATGTCTGCTACACTCTGTACTTTCCTACTTTTGTGATGATAAGCCACGTTCAGATGTTCTATCCTTTGGTTGTTCGAGGCTGCACACAATTTAATCTGGTAGATTTGGGGTTTTTGAGAGGCCTGAAACCTTCCAGAGGCCAAATTTCTCTCCATATTTCAAGACGATTTTATTTTCCCCAGCAATGAAATCCTCAAATCCTGAGTATATGAATACTCAAATCTTGTTTTAGATAGGGTCCAAGTAGTTGCATCTATTAATTAATTATCAGTGATCTTAAATAGTCTGTAAGTTAAGGTACATAGGTTTAGCCACTCTAACAAAGAATTAGCATGATCATGCCTTAAATAGGCACAAGTCCTGGGCATTCCAAGGCTGCTCTGGTGGTTCCAGGGTGTCACTGACCCAAGTTCCTTCTCTCTTCTTGTTTCACCTGCTCTAGAGTATTGTTCTTGTCCACATGTTCCAAGACGGTGAAGATGGCTCATCACTGCCTCTGAGGAGTGGGGGTAAATGGTGCGGATGGCAGGGGAGAAGGAGAGGGGAAGACTAGCGCCTCCCATTAAAGGCACACCCAGTAGTCACAGGCATCACTTCTGCTCATATACCACCGGCGGTAACTTAGTCACGTGGCTAAACCTAGCTGCAAGATGGTGGGAGGGGAAGGCTGGGAAATGTAGTCTTCATTCTGGGAGGACAACTATTTCACCGTTTACAGAGCCATGCACTTCTCCTTTCTAGCAGTTGTCTCAGGTTCGGTTTTGTATTTGTGTAATTGTCTGGCTAAGGTTCTTTCTCCAACTAGGCTGCAAATGCCCTCAGGGCAGGGGCTATGTCTGTTTCTGCTCACCCTTGTGTCTCCAGAGCAGAGCATAGTTCCTGGCACAGAGCTTGATAAATAGTTGTTGAATAAATGAATTAATACACTTAAGGAACTTCTCATTATCTCCTAAATCCAGCTCACCTGTCACCTCCTCTAAGTGTTTCTGAGAATACATCTCTAGCAGAATTGATGACGCCATTGTCTGTGGCTTTGCCGCTGATAGATAGCATTTGGCCTGTGGTGTTACGATGGTTTAGAGGCTCATGCCTTCCTGGATGGTGACCTTCTCCAAGGCAGAGAATGCTCCCAACTCATCTCTCTGCATCCTCAGTGCTCAGCAAACGGCTGGCACGTAGGAGGCCCTCAACAACCTCGATTTGAATTGGCTTGTGCTTAAAAACAAATGGCTGCTTTATCAAATAAGTATAAGTTTTTGCATTCTAGCTATAATGTAGTTGCCCACCATTGCTCATTATAACTCTTCTCCCAAGGCATTCTTCTTTCATTAAGCTTCTAGCCCTTTCTTACCACCTGCTGATGCTCAATTGGAGCAAAAAAACCCACACCATATTGCGTAAGAAACGGTGGGCCCATGAGTGTACGACCCACCACCGCGACCCCTGTGACATCTTTCTAAATCCCCACCTGGACTCTGGATTTTGTCCTTTCCCATTATCAGAGTAACTCAGCATTGACTATGGCTAGAGTTGAAGGGTAATGCCTTCCTCTTCATCCACCCATTTGTCTGCCATTTTAACAAATATTTACTGAGCACCTATTGTTTGTTAGGCAAAGCTAGACGTTGGTTTATACGGCTGTGAATAAAACAGGCGTGGTCTCTTGGAGTTTATAATCTAGTGAAAAGACAGATAATCTCTAGCATCTTAATATTCTCTCTCTCGCCTTTAAACACAGATATATTTCCTTAATCTTAAAAAAACAAAAAAAAAAAACCAAAAAAAACCTGTTACTTAGTTTTGCTGCCCTTCCTGGAAACTTTCTCTCACTTCTCTTTACTGCCAACAGTTTAAAATGTGTGAGCTGAGCTGGTGGTGCTCACTGCCTCCCTGCTTCTGTCCTCACCTCTCTGCCAAAACTGCTCTCTGGTGGGTGACAAATGACTTAGTAAAAGCCAGTGCCTTTTGCTCAAGTCATTTAACAATGGTTACTCCCTTCCTAAGAAGCCCTAGTGGTGCACTGGTTAAAGAGCTCGGCTGCTAACCGAAAGGTTGGTGATTCAAACCCACTGGCTGCTCCACGTGAGAAAGGTGTGGCAGTCTGCTCCCATAAAGACTGTAATTTTTGAAACCCCATGAGGGCAGTTCTACTCTGTCCTATAGGGTCACTTTGAGTTGGAACTGACTTGGTGGCAACAGGTTTGATTTTTTGGTTACTTCCTTCCTTGGAATTATTATATTCTTTATCTGGCAGTGATTTCATTTTATAGCTTTTGTCTGGCCAATTTAAGAGATTTATTGCCTCCTCAAAAAAAAGTTGAACCTGTAAAAGAAATCTGGGCATGAAGCAAACTTTAAAGACACAATATTTTAAAACTTCTAAATTTCAAAATAATATATGCACCTGGTAAAAATTCATATCATTTAAAAGGACATACAATTAAAAGTGTACCCCAAATCTTAACCTCCCAGTCCCTGATCCCTGTTGTTGTTATTGTTGTTAGGTGCCGTAGAGTTGGTTCTGACTAATAGTGACCCTACGTACAACAGAACAAACACTGCCTGGTCCTATGCCATCCTCACGATCATTGTTAGGTTTGAGCCCATTGTTGCAGCCACTGTGTCAATCCATCTCGTTGAAGGTCTTCCCCTTTTTTGCTGACCCTCTACTTTACCAAGCATGATATCCTTCTCCAGGGACTGATTCCTCCTGATAACATGCCCAAAGTATGTGACACGTAGTCTTGCCATCATTGCTTCTAAGCAGCATTCTAGTTGTACTTCTTCCAAGACAGATTTATTCATTCCCTCATCACTAGAGGGACTATTATCAGTTTCTTGAGTCTCTTTCTAGAAATATTCTATGAACTTGGTAACTAGAGGTCACCAGGATGCTTTGTATGAGACTGAGAATGGAAGCAGGAATATCAAGAAAGATTTGTTTTGAGGGTTTAAGGTAAAGTGTTGGAATGGAGGCAAAGAGAGGTGTTACGGATTGAATTGTGTCCCCAAAAAATGTGTATCACTGTGGCTAGGCCATGATTCCCAGTGCTGTGTGGTTGTCCACCATTTTGCAATCTGATGTGATTATCCTATGTGTTGTAAATAGAGCCCCGGTGGAGAAGTAGTTAAGCTTTCAGCTGCTAAACAAAAAGCTGGCAATTCGAATCCACCAGCTGCTCCTTGGAAACCCTATGGGGCAGTTCTACTCTGTCCTATAGGGTCTCTGTGAGTTGGGATTGACTCCACAGCAACGGGTGTTTTATGATGTTAATAAAACAGGATTAGAGACAGTTATGTTAATGAGGTAGGACTCAATCTACAGGATTAGATTGTTATCTTGAGTCGATCTCTTTTGAGATATGAAAGAGAGAATGGAGCAGAGGGGAGAGGGACTTCCTACCACCATGAATGAAGAACCAGGAGGGGAGCACATTCTTTGGATCTGGGGTCCCTGTGCTGAGAATCTCCTAGACCAGGGGAAGATTGATGACAAGGACCTTCCCCCAGAGCTGACAAAGACAGAAAGACTTCCACTGGAGCTGGCACCCTGCATTTGGACTTCTAGTCCTTCTAGCCTCTAGACTGTGAGAGGATAAATTTCTGTTTGTTAAAGCCATCCACTTGTGGTATTTCTGTTATAGCAGCACTAGATAACTAACACAAGAGGCAAAGAGACATTTTGAAGGAGAAATTAGGCATCATGATATTTTAGATCTAGGGATAGAGCAGAGTGAAAAATCAAAGGCAATTACAAGGTTAGCAATCTTTAACCAAGGACACTGGGAGAATAAAGGCATCAGTGATAGACATGGGATTGGAGGAAGTGGAATCATTGAATGGGCACTACCTTTTTTAATTGTGCTTTAGGTGAAAGTTTACAGCTCAAGCCAATTTCTCATACAAAAATCTATACACATATTGTTATGTGACACCAGTTGCAATCCCTAGAACGTGATTGCACACTCCTACTTTCCACCCCGGGTTTCCCGTGTCCATCCAACCAGCTCCTGTCCCTTTCTGCCTTCTCATCCTGCCTCCGGACAGGAGCTGCCCATTTAGTCTCGTGTATCTGCTTGAACTAAGAAGCACACTCTTCACAAGTATTATCTTTTGTTTTATAGTCCACTCTAATCTTTGTCTGAAGAGTTGGCTTCGGGACTGGTTTTAGTTCTGGGTTAACAGAGTGTCCAGGGGCCATGTCTCGAGGGTTCCTCCAGTCTCGGTTAGACCATTAAGTCTGGTCTTTTTACATGAATTTGAGTTCTGCACCCCACTTTTCTCCTGCTCCATCAGGGACTCTGTTGTGTTCCCTGTCAGGGCAGTCATTGGTGGTAGCTGGGCACCATCTAGTCCCTCTTGTCTCAGGCTGATGGAGTCTCTGTTTTATGTGGTTCTTTTTGTCTCTTGGGCTAATATTTTCCTTGTGTCTTTGGTATTCTTCATTCTCCTTTGCTCCAGGTAGGTTGGGACCAATGGATGTGTCTTAGATGGCCGCTAACACGCTTTTAAGACCCCAGACACCACTCACCAAAGGAGCACTCTTTTTTTAGACAGAATAGGGTCCAGAAGACCTGAAATCTGAACTCTACCACTATGTAACTTTGAGCAGTTAAACCTTAGGAGTTAAGGATAATTATAGAGCAAAACAAAGAAAACCCCTGTCTTATGGAGCTTATATTGTAGCAGGAGACACAGACCGCAAACAGAATTAAAATATATTGTCAGGTAATGATAAGTGCTATGAATTAAAATAAAGCAGAGTGTCATGGTTTGAATTATGTTCCCCCAAAAATGTGTGTATCAATTTGGCTGGGCCATGATTCCCAGAATTGTGTGGTTGGTCTCCATTTTGTGATTGTAATTTTCTGTTAAAGAGGATTAGGGTGGGATTGTAACACCACATTTACCCAGGTCACATCCAACGTAAAGGGAGTTTCCCTGGGATGTGGCCTGCACCACCTTTTATCTCTCAAGAGATAATAGGAAAGGGAAGCAAGCAGAGAGTTGGGGACCTCATACCATCAAGAAAGCAGTGCCGGGAGCAGAGTGCGTCCTTTGGACCGGAGTCCCCGCGCAGAGAAGCTACTAGTCCGAGGGAACACTGACGAGAAGAAGGCCGACCGAGAGAAAAAGCCTTTTCCTGGAGCTGATGCCCTGAATTTGGACTTTTAGCCTACTTTAACTGTGAGGAAATAAATTTCTCTTTGTTAAAGCCATCCACTTGTGGTATTTCTGTTGTAGCAGCCCTGGATGACTATGACACAGAGTAAGGGGACAGAAAGGGGTTGGAGAGGTGATACCATATATTATGGTTTCCTAGTGCTGCAGTAACAGAAATACCACAAGTGGGTGGCTTCAAAGAGCAGGTATTTATTTTCTTTCAGTTCAGGAGGCTAGAAGTCCAAATTCAGGGTGTGGCTCTAGGGGAAGGTCCTTTTTTATTTAAGCTTCTGTCAAAAAATGAACAAACAAATCAAACCCGTTGCCGTTGAGTCAATTCCAACTCATGGCAACCCTATAGGACAGAGTAGAACTTCTCCATAGGGTTTCCAAGGAGAGGCTGGCGGATTCAAACTGCTGACCTTTTTGGTTAGTAGCCATAGCTCTTAACTACTGCACCACCAGGACTCCATTTCAGCTTCTAGTAGCTGACAGTTCTTGTAGATTCATCTGCCTCTGTAGTCATCAGAGAGTGTCTGTATTCCCCCTGTTTGTGCTTGCTTGCCTTTCTGCCTATGCTGCTTCTTGTATTACTCAGAAGTGATTAGGTTTAGGACGTTTCCAGTGATAGGATTTGGTCAATGACAGGACCTCATTAATGTAAAAAAGAAAGCCCTACTCCCAAATGGGATTATATCCGCAGGTATAGGGGTTAGGATTCCAACACATATTTTGGGGAGACAAAATCAATTCATAACTGCGGTACAATGAATTGCTTAATGTGGCCCTTCTGGCCCTGATCTTTGTGACTCACATGCAATGACTGGGTGAGACTATGCAAATAAGGTGTATGGAACCTGTGAGGGTTGGGATTGTGTGTCAAGTTGGCTAGGCCATGATTCCCAGTACTGTGTGGTTGTCCTCCATTTTATGTGTGTGGATCCTGACCTGTACATGTTGATGAGGCAGGATTGGTGTGGGGTGTGTCTTGGGTTGCAGTCTTGCAGGAGGGTGTGACTCAAGTCCCACCCTTATTCAAGTTACGCTCTTCCCTGGGGTGTGGCCTGTATCTAAGGTATAGGTGTGGATGCCCTGGCGCGTCTCTCTCTCTCTCTGAATCTGGATCCAAAGTCTGGTTTGTGATTGTATAACCTTCTGTTCTTGGTGCATGAGCCAGAAGCCGGCCATCTGACCTGCCAATTCTGGGATTCACCAGCCTCCGCAGCCCCATGGGCCGGTAGCCTATTGTCTGACCTGATCTGCCAGCTTCTGCAGCCTTGTGAGCCAGCAGCCTGTGGTCTGACTGCTTGTTTGGGTTCATCAGCCCCTGCAGCCATGTGGGTCAGGAGAAGCCTATGCCTGACCCACGCGTTTGGGACGTACCAGCCTCCACAACAATGTGAGCCGTTTCCTGGATACAGTTCTTGAATTCTGTGAAAAGTTGAAGCAAATTAGGGAACCCAAAAATAGGAGTGCGAGAGTACTGAGGGGAGGAGGAGTAGTTGATGTTAGAGATGATAGAGTGGTACAGCAGTTTGGAAAAGTTGGACATTTGGGTCATCTTTAACCTCCACTTCAGAGGAACCAGCTTCGTGCTGGTTCTTATAAAATAAATTATTCATGTAGTTGGTGTCAGAATGGTGGTGGGTCTTGCTGCAATGGCCTAGACTCACTGGAATATGTGGTTTTGGGAAAAAGAGGATAAATGGGAGAATGAGAAACTTTTGGTTTCTGGATGGAATAAACAACACCCATGGACTGAAGCAGCTGTTATGCTGCAATCAGTTACCCATCGCAAAAGTGAATCACAGGATTTAGAAGTCGTGGATCTAACTTCTGAGGAATTAACTAGTTGACTGCATATGGAAATATAGAGTGAAAAGGAAAGGGCCAGACATGCAATTCCTTGGTTTCTGTTATCAGTAATAGCTGCAATGACAAGGAAAAAGAATGTAAGGGCCAATTTTAGCACTGAACCAAGCCCAAATCCGGTTGGTCAGAGCTACAACAGCTAATCTCAGGACCGACGCCAAAAGGAAAAATCGTGTCAGAACAACAGGAAGTGCCCCTATGACCATTGGTCACCAAGAAGGTAGTCTGGGAGGGAAAAGGGCAAAACCAAGAAACTATTGAAACTCAGGGGGTATAGTGTAAACGAGTTGCTTCGATTTGTATCGTCAGCTTCCTGAGGAACTATTAGTAAAATGGATTGTGAGAATGACTAATTTAGGGGCAGCGTCTTTACTTTTGAATGCTGCAGAATGGAAAAGTGTTTGGGTCAATGCAGGACCCAAAACTCACCATGGAATAGTTATGAATGATGATACAAGATCCAGTTCCACAGCAGGTTAACCCAGAGGGGACGGCCAGCCTGGTGGACTGGATAAAATTTACAGTGAGATTTGTTTACCCTAAGAAGGGAAACTGCCCTCTACCCCTCTATATACCCAATAGAACACTCCAGCAGAAGCAGCTGATGTGCTGCTTATGCAAGTTGTGCTGGAATGACTTTACGGTGATCAGGATATTCATTCAATGAGTATGCCCCTTACACAGGTCATGGCAGATATGGTAATCAAGGGAGCCCCTTCTACATGGGCACCCCATGTAAACTTGCTACTATGAAACAAAGCAACAATCCAAGAAGCCTTGTTGAAGCTATTGACACACCTTCCCAACATGAATCTTACAGATGCAAGAAACATAAGGGTGAGCCATAGGAGAATGCGAAGAGGAAATGGGGAAAGAATTTACTCCAGCAGGATAGAGATTTTTAGATGGTTACTAGGAATGGGATAAATATAGCAGATATTGATAGAGTTGAGACAAAGGTTTTAATGCAGCACTACAGGAGGTTGGATGGACCAATGAAAACTCCAGCTGGTCCCCCAACATTTAAGAGGCCTAAACAAGTCCATTCTATTCACCCAAGTTGGGAAGTATTCAATGATGGAAACTCCCACCTGGGACCATTTGAAGCAGAAGCTCAGCTAGTTTATCAAAATAAGGATTGATGAGGGGGCCAGGGTCTTCTGCTCCTCAGCAGGGAACCTGAAGGCATGGCCACATGCCCATGTGTGTGTGAAATGGCCCGGAGGTGGTGAAGAGATCTTCTTGGGCTCCTGGACACAGGAGCCCAAAGTACTGTAATCCCAAAACCTGTTAATAAAATCTTGAAGGGGCCTAAGGTTAGACTGGGGGGATATGGGGTTGCAATGGTTGATGGGACTAAGGAGAAAGTTTAAACGAGAATTGGAAGAAACAGATCTTGTATGAAATAGTTGCATCTCCCTTACCTGAATGTGTTATTGGTATGGATATCATGTCTAATTGGGCAACACTCTCTCTACCTGATATTGTAAAACTAAAGGTGTATATATCTGCCCTTTGGCCAATATTGATTGGACATGCTAAATGGGAACCATTAGAATTGCCCAAACCTACTCAGGTTGTTAATTTGAAATAGTATGTGATACCTGGTGGACAAAAGGAGATTACTGCTTTGATTAAAGACATGCCAAAGGCTGGAGTGTTGGTGCCAACAATTTCTCTGTATAACAGCCCTGTATGACCCATGAAAAAGGCAGATGGCTCATGGAGGCTGATGGTAGACTATTGAGGCCTAAATAAAGTAGTGCCACCTGTGGCTTCAGCTGTTCCAGACATGGTATCAATGGTACAGAAAATACAGCAGGCTAAAGGAGACTGGTACTCAGTGATTGATCTTGTAAATGCCTTTTTCTCCATCCCAATCTCAGAAAAGAGCCAGCTGCACTTTGGTTTCACGTGGGAAAGGGTTACCTGAATTCATTAGCTTACTATCACAGTTTGGTTAGAAGAGACTTGGACTTGGTGCAGATCTCAAGTGTAACCATACATTAGAGTGATGATGTTATGTTAATATCGAACACCGAAGAACAGGTTAGGGCTGATCTGAATACAGTGGTGGCCCACATGACCAGCAAAGGCTGGTTAGTGAATCCAGCAAAAATCCAGAAGCCATTTCCTTGATACGGTTTGTGAGTTCTGTGAGACATTGCTGTGAATTAGGGAACCTAGAGATGAGAGGGAGAGTACTGAGGGGAGGATGAGTAATTGATGCTAGAGATGATGGAGTGGTACCAAACCAAACCAAACTTGGTGCTATTGAGTCGATTCTGACTCATAGCGACCCTACAGGACAGACTAGAACTGCCCCATAGGTTTTCCAAGGAGTAGCTGATGGATTTGAACTGCCAACCTTTTGGTTAGCAGCCATGGCTCTTAACACTGTACCACCAGGGCTCCATGACTTAACATAACAGAAGTTTATCTTTTGCTTGTTCAATAGTCCTAGGCAGATATTTAGATCCTCAAGGTAGCTTTCCTCCAGTTAGCTGATTGGGAACCCTGACTAATGGTGACCGTCATCTCGTCCAAGGTCACCTGGGTCAGTCAGAAAGTAAAGGATATGGAAGAGTGCATGGGAAGTTTTGTGGGTCAGGCCTAGAGGAGACAAATCTAACTACTACTCACACTCCATTGAAAAGGACTTTGTCACATGGTCACACCTAGATGCAAGGGAGACTGGGGAATGGAATCTGTCTCTGTGTCTAAGAAGGGGAAAAAGACTTTGGTGGACAGTTAACAGTCTCTGTCACAGACCAGGAGGAAGTGGAGGCACTGGATACAGACTAGAACTTGTGAAAGTAGGACACTAGTTCCTCAAGATGTTCTGGAAAATGGAGTGCTAAGTTTGAAAAATTTGGGAAATACTGTGTTGTAAATTCCTTTGTTGGGGAATCAAAAGTCAGTATTAGCAGTTCTGAGGCATCCTGCAGTAAAGAGAGAAAGCGTTCTTAAACGTTCCCTAAACATTCTTGACTTTGGGACCTCTGGGTCTAAAATGTGAATGGGATCTGGTGTGATGCCTATTAAGATCCTGTGAGACACACCGGGAAACACTGATGAGGCCTAAGAGGAGCTCAAAATAAGGCAAGAATATGTTAAGATAAAAGCTTTAAGTTTATATGAAGGAGAAAACTGTGACACCCTTGGAACGGAGAAGATTCAAACGTTAGAGAGAAGGACGATTGTGGGGCCAAGGCTGGAGAAGAAGGAAGGAATGGAAGCCAGACTGGAGGTAGAAATGCTGTCAGTCTTCCTGAGCAGCAGAGAAATCAACTCTTGCTGTAGGGAAGCGTGAGATTGAAAAACCTGAAGAAGTTTGGCACATTTCCCTCTGGCTGATTGGAGGGGTGATATGAAATTGGAGGTCTGAGAAGAAGGTATCTAGAATAAAGCTGTGGAGATTCTCTTACAGGACTGAATGTGTAAACTCTTCTGAAGAGTAGGAAATGGATGAAAATCTTCTAGATAAGTTTTATAAATTAGCACACAATTAGATTTATAGATTAGTAAATCCCTATCTCCCAATCCTGATAAAGACAGCTGTAAAAAAAAAAAAAAAAAAAAGGCAGACTGGTCTCGCCTGGAATAACAGATGCTGCTTCCACCCCACCCGCTCCACATCCCGCTGCTGGAGCTCTGATTAAGTCTCCCAGCAGGTGGTGGTGCTGATGATTAGTAGCTTATGTGGGGCCCGCAGTTTTTATAATGCCTTTTGCTCCTTCTTTCATTTAATTCTCACGACACTCAGGAGGGTGCTGAGTCTCAGGAAAGTAAATGGGGAAGGACAGAGTGGCACAGTTAGCAGGTGAGGGAGCTGGCCATGGAAGCCTCCCCTCTAACCTCATATCTGCCAGACCAGATGCCTCATCACCCTGCCTGTTATTTTCCCTTTTCATCTTTGAGTAGTCCCCAAATGCGATAAGTGGGTCTTCTGTTGTGTTCTCTTGATAAAGAAGTGTTTAACAGAGGAAGACCTCCCCCCAGGCAGATTCAGTCTTCTTTTTTTTTTTTTTTGAGTGATGTTGTTCAGGTTGCTGTGAAGATGTCCTTAAGCAGTGTTGTATTACGATCTTATCCATGAGGATGCTGTGAACCATTTTGTCAAAAACTTCGCCAAAATCGAGATACACTGTGCTGATAATCATTTCTTTCATTTACTTTATTTTAGAAAAGAAAATACATTTAGTTTGGCCTGATTTATGTACATTTATTTACTTTTGGGGTGAGTTTATATTGACCCCAGAGATCATCACAACCTTTTCTAAGTACTCACAAAGATTGTATTTGAGATTACATTCTGGAACTTGCACAAAGATCAATATCGTTTACCCATCTATTATTTTCAGAATCTACTTTTTAGCAGTTGCAACGTTTGTCCATCTGGAGCCCGTGGTATCAACTCTGAGTTCCTTAGAATGCTTGGATTCTCTCATCCTATTGGCTCTTCAGTTTTGGGAATGCTTCTTTCTCTCCTTTTATTCTGAAAGAATTTCAAACCTACAAAAAGGTTGCAAGAGTATTATAATGAACTCTCATATATCTTTCACCTAGAGTCACTAATTGTTAACTTATTGCCACATTCATTTTCTCTATCTCTTGATACATGTATACATAATTTTATTTTTTTCTGAATATTTGAGAATAAATTCCAAACATCATGACACTTCACCCCTAACACTTAAACATGTAATTCTAGGAACAAGTATATTATTTTACATATCCATGGTGTAATGATCAAAATCAGGAAATCTAACATGAATAACTAAACTATTATCTTATGTATAGTCCATATTTAAATTGCCCAAGTTCCAATGCTGTCCTTCATACAATTTTTTTCCCCAATCCAGGATCATACATTGCATTTACTTGTTGGGTCTCCTTAGTCCTCTTTAATCTAGAATATTTCCCCAGCCTTCCTTTGTCTTTCATGACCTTTACAGTTTTTACAAGTTCAGACTACTTACTTTTGAAGTCATTCAATTTAAGTTTGTCTAATGTTTTCTTGTGCTTAGATTCAGGTTATGCCCTAGGTTCAGTTTCGAGACTGTTCTCTCTCCTGAGGAAGATTAGAAGAAAAGGAGTAGTTGTATGTAGTGGTTCTGTTTTCTCTTCTCAGAAATTTTTAAAAAATTTCTATTATTAATCTGTTTGCACTACCCTTTTCTTACAATGGAATTTTCACTTCTTTGTTCTTGCTGCCAACGTGTTTTTAGAAGTCTTTTGTGATGCCTTTAGCATTTTTCATTCTATTGTTATCTGTTAGGTGCTGTCAAGTCAGTTCTGACTCACAGCGGCACTATGTACAATAGAACGAAACATGGCCCAGTCCTGTGTAATCCTCACAATCGTTGTTATGCTCGAGCCCATTGTTGCAGCCACTGTGTCAATCCATCTCATTGAGGGTCTTCCTCTTTTTCGCTGACCCTCTACTTTACCAAGCTTGATGTCCTTCTGCAGGGACTGGTCCCTCCTGATAACATGTCCAAAGTATGTGAGACGAAGTCTCACCATCCTTGCTTCTAAGGAGCATTCTGGCTGTACTTTTTCCAAGACAGATTTGTTCATTCTTCTGGCAGTCCATGGTACGTTCAGTGTTCTTGGCCAGCACCACAATTCAAAGGCATCAGTTCTTCTTCCATCTTACTTATTCATTGTCCAGCTTTGGCATGCATATCAGGCGATTGAAAACATCATGGCTTGGGTCAGGCACACCTTAGTCGTTAGTGACATCTTTGCTTTTTAACACTTCAAAGAGGTCTTTTGCAGCAGATTTACCCAGTGCAATGCGTCTTTTGATTTCTTGACTGCTGCTTCCATGGGTGTTAATTGTAGATCCAAGGAAAATGAAATCTTTTACAACTTCAATCTTTTCTCCGTTTATCATGATATCGCTTATTGGTCCAGTTGTAAGGATTTTTGTCTTCTTTATGTTGAGGTGTGATCCATACCGAAGGCTGTCAGTAAGTGCTTTAATTTCATTCTAGTCAGTGCAAACTGGGCCTCAGTCTCTGACTAAATGACGGAGTTTGAAAGAGATTTTGGAGTAAGATATTCCTGTCTGGGTTTGAATCCTGGTTCCATTATTTACCTACTGTATGATCTTGGGCATGTTTTGTTAATATCATTGGACTTCAATTTCCATATGTATAAAAATGATTAAGCAGTCAGCTTTCAAGACTATTGAGAAAATTAAATAAGATAACAAGTGTAAATACATGGCAGATATACACATTGCTGTTGAGACAGTTCCGACTCAGAGGGACTCTATAGGATAGAGTGGAACTTCCCCACAGGGTTTCAAAGGCCGTAATCTTTATGGAAGCAGACTGCCACATCTTTCTCCCAAGGAGCAGCTCATGGGTTCGAACTGCCAACCTTTTGGTTAGCAGTCGAACAACTTTAACCACTGTGCCACCACCAGGGCTCCTCATGGCACGTAGTATATGTAAAATAATATATCTGATCTTTCGTTCTTCCCTTCTCTGGCTCCATGCTATGCCTTTGCATCTATACCTGGTTTGGTGGATGCTGTGCACATCCAGATCCCCCCTCCAGTACAGAGGTACTCACTCCACCAAGGCCAAGCTGCTGAGGGCTTATAGTTGTGTCTCATCCTGGAATTGCCCTGGGCTGAAGGGAGCTGAGAGTTTCACCCTCTCCCTGGAGACACTCTGCATTGAGGGAGTTCAAAGGCCCTCAGTTTGGGGTAACTCTGAAGGGCTAGCCAGATGAATACGCCCCCACATAGTCACATACACATGCACCTTGATGTTTGGGAGAACGCTTACAAAAATATTGGAACTTTGGGTAAGTTTTATTTTCTTCCTTAAACTTTTTTGTATTGATTGAATTTTTTATAATGGACACATTTTTCAGAATAGCTTTTTTTCTGAAATGAATGACATAAATTAAATCTAGGGTCAGCGACTTTCTTATAAAAGACATACCCAGATGTCATAGGTCATATCAGCTGAGGCCTATGTTGCAGCTACATTGCAGCCCAGCTTCTTCCTCTGCCCAGCCCTGCTTCCTTTACCCCTTGCAGTTATTGATCCCCCAAAGCACTCCCCAGTAAACCTCCTGCACACACATCTCAAAGTCTCAGAGATAGTTTGCTGGGGAACTGATCTATAACACCTAGGTATGTCTTTCATGAGAAAGTCTCTGGTCCTAGATTTCATCTATGTCGTTCATTTGGGAAAAAAGCTATACTGAAAAATCTGTCCACTATAAAAAATTCAATCAATACAGAAAAGTTCAAGGAAGAAAATGAAACTTGCTCGAAGTTCCAATATTTTTGTAAACATTCTCCCAAGCACCAAGGTGCATGTGTGTGTGAGTGGGTGGGGGTGCATTTTACAGAAGTGAGACTATGCCCTGCATACTATGCTGTAATCGTGGCAGAGATCACTGGCCCTTCTTTATCCATCCTTATTGCCTCCCATAGTAACAGAACATATGCACATGACTGCCCAGAATAAAGGCTCCATTTCCTAGCCTTCCTTGTAGCTAGGCACAACCAAGTGACCAAGTCCTGGCCAATGGCTTGTGAGAGGAAATGGCGTGGCAACTTCCGGGACATGTCCTCAAGGAGGAAGGGACAGGTCACCTCCTTGTCTCTTTTACCCTTCCCACTGATGATGGCACTAAAAGGCTTTAAGCAAAAAATATCAGCCCCTGCTATTTATTGATTTATCTGTTTTAAAAGTTATATATCAACTCCATGTTCTGGGAGTTGAGGGTTATTTCTCTCACACCTTCTCCCTCCAAATATATGTTCCTCCCTTTCTTCCAATATACTTAGATCACTATTTTTGCTTACTAGTTTAACATTGGAGCCTTGGCGGCGCAGTGGTTAAGAGCTCGGCTGCTAACCCAAAGATTGGCAGTTCGAATCCACCAGCCACTCCTTGGAAACCCTATGGAGCAGTTCTACTCTGTCCTATAGGGTCGCTATGAGTTGGAATCGACTCGATGGCAACAGGTTTGGTCTTTGGAGTTTAACATTATTGGGACTTTATAAAGAGTGATCACTGCCGAGCAGAGTCCAAACCCACCCAACCTCTGTTCTGCTCGAATCTGGGCAGCTGGCCCCTAGATCTGCCATACGGCATACAGTTTGGGGCTTTCTTTCACCATCATCCTGGGAATTCCCTGCATCTCTCTGTTGTATTGAATTACCTGTTTCCCAGGATCCAAGCTGTCCTCTTTCTTGGTTAAATACATTCTTTTGTCCTGTATGTATTTTTCACCAGCTTCCCCAAAGAGGAAAATTTCTCAAGTCCTTGTATGTCTAAGATAGCGAGATAGCTGACGTCAAGTTGACTCTGATTCACGGCAACCAAACATTGCTGGTACCTGTGTCATCCTCACAATCACTGGGCATGTCTGAGTCCATGATTGTGGCTATCTTGCCAATTTATCTCACCCAGGGTCTCCCTTGCCCTTGTAGACCCCTTACTTCACCAAAAATGATGTCCTCTTCTAGTGATTGATTGATCCTTCCTGATGACACGTCCAAAGCAAGCAAATTGGATAATGTTTTGTTGAGATCCATAAGGCTGGCTAATTTTCAGAAGTAGATCACCAGGCCTTTCTTCCTAGTCTGTCTTAATCTGGAAGCTTCTCTAAAATCTGTCCACCCTAGGTGACCCTGCTTGTATTTGAAATACCAGTGGCAAAACTTCCAGCGTCAGAGCAACATGCAAGTCACCACGATATGACAAACTGACAGATAGGTGGTGGTTTATGTATAAAAATGTTTTTAATTTACTCTCATAGTTGATTGATAGTTTGGGGGGATATAGCATTCCAGGTTGAGAATCATTTTTCTTCAGGATTTTGAAGGCTTGGCTCCACTGTCTTCTAGAATTTCAGAGCTGCTGTTGAGAAATCTGATCTATTTTGACTCCCTTGCCTTTTTACATGACCTATCAGTTTCTCTCTGAAAGTTTTGGGATTATCTCTCTTTAAAAAAAAAAAAGTTTTAGTTTTATTTTTTGAATAGGTTCAAAATGTAAAGGTATGAAAGCATGAGAACTCTCCCTCTGTCGCTGTATCTCCAGCTACCTCCCTTCCCAGAGGTAATCACTGTTACCAATTTTTTTTTTGTATCCTTCCAGTAAAAACTCACCTGTATTCTTTCCCCCTATTTATTTATATAAATGGTTGCACACTGGACACTTTGTTCATTACCTTGCTTTTTCTATTTAATAATGTAGCTTAGGGATGCCTCTGTATCTTTTTTATGGTTATTATTATTAAAATGTTTATGGCTGCATAGATGCCAATGAATGCATGCACCATATTTCATTCAACCAGTTCCCTATTGATGGACTATAGTAAATAACCTTGTGCAAACATTAGTTCACATATGTATGAATGTAACTTAGGGTAAATTCCTAGAAGTGGCACTGCTAAGTTAAATTTAAGTGCTTTAAGATGTACCTAACTTATAGCATTCAACATTGACAATTCCTTTTCAAAACAACTTCCTCTCTTGATTTCCATGACCCTGAAATTTCTTATTTTTCTTCCTACCTCTGGCCATTTCTCTGTTGCCTGGGCAAGCTCATCCTCTTTTACATGGCAGTTAAACGCTGAACTCCTTTTAGGCTCAGACCTAGACCCTCTTATCCTCTCAGCCTTATGTGCTCTCCCTAGGCTACCTTAGCAAGCCTGCGGCTTCATTTCTCCTTGAGGGTCCACAAACTTCACTTGCAGCTCATATCTTTTCTTAGAACATCACATCTGTAAAAATGGTGTGGTGGGGGTGTCTGACCTCCTCTAACTTCACAAGGAGGAAGGAGAATCAAAATCAACAGCCCAAGGATGATTCCTATGAGGTGGAGGTCAGATGTGCCTCCACCCTGCAACCGTTTTACCAATTCTGACACCTTTTGTCCCTCCCACAGCACTCTCTACTTCTCTGCTGAATTCAATAATTTGTTGCAGTGGCCACACGGAACTCACAGACAATACTCACCATTATGGGGTTTATTAGGGAAGTAACAGGTTACAATTCAGGTTCAGGAATGCTCAGGATACAGTTCTTTGATCAGGACAGCCTCTTAACTGTGCCCGCAGGCAGGTATCTCTCTGGCCCTCGGCCCCTTGGCCTGGCCTCTGCTTTCCTCGAACAAGTGTTACAAAAGTCAGTGCTCAGAGGCACCTCACTCAGCCAGAAAGCCTCCTGCCTGAAGGTGCTCAGCTCTAGCTCCCTGGGTCTGCAAACTTAGCTCCTGGAGGCACCCTACTCCATCAGTAAGTCTCTTGCCTGAAGGCGCTCAGTTTTCTTGCTCCTTGGGCTGGGAAGCCCACTGTGCTGTCTCCTGCCAGTCTCCTGGTTCTGTTGCTACCATTTTTCTGCCACTACGTCTCACCATCTCCAGTGTTACTGCTCTCCCTCTCTGTTTTCCATGTTACAGCTCCTACTCTCAGTGTCTCCCTTTAAGCCTAGCGGGATGGCAAAACTGACCAATCGCCTCATTAGGGTTCCATACACCTCATTTACGTAGTCTCACCCAGGTATTTGGTGGGAGTTACAAAGACTGGCTACAAGGGCCATATTAAGTAATTCACTGCACCACAGATCCATATAGCTAACTGCTTTGTTTCCATTGCCATTTAGTGGATGCTATGGTACATCACCCAGATCCACCTTTAGGACTGAGGCACTCTGGGAGTACTGGCTGCTGATGGTTCACAGCTGAGTCCCTCTCCAGGAATTGCCCTCTGCCAAAAGGATTGTCCATGCTCACGTTCATGGCTGTTTGAGTTGGGGTACAAAGGCCTAACTCCCTTATTTCAATACGAGATATCCTTGAAGAGCTGACCCAACTCCAGAGCTCTCTGTGGGATCTGCTGAGGTCTTTGTTGCAACTGTGTCACTGTTAGACCAAGAATGAACTCGTGATCTACCCTCCAAAACCTGATCCTCACATTCCCTTTTATAGTGTGACGGGTACCATCACCTATCTAGGTGCACAAGCCAGAAACTTGGTTCCCACCCCTTTCTTCTCCACGTATTAATTCATTCTGTAAATATTGAATGACCATCTGCTCAGTATCAAGCACTGTACTAAGTTCTGGGATGTTACAGTGAACAATATAGTCATGACTCCTAAACACATGAGCTTACATTCCACTGGGGGTGAATGACAAGGAAGAGAAGCAACTATATCTGGAGATTCCTGCTAAGATGGAAGCTCACCAGGTTCTGTAATAGAGAGTAATGTGTGAAGACTCTGCTTTAGAAGGGTGGTCATGGAAGTTCTCTCTGAGAAGGTACTACTTAAGCTGAAACTTGGAAAACAAGGAGTCAACCACCCAAAAAGGGAGCTAAGAGCATCCAGGTACGGAGAACAGCAATTCAAAGCCCTGAAGGCAAGGAAGACATTAGGGATCATCTGGGAACCATAGAGCTAAAAATATCAATTTGTGTGTCTAAGCACAGGGGAGAATTGCAGAAGATGAAACTGGAAAGGTGGATAGGCTCCCCATCATGCAAAGTCTTGTAGGCCGTAAAGAGAGTTTAGATTTTATTCTACCTCGAATGGGACTCTATTGAAGAGTTTAAAGCAGGGAGGTGACATAAAATGATTTGTATTTTTAAAAGGTCAGTCTGGTTGTTCTATGGATGTAATTGATTTGAGCAGGGCAAGGGTGGAAGCGGAGAGGCTGTTGCTGAATTCCAGGAGAGAGATTCTGACTGTTTGGGCTAGAGAAGACCAGTGGAGATGAATAAGAAAGGGTGAATGTATGGTTTTTGACTCAGGCAACTTGTTGGATGGTGGTGCCATTTACCATGATGGGGAAGGCTAGAGGAGAACTGAGTAAAAGGGCTGGTGGGCACCAAGAGTTGCAGCGTGGTCAGATTAAGTTTGAGATGCTTATGGGCCACCCAGGTGGAGATTTCAAGGATGCCATTGGATATGCAAGTTGGTCTCTCATAGAAAATGCATTCTTTCTTCTCTTACCTCTAAGTCCCATCCCATTTCAAAGAGTTTGATGAAAAATTCTATTTTCGTCTAAATTTTTTAAGGTTTTAATTTTTAAACAGGAGTTTTGATTTGTTTATAAAAATATTACACTCAATGACAAAATTAAAAAGACAAAACATTATGAAGCAGAAAATAAAGATCACCCAGAGAGCCACTGTTAAAACTATAGTTCTATCTTTCCAGGCAGACTTTGTTATGTTGACTATAAATACTGTATTTTTCCTTCTGTGAGATTTGTATTTTAATTCTGGTTATGGTATTCTTTAATACAGAATTTAAACACCTTTTATATAATAGAATTTATCAGTCTTTTCTTTTTAGGGCTTCTGTTTTTTACATACTTGCAAGACACACTTCCCTCTCTACTCATACACTTAAAGATTATAAAAACATTCTCATATTCTGTTTTCTAGCACTCTTTATTTTTTACATTTAAATCTTTGATCTGTCTTTAATCACTTGTGATGAAGGGAAAGGATTGATTTTTTTCCTAAAGGGTGCAGTAGTTTTTCCACCACTGCTTATTAAATTATTCATCTTTTTCCTACTAATCTGAAATGCCACTTTATCACAAACTGAGCTCCCAGATGTAATTGGATCACGTTCAGGACTCCCTATTCGCTCTCTTTACTTCATACTTATACCTACGCTTCTATCAGCATCGCTCAGTTCTAACGGCTGCATTTGTAGAGTATGACTTGCTATCAGAAGGGGCAAAATCCCCTTTCTTACACTCTTATAAACAATCAAGGCTTTTCTTGCTCATTTATTCTTAACTTTTTTCTCTTTTGAGAATGTCATTGTTTATAGAAAACTTTACGTAAGCATTGTAAACTAATTCCAACTTATACCAAAAAGAACAAAAATACAGTAACAACAAAACCATTTTGACAAGCATCAGTCTAGAAAACTTCATATACTCATTTAGATATATGGATATACTGTTTCTTAAATGGAATCACACTTCGTTTTCTGTAACTTGGTGTGATGATGGCAATTAATAGACCGTGTTTCATGTTAATCAACATATTTCATAAGTTTTGGTGTCTGTGTGGTACGGTGCACATGAGTGTAGCAGAATTTACTTAATTGGTTTTTTACTGATTATCCTTTCAGTTCTTTCTGACTTTCTTTTTAAAATGATTGTAAATACTGTGATGAATATCCTTATAAACAAAAACAAAAAAAAACCCACCAAATCCATTGTCATCGAGTCAGTTCCAACTCGTAGTGACCCTATAGGACAGAGTAGAACTGCTCCATAGGGTCTCAAAGGAACAGCTGGTGGGTTCAAACTGCCTACCTTTTGGTTAGCAGCCAAACTCTTAACCACTGTGCCACCAGGGTTCCTAATATCCTTATGCATACTGCTTTTTGAACTTCTAATAATTTTCTTCTTCAGATAGATTCCAGAACTGGGATTGCTTGGGCAAAAGGTATGCATACTTTACATTCTGATGCGCTTTACCAGCAGTCTGCACCTACGAGACATGGGCGTATCCACTCCCCTATATCTGGGCCGACACTGAATTTTGTCAGTCTTTTTCATCTGTGCTTCTCTGTTAGGCAAGCAATATTACCTTGTTTTTATTTTCACCTTTTATTTTTAATAGAGTTGAACATCTTCCTACATGCTTGTTGTCCATTTGAATACTTTCGTTATTTTTCCTGTCTGACTTTTGCTTTTATATATATAAAAGGTCATTTTGCTTTTATAGGTTTGCTTTTTCTTGTTATTGTTTTGTTTGAGGCTTGGGATATAAATGATATTAAACATTAACTTTTTTCCCATACTGCATTGCAAATATTTCCCCCCTTGTCTTTCAACTTTATGAGATTTTTAGATTTGCAGAAGTTTTTTGTTGTTGGTAGTTTTTTTTTTTTTTTATGCTAGATTTGTCAACGTTTTTTTTTTATGATTTCTGGATTTTTCAACATGCTTATAAGTGTCTTTCCCATCTCAAGATTTTAAAAAGTGCATCAAGCTTTTCTTCTAACATGCTTATTTATAGCTTCATATATTTTACATCTTTAAATCTTTGACCCATCTGGAATTTACTTTGCTTAAGGAGTGTGTGGGGGTTCAGATTTATTTTGTTTTTTCTAAGTGTTGCGCTCATTGTCCCGTTCCATTTGTTGAACACTCCATCTGGAATTCTGCTGCTATCCATAAGATTTTCAATTTTTTCAGAAGTAGGCTGTCAAGTACTTCTTCCTAGTCTGTCTTAGTCTGGAAGCTCTGCTGAAACTTGTCCAGCATGGGTGACCCTGTTGGTATTTGAGATACTAGTGGCATAGCTTCGAGCATCACAGCAACACGCAAGCCACCACAGTACAATAAACTGACAGACGAGTGGTGGTTTGCGCCTCAACATAAAGAAAACAAAAACCTTCACAATTGGACCAATAAGCAACATCAGGATAAATGGAGAAAACATTGAAGTTGCCAAGGATTTCATTTTACTTGGATCAACAATCAATGCCCATGGAATCAGCAGTCAACATATCAAACGACTATTGCATTGGGCAAATCTGCTGCAAAAGATCTCTTTAAAGAGTTAAAAAGCGCAGATGTCACTTTGAGGACTAAGTTGCACCTGACCCAAGCCATGATATTTCCAATTGCTTCATATGCATGTGAAAGCTGGACAATGAATAAGGAAGACTGAAGAAGAATTGACACCTTTGAATTGTGGTGTTGGCGAAGAATATTGAATATTCCATGGACTGCCAAAAGAACGAACAAATCCGTTTTGGAAGAAGTACAGCCAGAATGCTCCTTAGAAGCAGGGATGGCAAGACTTCATCTTAAGTACTTTGGACATGTCATCAGGGTGGACCAAGCCCTGGAGAAGGACATCATGCTTGGTAAAGCACAGGGTCACTGAAAAAGAGGAAGACCCTCGAAGAGATAGATTGACAGACACATTGGCTGCAACAACGGGCTCAAACATAGCAACGATTGTGAGGATGGTGCAGGACCAGGTACTGCTGAGTTCTGTTGCACATAAGGTCGTTATGAATCGGAATCAATTTGTCAGCACCGAACGACAACAACAACCATCTGGAGTGTTGTGATTTCAAGATCTAACTTTCTCATACACCAAAGTTTTCTATTTACTTCTGTCCATTTTTGCAGTCTCCTTTTTCCTATTGAGCTGTCTGTTTATCTGGTCTCAGTAACATTCTACTTTAATTCCTCTACCAGTTTAAGTCAATGCCGACTCATGGCAACCCCATGTGTATCAGAGTAGAGCTGTGCTGCATAGGTTTTCTTTTTAATTTTTTTCACTTAAAGAATTTGTTTTTTTGGTGAAAATATACACAACAAAGCATGTACCCATTCAACAATTACTATATGAACAGTTCAATGAAGTATGGTTACATACTTCACATTGTGGCCTCTTTCTCACTATTTCTACCCGTATTGTTTCACCACCATTAACTTAGACTCTCTGCCCCTTAAAATTCTCACCTGTGTTTTAGAGTTATTATTGTCTGTTGCTTCATAGGGTTTTTGATGGCTGATTTTTTGGAAGCAGATTGCAAGGCTTTTCTTCTGAGGTGTCTGTGGGTGGGCTTGGACCTTCAACCTTTCGGTTAGCAGCTGAGCACTTAACAATTTGTGCCAGCCAGGAACTTCTTAATTTCCATAGCTTTATAATATTTTTAAACCCTTGCTAGAATATGTTTTTCTTCTTTTTCAAACTCTTCTTGCCTATCCTTATACTTCCATCCTTTCTACTTCAATTTTAGGACATTTTGTCAAGCTTCCAATAATTTCATTTTAAATTACAATAAAATTATGTATTAGTTTGGGGAAACTCAATAATTTTATGATATTGAATTACTTTATCCAAGATCCAGGCATGCCTTTCCATTCGTTTGAGTCTTCTGTTATGTTTCTTGGTAGTTTTATTTTTGTCTTCAGTTTATTTTTCAGATACTACATATTACTAGTAAGATCTCTTCTTTCCCACTCTATTTGCTAACTGGTTAATGATTTGCTAGGAAAAGGGCCCGATGTAAAGTGTGCAGTGGCCTCCACCCCTTCCCCTCTGGTGTAGGCCTTCCCAGGTTGCATGCTCCTGAACTCGGGCAAGCTATACATTATATGTTTACACATTATATGTGTATTTATTGCATATGGATTCTGCGACACATGCTGGGGGTAGGCTGGAAAACATCATTGTTCTTAAAACTGGCTCTTAAACGCAAGCCCACTGCTTCATATATTCCATTGCTGAAAGACTTTCTGCCTCTCTCTGTGACAGGCAGTCCAGCAGACATAAACCATGTATCACACACCTTCAGAAAAATTTCCACCACCCATCTGTCAGGTTGTTGTACTATGGTGGTTCGCATGTTGCTATGATGCTGGAAGCTATACTACCAGTATTTAAAATGCCATCAGGATCACCCATGGGGACAGGTTTTGGCAGAGCTTCCAGACTAAGACAGACTAGGAAGAAAGGCCTGCCAGTCTACTTCTGAAAATTAGCCAGTGGAAACCCTATGGATCACAACATAATATTGTCTGAGTAGGCTCAAATATGCCAATGAGCCAATGATCTTGAAGATGACTGAGGACTGGGCAATGTTTCCTTTTGTTATACATAGGGTCGTCAGGAGTTGGAGCTGACTTGACGGCACCTAACAACAAGAACAAAGAAAATACAAGAGATTTTTAAGGGCAATTTTGACTCTCAGTGATTTTTCCATGCTACAGTCTTTAAAACTGTTAAGAAATAATCAAAACTCAAAGAAACTGAAACATAAGGTTTATTCTGAACAGTTATTCTGTAAACATACAGGGGGACCATTCTGATTCCAGAAGAAAGCAAATGGGTGGAAGTTTGCTAGTTTCAATGAAGCTTATAAAGAGAAAAGGAGGGAGAGTAGAAGATCAGCCATTGGCTAATCTTAAACTGATTGAACCCTGCCCTTCTCCCTTTTACTGAGATCAACTGATATCAGGTCACAAGAAGTCTCAGGCCCTCCACCTACCTCCAGCCATGCCTGTTTAGTAAGCCTGGCTTCAAACAGGAAAGAAAAGTTGACAACTCTGGGTGAAAGGAAAGCCAACGGTGAATTAATTTTGATCAGCAATTTCTTTAAAGTGGCTTTTTAGTTTTGTGAGTAAGAAAACCCCAAAATCAAAGCAAGATATCTGCTATCAGTTTCTGTCTTTGACACAGCAATCATCAGGCTGTGAGATGCAAGATCCAGCTTGTTTCCAGTAAGAGTTAAAGAGTGTTGCATAACATGAGCCAGTGCCAAAAAGCAGTGTTCTCTGAGCACTTGACAGCTTTGCCTTATTAGTGCAGGTCCAATCACAAGTTCTGCCCAAAGACTCATTGTTGTAGGGGGAATCGTGAGGTAACTGTGGGTTCCTCTGTAGACCTGTGAGGCTTTGTCAACTGAAGAGATGTTCTCATTGTAATTATTTCTGACTTGTTTAGTGGAAGATTCCCCGCTTGATCCTTTAATCCCTTCACGTGAGCTGCAGCCATAAAAAACGTTACAAGCCACTGGGGGAGCAAATTTGGGGCAGGAGGGTGAGATTCAAATGTAACTGTAACTGACAGAATGATGCATTGCCTTGTAGGTCATTGGAAAAGAGCAGAGTTTCTCAAACTGTGTCCCATGGGCTGATATTTATCATACAAATGCCCTAAGCACAGAAGGTTCTCTACACTCCAGGGCCAAATTGGCTTAGGAAACGCTGCATACTAATGTCCCCTCTCAGAGCTTTACAATGTGCATTAGCATATTAAAAGTTCTGAGAAGTATGGCAGTAAAGAACTAGGTTTTAATTCTGCTGAATGGTTTAGCAAGTGTATTAGTGCAAGGGACAAGTTTCTTTTAGGCCCAATAGGTTTCCCTTAACACAATTTTGGAAGGAATAGAAGAGGGAACTTCTCTTTTGTCACAGGCTTCCAGCATCCCATTAAAATGGGTGTCAATGCTGCAATACTAGTGCTAGATTTTGAATGAAATGCAATCAAAATTAAATTCTAGTCAAATATAATTTTCTTATTTTTTCACAATGTCATTAGTGTATTGAAGTGCATTAGATACAATAAATGGTAAAACCTCTAACTCACATGGACCCCTTTGTCACTTTAAGATGAAGACCTTCTAATTAAGAAACGTTTTAATTCTCCTAGAATCCAGATTTCTAGGTCCATGGAGTTGGAGTGACCCACCAGGCCATTTTCCCTTAGGTATCCTTTTGAACCTTGAGCCTTCAAGGAACTGGTTTTCCTGGAGTCACCTTCAGGTCAAACAATAGCCTAGTAAGCAGCTTAGTGGATACCTTTTTTGCCTTAGGCATTGGGCTGTTTTGGAAAATTACCTACATGCAGCCAGTTTGGAGAAGCAGGAACCTCAGAGTCTGACTGGAAACTATGTTTTAGGATGTATGGCATTCCTCAATGACTGTTTTTACAACTGGTTTACAATTGACCCCAAAGCCCTGGCTCTGAGAAAACAACATGGGAGGAATTTACAATGACCTCAGGAGACTACTCTGCCTGAATCGCCTATATAGTATACCCTGCTTTCACTATGCCCTCTCTGGAGTGCCTTCCCAATACCTTCGGGTTGATGCTGCCTGATTCAAATTGTATCTACTCATAATAAATATGTTCTGTTACACTAATCTCTGGTGTTTCTCTGCACATTTAGGTTTTTAAAATAAAGCATTCGTTGTTCATTTATTCAAAGGATAGGTATTGAAGGACCCCTGAGTCTTCAGCACTATGTTAAGTGTGAAAAATCTGGAGATATTTTAGTTTGGGAGTGGCAAAGTATAAGACAACGCAAAGAACACAAGATGCGTGTAGTATTCTTCACGTAGTGCCTGGTGCTCTGTGAGCACACTTCCATACTCAGCATTGGCTGTGGGAGAAGTCCCAGCCTGACCCTGAGCGGGGCAGTGGACTCAAGCCTGGAAGTGGGTAGTCTCTTAGCTGGGACCCTTGGGGTTTTGCCAGGGACATTGACACTCAAATTAAATTCTGCTGAGTATTATCTCACAATGGCAACTGCTGTGTAACAAACCACCTCAAAACTCAGTTGCTTAAAACGGTATTCACTTATTTCACAGGTTGCCTGGGGCTAATCTGATCTAGGCTCTGTTAGGTGGCTCTGCTTCTCACTACATGTCTGTGGGTCAGCTGAGTGTCTCTGCTCCATGGTCCATCCTCCTTGGACCAATGGATGAGCCAGGGATGTTCTTCTCATGGAACTGGCAGAGGCAAAGATGGCAAGCCCAATTGCACAAACACTTTCAACCTCTGCTTATATATTATCTGCTATCATCTTATGGCCATTGGGTGAAAGTTACATGGCAAAGCACATGGATGTCCACTCCTATAACTGGGAGCAAGTGAAGAGTTGGAACAATAATCCAGTCTACCACACTGTGTGAAGGACACCCTCTCTCACCCCTGACCAGGAATCAGGGAGAGATGGTGCTACCTCCCTCAGGAATGTAAATTTCACCCAGCATGGCTCCTGGATATGAGGATGTTCTTTCTGGACCCAGTAAGACCTGAGGGCTGGCAGCTCAGGGATGGAGATTTGGCCAGAAAAGTAGGCTGATACCCCATCCTAGACACATCCTGATACCCCATCCCACTTCTCAGACTCATGTCTCCTATGCAGCTGAAAGTTAGGTTTGCAGTTTGTCTACACAGTGCCTTTGTGCAAATTAGAAAAAGCTCTCTCCCTTTGCCGTCAGGAGCCCCTCGTGAGGGAACTATTGAAAAATGAACTCCAATCAACCAAAAGATGACAGGGGAAATTTCAGAAAAGTTTTGAGTATTGAATGCATTTGACAACAGACCCAAGGCAAAAGCAATGAAGGGGACAAGACTGATGGAATCGAGTGTGGGGTAGGCTATTTGCAAAATGACTCTTCTTCTACATTGACTCCAAGCTTGGCCATGTGGCTTGCTTGGTCAATGGAATGAAAGCAGAGACTTGAAAAGTGCTGTGCATTGGGGCTTGCCCTCCCTTGCTGCTGGAACCCTCTGCCTCCACGAACATGCCCAGGCTAGCTGGCTGGATGATAGGAGACAAGTGGCTGTTGCCTCAGCTGACATCAAGTCAACTGCCAGGCTTGTGAGTGAGGTCTCTCAAGACCAGTCAGATTGTCAGCCCTATACTAAATGGTCTTGCCAAGCTGGCCCAGGTCAGATGGATCGCTTGGCTAACCCTCAAAACTGTGAGAAATAATGAATGTTCATTATTTTAAACCACCAAATTTTGGGATGTTTGTTAGCCAGAGAAAGCTAAATGATACACAATATAAATGTGATATACACCAGCAATGTATAAATAATATAACTAATTAAAACAGAGTAGATGGTAGTGAGAAGGTAGAAAGCAGAATAAACTTATAGATTGCCTTGTCTGTAAGAGCTGGGAGTCAACGTTGGCACATCATGTTGTCCAAATTATTTAAGAATGAAAAGCTGCACACTAAGAAAACAGCATTATTGACTAAAATTGGGTAGTGAAAGAGGAAGGGATAGGGGAGGAAGAGACAAAAGCTAATTCTGTAGTTCATTTTGTAGGGAACCAATTGATACTGGTAAAAAAAAAAAAAGAGGACATTACATGAATTATATAAAAGTATAAATGTAAAGATAACAGCACAAAATGCAAATCTTCCTTAGTAGATTGCAGAACCAAACCCATTGCTGTTGAGTCAATCATGGTGACCCCATGTGTTACAGAGTAGAACTGCTCCATAGGGTTTTCTTGGCTGTAATCTTTATGAAAGTAGACCTCAAGTCCTTTCTTCTTCTTTTTTATTGTACTTCAGGTGAAGGTTTACAGAACAAATAGTTTCTCATTAAACAGTAGTACACATATTGTTTTATGACATTGGTTAACCATCCCATGACATGTCAACCCTCTCCCTTCTCATCAAGTCCTTTCTTCTGAGGTGCCACTGGGTGGGTTTGAATTGCCAACCTTTAGGTTAGTAACGGACAGCAAACCGCTTGTGCCACCCAGCTCTTTTCTTAATAGATTAATAGCTAGAATAAAAAGTAAGAAAATAGGCCACATATATATTAAAATATTTACCAAACTTTATTGAATCTTAATATTGTATCAATTGTGAGATCACTATTATTTTAATAATCACTATAAAAGAAAAAAATATCAATTAAACCATGACACACCATCAATTGTACGACATCTTGATTTCAGAAATTTTAAAATGTAAAGAGTGCATTTTAAAACTGTTACAATGCAACATCTAAAACCAGAAAACATATAAAATGATAAGACAAAACTAATACCAGACACATATGCCTTACTAATAAATGTAAATATAACTCAACCATTAAGTGAAAGAGATTTTCAGATTGAATCACAAAGCAAAATAGAACAACTAAAAATAAAAGGATGGGCAAACATATGCCTGCAAAAAAAAACAAGTGTGTGTGTGTGTGTGTGTGTGTGTGTGTGTGGAAAGATTGTGATACCAATGTTAGACAAGGTAAAATTCAGATCAAAAAGTATTTAATAAGACAAAAACTGGCACTTTAACTTGCTAAAGGATAAAAATCACCATGAAAATATAGCAGTTATAAATATCTATGCACCAAATAACATAGGAGCATCTTTCATTATCCATAAATTAAGGAGACACAAGGAGAAACAGAAACACACTAATAATAGGAAATCTTAATTCACCTATTTTACTCTAAGATAAAGTTGATAAAAAATTGTTACATCAATTCCATTAAATATTTTGTAGCCATTGTAAGTGAATATTATATAGTTCTAAGGGAAATGTGCATAATATAAAAAATGGATCACATATCGTGTGACTGTGTTTGATTATAACTATGCAAATTGTGTGATTAGAGGTGCATGAAGATTGGAAGATACATGCTAACGCAGATGGACCTTGAAAACATCTTGCTGAGTGACACAACTTAGTCACAAAAGGACAAATATTGTGTCATATCATTTCTATGAAATATCTGGAATAGGCAAATGCATAGAGACTAGAGTTTATTAGCACTTATTAGAGGCTGGGGGAAGCTTGTGCTGTTAGGTGCAGTCGAGTCCATTCCAACTCATAGTGAGCCTGTGTACAACAGAATGAAACATTGCCCAGTCCGGCACCACTCTCACAATCATTGCTATGTTTGAGCTCATTGTTGCAGCCATTGTGTTAATCCATCTGATTGAGGATCTTCCTCTCTTTCATTGACCCTCTACTTTACCAAACATGATATCCTTCTCCAGGGACTTGTCCCTCCTGATAACATTGCCAAAGTACATGAGATGAAGTCTCACCGTCCTCGCTTCTAAGGAGCATTCTGACGGTACTTCTTTCAAGACAGATTTGTTCGTTTTTCTGGCAGTCCATGGTATACTCAATATTCTTCACCAACGTCATAATTCAAAGGCATCAATTCTTCTTTGGTCTTCCTTGTTTATTGTCCAGCTTTCACATGCATATGAGGCCATCGAAAATACCATGGCTTGGGTCAAGTGCACGTTAGTCCTCAAAGTGACATCTGTGCTTTTTAATGCTTTAAAGAGGTCTTTTGCAGCAGATTTGTCCTATGCAATAGTCATTTGGTTTCTTGACTGCAGCTTCCATGGGTGTTGATTGTGGATCCAAGCAAAATGAAATCCTTTACAACTTCAATATTTTCTCCATTTATCCTGATGTTGCTTATTGGTCCAGTTGTGAGGATTTTTGTTTTCTTTATGTTGAGGTGCAACCCATACTGAAAGTTGTAGTCTTTGATGTTCATCTGCATATCACAGACTGTTAATAAGTCTTCCTCCATACAGTCCAGCTTCTCAGATTATTTGTTCAGCATACAGTTATCCCTTTGTTCTTTTCGAAAGGTTGCCTCTTGGTCTATGTACAGGTTCTGCATGAGCACAGTTAATTGTTCTGGAATTCCCATTCTTCACAATGTTATCCATAATTTGTTATGATCCACACAGTCAAATGCCTTTGCATAGTTAATAAAACACAAGTAAACACCTTTCTGATACTCTCTGCTTTCAGTCAAGATCCATGTGACATCAGCAATGATATCCCTCATTCCACTTCCTCTTCTGAATTTGGCTTTAATTTCTGGCAGTTCCTTGTTGATGTACTGCTGCAGCTGTTTTTGAATTATCTTCAGCAAAATTGTGCTTGTATGTGATATCAATGATATTGTTTGATAATTTCCACATTCCATTGGATCACCTTTCTTTGGAATGGGCACAAATACGGATCTCTTTCAGTTGGTTGGCCAGGTAGCTCTCCTCCAAATTTCTTGGCATAGACAAGGGAGTGCTTCCAATGTTGCATCTGTTACATTTCATATGATACACACTGTGTTAATATATCTATGAAGTGTTGCCAACATATTTATAATTTTGTGAACCTTTAATAAGTATCTTATGGAAGCCTCATACTTCAGCATTTTATATCTCTCAATGAGAAATTTGCCTCAGATTTCTCCAGGCATTATCTGGCCCCAAAGAGATTTCTCTGGTTTGTCCACAACATCACTTTAATACAGTAGCAGACTTTCTTTCATTGGTTCTCTCTTATGTTCCTTTTTTCACTATTGCAGCTGTTTTGATGACCTTGTTTCCTGACTGGGAATGTGCCCAGTCAGCTGTGGAAAGCAAAACCCAAGAAACACAAAATGTAACAGTTGCATACATTTATTTAAAAAGAACAATGCGTGCAGGGCTTCTTATGTTAAAAATCTTCCATACACGTTTCAAAGCCAAAGTGCACCAAATTTCCAAAATAAAGCTTGTGGAAACATTAGCAGGCGTGAGTGGACTCAGTAAGCTGATGGTCCCCAAGACAGATATGAAGATAAAGTGCTGTGGACAGATGCACCAGCATTTTTCAAGTTAAACAAATATTAAAAACAACAGTAAAACACACTTACTTGATAAGATCCTGAGTTGACAAAGGGAACAAGGGTAGAGTCTAAGCATGGTGTTAACAGAGGTCAGTTGTAATTAATTCTTAAATATTTAAGTTACATACATTTATTCAAAAACATTTTAAAGTACCTATAGTGTGCCCAGTATTATATATAATGGGTTGTTAATTTTCTATTTGTTTCTTCCCATTTTACAGATTATCTGTGATAAAACTGGAATCTTAATCCTGGCCAGCTACAACAGATGCCCATAATATTGCTAGCACCTCCTGACTGCCTGGCTGAAGCATACCTTTTTATTTTTGTTTTTAACCCCAGATGGAGATGGGGAATGGAGATGTCATTTATCACCACTTCAAATGTAAGAGAATATATATACAAGTTTTCTGCTTTGAATTGTCATTGCCATTCTTCCACTAAGGTATGTTATCAAGAAGATTTTATGTCTTGCTAAAAAGCAATACAAGCCAACAGCTATTCAGGGATTTCTAATTTCTCATATTGTATTTGGCCTTTAAAAGAATAAATTCCTATGTTTTGAAGCCATTTTCTGTTTTTTTATTGTATTATATAATCTTTGTATTTTTGATACCCTTTCAAGCTTTTTTTGTTGAATTTCACCTTCCTCCAAATAATGACCATTTAGTAATTTCTGTATCTTTGGAGGTGCTCAGAATAAAGGCAGTGGGGGAGTATAGGTAGTCAGTTGAATGGGACTGACGGTAAGATGCTAGCTGATGAGAAAGAGAAGGAAGCTGGGGGCATGGACTCAGTTATAGAGTAGCCCAGAGGGAGATGGGCAGTAGTTTAATTTTAATGTTTGATGGTATTAGGTAATCTTAAACTGCCCTGTAGCTGATGTAGATATTCACTTATTCAACAGACTGCCAGTTCTTGTCATGATGTAGTAGCTTGTATCAAAGTTACCCTCCTACCATAAATAACTATGAAAAAGGACAAACCATTGGGGGCATTGGACAGTGGATAGCTTAGAGTCATGATCCTTGAGCTAAGTGAAGCATTCTAGGTGACCTCCATATTTACCCCAGCTTTTTGCTTGGAGGTGACTCCAAACCATAGTGTAGGAAAATGGAGTCAAGCAGAGAGCAGCAGTCTCTTGGACAGAGGAAACAGAGAACAGAGTTTGTGGCTGCTAAGGTGGCTCCAATGTGTGTGTCAGGATACTAGGTGGGAGAGAGCAATGGAGAAGGAATCCCTTATTGTTACATATGGGTTCCTTTCAGGTCCTTCACTAAATCCTAGACTGAGTAGCATATCAGGGCAAGACTCCATGAGGCCTAATAGAGAACAGCTTCTGTAAACTGAGAGTTGAACAGAGATTACACAGATCACAGTGTGTTGAAGCGTTTTAACCAGTTAAGCCAGAGAACTTGGTAAACATTCCTGGCATTCAATTAAAATCCCAGAAAGACCATTAATTAAGAATAAGAATCATTCCATGACTAAGGGAAAAATTGAAATGAGCTTCAGCAAAATTGAGATGATCTGCCAGTAATTTAATACCTTCTCTGATAAAATTCAACACTCTTTAGAGGAAAATAACAAAATCCAGAGTCTTTATTAGAATTCATACAACGTCCAGCATACAGTCAAAGTTAATTAGATATGTGAAGAAAGAGAAAAATGTGATCCACACTCGAGGGGGAAAATAAAAGTCAAAAGTAGCAGACCTACAGATGAGCCAAATGTTGGAATTAGCAGATAAGGACTTCTAAAAGAACTTCTATAAATATGTTAAATAGTTTAGTGGAGAAAGTTGAAGAATGTGTGAACAGATAGGAAATTTCAGCAGAGAAATGGAAACTTTAAAAAAAGAACCAATTAGATATTTTAGAACTGAAAAATATATCTGAAATGAAGAAATGCTTAACAGTAGACTAGACACAGCAAAGTGAAAAGATAACACACACACACACACACACACACACACACACAAAGATTATAGAAATTACCCAAGTGAAGCACAGAGAAGAAAAAGAATTAAAAGAAAGAAGGAAAAGAGTGCTCAAGTCCTATGGAACAATATCAAAAGATCTAATATATGTGCAATTGAGGGTCAGAAAGAGAGGAGAGAAAAGAGAAGAAGAATTATTTAAGAGATAATGGCCAAATATTTTCCAAGACAGAAGACAACAACCCACAGATCCCAAAAGCCCATTAGACCCCAAGAAGGATAAATACAAAGAAGACCTAGGCATACCTAGGTACATCATAGTCAAACTGATGGAAAAAAAAAAAAAAGAAAGAGAGAGAAATCTTAAGGGTAAGCAGAAAAAATAAACATGTTATATTCAGGGGAGCAATAAAAAGAATGATGGCTGACTTCTCATCTGGGATCATGGAGGCCAAAAAAACAAGGGAATAACATCGTTAAAGTGCAAAAAGAAAAGCAAATGAAAAACAAAAAAAGACCTGTCAATCTAGAATTCTGTGTCTGGTGAAAGACAGAGATTGCTACATCAGGTAGAAAAAAACAAGACTCAACTTTATAATGTTTACAAGGGACTTTCTTTAAATATAAGGATACAAATAGTCTAAAAGTAAAACAATGGGAAAAGAAATATTGTAATCATAAGAGCTGATGTGGCTATGTGTCTTAGTTATTTAGTGCTGTTATAACAGAAATACCACAAGTGGGAGGCTTTAACAAACAGAAATTTATTTTCTCACAATTTAGGAGGTTGGGAGTCCGAATTCAGGGTACCAGCTCTAGGTAGGGAAAGGATTTCTCTTCCTGTCTGCTCTGGGGGAATGTCCTTGTTTCAGCCTCTATTCTTAGATTCCTTGGTAGCATTTGTGCTTGCTTGACCTTTTATTTTTTGTCTTAACACACACCCTACACTAATACTGCCTTATTAACATAACAAAGAAAACTCATTCCCAAATGGGGTTATAACCACAGGTATAGGGGTTAGGATTTATACCACATATTTTTGGGAAACACAATTCAATCCATAGCACTAGGTTAATATCAAAGCTTTATTTATATAACTGATGTGGCTGTATTAATATTTCTAGAGACAAAGACATACTTTTCATAATGAGAAGAGATTTCATTCTTCAGTGTATGCACCCCACAATAACTTCAAAATACATGAAGCAGAAATTAAATTAACTAAAAGAAGAGCCCCACTACCAACCAATTTGACCTAATAGACATTTTGTGAACATTATACCCAAAAACTGCAGAATAGATTCTTTTCATTCACCAAATAGAACATATGTTGGGCCATAAAACATTTATTAATAAATTTTAAAGGTTTAAAATCAAACGGAGTATGTTCCTTGGCCACATTAGAATTTAATTACAAATCAACAACAAAAAGGTAACTAGAAAATCCCCAAATATTTGGAAATTAAATAACATACTTCTAAATAATCCATGGGTTTAAGAAGAAATCACAAGTGAAATTAGAAAATATTTTGAACTGAATGATAAAGAAAATAAAACATATCAAAATTTGTAAACTGCAGCTAAGGCAGTTCTTGGTATAAATTTATAAATTTAAGTGCAATATTAGAAAAGAAGAAAGGTTTAATTACACCCCAAGAAGCTAGAAAAAGAGGAATAAAATAAAACAAGCAAAAAGCTGAAAGAAGAGAATAAAAAAGAGGTAGAAATCAATGAACTGGAAAATAGACAAACAATAGAGAAAATTTAAAAAAGTTAATTTTATTAATTATTTTATTTTAATAAACAATCTTCCAGTTCCTCAAAAAGTTAAACAGAGTTACCATATGACCCAGCAATTTCACCCTAGGTATATACCCAAGAGAATTAAAAACATATATCCTCACAAAAAGCACAAATGTTCATAGAGGAATTACTCATAATAGGCAACAAGTGGAATCAATCCAAATGTCTATCAGCTGATGAATGGATAAACAAAATGTGGCATATCTATACAATGGAATAGTATTTGGTCATAAAAAGGAATGAAGTAGTGATATAGGCTACAGCATGGATGGATCTTGAAAACATTATACTAAGTGAAAGAAAACCAAAAAAAAACCAAACCTGTTGCCATTGAGTTGATTCCGACTCACAGACACCCTATAGGACAGAGTAGAACTGCCCCATAGGGTTTCCAAGGAGCACCTAGTGGATTTGAACTGCAGACCTTTTTGTTAGCAGTCGTAGCTCTTAACTACTATGCCACCAGGGTTTCCAATAAAAACAAAAAACAAAAAACTACCATACGATCCAGTAATTACACTCCTGGGCATTCACTGCAGAGAAACGAAAACTTATAGCCATACAAAACCCCATACATGAAAGTTTATAGAAGCTTTATGTGTAATAGCGCCAAATTGGAAACAACCAAAATGCCCTTTAGTAGGTGAATGGCGAAGCACACTGTGATACATCTATACCGTGTAATACTAGTCAGCAACAAAAAGGAAAGACCTAGTGATACTTGCAATGACTTGGATAAATCTCAAGGGTATTATGCTGAGTGGAAAAAAGACAATGATTTCACTTATATGGAAACCAATCCTGGAAGCCATATATATTAATTTGGCGGACAGCTCCCTCCCATAGTGATTCATATTCAAGTGAGATGTTGAAGTTTGTGCTGCTGTGAAGCAAAGTCTCCCACCATCCCATCCCGTGTTTTTTTCAGTCATTTGTTAGATGTAAATTCAGAATCTTATCTTTATTCTCATTGAATTTTCTCTTCTATTTGACTAGACTGCCAACCTTCCCAGGTCTCTTTTAGATTGTATTAGGTAAAACACTGTTATTCATAGTTCAGCGTCATGTGGAAATTTGATTATCATGCTATATCAGTAGTCTTATCCATATGTTTCCTTAATAGAATTATATATTTTCATCAGCGTTGACTTCCTCTGGACAGAGAGTCAATTTCAGGGCTTTGGGCCATCTCTAAGTACCTTTTTGTAGTTTGGAATCAGCCCATTAAAACTCTTCTCTGAATTCAACCAGTTTCAGATCAACCAAGGAATTGTCATTCACCCCATGTTTCTGTAACTTGTTCACCACCAATGTATTGTAATAGATCACATTAAATGGGTTATAAATGTGAGATACCTTCTTTAAATAACCATTAAGATAACCTCATTCTAAGATATAAGAAAAGGAACAGTAAAAGCTCAACTAAATACCAGAAAGGAGTCCACTTTATTCCCCTAATCAGCATGCACTGTTTTCATTGTTGCTGTTGTTGGGTGCTGTTGAGTCAGTTCTGACTCATAGCGTCCCCATGTACAACAGAACAAAGCACTGCCCTGTCCTGTGCCATTCTCACAATCGTTGTTATGCTTGAGCCCATTGTTGCAGCCACTGTGTCAATCCATCTCGTTGAGGGTCTTCCTCTCTTTTGCTGACCCTCGACTTTACCAAGCATGATGTCTTTCTTTAGGGATTAATCCCTCCGGATAACATGTCCAAATTATGTGAGACGAAGTCTAGCCATCCTTGCTTCTAAGGAGTATTCTCGCTGTACTTCTTCCAAGACAGATTTGTTCATTCTTTTGGCAGTCCATGGTCTATTCAGTTCTCTTTGCCAACAGCATAATTCAAAGGTGTAAATTCCTTTTTGGTCTTCCTTATTCATTGTCCAGCTTCCGCATGCATATGAGGTGATTGAAAACACCATGGCTTGGGTCAGGCGCACCTTAGTTTCCAAGGTGACATCTTTGCTTTTTAACACTTTAAAGAGGTCTTTTGCAGCATATTTGCCCAGTGCAATGCGTCATTTGATTTCTTAACTGCTGCTTCCATGGGTATTGATTGTGGATCCAAGTAAAATGAAATCCTAGACAACTTCAATATTGTCTCTGTTTATCATAGAGTTGCTTGTTGGTCCAGTTGTGAGGATTTTTGTTTTCTTTATGTTGAGGTGTAATCCATACTGAAGGCTATGGTCTTTGATTTTCATCAGTAAGTGCTTCAAGTCCTCTTCACTTTCAGAAAGTAAGATTGTGTCATCTGCATATTGAAGGTTGTTAATGAGTCTTCCTCCAATCCTGATGCCCCGTTCTTCTTCATATAGTCCAGCTTTTCGGATTATTTGCTCAGCATACAGATTGAATAAGTACAGTGAAAGAATACAACTCTGACACACACTTTTCCTGACTTTAAACCACGCAGTATCCCCTTGTTCTGTTCAAGCCACTGCCTCTTAATCTACATACAGGTTTCTCATGAGCACAATTAAGTGTTCTGGAATTCCCATTCCTTGCAATGTTATCCATAATTTGTTATGATCCACACAGTCAAGTGTCTTTGCATAGTCAATAAAACACAAGTAAACATCTTTTTGGTATTCTTTGCCTTCAGCCAGGATCCATCTGACATCAGCAATGATATCCCTGATTCCATGTCCTCTTCTGAATTTAGCTTGAATTTCTGGCAATTCCCTGTAGATGTACTGTTTCAACCACTTTTGAATTATCTTCAGCAAAATTTTACTTGCGTGTGATATTAACGATACTGTTTGTAATTTCTGCATTCTGTTGGATCACCTTTCTTGGGAATAGGCATAAATATGGATCTCTTCCAGTCAGTTGGCGAGGTAGCTCTCTTCCAAATTTCTTGGCATAGATGAGTGAGCACTTCCAGCACTGTATCTGTTTGTTGAAAACATCTCAGTTGGTATTCCGTCAATTCCTGGAGCCTTGTGTTTCACCAATGCCTTCAGTGCAGATTGGACTTCTTCCTTCAGTACCATCGGTTCCTGATCATATGCTACCTCTTGAAATGGTTGAACGTAGACCAATTCTTTTTGGTATAATGACTGTGTATTCCTACCATCTTCTTTTGATGCTTCCTGCATCATTTAATATTTTTCCCATAGAATCCTTCAATATTGCAACTTGTGGCTTGAATTTTTTCTTCAGTTCTTTCAGCTTGAGAAATGCTGAGCATGTTCTTCCCGTTTAGTTTTCTAACTCCAAGTCTTACTGTTGTCGTAGGTGTGACCTAACATCTCAAACCTGAATTTTCAGTGGAGGTGTTTTTCTATTCATTTGTGATTTGTTTATTTATTCGTTATTACAGAAATAAAAATTTTAACTGTACTGAAGTCTGAAAAATAGAAAGTAAAAGCCTCTTGCATTCCCCACCATTTCCACACACAAAGGATAACCACCAACATTTAACAGTTTCTTTTGTATCCGGCCAAACATTTCCTATACACGAGATGTTATTCATTAACATTCTTCCTCCTGCAAGTAACTTAAGTGAGTTCCAACTTGAGCAATAAAGGCAGCCCATTGACCCTCATGTTTGAAAAACCCAGAGGCAGGGCTTGTTTCATGTGAGGTTTGATCCAGGAACTCAGGACTCTCACCAAGACCAACTTGCTTTCCTTCTTTCTGCTCTGCTTTGAGTGAGGTTGGCTTCAACTGACAGTTGGTTCTCATCTTGTTTAGCTGCTTTTGAGGCCACATGATTCCTTGTTCATATTCAGCAAGAAAGAGAGAATATCTTTGCCCAGCATTCTCAACATAAGTCCTGAGAATCACTCTGATTGGCCTGGCTAGGTCACAACTTCCAAACCAAGTGAACTTGCCCTACACGTTTTTCTGTCACGTGCTTTCTAGTTTAATGTATCTCGGAGAACTTCAGCCCATTTATGTCTAAAGTGGTGAACCCTGGAACATGAGACACAAGGAGAAAAATATCTGAAATAACTGTTAAATTAAACAGCATAGGCCAGTGGATAGTTTATTGGACTGGGAGAAATGGCTTCTTGTCTCAAGTTTGCTTATAAACTGGGCAACATTTCTGTACCTTGTTTTCCCCAGATGAAAAAGAAGAGGTTGCTGGTCTCTGTGGATCCAGTTCAAAGACACCATGATTGTCTTATGGACAAGCCCATGTCTTCACAAAGACATCTTTGTCTTAGAAGAGATAAATTGTTTTGGTCATGGCTTCGGCATTAATGTGTCATAATTAATAATAATAAATGTGCCATAAACTAGACAGTAGTCCTAGTCTCTGAGCTATCTTACTCAAACATAGAGTTTTCAATGGTCCAGGTGACCTACTGCTAGAAAAAGGATTTGCTAACTTTACCAAGAATAGGGTTGTTGTTAGAATTCTCATTTGGTCCTTTGGCGCCTCTTGGGTATAATTTTTATCCTGAACTAATTGTTCTTTCCCTCAGGACTTTTTTACTCTCATCACAAGTAGTTTGGTGTATTTATCCAGGATTTAAAGCAATTTACCTGAGGCTCACACATTCCAATAAATGGATCTGGTTCTAACTGGTTGGGAAACAAGGCATGTACAATCCTAGAACACCTTTGTTTCTCCATTTTAGGGTCATAAAGGCCCACTTACAAAAGATCTGTGGAAGTAGCTCTTTCATTGGGAGGAGGAAGAGAAACAGTTCAGTGTATTCAGGAGCGGGCGAAGGAGGAGGGCAGGAGGATGATGCATCTTGATGTGGAGTCCAATGGAGGGAAGGCTGGACCAGGCACATCAGAGAACAAGAAGCAACCATTTGACACAAAACTTAAGGCCAACCTTGGAACGCCCAGCAAAAAACCACTTCACCAAATGGTGGGAAAGCAAGATGGACTTTTCACTTTCTACAGAATATTTGGTGGTGAAAAATTAGGAAGAGAAATTTAAATGAGGCATCCAGAATACGAGATGCAACCAATTTTTTAGTGTCCATCAAATTTTTAATATTGATATGCAACTTTCTGAGGAACGAGCTCCTGGCCAGACTGACCAAACCAAAAAACCAAATCCATTGCCATCAAGTCGCTTCAGACCCATAGTGACCCTATAGGACAGAGTAGAACTGCCCCATAGGGTTTTCAAGGCTGTAATCTTTATGGAAGCACATTGCCACATCTTTCTCTCGAAGAATGACTGGTAGGTTCGAACCCCTGAACTTTTGGTTAACAGCTGAGCACTTAACTACTGCTCAATCATATTAGCTGTGTACTGCTCAATCGCATTAGCTGTGGTCTCTCAAGTCAGTTTCTCAAACCCCTCTCGGTCTCCTTTTCTTCTCTGAAAAACGACAGTAATGGTTGTATCCAGCTCATGGCTTTTGTGAAGAATAAATCAGATATTTCACAAAAGGCATTGAGAACAGTGCCTATCACAGAGTAATGCTCAATAAACTGTTAACTGTTATTAACATTCCTATAAGATCTTTGAATTTTTACCATGAAGCATAGGATTTTTATTGACAAGATTTTGGCCTGATGTCCTCAACTCTCAGAAAACTTTGATGCAAGTATACATGAGTAGACATAAATAGAGAGAAGAATAAAAATGTTCAGATTGGTTTGACACAAAGACAATTCTCCTTTAGCAATTATGAGCCTATAAAAAGAATGAGAGCAGCATTAGTCTTCTCAACACATTTCCAGAACAACTTGGCTCAAGGATAAATTACAGTACAGACAAGTACTAAGTACTCTGGAAGCTCCTTTGCACATCACTATGAAAGTTTCAGAGTTGAATGCATTTTTTTGGCAGCAAGAAAATTTGTCAAGCAAGAGTGTGAAAATTGGAATTGCCAAGACTGAAACAAAAGCAAGTACATCTCACCATTTCGAGAAGTCATCAAGGTTGAGCTTTGCAGCTGTGGTCCTGTATGAAAGAAAATAGTAGCCTCTGGCTAGAAAAAATGGAACGTAATTATGTTATGATGAACTAGGGGAAAATGGCAAAGAAAAATTGCCATGGAAAACATGATGGATGCTGTTTTGTCAATTAGAACTGCTGGAATGCAACAGTAGAGCAAGGCGGCATAATAACTCTTTTTTCTTCTCTTCCAATTTGGTAAATGGAAATGCAGCAGCATACCACATATTTTTGTCCTGTTTTTCTTCTCTACATAATTGTGTCAGGTTTGTAAAATGGATTGCAGAGCCATCAGTAATGAAAATAAAGCGATATACCACTTTGAGGCACAAAGCTGTAATTCTATTGAGTAGAGATTTCCTGTTGCTTATTTATAATTTTGAAAATTATGTGGGGGTCTTCCCTTAGGCTCATTTACATAATGACAAGCTATCCATCTTTGAACACATGGCTTCCAGGTAGTGTGGATTTATTTACATCAAGTCAGTGCTAATCACATTGTAAATCATGATAGTCAGGAAGACTCAACTCAAATCATTCATCAAGGAGACTCAGTTTGGTGTTTGTTCTTCTGCCAAGGGTGCAGGTTAGTGGCTTGGAAACAAAATAATGCATGTTCTTCACAGCGAGGTAGAAGGTGTGTTCTGTTTTAATGCAGTATTTAAACTTCATATGTTTTCAGATTAATAATTTTATAACTAAGAATTCTGACTTCAGTTATTTTAACTTAGTCAAATAATTCAAAGCATATTATTTGAACTGTGTGGACTGTAAGATGAATTATTTCTAATTTAACAGAATAACTGAATATGGAAAATATATTTGCTATGCCATAGTAAAGAAAAACAACTAGCACCTCAAAGAAAAATGTATTTGAACAATTTAATTTAACAGAAATAACAAATATATATTTAATGTGCAGGTGTGTGTTTTTAAAATTAACTTTGGAGTTCAGCATGTGGCATGCATTGATGGCTGAAAGACACAGAGGCCAATTAGGATATTATTTCCATGTCCCAGGAGTTGGTGAGGAGCACTGACCCAGGCAGTGGTGGTCAGTTGGAAACAAGGGTGCAGCCTTGGTGGACAAAGGGGAGGAGAGGATGAGTGCTGGAACAAGTCTTGGGATACAAGACTGGATAGCTTGTTTTATGCAAATCTTGTTTTCTGTATCGTTTTTCTTCACTAAGCATTGATACTGCTCTTAAAAATTAAATCATCATTATTATAGTACTTGAAGATTCCAAATGTCTAGTGGCCTCTAACAGTATAGCGTTTACTGTGTGCTTTTCCCACCTCTGCACTAGGTCTTTTATGAGTTCATTTAGAACCGCAGAATTTTTTTAAATCATGTAATCACAATCTCAATGACTATTTGCAGATAAAATATTTGCATTTTATATGTATATAAAATATATAGGCATGTAAAACATTGCTGGGAGAAATTAAACATGATCTAAATAACTGAAAAGAGATAATATGCTTATGAATTGGAAAACTTTATGTTGCTAAAGTATTCTCCCTATATAGATCTATAAACCAAAAAAAAAAAAAAAAAACCCGAAAGCATCAAGTTGTTTCCTACTCTTAACAACTCTGTCGAACTGCCTCGTAGGATTTCCAAGGTACATCTTAATGGAAGTAGACTCTCATATCTTTCTCCTGAACTGCCAGCCTTTTGGTTAGCAGCCAAGTGCTTAACTCCTGCACCACCAGCGTTCCTTGTATTGATCTATAGATTTACTGTTATCCCAATCAAAAGCTCAGCAGACTCTTCTGGCAATACTTGATCAGTGAATTCTAAAACTTATGTGAAGTGCAAAGAACCTAGAAGTACCAGAACAACCTTGAAAAATGTAGAGCAAATACGAAGGACTCACACAATCTGATCTTAAGACTTCCTATAAAGCTAATTGAGAGACAGCATGGTGTTGGTATAAGAATGGACAAATAGACCATTTGAACCAAACAGAGAGTCTAGAAATAGAATCACACATAGTCAACTGATTTTTCAACAAATGATGCTGGAACAATTGAATATCTGCATGGAAAAAAATGAACCTTAACCCCCTACTTCATATTACATGGAAAAATGAACTCAAGATGCATCATAGGAGTTTCTAGAGGAAAACAGAAGGAAATATTTTCCTGAACCTGGTGTAGGCAAACTTTCCTTGGAGAGAGCAAAAAAAGCATTAAGCATAAAAGATAAAATTGATAAATTGTACTTCATCAAAATTAAAATGTCTGCACATCAAATGAGACCTGGAAGAAACTAAAAAGGCAAGCCATATCTGGGACAGAATATTCACAATACATATATCTGACGAAGGACCTGTATCCAGAATATGTAAATAACTATAAATCAATACCAAAAAAAGGGGAAAAACCCAATTTTTAAAAATAAACAGAAGACTTAGATACTTTAAAAAGAAGAAATGCAAATGGCCAATAAGTACCTAAAGAGATGCTCACATCATTAATCACAGAGAAGTGCACATGGAAACTACAATGAAGTTCCATTATACACTAGACAGAAAGGCTAATTTTAAAAAGATTGACAACATCAAGTGTTGTAAAGGATGTGAAGCAACTGAAATGCTCATATATTACTTGTGGGAGTATAAAGTGGTACAAACACTTTGAAATCCTGGTGGCTTCCTATAAAGTTAAACATATAGCTACCCAGAAATTCCACTTCTAGGTTTTCAGACAAGTGAAATGAAAATATATGCTCCCAAGAAGACATAAAAAATAGTAAAAGATTCTAAACAATACAAATGTCTAGCAATAGGAGAATAGGTGATCAGTTTGCAGCATATCCATACAATGGGATACTAATCAGCAATAAAAAGGAGCAAACTACTGATAAGTACAACAGCATGAATTAATTAAAAAAATATTACGTTGAGCAAAAGAAAGTAGATACGAAAGAGTACACACTGTATGGTTTCTTTATATGATGTTCTAGAATACACAAACTAATCTATGGTCAAACTCCCTCACACCCTACAAGAGAACACTCTGAGATTATAGAAATATTCTATATTTGATTGTTGGTAACATGGGTGTAGATATTTGTCAAAACCTATTGAATTGCACACTAATATATGTGCATTTCACTGTATATAAATTTCACCTCAGTAAAAAAATGCAAACCTCCCCAAAGAATCATACTTTCATCTAACATTTGCATATGAAAGTCTTTAGAAGTCTTCCAATCTAAACCCCACATTGATAATTTAGCAAGCACTAATGAAAATGATCCCACATATCAAAAACTAAGAAAATATGGATGTGGCTACATTTAAAGAAAGTCTGTAACTTTTATTATTAAACATTTATAACTATATGTATCTTGGATGTGGCTCCTTCCTCCAGCTGTCTGGTAAGAAACCTTTGAAAGCTACTTTCTCCAGGCAATATTTACAAGGCTAATAAGTAGATTGGAGCTTTTAATTCTTTTAGACACATCTGACTTTAAGTCCTTGCTTTCTCAGATTTTGTAATCTTTGTTCTGGAATATGTTTCCTTTGTCTTTTTCACGGAGCCCTGGTGGGGCAGTGGTTAAGAGCTCGGCTGCTAATCAAAAGGTCGGCGGTTCATTTTCGCACTGCTTCTTTCAGGGACAGCACCCATAAAACAATTTTTTTACTCTCCTAAGTACTACTGATTCAAGGTTGTGTGTGGAACCTACTTGACTGAAATTTTTAAGCAATGGATCAGTTTAATATTGCAACATAGTGCATCAGATGATACACTGTATGGAATTTTCATTGGTCATTTAAAAACAAACTTATATCCAGCATCTTGTCATATAACTAGCCCTTCTCCTTGCTTTTAATATTTCCCTGTCTCTTCCTTAGCTTGATACAATCTCAAACACCCCTTCTCATTTTGTAATTTCTCACCAATCTACGCTATGTTCTGAGTTCTAACTTCCTGAACACCAAATGGTCTTCTAAGGTACTTTGCTAAGATCACCGATTTGTTAGCTTAGACTAACAAATACCCTGCCCCTCACCTAGTCCCATACAAGGAAAAATATAAAATTCCCACAAACATCCTTCAATTTGAAGAAAAGTGGAGGGAGAGTATAAATATATTTTTTTGTTGTTAGTTGCTACCAAGTTGTTTCTGACTCATGGCAACCCCATGTATAACAAGAAGGAAACACTGCCTGGTCCTGCACCATCCTCACAATCATTGCTATGTTTGAGCCCATTATTGCAGCCACTGTGTCAGTCCATCTTGTTAAGGGTCTTCCTCTTTTTCGATGGCCCTCTACTTTACTAAGCACTATGTCCTTCTTCAGGAATTGGTCCTCCTGATGACACGTCCAACGTACTTAAGACAGTCTTGCCATTCTCACTTCTAAGGAGCATTCTGGCTGTACTTCTTCCAAGACAGATTTGTTCGTTCTTCTGAAACTCCATGGTATATTCAATATTCTTTGCCAACACCATAATTCAAATTCATCAATTCTTCTTCAGTCTTCCTTATTTATAGTCCAGCTTTTGCATGCATAACAGACAACTGAATATACTATGGCTTGGGTTAGGTGCACCTTAGTCCTCAAGGAGACATCTTTGCTTTTTAACACTTTAAGGAGGCCTTTTGCAGCAGACTCGCCTAATGCAATACGTCGTTTGATTTCTTGACTACTGCTTCCATGGGTGTTGATTGTGGATCCAAGTAAAATGATGGTTTGCTTGTTGCTGTGATGTTGGAAGCTATGCCACTGGTATTTCAACTACCAGCAGGGTCTCCCATGGTGGACAGGTTTCAGTGGAGTTTCCATACTAAGACAGACTGGGAAGAAGGACCTGGCGGTCTACTTCCAAAAAAGATTGGACAGTGAAAACCTTATGAATAGCAGCAGAACATTTTTTGATGTAGTGGTGGAAGATGAGCTGCTCAGGTTGGAAGGCACTCAAAATACGACTGGGAAAGATCTGCCTCCTCAAAGTAGGGTTGACCTTAATGATGTGGATGGAGTCAAGCTTTCAAGACCTTCATTTGCTGATGTGGTATGACTCAAAATGAGAAGAAACAGCTGCAAACATCCATTAATAATTGGAATGTGGAATGTACGATTATGAATCTAGGAAAATTAGAAATTATCAAAAATGAAATAGAACACAAAAAGATCGTTATCCTAGGATTACAGAGCTGAAATAGACTGGTATTGGCCATTTTGAATTAAACAATCACATAGTCTACTATGCCAGGAATGACAAACTGAAGAGGAATGGCATAGTGTTCATCATCAGAAAGAACATTTTAAGATCTATCTGACGTACAATGCTGACAGTGATAGGATAATATCCATACACCTATAAGGAAGACCAGTTAATATGACTATTATTCTAATTTATGCACCAACCACTAAGGCCAAAGATGAAGAAATTGAAGATTTTTTACCGACTACTGCAGCCTGAAATTGATCAAACACACAATTGAGATGCATTAATAATTACTGGCGATTGGAATGAGAAAGTTGAAAACAAAGAAGAAGGGTCTGTAGTTGGAAAATTGCATGATAGATTTTGTGAGACCAACAACTTCTTCATTACAAATATCTTTTTCCAACAACATAAATGGTGACTATACACACGGACCTCACCAGATGGAACACAGGAATCAAATCAACTATATCTGTGGAAAGAGACGATGGAGAAGCTCAATATCATCAGTCAGATCAAGGCCAGGGGCCAACTGCGGAACAGACCATTAATTGCTCTTAGGCAAATTCAAGTTGAAACTGAAAAAAATTAGAATAAGTCTACGAGAGCCAAAGTACAACCTTGAGTATATCCCACCTGAATTTAGAGACCATTTCAAAAATAGATTTGATGCATTGAACACTAATGATTGAAGAACAGACGAGTTGGGAAATTACATAAAGGACATCATACATGAAGAAAGCAAAAGGTTATTAAAAAGACAGGAAGGAAAGAAAGAAAAAACCAAAATGGAAGTCATAAGGAACTTCTGAAATATGTAAATATGTAGACCTGTGGAAAAGAGAAAGTAAACTCTTGAGAGTGGAAGATCTCACATATCACCACCAGTTCACAGAAGAGGCCAGAAGGGTATATCAGAGCTTGTCATTTTCTAGGAGTTTTTGCTATGTCAAGAACACGACTCAAAGCCCATAGGAATGGGACTGTGAGGTGGATGTCCCTGATACAAGACACTGAATGAGTGTTCAGAAGAGAGAACCGTTGCTTTGGTAAGGGCTGCAAACAACCCTAGCTGGCTTAACATTGACGACCCATCCCTGTCCTCAAGTCACATAAATGCTAATAAAAAGCAACTCTTAGCCTATAGATTGTAGCTCAGAGAGGAAGACAAATGAATGTCAGATAAGGTAGGAAAAACATTGAGGAGAACTCATCTACACTATAGCAGAGCAAATAGAAAATCTTGGGAGAGATACCCATCATAAGCATGTACAAGATGAAGAGAAATGGCATGCAAATATACAAGTTCATAACAACAAAAATGCATAAAATATTGCACGGTAATAACATTCAAAGAACTCATTCTGGAGGGAAACAATCTAAGGAATGGAAGAAAACTTCTATGTGTGCTTCATGATATGTAAGAACTAAAAAAAGAATATGAATTCAATAAAACCACTCAATGCTAAATTACTAAAATAAAAACAAAGATGTAAAGGTCAGTTGCAGAGCTAAAGAAAAACAGTGAAACCCCAAATACTATTACAGATCTCTTAAAGAACTTAGAGCAAGCAGATGAATAAACAGCTGGAAATAAGGTTCTCTGCATACAGAAAATGTTTAAGATAATCACAGCAATTTCAAAGGAAAAATACAGAGACTAAAGCTGTTAAGGAGAAGTTGATAGATATGGAGATATGACAAAAATGAACCAACAGAAGTATAATTGGAGTTCCTGAAATATAGGACCCAAAACACTGAACAGAAAGAATATTCATAGATATAATGGAGTATAAGATCCCTGTAAAAGAGGAAAAATAAAATCTCCTGCTCCAAAGGGCACATGATGTTCAAAGAAAAATTTATAAGAATAATCAATACCTCAGACCTGGTTAAGTTATTGAACTTTAAAACTAAGGACAGAATTCTTCAGGCTTCCAGATGGACAAACAAGTCACTTACAAGAGAGAAAAATCAGTGTCAGATTTCTCCACAGTAGCATTCAATGCCAGTAAACATTGGAATGTAGCAATATTGGTAATATTCTGAGGGGAAGAAAGTAAGACTCAAAATGATTATAGCTAGCCAAAGAGTTTTTCAAGTAGGAAGGAAATAGGAAGACATACTTAAACATAAAGGAATCCAAGAAACGTAGCATATGGCACTTACAACCTCTTCTTTAAAAAATGACTTAACAATAAAAACAGCTAATGATGAGATTTTAAAACTTTTTTTGTTTTTGATTTTTTTTTTGAAATAATTCAGGAATGGAGAAAATGTAGCCCAAAAAAAAAAAAAAAAAAAGGCCAATGGTATGTGTTAAATCTATATACATATAGAACAAAAAGTAAGCAACTGGAGAAATGGCTACTGAACTGAAAGTAAATGTTGACCAAACAAAAATTAAACTTTAGCTAACAAAATGCTGGTGGGGAGAGAAGTATAAGAGCAGAAATCTTCTCCTATTTCAAACTCAATACAATCAATAATTTTAATCCAAAATTGAGGCATGTAGATTAACACATACAATAAATTCAACTTGTTAATTATCTCATTATCTTAGAATAATCTTACAGGGACAAATATATCCTATAATGAAGAAACATTTTTCTGAAGTTCAGCTATTCCTTCAGTTTGATGTTAAATATTAAATAGAAATACATATGTCTGGAATAATTCATTCAATGTTTAATATCGTTTTCTTTTCCTGGTTGGTTTGATTTTGGGTGTTGTTTTAGGGTTTCTTTTTTTGGTTTTGTTTTGTTTTTGCTTTCTTCTTTCGATTTTTCTATCTTTCTTAAATTATTTCATTTCTAATTGTTATTATTCATTTTCTGAAACCTTTAATAATTGTTTGAAATAAATATGAGAATGCCAATGCAAAATCAGCAGTGAAGAGAAGTGACTTGCCATACCAAATATTGAAACACTATAATGCTACTACAGAAATTAAAACAGTATGGTACTGAAAGAAGTAGTTATTTCACTGGAACAGAATAGAGTCAATAAACTAAACTATGTTATACGGGAATTTGGTACATGTTAGATGTGACATATTAAATCAATGGGATTATTCAATAAATTCTGTTAGAAAAGAACTGTCTAGATATTTGAAAAATAAAACACTATCTCATAATATATAACACAGTAAGTCCATAATGCTTTAAAATTTTATGAGTTTTAAAAAAGAAAAGTAAAAGAAAGAAACAACAAAAAGAAGACATTGTAGATGAGCTCTGAGTAGGGAAGGCTTTTATCATGATGGTATCTAAAGCAAAAGAAATTTTAACTAAAATGGTGATAGGATTGAGTACATGAAATTTTAAATGTTTGTATGCAAAAAATCACCAGAAAAAATGATCAAAATCAGATATGAACTAGAGAAAATTTTGCATCATATATGTAGACAACTAAATAATATCTTTCATATGTAAAAAACTTCTACAATTCAATAAGAAAATGGCAGAATGACATTAATAGGTCAGTCACAAAAAGAAGAAACAAAAATAGTTAAAAAATAAAGTAAATATTTAATTTTAGTTATATACAAATAAATGCAAATTTAAAAACTGTGGGAGTCCAGTGTTTGTTTGTTTTCATATATCAAATGAGAATTTTATTTAATTGGATAAAACCAAAGGTAGGTGAAGTTTTAGGTAATGGACATTTTCCTACACTCTTAGTGGAAGTATAAAGGTTTAGTACAACTTTATATTTGTTTAAGGATAATTCAGCAGTATATTGTATCAAAACTTTAAAAATGTACAGACCCATTAGCCCAACAATTTTATTTTCAGGAATTTACTCTAAAGAAATGCTTGACTATTGTGCCACAAAATGTTGGTCATGATAATTGAGAACTTCTCCCCAACTGTTTCAAAAAAATTACTGGACCTAACCCCATTGACTTCCCACCCAGAAAGATGAGGAAATTTAGCATATTTAATATTTCAAAATCACATTTGAGCATATTTAACATATTGGTTTTACTCTTCCTGCCTCCTATCTCTTATCATATAATTTTGTGTAAGTCCCAATAAGCATCATTTGTCACATGATAATTATGTAAGTAAACCTTTGTTGTTGTTAGGTGCCATCAACTCACAGCAACCTCATATGACAGACTAGAACTGCCCCCATATGACAGAATAGAACTGCCCGATAGGGTTTTCTAGGCTGTAATCTTTAAGGGAGCAGATCACCAGGTCTTTCTCCTTCAGAGCCACTGGGTGGATTTGAACCGCCAACCTTTCAGTTAGCAGCTGAGTACTTAACCATTTTGCCACCAAAACTCCTTAAGTATTCCTTCTAGAATTGAGAATAAGCTCCATGGGTCAGGGGTCTTCCTCTGTTTTGTTATGGATGTATAGCACAAAAGCTTAGAACAGAATAGTGCCCTGACACATAGTAGGCATTCAATAAGTATTTGAATAAATATTTGTTGAATAAATGAATATAGTAAGTGGTATGACTGGGTCCACAGAGAAGAAATTGTAATTCTTTGCTTTTAAAAGTTAGTTGCTAGAAAGAAGTTAGAATCTAATGTAGTTCCTCAAAAGAAGTTTTGAAAATTATCTGGCGGAGCTTGTTTAAAACATCACCTCCTAGCCCCAAGACCTACTATATCAGAACCTCTGCAAGAATGGATGGGAATTGTAATTTTTAATATGCACTGGATGTGATTCTTCCTCACATTAGAGATTAAGAGCCATTATTCTTATGGATTCTTTTCATTTTAGCCTCATTCATTTACTGTGGATCACATATAGCTGCTACAATTTGTTACATCCTATGTGGTCTTTTATTAAAGCCTTTTTGTTTGTTTGTTTTGCTAGAATACCTCTAGAGTAAATTTTTAAATATACAAAATGTAGGTAATAAACTCAGAGTTCTTGTGTTTTTAGAAATGTCCTTCTCTTACCTTTATAATGATATAAGCCATGGGTGGGTCTGAAATTCTAAGTTCAAGATTCTTTACCTGAGAACGTTGAAACATTGCTCTCTGTCGTCCAGTGCCTCATACTGCCCATTAGCAGTGTTGTTGTTAGATGCCACTGAGTCGGTTCTGACTCATAGCGACCCTATGTACAACAGAATGAAACAATGCATGATCCTGCGCCATCCTCACAATCGTTGCTATGTTTCAGGCCATTGTTGCAGCCACTGTGTCAATCCATCTTGTTGAGAGTCTTCCTTTTTTTCATTGATCCTGTACTAAGCATGATGTCTTTTTCCAGGGATGGGTCCCTCCTGATAACATGTCCAAAGACCTAAGACAAAATCTCACCACCCTCACTTCTAAGGAGCATTCTGGCTGTACTTCTTCCAAGACAGATTTGTTCATTCTTCTGACAATCCTTGGTATATTCAGTATTCTTCGCCAACACCGTAATTGAAATGAATCAATTATTCTTTGGTCTTCGTTGTTCGTTGTCCAGCTTTCACATGCATACCAGGTGATTGAAAATACCATAGTTTGGGGTCAGGTGCACCTTAGTTCTCAGAATGACATCTTTGTTTCTTAACACTTTAAAGAAGTCTTTTGCAGCAGATTCGACCAATGTACTATGTCGTTTGATTTTTTGACTGCTGCTTCCATGGGTGTTGTTAATTGTGGATCCAAGGAAAACGAAATCCTTAACAATTTCAATCTTTTCTCCATTTATCATGATGTTGCTTATTGGTCCAGTTGTGAGGATTTTTGTTTATGTTGAAGCGTAATCCATACTGAAGGCTGTCATCTTTGATCTTCATCAGCACAGTCCTCTTCGCTTGCAGCAAGCACGGTTGTGTCATCTGCATAACACAGGTTGTTAATGAGTTAGAGGTGGGGTGGTCTAATTCCCTCACCTTGCAGAGAGAGTTGCTCTGTCTTTTTGAGGTTTTTAGATCTTCTCTTTATCTTTTGTTCTGAAATTTCACCAAGATATGTCTGAGTGTGAATTTTAATAAAAAAGAACCCCTACTTAACCATCAATAGTCTTTTTTATTTTAATTGTGATAACATATATATCACAAAAAGCTAGCTGTTTTAATCAGTCTTTGGTCTACAGTTCTAACATAGTCACCATGCTGTGCAACTATCACCACTATACATTTCCACAAAAAAAATTTTATCATCACAAATAGAAACCCAATACCCCTTAAGCAATAACTCCCATTCCTACCTTCCCCATCCTCTGGTGACCACTGCTAAACTTTTGTCTCTGTGCATTTCCTGTTCTAGATATTTCATACAGTATCTGTCCTTTTGAGTCTGACTTATTTCACTTGGCATAATGTTTTCCAGGTTTTTCCATGTTGTAGTATGTATCAGGATTACATTTCTCTTTATGTCTAAATAATGTTCCATTGTATGTATGTAGGACATTTTGTTTATCCATTCATCTGTTGATGGATATTTGGATTGTTTCCAGGACTGGGGCAGGAAATATGCAAGATGAACCTGCAACATCTTGACCTACCGGAAAGCAAGGAGACTCAGAGTGACTACTGAGGTTGTGCCATAAGGACTCAGCAGCCAACCTGAAGAGACTTCCAATAACCAAATACGGGACAATTTGAGTATCAGTAAGAATAATAACTACAATTGGTTGAAACACATAAAATATGCTAAAATGTATGCATTAATAGGGATAATAATAAAAAATTGCCCTTTGGAGTATCATAGGGAACTAATTATTATTCTCAAAAGTAGTAAGTAGAGGAAAAGAATAAAATGTTTATCTTGCCTTTGCTATATGAACTACACTTCTGGTTAACCAATTATTTGATGAGAAGAAATTTCTCCTATAAGTTTCACTTATAAAGGTGTATTCCGGCAAATAAATGAAGAAGGGATGATAGAATGTGAAAAGCATTATTTTGCACAATATAATGAGTCAATGATTTAGCGAATGATCATCAATGGCTGCTAAGATCACAAAAAGAGACAACACCTTGAAGAAAGTATACGACATAACCTATGAAGTAGTCTTGCCCATCCCCAAATCAAACCTAAATCCGATAAATCCTCCAAATCTAACTACTGATTTACAGAAGAAACTGAAGGCAAATGAACATGTTAAAAGACACCATGGAGACACACTTGGCAAAATCCAGACCGTGGGAAACTCTGCTGGACCAACAACCCATTTTCTTCACAAATAAATTTCATAATAAATTTAGAGAACAAAGTGATAGAGGCTGAACCTACAGATTAAAAGATATTTACAAGACTTATCAACTAACCCCAATGTATGTTCATGGAAATTTAAATGCTGGTTATTTGATGATATTAAGGAATTATTTTTAATTCTCTATAGGTAATCATGATATTGTAGTTATTATTTCTTTAAAGAGATATAAACTGAATCTTTTATAGACACCTGTTGTTAGTGGCCTTCAAGTTGGCTCTGAATAATGGAGATCTTTTGTTTAGCAACATGAAACATTGCTTGGTCCTGCACCATCTCCATGGTCTTTGATGTCTGAGCCCATTGTTGAGAGTGTTGTGTCAGCCCATCTCATGGAGGGTTTTCCTCATTTTCACTGACCCTATAGTTTGCCAAACATGATGTCCTTCAGGTACCTACTGAAACATTTATCTATGACATACTATGATGGCTGAGATTTGCTCTAAAATAATTTCAAGCAGGAGTGGGAGTGAGTGGGGTTATAGATGCAGCAAGATTGACCATGTGTTCTTAACTGTTGAAGTTGGGTGATGGATACTTGGAGTTGGTTATACTAATCTCTCTCCTTATGCAAATGTTTGAATTTTCCATAGTGAAAAGTTTAAAAAGGCAAAGTCAAAAGACAAGTGATAAATTTTGGAAAGTGTTTGCATCAAGTATCATAGAGAAAGGGCTAATCTTGTTAATGTACGGAGTGCCTAGACATTTAGAACAAAGAGTTAACAACCCAATAAAAAAATTGTCAGTTTGCATAAAAATAAATACAAATGACCCTAAAATATATGAAAACATGTCCAGCCTAACTCGTAATAAGAGAAATGATAATGTAACTATATATATGAAGAAAGCATTTCTCAGCTAACCGATTGGCAAAAATCCGAAGATTAGCAACACACTGTTGGCGAGGCTGTGGGGAAATAGGCCCTCTCATACACTGCTGGTGAGAGCGCAAAATGAGACAGCCCCCAAGGAGATCAATTTGGCAATAGCTACCAAACTACAGAAGCATTTACCTTTTGGCTGAGTAATCCCATGTCTGCAATTATATAATACACAGTATCTGTAAGAATGATGTGGCAGAGGTGTCTGACCTCTTCTAACTTCACAAGGGGAAAGGAGAATCAAGATCAACAGCCCAAGGCTGATTCCTATGAGGTGGAGTCAGACATACCTCCTCTCTCTAAACTTTTTACCAATTCTGACTCCAACTGTCCCTCCCACGGCACTCTCTATTTCTTTGCTGGGTTCTATAATTCAGAATGGCCACACAGAACTCACAGACCATGCTCACAGTTATGGGGTTTAGTAGGGAAGTAACAGGTTACAACTCTAGTTCAGGAACGCTCAGGATACAGTTCTTCCATCAGAACAGCCTTTTCTCAGCTGTGCTCACAGGCATGCCTCTCTGACCCCTGGCCTCTGCCCTGCTCAGGCAAGTGTTACAAAGGTCTTTTAGCTCTGCCAATAAGTACCCAGAGGCACCCTACTCTGCCAGCAAGCCTCCTGCCCTAAGGCACTCAGCTTTCTCTCTCCATGAGCCAGAAAGTCTACCAGGCCGTCTCCTGCTGGTCTCCCGCCTCTGCTACCACTGTTTTTCTGCCGCCGCTTCTTGCTGTCTTCGGTGTTATAGCTCTCTCTCTCACTTTCCTTGTTCCAGGAGCTTCTCAGCACAAGGATCTCGGGTCCAAAGGACATGCTCCATTCCTGGCTCATCTTTCTTGGTGGTGGTCAGGTCTCCCCTCTGCTCTGGAACTGGCTGTCTTTTAAGCCTAGTGGGATGGCAAAACTGACCAATCCCCTCATTAGTTTTCCATACACCTTATTTGCATGGTCCCACCTCTACAAGGGTGCCATGCACCTTATTTACATTATTAGCAAGCTATCCTATCCTCTTGGTGGGCCACAAGCACTTCATTTGCATGGTTCCACCAAGTCATTTGGTGGGAGTTACAAAGACTATGGCTAAAAGGGCCATATTAAGTAATTCACTGCACCACAACATCATACACGTATGAAATGGGGCTTAGTTTCCAACAGCAACAGACTGAAAAAGCAACCCAAGGGCTCATCTATAGAAAACTGGTCCATAAATCACCACACACCTTCTGAATAGTGTAGTATACAGCTGCAAAGAGACAGAGAGAATTTTCTATGTATTGTAATGGAAACATTTCCAGGGGTATATTATTAAGTGCAAAAAGCAAAGTAGTCTGCCATGTTTTGTGTAAGACAGAAAGGAAAATAAGTATATTTTTAATATTGGCATGCATTTGCACAAGAAACTAATAAAAATGATTACCCGGGGCGGGTGGAGGAATGAGGCTGAGGGGCAAGGGTGGAAGCAAGAATTCTCAAGGTCTAGCTTTTTGTTTTTCTTTGACTTTTGAATCATACAGGTATAGTAGAAAATTTTAAAATTAAAAAATTAAGATAAATTTAAGAGTTAATATTTCTTTTTATTTGGCATTCTGAATTATTTGTGATTCCTCCAGCATCAGTCTTTCTTTAAGTTTCTCTCAGTCTTTCTCTTACTTGTTGATAGTTTTCCTCAAATGTCTGGTGAACATGAATTGTCACTTATGTTTACTAATGAAGGATGTCATGCCAGGGTTTGAGGTCACCAAAAAAGACACAAATCACACACAGGCAGTAGACAGAATGACACTTTACCCACACAGAGAAGAGACAGAGCAAGGTCAGTTTAAGTGTGGGCACTGGTCTCCCAAAGCCAGCAAGTTGCCTCTTATAGATGGTGCAGGGCAAGTATCATGCTGCAAGTGAGACATCCCCATTCAATCTCTGCCAGGAACAGATATAGGAGTGGGGTTGGCCAGGTGCCATATAGTTCCTGTGCATGAGCAGGAAGGAGAAAGTTACTGTGTACCCAGAAAAGGGAGAGATGTTCCCTGATAAGAAGAAGGAACTGGGAGAGAGAGATTCAATCCCCAGCCTCCTTATCAGAGAATGTTCTGGGCCCAAGGTCACTGCTTAGGTGCCAGCATAGGAGATATAGAGGCAGACCATCCTCCCAACAAAGGACAATACTGGTTAGTAAGGGTAGCTGTTGTGTGGCCTCTTCCCCTAGTGCCCTTTCCTTGCAGGGCAGGGTGATGGCAGCTTCTGTGTGAGCAGGGAATGTGAGTCCACAAGCAGGCATGGGTCACCTGCGTGGGAGGCCCAGGAGCAGACCAGCAGACCCAGTAAGGCAAGAAGGGCTCTGTTCTGATGTAGTTCAGTCCTTGGCTGAGCTGTCTCCCTTGCTTCCTCCTGCACCTTCCCCTGTGTCTGTGCTCTGCCCTGTTTCTCTCATAAAGGCCTCAGCAGGAGCCGCTTCTCTACCAAGAGCTGTATTTGTATAGCAGAGAGAGAGGGATCAAGATAGGCCCAGCTGTTCTGGATGCAGCATATGTCCCCAAGCTTGACTTACCCCTTATTCTTTGCACCTTCTGATTCCCATCACAGGCTTCTCCTGGGCTCCCCTGGGAAGATACTTGTCTTAGTTATCTAGTGCTGCTACAACAGAAATACCACAAGTGGATGGCTTTAACAAACAGAAATTTATTCTCTCACGGTTTAGGTAGCTAAAAGTCCAAAATCAGGGTGCCAGCTCTAGGGAAGTCTTTCTCTCTGTGGGGGAAGGTCCTCATCAATCTTCTCCTGTGTCTAAAGGACTCCAGGTCCAAAGGACACGCTCTGCTCCTAGCTCTTCTTTCATGGTGGTAGTAGGTCCCCCTCTCTTTGCTTGCTTCTCCCACCTTATTTCTCTTGTAAGATAAAAGGTGATGCAGACCACACCCAAGGGAAATCCCCTTACATCAGATCAGGGCTATGACCTGAGTAAGGGTGTTTCATCCCACCCTAATCCTCTTTAACATAACTTAATCTTGCCTCATTAACCACAGGCAGAGATTAGGATTTACAACACACAGAAAAATTACATCAGATCACAAAATGGAGGACAACTACACAATATTGGGAATCATGGCCTAGCCAAGCTGACACACATTTTTGGGGGGCATAATTAATGCATGACAACATGTTTACCCTCTAACCTTCTTTTTCCACCACTCCAACTCCAATTGCTTTCTCTCTTCCTAGAAATCCACTAAATTTCCAGTCTGCAGGTGGCTACCTTTCTTGTTTCCCAGTGCTGTTATTTCTCATAAGTTAGAAAGTGCCTTTTTTTTCCTATTATTACCAAGTAACCTTGGGAAGCAGGTGTGTTGGAGGTGCGGACTCAGGTCCCTGTACCTTGAATAGGTCCTGAGAACCTCACTGTTACAGTATGATTATTTCCTCTGTCAAGACGAAGTTACATTTGCTCTTTGTATTCATTTAAGAAGACGGGGAGATGGGTAGGATATTTACGTAAGATGTCAGAATCAGTGCGTATTCTCAGGGAAAAAAAATTGGCCTAGAAATTTCAAGCAGAGCAGGATTGAATAGAGGAAACAGGAGGGACTGGGGAATATGGGGGGAGGGAGAAAATGGAGGACCCAGAAAGAGGAAGTCAGTGAAGGTGCCGCCCCATCCGTGCCCACGCTCAGTGCCACCGGCAGTCACTGTGGAAGCCCCGGCTTCCCTGAGTGGTCTCTGTAGGAGCCAGCACTGCCCCTCTGCCAAGGCTCACATTGCTGCTGCCACCACCCCAGCGGTTGCTGGAACGCTGTACTTGGAGAATGGTCTCTACCTGCTCGTTGCATACAGGGTCGAGAGCGCCTCCTAATGGCAGAACCCATTGGTGCCCTGCTGTCAGGGGCATGTAGACAATGTCTTTTCCTGCTTCTATCCCTACAGTGCGAAGGAGTAAAAGAAAGGCAAAGCTAAAAAACCAAAAAAGGCTGACTCCCCTAAAGCAGCTAGTTAAGTGTTATGTGGAACTGATAATAAAGCATTATTGAGGTCAGGACATTGGGGGCGAAGCAAATTGCTAGGGATCCAGACTGCCTGGTTCAAGCTCTGCCTCTTAGCAGCTGCTGGAGCGCTAGACCTCCGGTTTCCCCACAGGAACAGTGGTCAGAGTGACATCAGGTTGTTGTAGGATGAATGAGTCAATGCCTGAACAGTACTTAGAACAATGCCTAGGACATCAGCCCATCTTCTGGCTGTTTTGTGTTCAGAGAAGCTATTCTATTTTGAAAACTTCCTTTTCTCATTTGGTGGAACTTGACTTTATAGAAGGATATTTTGATACCTTTTAGTGAAGTAGCTCGTGTTTTCAATAAACCCCTGGGAAGTTTCTCTCTGAACAGAGAACTATGTGATGTGAAATCTTTCTGACTGAATTATGCGCTAGATCTTATGCTTTTAGCATCTTCAAATCGTTATGTTTTCTTGTAAAAACTTTAAAAATAACAGGTCTTAAAATTTCTAAAAATCACTTTTTGTTTGTACCCTTCTCTCAAGTGATGCAAAATACTATGATTAAAAGGGTTTACAGAAAAATAAAAAGAAAACCAAGACAGTGGTCGAAGTTTTATGATAGTTGCCCATATGACATCGTAGAAGGAACATGGAACTTGAATTAGAAAACTTGGGTCTGGGTCTCAACCTTGCCTTTTACTAGCTGTATAACTTTAAGTAAGTAACTTAAATTTCACCAGTTTATCTTCTGTCCCATAAAGTGAGGGGGATTGGACCAGGTGATTTGTACAGTTTCTTTGTGGTTCTATTAAACTGTCATACAATTAATATAGATTCAACCAGGAGCTATTGACCCCATACTAATATGTAAACAGGTTGCCCATTGATGAGATAAAGACCCGCTTAAATGTAAGAGATATTTATATGGACCTTAAAGTTACCAATGGTACAAACATTACCTCCCTAGTTCTCTTCTGTGCTGTGGACAAAGTCACCTCCTTACCTAGGGACGTCAGCTGCTGCTAAGAACTGTCTGTGAACAGGGTTGAATTGTGTGATTAGTATGCTTGACTTTAAGAAGGCAAGGTATAGGAAATATTTTCAAATGTGAAATGAAAAAAAAAAATAAAGAGGATAAAGATTAATGATTTCCAATATAAAATATTTTTTCATTTCCAAAAAGATTTTCCCCACAGTTTTTTAAGTTTCAAAATCTCCTGAGCATTTTCGTAAAATATTTGAAATATGATTTATCCACAACTTTTCAGTAGGCTCAGAAAGCTCTGTTACTTGAGGATAGAATTCAAACCTCTTGTTGTTGTTGTTAGGTGCCATTGAGTCAGTTCTGACCCATACGTGCAACAGAACAAAACACTGCCCAGTCCTGTGCCATCCTCACAATCATTGTTATACTTGAGCCCATCATGGCAGCCACTGAGTCTTCAAACCTGTCAGCATGACATAAAAAATAAGATCCCCACAATCTGGCCTCTGGCCTCCATCCCAACTCTCCATGTCCCCTCTTCCCCACCTCCAAAACTTCCCATTCAGGCCATTGAGACAGCTCCCAAGGACCATTTCTTAATGCTCTCTGGGCCCCCATTGCCTAGCATAATGCCTACCACAGAATAATTGCTCAACAAACGTTTGTTAAATGGACATTGCTGTTTTGCTTTGATCTAAGTTCAGAAGACAAATCCATATTTCAAAGGGAGAGGTGCATTCACAGACTAGAGGGCTTGGACCCCAACAGCTCAACTCCAATCCATTGCTGATGAGTCAATTCTGACTCCTAGCAACCCTATAGGACAGAGTAGAACTGCCCCACGGGGTTTCCAAGGCTGTAAATCTTTACTGAAGCAGACTACCACATCTTTCTCCCTCGGAGCAGCTGGTGGATTCCAACCGTTGACCCGTTGGTTAGCAGCCAAGCATTTAACCACACTGTCACCAGGGCTCAGAAAGACTTGTATTATTACCTATGGCTGCAAGGTAGCTTTAACAGATTCTACTACTTCAGGGAACAATATGTTTGTTACCCAACAGCTGCTCCAGGCTAATCCGAAGGGGGAGGCAGCATGGTACAGTGGACAGAAGGAAGCACATTGGATTGGGGACAGGTGATATACACAAGTATTTATCAATTGGTCAATAACTGGCACAGCATGGACACTTAAGCAAGATACTGCAAGCTCCTGCCCACCTCTTCTTCAGGTGTTACACCTATAGATTTTTTTCCCAGCATTTTTATTATGAAGAGTTTTAAATATACAGAAAAGAATTTTACAGTGAACGCCCATATATCTATCACCTAAATCTTTAACATTTGGGTATATTTGCTTTATCATGTGTCTATCCATCTATCCATACCTCTACACATCAATCAAGTCCAGCTTATTTTTTTGATGCATTTCAAAGTAAGTTGCAGACGCCAGTACTTCATCCCTAAGTACTTCAGCAACAATATCATTAACTAGAGTTCGGTATTTGTTTACCATTTTTCTTTTAAGGTAAAATTTACATACAATGACATGCCCAAATTTCAAGCATAAAATTCATGAGTTCTGACAGACTTGCACACCCATGTGACCCAAGCCGTGATCAAGATGCTGTCCCCCCAGAAATTCCTCTTGCTCTTTCCTCGTCAGTCCCTGCCCCCAACCTCACTCCCAGAGGCAACCATTGTGCTGATTTTCCACCACAGATTAGCTTTGCCTATAAATGGAATCATAGAGTATGTCCTTTTTTGTATAAGGCTTATCTTACTCACCATAACTCTTTTGAGATTCATCCACTTGTTGCGTGTATCAGTAGTTTGTTCTCTCTTATTGACAACTAGTCTTTCATTGTCTAGATGTACCACAGTTTGTTTATCCAGACATTGGTTGAGGAAGGCCTGGGGTTGTTTCCAGTTTGGGGCTGTTATGAATAAGACTGCTATGAACATTTGTGTACAAGTCTTTTTGTGGATATATGCTTTTATTTCTCCTGGGCAAATAGCCAGGAGTGAGATGGCTGGGTCACAGATTAGGTGTATGTTTTGTTTTATAAGAAACTGAACTTTTTACAAAATGGCTGTACCATTTTACTCTCTGACCAACAAAGTCTGAGAATTCAGTTGTCTTATATCCTCACCCTGGTGGCACAGTGGTTAAGAGCTTGGCTGTTAATGAAAAGGTTGGCAGTTCTAATCCACTAACTCCTTAGAAACCCTATAGGGCAGTTCTACTCTGTCTGATAGGGTTGCTATGAGTTGGAATCGACTTGACGACAAATGGGTTTGGTTTTTGGTTTTCTCTCACCAGCATTTGGTGCTCTCCATCTTTTTAATTTTAACCATTATGGCGAACGTTGTTGTTATTTGCCATCATATCTGATTCATATCACCTTATTTGCCTGGTCCTGTGCCATCTTCATGATCATTGGTATGTTTGAGTCCATTGTTGCTGCCATTGTGTGGTGCCTTCCAACGTAAGGGGCTCACCTTCCAGCACTATATGGGACAATATTCTGTTGTGATTCATAGGGTTTGCAGCCATTGTGTAGTGCCTTACAACCTAGGCGGCTCGTCTTCCAGCACTATATTGGTCACCATTCTGTCGTGATTCACAGGGTTTTCATTGGATAATTTTTAGAAGTAGCTTGCTAGGCCTTTCTTTTTAGTCTGTCTTAATCTGAAAGCTCTGCTGAAACCTGTCCACCATGGGTGACCCTGTTGGTATTTGAAATACTAGTGGCATAGCTTCCAGCACAATATGCAGGCCATCACAATAAAAGCTGGCAGATGGGTGGTGGATAGGTCTGTGGTTTTTGGACTATGAAGATGTCTGGGAGGTTCTAGCAGAAGAGACAAGACAGCTGGGGTGGGAGGTGGGCACTTGGAGGGATCAGGGAAATAGCTATATATTAACTAATACAGATGTATTTAATTTTTTAACAGTGAGATATGGCCAGATCAGTGGCTCTTGTCCCAGCTAAAAATCAGCTCCATCTAGAATTTAAGAACCATAGGTTTTTATCTTTGCCCTGCCACCAATTATGATGTGACTTGGAGACTTTTCTGTCTTTTAACCCCAGTTTTCCTTTCTGAAATACAGGAAGATTGAAGGAGATGATTTTTTATTTTTTTTATTTTTTTTACTTTTTATTTTATTTTATTATTTTTTAAAATTGTACTTCAAGTGAAGGCTTACATAACAAATAGTTTCTTGTGAAACGGTAGTACACATGTTGTTTTATGACATTGGTTAACAGCCCCACAACATATCAACCCTCTAACTTCTCAACCTTTTTTTTTGGTGAAAATACACGTAGCCAAAGATACACCATTTCAAAAATTTCTACATGCACAGTTCAGTGACATTGACTACGCTCTTCCAATTGTGCTGCTCTTCTCA
>NW_004443937.1:17550326-17561095 GCF_000243295.1 Trichechus manatus latirostris
GAATGTAGAGCATTGTCTTTATAAACTGTGTCATGCCAATTGAGCTAGATGTTCCCTGAGGCCATGGTCCCCACAGCCCTCCGCCCAGCAATTCAGTCCCTCAGGGAGTTTGGATGTGTCTACAGGGCTTCCATGACCTTTCCTTGTACAGGTTGTGCTAGTTTCCCCTGTATTGTGTACTGTCTCACCCTTCACCCAAGATAACGCTTATCTATTGCCTATTTAGTATTTCCCCCCACCCCTCCAATCCCTGGTAACCAACAAAGATTGTTACATTTTGTGTGTGAACTTTTTCATAGGTTTTTACAATAGAGGTCTCATACAATGTTTGTCCTTTTGTGATTGACTTATTTCACTCAGCATAATGTCCTCCAGTTTCATCCATGTTATGAGATGCTTCACAGATTCATTGTTGTTCTGAAAGAGATTATTTTTAAATTTAATACATATAGTTGTGGTGTGCGGACTTCTTGAGAAAAGTGCTCTTGGGGAGAATGGACTCAAACTTCAAGGGGAATTTGTTAGCACCCAAGATGGATCAGCTTTTAATCTCACCTATTGTGGGTGGTGCAAATGATTAAGCCCTTGACTACTAGCCAAAAGATTGGCAGTGTAAACCATCCAGAGGCACCTCTTAAGACAGGCCTTGCAATCTGCTTCCAAAAGGCCACAGCCTTGAAAACCCTATGGAGGAGTTCTACTCTGTAACACATGGGGTCACCACGAGTTAGAATTGATTCAATGGCAACTAACAACAACAATAATGTTGTAAGTATTATTGAATGTAAATACTATTAAATGTAATTTTTTGGCACTGGGGCTTTATATTTAATTGAAACTGCAAATCTGGACTCTTTCAAAATTTTGCAAGAAGCAAAAACTGAATTTCATGGGTAAGAGGCCTGGTTCTACAAATAATTGCCTTAGATTTGATAGCTAGCATGGGTTTGACTTAACATAAGACAATCATAAATATTAGGCAATCCTCTATTTTCCCAATGAAAAGATAAAAATAAGTTCTTTTCGCCAATTTGAATATATTAAAATACAGCTTAAATAGTGTAAGAGTAAAATTAAATTTCTCACAGATTTCAGACTTGCTGGAACCTCTGAGAGCAATAGTCCACAAATCATCACCTTGACTTGCCTTAACCTTAGGACTCAAAACAGCAAAATATTTTCCATAACCAAATCACATAGAACCTTGTCTTGGAGGGTTGATTAGTAAAATATTTCAAATATAAGAAGCAGTTTTTTTTCTCACAAAATAATCATTTAATGGCATAAAAATATTTGCCTTGCTCGAACGTGAATTACTCTTCCAAGAGAGATATGTAACTTCTTGTTCTGTACCCAGTCATATATAACCTACATCTGTACTAACTTTGATTTTAAAAACTTATGCAAAACCCCCTCTTTGAGGACATTCTCAACTTTGAGTGGAGAGTGCTTCCTTGATTTGCGAATCATAATAAGAATAAACTTAAATCATTTTCTTAAAATTTAACTCAATATTCTATTAATTTTGGCAGAAACATGGTGTCAGAAGTGGGATTTAAAGGCATCGTTCCTCCGGCCCTGGATTGTCTGGCAGAAATAGGCAAATGGTACCCACAGAGCATTTTTCTGTTTAACTGGTTCTTTCTAGACTCTTTGGGGTGCCAATAACTCCTCCTGAATTCTAAACTCCACACATTTGTGTTGATGCTCTCCAAAACTGATAGAAATTATAAGAAAAACTGGGTCTCTAGGAAGCCAGCAAGGTACAAACTGATACTAAGTTTCACTTGGTTGATTTGTAGGACTCTTGCAGCTTTTCTGCTGTAGGCATTTTAGCTCTGATAGCCAGAACATTCAACCAAAAGAAAAATGGGATCCTTAAAATCTAAAAATGTTGGGCGTGGAGCCTCCCCCCATCCCCTTTCTGAGATACCAGCTGGGTATATGAACAAGAACTATGGGTCACAAAGTAGCTTGTTTATAGAAAAATGGACTGCTTATACTAAAGATAATTTGGATTTTCAGGAGCCAAATGGAGAGTTTTCTCTTTGGAAAAAATAGTTTATTTAAGAGAAATATTGGAAACTTTACCTAAAATTAAACAAAATCCATGGAATGCATACTTTGATTGGTATGCTGAAACTCAAAAAAGGCAAATGAGAGTAAAATTGCATCTCTCAAAGACTACTTGCAGAAAGCTAATGAGAAACTTAAAATGCTAGAAAAAGGGAAATCTCTTTCTGAACCTTTCCCTGATTATGTTCCTACACTGCCTACAGCTCCTTCTCTTTACCCTTCAATCTCTAGTTGCTCTGCTATTCATAAAGACTACGTTTGTATCTGAACTCCCTTTTTGTAAGGAAGAAATTATACCATAAATACCTTTTAAGGTGAAACCTACTGAAAAGGAAGGAATGTCTGTTCAAATTACTTATACCCCCTGGACAAAAGCTGAATTAAGACATATCATAAAAGAATTTCTTCAGCCTTGTGATGACTCACAAAAATTTTATAAAGAATTTAGAATTTTAATTGGAACATATGGTCTGAGACTCCCTGATTTATACCAATTTATATACCTGCTTTTGGGTCCAGGGGAAGCAAAAAAATGAATAGTAAAGGCAAAATGTGAAACAGTCGAAGATGTTTCACAAAAAACTGACTGGTCTCTCCCTCAAGCTTGTAAACAAAAGAATGATGAGACAGTATGGGATTTTAAAGAATGCTTAAGTGTGTTATTTTGAAACATTCTGGTTTAGATGTGACCATCCCTGGAACAACAAGGGCATTAACTGCCCTATTTATTAATGGCTAAGACTTGAATTAAGTACCTTGCTGAAAAAACATAAATTTGAATGGGAAGCAGCCCTTTTAGATGAAATTTTTAAATTGGCAGAACATTTTGATGGAACACTTGAAGCTGATGAAGGGAAGAAGGCAAAAAAGTTAATGACATTGCAGTTACAACAACTGCAAGGACTTAAAAGATATTCTCAAGGTAGATCTCTTTCTTATAAGCCTTTGCCCTGCCCTCCTATGTCTCAGTAAAAAAATATCCAGTAATGGAAAATCAATGTCTGAAGCGCAAGCAGTATGGACATTGAAAGAGGAATTGTCCTAAATTCCAACAAAAATTGAACCCAAATAAACAAAATCAAACCGAATCCCCCTTGAAAGATATTTTCGGTGGACCTTGTGACTGAGGTTGCTCTATAGAACTAACACCAGCTGCCCCTTAATTTAAATTCCAAAGCAGAAACACAAATAACTATTAATGAGGAAGCCTGTGAAGCTTTGACAGACACTGGCTAAACTATTTCAACATTAAATCCCATCTTTTCACATCAATCTGTTCCTCAAAGTAATAAAATGGTTTCAGTGGTGGAAATTGCAAACAAAGTTCAGAACATACCTTACTCTGAACCAGTAACAATGAAATCGGAACATTTTACTGACCAATATTCCTTTTTGCTTTGTGAAACTACCCCCAATAAATTTCATAGGGAGAGAGATTTTATCAAAATTAAAGAGTCAAGTCACTTTGACTCCTGAAGGTGAGATGATGTTAGAAATGCCTGATTCTTTAGAATCTGAATTACTTTGCTTAATGCAGAGTGGAATAGAATCTGACTCTCTGATCAAAAATGATAAAATTAAATTATATTTATCAAAATTGCTGGATAAATTATAGGCAAAGGATTTTACAGTTATAGAGCACATTTGAAGTGTAGAACCAATTAAAGTTGAAATTTATCCTACTAAACCCTTGCCTAGAATTCTTCAATATCCACTCAGACTAGAGGCTATTGGAGGTCTGAGATCAATAGTGGAAAATTTTATTAGTAAAGGATTAGTTATATCTGGTACTAGTCTTTGCAACACTCCTGTGCTGCCACTAACACAACCACAGTCCTGCCAATAATGTTGCTCTCTAAAAGTCCTGCCACAGTCCTTCCTCCTGAAAGTTTCAAGAGCCTAATGAAGGAGACTGGATTATTGACAGGACTGTGGAGAGCAACACACATTCAAAGCAGTGTGATTGGCCACCATCTTTGAGCAGGTCACATCTGTTTGTTTCCTACTTGAGTCAAAATCTCACGAACAGCAAATTTGGTTGCTATGCAATGTGTACTTGGCCTTTGTTTTACAACGGCAATTACTGAACTGTTTTGAACCAATTCAAAGTCCTGTCTAAAAGCTATAGTAGCAGCTGCTTTGATTGTAGAAGCCCCCTCCAGTTTAGTCTTAGGTAACCCACTGATTTTACAAGTCCCTCACTCAGTAGAGGAACCGTTAAAATATCCTCAGAGTCAGAATTTGTCAGCAGCAAGACTGACTTCATATGAATTATCTATATTATCTCCTTCCAATATCCAGATTAAATGATGTAATTCGTTAAATCCAGCTTCTCTGCTGTCCTTATCTGGAGATGGTGATCCACGTGATTTTGTACAATTAATTGATCAATTAATTACTCCTAGAATGGTCTAAAGGAGACCTCATTAGAAAATCCTGACTGTAATTTTTGTTGATGGATCATATGCAAAAAACACCAATGATAAATATCAAGCTGTATATGCCATTACCAATCAATTTGAATTAATAGAGAATCGTCCTTTACCTTAATTTACTTCTGCACAGCAAGCTGAATTATATGCATTAATCCAAGCTTGTCAAATACCAAAAGACAAAACTGTAAGCATTTATAATGATAGTAGATATGCTTTTGGAGTAGTCAACGATTTTGGCATGCAATGGAAACAGTTCTTTGAGTTCAGCTAGAACTTCAATAAAAAATGATCCCTTAGTTAAAGAATTAATAGATGTTATCTAATTACCTAAAAATAGCAATAATCAAAACTGAAGCACATACAAAAAAAATTGAGCCAGAATATCAAGGAAATGCTTTAGCTGACTATTATGCAAAAATCAGCTGCAACCTCATTAATTGCTATAAATTGCCCTATGATACTTAAAGACAATTCTAAATCTGAAGATCTTTTAGAAATCATAACACAAAAGCTACAGGATGTCTCTGAAGAGGGGGAAAAACTTGGAAAAGTGCTGGTTGTAAACTTAATGAAAACACTAGATTGATAGGACCAAATAAAAATTCGTTCTACTTGAATCTTTAAAGGATCCTTTAATTAGAGCTTTGTATTCTTGAACTCATCATATAATTAAGAAAATAAAACAAATTATGAGAAAATACTGGTAGGGAGATTTTTCCCAGGAAACTAAAAAAATCTATAATCAGTGTGGTATTTGTTTAACTCATAATCCAGGAAAAACTATCATGACAGATTCTAGGCAGAATCTTTCACCAAAAGGACCTTTTGAACATTGGCATTGTCATTGTTCCTATTACCCTCAATCTTCAGGGAAAGTTGAAAGGACTAATGAAATATTAAAATTAAAAATTAGTAAATTGCAGAGAAGCCTTTGTGGCGAGTGGTTAAGAGATCAGCTGCTACAAAAAGGTCAACAGTTTGAATCCACCAGTTACTCCTTGGAAACTCTATGGGGAAGTTCTACTCTGTCCTATAGGGTCTCTATGAGTCAAAATTGACTCAACTGCAATGGGTTTGGCTTTGGTTGGTTTAAATTGACAGAAGTCACAAGACTTCCCTGGCCAAAGACCTCACCATTGGCACTTATAGCTATGAGATCAACCCCTACAGGAAAACATAAATTAACCCCCTGTGAAATTATAACTGGACTTCATATGTCTTTAGTGATTTCTCTACTAAAGCCGCTTCTGTTGGAAATTTTGATATGTTACAGTACTGTAAATCTCTAAAATATTCCCAATAGGTTAAGGGCACCTTCTATGAAATCACCACTACTGGACCAACAAATTTACACCTAGACCAGGAAATTGGGTCTATTAGAAGTGTTTTCAACAGAAAATTACATTGAAGCCTCACTGGAAAGACCCTTACCAAGTACTGTTAACAACACAACTGCTGTAAAATTACAAAAAATTGATTCTTGGATTCATATATCACAACTTAAGAAGGCTCCAGCTGAACTTTGGGACTCTGAAATAACAGGGAATTTAAAGGTTAAATTTATAAAACAATAATGATTTTTAAACTTTCTTCTATAACTTTTTCCACTTGTAAATCCTTTAATGATCATAATTCCTTTGTAATATTAGCAATAAAAATGGCTGAAGCTGTAAATGAAACTAATTGTTGGGCATGTGCTCATACTCCTATAAGTCCTCAAGTGGGAATACATATAATGGTTGTTCCTTTAACTATACAAGAATTATCCTTTAGTGCTCATCTAATGGATTGAACATTTTTATGGATTGAACTGTATCCTCCAAAAATATGTGCTGTAAAACCTAACTTCTATGCCTGTGGTTATGATCTTGTTTGGGAATGGGTCGTGTTTGTTATCTTCATGAGGCAGGATTAGTGTAGGGTGTATCTTCAATCAATCTCTTTTGAGATATAGAAGAGATTAAACACAAACTAGCAAGAAGAGATGCCAAGCCTCATGAAGATCACCCAGGAGCAGAAGCTAAAAGAGACAAGGACTTTCCTTCAGAGCTGACAGAGACAGAAAGGGTTCCCCTAGAGCCGGCACCTTGAATTCGGACCTCTAGCCTGTTGTTTGTTAAAGCCATCCTCTTGTAGTATTTCTGCCATAGCAGCAGTAGATAATTAAGACAGGCATGAATACCAAATCCCCTTTTGAAATGATTCCTGTATAACAACCAAAATTTCTGATTGGAAATATGAAGTAGACGTGGAGACAAAAGAAATCTGGTGTTTTTCCTAAAATCAAACAGACGAATACTTTATTTCTATATCAGAAAATTCTTATTACCATCATGATGCTGGAGTAGAATGTGAAGGTAAAATAGCATTGAAAGGGAGTATGTCTGATTTTAATGTAACCCAAATATACATGTATGGGGGTAGAAGCTGCTTAAACAGTGCTAGGGTGATAGGAACAGAGAATCGTTATGATGGATGCTTCCTTCCTTTTAGAGTTTATATACCGGTTATGTTATCTGATATAACTTCCCCTGGTATTTATTCAGGATCCCTGGTGGTACAGTGGTTAAGAGTTTGTGCTGCTAACCAAAAGTTTGGCAGCTCGAATCCACTAGCTGCTCCTTGGAAATCCTATGGGGCAGTTCTACTCTGTCCTATAGGGTCGCTATGAGTTGGAATCAACTCTACGGCAATGGGTATGGTTTTTGTTTTTTGGTATTTATTCATGGTTTGCACTTAAAGGATGTCATGGTTTGAATTATGTCCCCCCAAAAATGTGTGTATCAGTTTGGCTGGGTCGTGATTCCCAGAATTGTGTGGTTGGCTTCCCTTTTGTGATTGTAATTTTATGTTAAAGAGGATTAGGATGGGATTGTAACACCACGCTTACCCGGGTCACATCCCTGATCCAATGTAAAGGGAGTTTCCCTAGAGTGTGGCCTGCACCACCTTTTACAGGAAAGGGAAGCAAGCAAAGAATTGGGGACCTCTTACCACGAAGAAAGCAGTGCCAGGAGCAGAGCGTGTCCTTTGGACCTGGGGTCTCTGCGTGGAGAAGCTCCAAGTCTGGGGGAACACTGACGAGAATAAGGCTAACAGAGAAAGAAAGGCTTCCCCTGGATCTGACACCCTGAATTTGGACTTGTAGCCTACTGGACTGTAAGAGAATAAATTTCTCCTTATTAAAACCATCCACTTGTGGTATTTATTTCTGTTAGTGTTACCGCAATAACGCGGATTGGAGCCGCCTGCCGCAATAGCCAATTCTGAGACAGGGGTGAGGTGAGCAGCAAGATGTTTATTATATATCAATATATAGGAGACAGAGGGGAATAGATTCCTCCAAAAAACCCGCCTCCCTCACTGGAAATCGGCTGAAGTCTTTTATAGGGACAGGATTATGGATCTTTTATGGTAGTTTTTCTTTGAGGTGGTGATGTCTTAGATGAGTTAACCTTCCACTGGTATTCTTAGAGATTATCTGGTGACATCTTTGGGGATTATCTGGCGACATCCTGCTTACTCTTGTCACAAGATGGATGCTTTGTTTGGTTTTTCATTCTTAGATCATTAACACTTGTTTTCTACCCTCCAGGGAGGAACATTGGTTAATCTTAAACCTTTTTGTAGAGACTGGAGAAACAAGATCATGAGACAATGTGGCGGTTAGCAATGGGGGAGTAAACAATAGTGAGCCGGGCCTATGCAGCCTCTTCCAAGAGCAGCACTAGATGACTAAGACAAAGGACATTATTTTGTCTGTGGCCAAAAGTTTTATAAAGCCCTGTCCCCCAATTGGATAGGTATCTGTTGTGTTGCATATGCAGTACCTCATATTTCCTTTCATGCTAAATTACCACAAGGAAAAATCTGTACTTTTTCCAATTCAACAACAGAATTGGAAAGCAGCTATAAAATATTAGAGGAATTAAATAGTTATCCAAAGAGGGTCCCTTTACTGAAGAAACTTTAATTGAATGTTCTATAGCTGTTATAGTTCCTGAAATAACAGTGGGTGGACTAGTTTGTGTTGGAAGAAAAATTATTAGATTACAAATGGTATTAGACAAGGTAGCCCTAGAGTTAGAAAAATCTATTAAAAATCTAGGATTAGCTATAATATCAATACCTGAAGGACTGTCTGAAACCAGACCCATGACTTTACAGCATAATCTTGTCTTAGATTATTTGTTAGCTTCTCAAGGTGGCATCTGTGCCTTAATTAAAGAACACTGTTCTGTTTATATTAATGACACTCAAGTTGAGGTTTTATGAAATGTTGTGCAGCTGAAGCCCCCACGAGAGCCACTCCCAATGTTGCATATGTGAAACTTGAAACTTCATGGGATTTATTTTCTTGGTTTGGAAAGATGAGGTCCTTGTTTTGTGGAGCTTTTCAGATAATTGGCTTGATACTTTTATTAGCATTTTTGCTCTACCTCCTAGTTTGTTGTGTAGTTCCTGGGGTCTTACAAGCTTGTGAGCTGCCATCTAAGATGAAACAATTGGTTTCTGTTCATCTGGAACAACAAAAGAACAGAGAAGACATGATTTAAAAGAAGAATTAAACAATATGTTTAAACAGTCATATGAAACATCATGAGACCAGAAGAACTAGATGGTGCCTGATTACACATATTTAACTTTTTGAACAAAGATTCTATAGCAGAATACTGATCAAAAGGGAGGAAAGTAAGAACAAAATTAAATTTCTCACAGATTTCAGACTTGCTGGAACCTCTGAGAGCCATAGTCCACAAATTATCATCCTGACTTGCCTTAACCTTAGAACTCAAAACAGCAAAAATTTCCCGTAATCAAACCACATAGAACTTTGTCTTGGATGGTTGATCAGTAAAATATTTCAAATTGAAGAAGCAGTTCTTTCTCACAAAATAATCATTTAATGGTGTAAAAGTGTTCACCTTGATCAAACATGAATCGCTCTCCCAAGAGAAATATGTAACTTCCTGTTCTGTACCTAGTTACTTATAACCTGCATGTGTACTAACTTTGATTATTAAAAACCTATGCTAAACCCTCTCTTTGGAGGCATTCTTAACTTTGTGTGGAGAGTGCTTCCCTGGTTTACAAATCTTAATAAGAATAAACTTCGATCATTTTCTTAAAATTTAACTCAATCTTCTATTAATTTGGACAATAGTCAGTGATCTACCTATGTAATTTATTAATTCAATTACACATACACATTTAAATTACATATTACATTAAGTTTGAAATATTTCCTTTTTTCTGCTCTCACATTTTATGAAAAAGGGGCCCCTGTGGAGCAATGGTTCAGTGCTTGGCTGCTAACTGAAAGGTTGGCAGTTTGAACCCGCCCAGTAGTTCCTTGGGAGAAAGACTTTGTGATCTGCTTCAGTAAAGATTACAGCCTAAGAAACCCTATGAGGCAGTTCTGCTTTGTCTTATAGGGTTGCTATGGGTTGTAATCGACTTGACAGCACCCAACAACAACAACGTTTTATGAAAACAATTTTGCTCAAACTTTTCACATGCATCTTTGACGTCAGCATCTTTTCTTCCCCACCAAAGCTGCTTCTTAAGTCACTGAAAGCAGATATCCAAAAACAAGTCATCCTTACATAGATTGTTTGAATAGTTCCTCCTGAATTCGTCCAAGAGACTGTGACTGGGAAATCTTCAAATATTTTAGAAAATTTCATTTTGGAAATTTTTGAACATATATAAAAATAGAGATAATAAATAATGAGCAGCTTCAACAATTATAAATTAATTTTTGTTAAATTGAATTTTGTTTTACCTATACTTCCCCAATACCACATTAGATTATTTTAAAATAAATCCCAAACATCATATCATTTAATCCATTAATATCATCAACTATCTCTTATTTGCTTTTCCATTATTGACTTATAAATATTTTTTACAGTTGGTTTGTGTGAATCAGGATCCAAACATCCACACGTTGTATTTGTTCGATCTCTCTTAAATCTCTTTTAATTTATAGATTCTCCCTCATCTTTCTCATTCTTTTCTTGCAACTTGTTTGGTGAAGAAATCAGATCTTTGCCCCACAGAGTTTCCACATCCTGAATTTTGTTGACCGCATCCATTTGACATGATCATATTCTTCCAATTACCTTAATTTCTGCTAAACTGGCAGTTCAGTCAAGAGGATTCAGATTGTCAGCTTGGATCCATCATCCATTATCAAGTGCTCCATTAGCTTGTCACTTACTGACTTCAGTAGCAGTGGTGATTTTTGCCCAGATC
>NW_004443937.1:17561195-17603032 GCF_000243295.1 Trichechus manatus latirostris
AAATATACATAATATTCTTTATTTCTATAAAAAAAGAATTTTCCCTCATTGACTATTGGATTATCCCAAGACAGTGTTTTTACAGAAAAAGTGGAATGTTTGAATTTTCCCTTATATTTACCAGCTTTCAGAATAATGAATTCATTCTCAATCATCCTTCAAAGATGACAAATGAGATTTTTAATTTCAGTTTCATTTTGAACCCATGGATTTTTAAACATATTTGATGAGCTTCAATCCACTACAGTTATTATTTTTGATGATCAAGTTGCCCAATTTTTGGCTAGTGTGAGCCTCTTCAAGTTAGCTCCTGAGTCCTTTTGACATGACCCTAGAAGTATTTGATAGCTTCCTTGCTTTCAGGTAGGACAAGAAGTTGCAGCCTCCTCATCTGTATTTCCTGTCCCAGAATCAGCTAATTTCCAAGGCCTTGGTTCTTTCTGGAATATTTGGGAAAGTAGTATTTAGAAACTGCAATCTGGGCGCTAGATTGCTTACAGCTACTGGGTTGATCATTGTTTCTAGAACATACTTTTTTAAGAGAAAATATATTTTGAGTTTATAATATTTTCCATTCAAATGTAAGATTGAGTTTTTTGCTTAAATTGTTAGATTTTTATAATTTTCTCTGTTTTTCTCTTAACAGAAAATCATGGTTTCTAGTAATATTTGTGTACTTTCTTAATTACTTTGTCTCTCCCTATCTATCTAGCTAGCTATCATCTATCTTATTTTCAGACTAACACTGCCAATATTATTACTAAGTACATGATTATTGAAAACGCTTGAGGATTTCTTTACACTTCTTTTGTCCTTAGGTTATCTCCCATCGGGAGAACAACTTATTGCTTTAAAAGCATTTGAAATAAATTTTCTCTGTGTTATGAAGCCACTGACTTGATACGTGTTATACAACTTCTTAGGATCAGGTGTTTCATTTTATTTTTTATCTTATTTTTCACTTTGATTTCATTTTCTTTTATAATTATGTAAACTATTCAAGTGTTTTCAAAGTCAAATCTCCAAAACAAGAGTTATTCAGAGAAGTCTAGCTTCTATCCCTTTCCCCTCCAGTTGTTTCCTCCCTGCTTTGTAGGTGCCATTTTTATCAGCTTTGCAGTTATCCTTCCATAGTTTTTAAAAAAAAAATACTAAACATATTCTTATTCCCCTTTTCTTAGAGAAAAGGCAACTGCTATACATAATATTCTGCTCCTTGTTTATTTAACTAACATTGTATCCTGGAGATTGCTCTATTGCAGAATATAGAGATGTTTCTCATTCCTATTTATAGCTGCTAAGTAGTACACTGGGTGGATCTACCCTAGTTTATTCAACTACTCCTGCTTGATGGGCATGTGAGTTGTTTACATTTTCTCTTCTATTGCAATCAGTGTCAAAAAGAGTAGCCTTGTGTATATATCTTATTGAGTGCAGTGCATTTTCAGGGTAGATTCCTGTAAGTGGTAATGCTGGTCAACAGCTATGTGATTTGTCTAGATATCACCAAGTTTCTCCCCACAGGGGTTGCATCATTTTGTGTTCACACCAGCAGTGTAAGTGTGCCTGTCTGCCCACAGCCTCACCAACAAAACAGACTGGCTTCTCTGTGTCGCTTTAATTTGCACCTGTCATATCATGAGCAAAGCTGAACTTTCAGACCTTTTTAATTGGTGGCCTTTTAGAGCACTTTAGATTCAGACAGAATGCTTTATTTACTCTAACAGGAGGCACCTTTGCCTAATGTAATGGCTTGGAGCTGAGCTGCTTGCAGTCCAGTGTACAGGTGAGTAATGCTTTGCATTTTTAGAGCCTAAAGAGTCATATAAAATTATTGTTTTGTTCATGCTGCCTTTTTGGGAGTGAGCTGGAATTCTTTTTCTTTTTCTTCTCGCCTCACCACAAACAAATCCTCCACATCCTTTAAGACACGGCTTAACTGCCACTCATCACTCCATTAAGAATGAATCTCACCCTCTTCCACAAAGCACTCCATCATGATCTTTCTTAAGGCAGCTGCCATGTCTGCCCTTGTAGTCTCTTTTACCTGATCTCGCTTTGCTTCTCTCACTGGCTATAAGGCCTATGTGGGCAGGGACTGGGCCCTTCACATCCTTGGGTCTCACAGAACACCTTGCACAGAGCAGGAGCTCAAACATTGTGGAGCAGAGACATTCAGGGAGAACTGAAGTGTCACAGATGTTCCTGTCTGGGGAAGGGACTGCTCAGTAAGAACATTGTAAGAGCTGCATTCCAGGTGCTTGCCAGCTCTCCTGAGCTGTAAAAATGTCCATGCACAAAGCAGACTATTAACCAGCCAGAGTGGACCACTTCAGAAGCAAGCAGAAAGCCACACAAAATGGGGAGGTGGAGTTGAGAATGTAGGTTTTGTTAGAAATATGTGCATCAGGAATCTGGTCTATATGGAGAATAGCAACTTGTTAGTACATATGGATCAGAACATATCATTTCCCTAGGGTTCACTTCCTTAGAGGTAATAACAATTAAGGAGTTGGAATGTGTTCTTCCAGTTCTTTTATTAAGCATTTAGGTACAAATGTATATATTCACATAAAGACCATCATCCTATGTTGTTGCTGTTACTAGGTGCCGTCTGAGTTGATTCTTATTCATAGCGACCCCATGAGCAACAGAACGAAACACTGCCTGGTCCTGCACCATCCTCACATCCTCAAAATTGTTGCTATTAAAATGACTTTTATTAAAATGCTGCCAGGTTGGGTTGACCAGGAAGCCAATTATGAGATGAAGATAAGAATACAGGAGAGTTATTTGTGAGTGCTTCTGGGTTCAACACCCAGGGAAAGAAGTGAAAGGAAAGGGCTCCCTTGTCCATATCGCTGAGTGTTTTGGGCACTGGGTAGAAGTGTTTCATGATTGTGGTCTTGTCAAGCTGATAGCTTGGCCACCAAGAAAGGCCTGCCGTGGGAGCTCTGCCAAGCCACTTAACCTCCCTGCACTATCGTGTCCTCAATTGGAAAATGACATAACCTCTTAATTTTCATCCATGCATCTTCAGATTCCTTTTCTTTAAAGCCCATATTTGCCAAGAAAATTTCTGAGTATTATTGTTTTCCAAGCAGGTGTCCATGCTGGAAAGAAATGTGGTAACTCACTGACATGAATACTGCAGTGCACTTGGCAATTACATTTAGTTTTTTAAAAAATAATGTTTATTTTTTCAATTATAAAAATAATACATGCTTATAATAGAAAATTAGCAAGTATTAAAAACTAGAAAGGAAGAAATAATTATCCATTATTTCACTGCTTAGGACACCTACTGTTAACATTTTAGTGGATTTCCTTCTAGTCATTTTCCGTGAATATTTATATAGTTGGATTTATTTTCTGGGTACACTTGTTTATCTTGCACTTTTAACTTAAAGTTGTAACATGAGTATTTGCCCATTATTACAAACTCTTTAAAACATTAGGAAAATTAAAAATGTATATGTATATATTTTTTTCTAATTACCACAGAAATAGAAGCTCATTGTAAAAAAAAAACAAAGATAATAGAAATATGCAACTTGAAAGAGAAAGTTCCTTATACCTCCTTCCCTCAGCTATGATCATTATCATTGGTTGAGTTTTTATACATATATTAATATTTGTATGTTAATGTACATATATAATTTTTTATTTTTATTATTTAATCAATGCATTGTTAAGTAATCAGAAGATATGTAAGTATACAAAACAAAACTGAAAAAGCTCCCCTTATTCCCAGCCTCAGCCACCAATCACTTCCCTAGCAGTAATAATAATTTCGGAGTTGGAATGTATTTTTCTGGTTCTTTTCCTAAGCATTTAGGTACAAATGTATATATTCACATAAAGATCATCATTCTATACACATTGAAATGTGGCTTTTTTCATGTTGCCAGGTTGGGTTGACCATGAACCCAATTGTGAGATGGAGATAAGCATGCAGGAGGTTTATTAGTGAGTGCTTGTCGGTTCCACACCCAGGGAAAGAAGTGGAGAGAAGAAAGAGCGGGCAGAGGTTGGACTGTGATCTAGCCTCGACCAAGGCCTCAGTCAACCCTGTGTTGGTGGAAAGGACTCTGAAGTTGGGCTGCCCCCCAGAGCTGTCCAAAGGTGGTGTGAGTGACCAGGACTTTATACCCTTTAGTGTTGCTTGGGAAAGGAAGGGTGTGTGACCTTGGGAAGACAACTTCATTCCACCTGGGGCAATTCCCAGAGAGGGCAGACAGCTGAGGGCTGCCTGCTGCAAAGAGGTCCTTCAGTTCTGAAAGACAATCTGGATGACACAGCAACCATGATATTACCAATGCAATGGAGACTTTTCATTCAGAATATATTAGACCAGGGGCCCACAAACTAATGTCTATGGGCCAAATCCATCCCACCACTTGTTTTTGTAAATAAAATTTTATTGGCATACAGCCACACCCGTTTGTTTACATAATGTTAATGGCTGCTTTTGCACTACCAGAGTAGAAGTAATACGTGCAACAGAGACTGTATGGTTCTCAACACCATATGACCTTCACTGACTCTTGTTATGCCTGCGAATATGTTATGTTACACAGCAAGAGGAGCTTTGCAGATGTAATTAAGGTTACTAATCAGTTGATTTTAAAATAGGGAGATTATCACGGATTATTTAAAAGCAGAAGAGGAAGGTGGAGAGGTTCAAAGCATGCAAAGACTTGAAGACAGATGGGTTATGTGGCAAGGAAATGGGACCTCAGTCCTACAACCCCAAGGAACTGAATTCTGCCAACTACCTGAATGACCTTGGAAGCAGATCTCCTCTAGAACCTCCAGAAGAGAGCCTAGTCAGCTGACACCTTGATTTCAGCCATATGAGACCCTGTGCCTCTGCTCAGAATCCAGCCACGTTGTGTCAGACGTGTGATCTGAAAGAACCAAGAGGTAACAAATGGGTGTTGTTTTAGGTCACTACATTTGTGGTAATTTGCTACGCAGCTTAGAAAACTAATATATATTTATTTTGTATTGTAGGTATTTACAGAAAAATTTGTTGACCCTGTATTGGACTGTCTCATTTCTTTTAGGGGCTTTAGAACACTCCATGGTGTATATTTACCCAAATTTATCTGACACTAGAAGACTAGGTTTTCTTAGTCATTCAAGCAATGCAGCAATAAGATTAATGTACTTGTATCTTTATGCACATGGGTGAATATTGCTTTAGGGTTTGTTGTTGTTGGCTACCAGCGAGTCTGCCCCTGACTCATGGCGACTCCATGTGTAGATTTCTAAAATTATAATTTCTGGTTCAAGGAGCACACGTTTTAAATTTGTCAGACACTGTCAAATTGCTCTCCAAAGAGGTGACAGATGAGCTGAGGTAGTAGGTGCTACTTAGATGACAGATCCCTGGGGTAATTTGTCTGGCTGGGTGGCTATGCGATTCAGAACTCTCCGGAAGGCTGCACAGTTGATCGGCAAGTTTCTCTGATGGACCTAGAAGACTACGGGAAGTTTGTATCGAGTTCTTTCTTGAAGCTTTCCAGCATCCCTATAAAAAACTAGTTGTCATCGAGTTAATTCTGACTCACGGTGACCTATAGAGTCTATAATACACCCAAAACAGGACCAATGGGTCCTCGTCCAGAGTGCAAGAGGCCAAACTGTCAGAGCTTGGTTTTGAAAGGAAAAAGAGTTTATTTCCCAGGCTAGCAAGCGGGAACTTAGAGGTATCGACCTCAGATGGAATTCCTCAATTTGAGCGAGCAATCACATTTTATACTTACACATATTCATATAGGGGTGCAGGAAGGCGGTGGGCAGAACCAGGAAGTTTTAATTATTCAGAATTTTTATTGATTATTTATTATGAGGCTGGGCTAAGACTTGGCCCCGAAGGGGCAGAGGGATTCTTCGCTTTTGAAATGGGCTTGGCTACTGCAGGTGACATATGTCCGGTGATTCTGGTTCCTTGACATGAATCTTTTCGTTTCTTGACATGAGTGCTATTGTGCTATCGCGCATGCGTTGTGGTCCGGAGTCAGTTTTCAGTCATCTTTGACTGTTCCGGGCACGTCTGACTACTCTGAGCCGGTTAGATCTGGACCTGTCCAGCGCTCTCCAGGGGGTCTGCAAAGCAACTTAGAGGAACTGAGTGACGCAGTGGGGGAGGTGACCAGACGTGGCCTGATGACTGATGGAGTACTAATTAGGTGTCTTCAGCCTCTGAGGTCCTCTAACACGCCTACAGCACAGACTTTAATTACGTTAATTAAATGTTGACTATGTGTGAATCGGAGCCCTGGTGGCACAGTGGTTGCTAACCAGAAGGTTGGCAGTTCAAATCCATATGCCTCTCCTTGGAAACCATATGGGATAGTTCTACTCTGTCCTATAAGGTCGCTATGTGTTGGAATTAAGCGGACAGCAACAGACTTTTTTTGGTTTTATATGTGGATCATTTCCACACACTTTGTCTTGTAATCCTCGTGGTCATCCGTGAAGAAGGCATTCTCACCTCTGTTTTAAGTGGCAAGTAGAGACCCAGGAAGGGAATGTGACTTGATCCCCAGAAGGTGGCACATATGGGCTTTGAACCCAGATTTATGACTCTAAAATCCACTCTTCAACTACCTGCTTAGAGGGTAAAGTCTATCTCATGCTCCCTTTGAAAACAGTCTGCTTTTCAATCCTACCCTGCTGAGTGAGAACCAAGCTTAAGAATAGATGGTTTGGGCAAGATGGATCTAGGAGGGGTAGGGACTGAAAGGGTCCTGAGGAACTTCTGGAAGCTGGGCGTGTTCTGGTTTTTGATCTGGATGCTGGTGACATAGCTGTGTTTACCATGTGAGAATTCATTGAACTACTCACTTAACAATTTATAAATGTTTCTGTATGTATGCTGTACTTCAGAACAAGTTTACTTAACCCAAACCAAAAGAATGGTTGTCCGCTTTATAAGGTAAAACAAAGTACCTGCCTCTGATACCCAGTGATAAGTGATTTTCACCTGGTAGAAAGCACCGCCAAAAGGGACTATCATCTTTCACAAATGTACTTAATTTTTTAATCCTAAAAGTAAACAGCAAAATGTTCCTGCTCTACCCAGGGCCAAGTGCTTCCTGATTCCCTGTACTGACTCTCTCTGGTCTTGCATTGCTCTGCAACAACTATTTTGCATCAGCCATGCTGAACTCCTTACAGATCACTGACCCCACCAAACCATGCCATACCTCTAGGCTTCATACATCCTGGATGCCTTACCCAGAATGCCATGGCTATACTAAGAATGTCCCAAACCTTCCACAGAACCCGGCCCATATTAGGCACCTGATGTTGGATGACTACATGAATGAACTCTTAGTCTGAAGGTAAACAATCTCCAACAGACTCGGCCTGTCCTTGGGCTCAGTTAGAGTTCTCTTTTTGACATATTCCTGTAACTCAAACATCAGGGGTTCTCCAAGTGAGGTCCAGCTCAGTCTCACTGGAAGTTTGCAACATTCAAGTAAGTAGAAGAGATGGGATTGAGCTTCATGAGATTTTTTTGCATTGTTTCCATGGGTCACTATCTATGAATTCTCTCATCTCTCCAGACATTTTTGGAATTGCAATATCAAATACATGAGTAGTGTTTCCACCTACTATGCTGGGTGCAACATTAGACCAGGAGTGGAGGGACAGCAGGGCAGAGGGGCTGGTGTGGGGAAAGGCACAGAAGCCTGACAGGTCACTAATGCTTTCTTTAGACAAAAATGTAATTACATTATTAGAAGAGGGATACGATGACTCCTTTGAAGCACTGGACTTTTAAACACAATGGACTTACAATGCCAAAGGAAGAGATTATTTTTAAAAATCAGGTTATTAATGGGGAACCCATTAGACAAGCTTGTTAAATCTGGAAATTTTATCAGGACTGACTCCGGTCAAACCTGTCCTGGGGGTGGATGGAGCCTGGATGGAGAAACAATTCTCTTGGGCTCAGAGGCACTCAGAATGAAACAGTGCTGAAGGCAAAGGATACACCTGGGTCATTCTGTTCTGGCCTAACACAGGCTCCCTGGGCGTGTCTGAGTGACTACCAGTTGCCCGAGGCACTGCTGGTGTGGAGCCCAGCCCAGAAATTTGGCTGGGCTAGCCAGTGACACAGGGCTCCCTTCAGCCTGCCCCTGGGAGGCAAAGATTGTGGAGGGACCCCCACTGCCACAGGCACATGCCTCTCCCTTCCCTGGCCTCTTTTAATCCTCGCCCCCTGCAGTGTCTTGATTGATTTCGATTGTTCAGTCATGGCTGGGCAATTTTCTTCTCTCCCTCCTTTTCTGTTTGTTCCCAGGAAATTGCGTTTTAGCTCCTTTTGGAGTTATAGCTTGTTGCCCAGTGCTCCTCAAAATGTAATGTGGAGGCTCATGGCCTAAGGATCTTGTGACAATGTATATTCTGTTTTGAGGTCCGGGGTGGGATTCTGCATTTCTTATGAGTTCCCAGCCCATGCTGATGGTACAGACGCTGGGCAGCTGTGAGCTGGGAAGCCTTATACAATTCACTTGGGCGGAGACTTGTGCTGCAGAAGTGTTTATTGGTCCATTTGCCCTGCAAATTGTTCCTGGGCATTACTGGATTCCAGATACATTACAGGTACCAAGATTTATGGAGCAGGGGCACAGTCGCTGCCTTTGAGGACTAGGGAGTAATACCAACACCTCACCTTTCATATATCAATTCACCAGGTCTGCTGGTGTGCCTGTTGTTTGCTTTTTACTAATGAGAAACAGACACAGAGAGAAAAAGGAACGTGTCTGAGGTCACCAGCAGTAAGTGATGGCTCTGGGACCCAACCCATGCTCTTCACCTAGGGGCTGTGCACCCTCTGTAAAGTAAACGCTACTGTTGTTATTGCTAGAATTGAGAAGGGGGAGCTGGGAGGGAATGCAGAAAGCAAGAGTACAACTTGTTTCCTAGAAAAAACAGAGAAAAGAGTCAGCAGAGATGGAGAGGGACCAGCAGCATCTGGGATGTGCGAGAGCACACGCAGTCATGCATTCTGGGCACATCTGCTTGACTGGAACTTTACTGGAGTTGGTTTTGGGCTGAAAGGAGATGCTCTTCACCAACAGAGGCCACAGCCAAGTAGGAAGGCCAGGTAGGAAAGGAAAGTTGATGAGTTTCTAAAGTCTCCTAAATTGGATGTTGACAACACTGCTCCATTATTATATTAAAAGTACTGTGTATTTCCAGAAAACCAGATATGCTCTTATTTAAAAGTTGCAAACACACTGGCTAGCATCCAAAATAAATTGTTTAGAAAATTATTTTTTTAATTGTGATAAATATCTGTATAACAAAACATTTGCCATTTCAACATTTTTTACATATTCTCCTAGTTATCTAGTGCTGCTATAACAGAAATACCACAAGCGGATGGCTTTAACAAACAAAAGTTTATTCGTTCACAGTTTAGGAGGCTAGAAGTCTAAATACAGGGTGCCAGATCCAGGGGAAGGCTTTCTCTCACTGTCAGGGCTGAGGGAAAGTCCTTGTCATCAATCTTCCCCCGGGTTTAGGAGTTTCTCAGCACAGGGACCCAAGGTCCAAAGGACGCGCTCTACTCCTAACTCTTCTTTCTTGGTAGTCAGTGTCCCCCTCCTCTCTGTTCACTTCTCTCTGTTATATCTCAAAAGAGATTGACTCAAGGAGGTGGGGCCAAGATGGCCGAGTAGTCAGACGGTTCCTGTGGTGCCTCTTACAACGAAGACTTGAAAAAACAAGTGAATCAACTACATATGACAATCTAGGAGCCCTGAACATCAAAGACAAAGTTGAGGAGTCTGACTGAGCCACAGGGGGAGGGAGAGACAGTTCAGAAGCAGGGAGGATTTGCCAGACATAACCTGGCCAGCACCCTGCAGTCTGGATCAGCCAGCGCACATGGCCTGAGACAAGCAGTAGTGCTTGGGACGTGTTTTCCACATCCAGAAAAACTGAGTGGAGGAAGCCTCCTCAAGTCTCTGGAAGCAAGGAGAAGCAGCTGTGAATCACTGAAAGATAAGCACAAGCATCTAACCTACCACACTGATCAAAACAATCCTTCCCCCTCTGGGAAGTACCTCTCTCCATTTACGTGCCTTCTCCCTGCTCTGATCTGGGTCCCGGTCCTGCTTCGGCGATTGCTGTACACTCTGGGCCGGAAGTAGGACCTGTTGTGCGCCCCAGGCCATTCTGGCTTTGGAGAAGGAACAAATTAACAAACAGGAAAAAATAATCTGCCAACTCCCCTAAGCCAGGAACTAGGGGCAGGTACAGCCCCTTTGCCTAGGCACAGGCATAAGGGGCCCATGGATTGTGAATGTCTTTCACCCCGGCATAGACATGTGTGGGCCCATTTCAACAGCATAGGCCCTCATTAGCATAGTACAACAGGGTATATACTTGAAGCCTATTTTCAACTGCAACAGCTATAAGGGGAGTGGCAGATCCATGACATTTGACACTATCCTGCCCATTAAGCAGAGTCCTCATCTACCCACATCAGGGCCCTGAGGACTGGTGGCTCCACCCACTCCACCTAGCCACTCATGACAGGGGTCCAGGAATAAGTGGTGCCTCCCAGTCCTTGTCATCAACAGCATTGGGTGCCCAAAGTCTGGCTACACCTATGTGCTCTAGGGAACAGGGACATGCCTTCCACCCAGACACTCAAGGGCAGCCGCCAGCTGACTGCCTTGCTCAGCACGTAACCCCCTACTACAGCCAGATACCTGTGCCTACTCCAATCACACCTGCCCATCTAGGACCGTAGGTGAGAGCCTGCATCATACACTCAGTGACCAACGACCTGGACACCTGAGCTGAATCCACACATGAAAAGTAAATGCACTTCTGAGCTCACATACCTAGCAACAGTTCTAGCCACCTGGAGATAGGACTTGAGACCTTCAAAGATGTCAATAATCAAACTAGCTTACACAACCAGCCTATTTGGGCATATCAAAACAAAACAAGAAGCTAAGAGTAAGCAAATATGAAATTAATAAGTATAATAACTTATTCATAATTCAGAGACAACAGTCAATATTAAATCACATGAAGAGGCAGATCATGATGGCTTCAGCAAGCCACCAAAACAAAGAATCAAAAAGCCTACCAGAGGAAGAGAAGGTCCTGGAATTATGAGAGATGGAATTCAAAAGATGAATATGCAGAGCTCTTCAAGGGATCAGGAAGGAGATCATGCAAAACACAGACCATGACAAGGAACACACAGACAAAGCAACAGAGGAACTTAAGAAGGTTATAAAACAGCATAATGACAAATTTAATAGGCTGCAAGAATCCATAGAGAGACAGCAAACAGAAATCCAAAAGATTAGCAATAAAATTTCAGAATTAAACAACCCAGTAGAAAGTCATAGGCGCAGAATTGAGGGAATGGTAGTCAGAATTAGTGAGATTAAAGATAAATCGCTTAACACCAATTTATTTGAGGACAAATCAGATAAAAGAATTTTAAAAAATGAAGAAACCCTAAGAATTATGTGGAACTCTATCAAGAGGAATAACCTACAAGTGATTGGAGTACCGGGGGGTGGGGGGAGGAGGGGGATAACATAAAACACAGAGAGAATTGTTGAAGATTTGTTGGCAGAAAAGTTCCCTGATATCATGAAAGATGAGAAGCTATCTATCCAAGAAGCTGGTTGAATCTCATGTAGGGTAGATCCCAAATGAAAGTCACCAAGACATACTATAATCAAACTTCCTAAAATCAAAGACAGAGAAAATTTTAAGAGCGACTAGAGATAAATGAAAAGTCACCTACAAAGAAGAGTCAATAAGACTAAACTCTGACTACTCAGCAGAAACCATGCAGGCAAGACAGCAATGAGATAACATATATAAAGCCTTGAAGGAAAAAAACTGCCAGCCAAGAATTATATATCCAGCAAAACTGTCTCTCAAATATGATGGTGAAATTAGGGCATTTCCAGATAAATGAAAGTTTAGGGAATTCATAAAAACAAAGCCTAAATTAAAAGAAATACTAAAGGGAGTCCTCCAGTTAGAAAATCAATAACATCAGAAACAACCCAAGACTAGAACACAGGACAGAACAACCAGATATCAACCCAGATAGGGAAGTCACAAAAATGCATCAAAGCTAAAACACTGAAAAGAGGGAAACAGAAATTTCAATATGTAAAAGATGACAATATTAAAACAAAAAGGAGAGGCTAATTAATGTACTGATAAAACTTTCATAGGGAGAGGAACTCAAGGCGATATCAAGAAATAAAAGATTGGTTTAAATTTAGAAAAATAGAGGTAAATATTAAGGTTACTGCAAAGGACACTAACAATCCTCACATAAAAATAAAAAACAAGAAAAACATAAAGACTCAGCAAATACAAAATCAATAACAATGAAAAGAAAATAAAGAAAAATGACTCAACATGGAAAATTAAGTGGAACAACAAAACAGTCAACAACACAAAAAAACATACATCAAAATAACAGCACTAAACTCATACCTATCAATAATTACATTGAATGTAAATGGACTAAATGCACCAATACAGAGAGAGTGGCAGAATGGATTAAAAAAACCCACGATCCATCTATGTGCTGCCTACAAGAGACACATCTTAGACTCAAAGACACAAACAAACTAAAACTCAAAGGATGGAAAAAAAATATATCAAGCAAACAACAGTCAAAAAAGAGCAGGAGTGGCAATATTAATCTCTGACAAAATAGGCTTTAAAGCAGAATCCACCACAAAGGATAAGGAAGGACACTATATAATGGTTAAAGGGTCAATACACCAAAAGGACATAACCATAATAAATATTTATGCACCCAACAACAGGTTTCCAAAATACAGTAAACAAACTCTAACAGCATTGAAAAGAGAAATACATGGCTCCACAATAATAGTAGGAGACTTGAACACACCACTTTCAGTGAAGGACAGAACATCCAGAAAGAAGCTCAATACAGACATGGAAGATCTAAATGCCACAATCAACCAACTTTATCTCATAGACATATACAGAACACTCCACTCAACAGCAGCCAAGTATACTTTCTTTTCCAACGCACAAGGAACATTCTCTAGAAGAGACCACGTAGTAGGCCACAACACAAGCCTTAACAGACTCCAAACCATCGAAATATTACAAAGCATCTTTTCTGACCATAAAGCTATAAAAGTAGAAATCAACAACTGAAAAAGCAAGGAAAAAAAAATCACATACATGGAAACTGAACAACACCTTGCTCAAAAACTACTGGGTTATAGAAGAAATTAAGGACAGAATAAAGAAATCCACAGAAACAAATGAGAATGAAAACACATCCTATCAGAACTTTTGGGACACAGCAAAAGCAGTGCTCAGAAGTCAATTTATAGCAATAATTGCACACATCCAAAAAGAAGTAAGGGCCAAAATCAAAACATTAACCCTACAACTCGAACAAATAGAAAGAGAGCAGCAAAAGAAGCTCTCAGGTGCCAGAAGAAAGGAAATAATAAAAATTAGAGAAGAATTATATGAAATAGAGACTAGAAAAACAGTTGAAAGAGTTAACAAGACCAAAAGTTGGTTCTTCGAAAAGATCAACAAAATCAATAAACCATTGGCCAAATGACAAAAGAAAAACAGGACAGAAAGCAAATAACCCAAATAAGAAATGAGATAGGCGATATCACTACAGAGCCAACCGAAATTAAAAAAATCATAACAGAATACTATGAAAAATTGTACTTTAACAAATTTGAAAACCTAGAGGAAATGGACAAATTTCTAGAAACATACTACTTACCTAAACTAACACAAACAGAGGTAGAACAACTAAATCAACCTATAACAAAAGAAGAGATTGAAGAGGTAATTAAAAAACTTCCAACAGAAAAAAAGCCCAGGCTCTGGTGGTTTCACTGGAGAATTCTATCAAACTTTCAGAGAAGAGTTAACACCACTACTACTAAAGGTATTTCAGAGCATAGAAAAGGGTGGAATACTGTTGAACTCATTCTATGAAGCCAGCATAACCCTGATACCAAAACCAGGTAAAGACACCACAAAAAAGAAAATTACAGACCAATATCCCTCAAGAACATAGATGCAAAAATCTTTAACAAAATTCTAGCCAATAGAATTCAACGACATATCAAAAAAACAATTCACCATGACCAAGTGGGATTCATACCAGGCATGCAGGGATGGTTCAACATTAGAAAAACAATCAATGTAATCCATCACATAAATAAAACAAAAGACAAGAACTATATGATCTTATCAATTGATGCAGAAAAGGCATTTGACAAAGTCCAACATCTATTCATGATAAAAACTCTCAGCAAAATAGAATAGAAGGGAAATTCCTCAGCATAATTAAGGGCATTTATACAAAGCCAACAGTCAACATCATCCTAAATGGAGAGAGTCTGAAAGCATTCCCCTTGAGAGTGGGAACCAGATGAGGATGCCTTTATCACCACTCTTATTCAACATTGTGCTAGAGGTCCTAGCCAGAGTAATTAGGCAAGAAAAAGAAATAAAGGACATCCAAATTGGTAAGGAAGAAGTAAAACTATCCCTATTTGCAGATAATATGATTTTTTGCCCAAAAAACCCCAAAGAATCCACAAGAAAACTACTGGAACTAATAGAAGATTTCAGCAAAGTATCAGGATACAAGATAAACATACAAAAATCAGTTGGATTCCTCTACACCAACAAAGAGAATTTCAAAGAGGAAATCACCAAATCAATACCATTTACAATAGCCCCCAAGAAGATAAAATACTTGGGAATAAATCTAACCAGAGATGTAAAAGACCAATACAAAGAAAACTACAAGACACTACTGCAAGAAACCAAAAGAGACCTACATAAGTGGAAAAACATACATTGCTCCTGGATAGGAAGACTCAACATTGTGAAAATGTCTATTCTACCCCAAGCAATCTCCAGATACAATGCAATCCTGATCCAAATTCCAACGGCATTTTTTAATGAGATGGAGAAACAAATCACCAATTTCATACAGAAGGGGAAGAGGCTCCAGATAAGTAAAGCATTACTGAAGAAGAAGAACAAAGTGGAAGGCCTCACTACATGATTTTAGAACCTATTGTACTGCCGTGGTAGTCACAACAGCCTGGTACTGGTACAACAACAGATACATAGACCAATGGAACAGAATTGAGAATCCAGAAGTAAATTCATCCACTTATGAGCAGCTGGTATTTGATAAAGGCCCAAAGTCCATTAAATGGTGCTGGGAAAACTGGATATCCATCTGCAAAAAACTGAAACAAGACCCATACCTCACACCATGCACAAAAGCTAACTCAAAATGGATCAAAGACCTAAATATAAAATTGAAAACAATAAAGACCATAGAAGAAAAAATCCGGACAATGCTAGGAGTCCTAATACACAGCATAAACAGAATACAAAGCATAACTAGCAATGCACAAACACCAGAGAGAAACTAGATAACTGAGAGCTCCTAAAAATCAAACATTTATGCTCATCAAAAGACTTCACCAAAAGAGTAAAAAGACAACTTACAGACTGGGAAAAAAATTTTGGTTACCATATAACTGATCAGGGTTTAATCTCTAAAATCTACAAGATACTGCAAAACTTCAAAAACAAAAAGACAAATAACCCAAATTAAAAAATGGGCAAAGGATATCAACTGGCACTTCACCAAAGAAGACATTCAGGCAGCTAACAGATACATGAGGAAATGCTCACAATCATTAGCCATTAGAGAAATGCAAATCAAAACTACGATGAGATACCTTCTCACCCCAACAAGGCTAGCATTAATCCAAAAAATACAAAATAATAAATGCTGCAGAGGTTGTGGAGAGACTGGAACACTTATACACTGTTGGTGGGAATGTAAAATGGTGCAACCACTTTGGAAATCAATTTGGTGCTTCCTTAAAAAGCTAGAAATAGAAGTACCATACGATCCAGCAATCCTACTCCTTGGAATACATCCTAGATAAATAAGAGCCATCACATGCATAGATATATACACACCCATGTTCACTGCAGCACTGTTCACAGTACCAAAAAGATGGAAACAACCTAGGTGCCTATCAACAGATGAATGGATAAACAAATTATGGTATATTCACACAATGGATACCACAAAACATCTCATAACATGGAAGAATCTGGAAGGCATTATGCTGAGCGAAATTAGTCAGTTGCAAAAGGACAAATACTGTATGAAACCACTATTATAAGAACTCAAGGAAAGTTTTAAACCCAGAAGAAAACATTCTTTGATGGTTACGAGGGTAAGGAGGGAGAGGGGACTTCACTAACTAGACAGTAGACAAGAATTATCTTAGGTGAAAGGAAGGACAACACACAATACAGGGGAAGTCAGCACAACTGGACTAAACGAAAAGCTAAGAGGTTTCCTGATCACAACCAAACACTTAGAGGGATAGAGTATCAGGGGCGGGGGTCTAGGGACCATGGTTTCAGGTGCACATAGGTCAATTGGCATAGCAAAGTTTATTAAGAAAATGTTCTGCATCTCACTTTGGTGAGTGGCGTCTGGGGTCTTAAAAGCTAGCAAGTGGCCATATAAGATGCAGCAATTGGTCCCAACCCACCTGGAACAAAGGATAATGAAGAACACCAAAGACACAAGGAACATATTAGCCCAAGAGACAAAAAGGTCCACATAAACCACAGACTCCATCAGCCTGAGACCAGAAAAACTAGATGGTGCCTAACCAAAAACCCATTGCCATCGAGCCGATTCCAACTCATAGCGACCCGATAGGACAGAGTAGAACCGCCCACATAGAGTTTCCAAGGAGCAGCTGGTGGATTCAAACTGCTGATCCTTTGGTTAGCAGCCATAGCTTTTAACCACTATGCCACCAGGTTTTCCTAGATCGTGCCAAGCTACCACTAATGACCGCCCTGATAGGGAACACAACACAGAGTCCCTGACAGAGCAGGAGAAAAGTGGGGGTGCAGAACTTAAATTCACGTAAAAAGACCAGACTTAATGGTCTGACTGAGACTAGAGGAACCCCAGAAGACATGGCCCCTGGACTCTCTGTTAACCCAGAGCGAAAACCATTCCAGAAGCCAACTCGTCAGACAAAGATTAGACTGAACTATGATACATAAAATGATACTCGAGTAGAGTGTGCTTCTTAGTTAAAGTAGATACATGAGACTAAATAGGCAGCTCCTGTCCAGAGGCGAGATGAGAAGGCAGAGAGGCATAGGAGCTGGTTGAATGGACATGGGAGAGTGTGCTGTCACATTACAGGGATAGCAACTAGGGTCACAAAACAATGTGTGTATAAATTTTTGTATGAGAAACTAACTTGAACCGTAGACTTTCACCTAAAGCAGAATGAAGAAAAAAAAAAAAAAAGAGAGATTGACTTAAGATTCAACCTAATCCTGTATATTGTGTCCTGCCTCATTAACATAACTGTGTCTAATCCTGCCTCATTAACATCATAGAAGTTAGAATTTATAACACATATGGATAATTACATCAGATCACAAAATGGAAGACAACTACATAATACCGGGAATCATGGCCTAGCCAAGTTGATACACATTTTGGGGGACACAATTCATTTCATAACACATGCACAATTCAGTGACATGAATTGTGGTCATCATGCGCTACCATCACCACCATCCATTTCCAAATTGTTTTTTTTAATCAATGTTTTACTAGCTCATTGTTTCAATAGTGAAGACAGCCCCGGCTTCTCTTTCTCTATCCAAATTTCCCTTCACCTTCACCTCTTCTAGATGTTTATTTTGTTAAGAACCTCCAGGTCTCTACATTACTCACTTGTCTTGCTCCTTGCTATTTCTTCCATTTTCCTTGGTATCTACTAACTACCACTGTGAACTGGAGGTTGACCCTCTGTCCTCCCTGGGCCCACACGCATGCACCTCTCCTCTGCCCTCACCCTCCTGTTGCTGTGATAGTGTGATTTTGGTTAAACTGATCACCAGAACTCACAGCTTCACAATTGCAAAACATAGTAAACTATGAGATTAACTCTTCTCTTCCTGCACAAGTTTTGTTTTCTCTGGAGTTAAATAATTATCTTTTATTTTCATAGGAACAATTTTCTATGTTGTTGTTATTGTTAGTTGCCATCGAATTGGCTCCTACTCATGGTGACCTTACGTATAATAGAACAAAATGTTTCCCAGCCCTGCAACATCCTCACAGTCATTGGTATGTTTGAGTCCATTGTTGCAGCCACCGTGCCAATCCATCTCATAGAGGGTTTCCTGTGTTTTTGCTGACTCTCCACTATACCAAACATAATGTCCTTTTCCAGAGTCTGATCTTTCCTGATGACGTGTCCAAAGTAAGCAAGCCTTTTAAGGAGCATTTTGGCTGTACTTCCTCTAAAACTGATCTGTTCGTTCTTCTGGTAGTCCATGGTGTATTAAATATTCGTCACCAACACCACACTTCAAATGCATCAGTTCTTTTTCAGTCTTCCTTTTTCATTGTCCAGCTTTCACATGCATACGTGGCAATGAAAAAGGTCAAGGCTTGGGTCAGGCCCACCTTAGTCCTCAAAGTGACATCTTTGCTTTTTAACATTTTATGGAGGTCTTTTGCAGAAGATTTTCCCAATGCAATATGTCATTTGATTTCTTGACTGCTGCTTCCATGGGCATTCATTGTTTATCCAAGTAGCATAAAATCCTTGACAACTTCAATTTCTCTGCGATTTATCATGCTGTTGTTTGTTGGCCCAGCCAATATGGTTTTCTATGTGCTTATCATTACTTCAAGTCCAAACTCTTCACTTATCGTCTATATTCCCTCATAATAAGGTTGCATGCATCAGATGTACTATCAGTGTCACCTTCCTGTGGAAGTGTCTTCTGGAATCTTCTGAACCACTCCAATCTGGACTGCATCACAGGTGTCCCTCTGGAATCTCTCTTCAACATCACCTTGCCCTTTGTTTCTTTCTTATCTATGTTGGATCTACTACTTTCTGTACGTCTCTGTTTGTCTTGGTTCTGCACTTCCTTTTGTTTGAGAACATCCCCAGAAGCTTCTTGAGAGAGGATGTGTGGAAGGTAACATTTTTGAGAACTTACATCTGAAAATGTCTTTATTTTACCTTCACACTTGATTGATAGTTTGACTGAGGATGGAAGTCTTCTACTTTGGAAATGATTTTTACTCAGAATTGAGAGACCTTACTCCATTGTCATCTAGATTCCAGGGTTGCTCTTTAGAAGGGCAATGCTGTGGTAGACAGAATGATGGTCCCGAAAGATGTCCACATTCTAATCCCCCAAATCTGTAAATATGTCACCTTATATGACAAAAGGAGAACTGGTGGTGCAGTGGTTAAGAGCTACAGCTGCTAACCAAAATGTTGGCAGTTCAAATCTACCAGCTGCTCCTTGGAAACCCTATGGGGTAGTTCTACTCTGTCCTATATGACAAAAAGACTTTCTAGATATCCTGGTTTATCTGGATGGGTCCACTGCAATCACAGGGACCTTATAAGAGGGAGTCGGGAGAGTTAGAGACAGAGAGGAGATGTGACAATGGAAGCAGAGGTCAGAGAGAGAGAAAGAGAAATTGGAAGATGCAATGCTACTGCCTTTGAAGATGGAGGAAGGGGTCATGAGCCAAAGAAGCAGGCAGCCTCTAGAAGCTGGAAAAGGAAGGGAATGGATTCTCTTCTAGAGCCCCTGTGACCCTAATATTCCCCAGCATGTTTTCTCCTTTTCAGAATGGGCAACTGAGGGCTTGACATACCTAACACCATAATGAACCTGTCAGTTTTTCTTTTCTTTTTTCTTTGCCTTCTCCCTTTTCACATACCTTCGTTAATGGTTTTGTTTGGTGCGTAGTTTTGTTAATGACTCTGTTTTGCACATACCTTTCTCATTGACTCTGTTTTGAGACTTAGGATCCCCCACAGGAAGATTAGAGCCCAGATGTCAGAAACATATATCTTTAGCCTGATAAGGAAATGTCCGGTTCCCTTAGTATGATAAAGAGTCTCTTGTAATTATCTTGAAGTGAATAACAACACTGCCAACCTTTGTATAAGCTCGGATGTAAAAATGCCTTTTGGGACTTCCTAAGGACAGCCTGTGTTGCTGTTGGATCCCTGGTGGTGTACACTTCCTAAATTAAAACTTTCTCACTCTTTCTGACTTGGAGTGTGTTTCACTGGCTCGACTGCTCCAGGGCACGGACACTCTTCGGGTAACACGCCCAAAAGGAATGCAGCCCTGCTGACACCTTGATTTGAGCCCAGTGAGACCTTTTTCAGATTTCTGACCTCCACAATTGTAAGACAATAAATTTATGTTGTTTTCAACCTTAGAAGCAAGGATGGTGAGACTTCGGCTTGCTTACTTTGGACCTGTCATCAGGAAAGAGAAATCTCTAGAAAAGGACATTATTGTTGGTAAAGTAGAGGGCTGGTAAAGGCAAGGGAGGCCCTCAGTGAGATGGATTGACACAGTGGCCAAAACAATGGACTCAAAAAAGCAATGATCATGAACATGCCTCAAGACCAGGCAATGTGTATTCCTGTTATACGTAAGATCGCCATGCGTCAGAGCAGACTTGATAGCAACTAACAACTACAAATTTGTAGTTATTTTTTAAAGCAGCAGTGGGAAAGTAACACAAATGCCATCTGTCATTCTAATTCTTGATCTTTTCTTTTTTTTACCACTTCATTCACAAGCCCTTCCACCTTGATAGTGAACTTCTGAAAAGCAAGGGCCATGTCTAATTTATCTTTTTTTTTAAATTGTGCTTTAGATGAAGGTTTACAGAGCAAATTAGTTTCTCATTAAACAATACACACATTGTTTTGTGACGTTGGTTGCCAACCCTCTTGATGTTTTCTTCTGCCTTTCTTTCTCTATAGAAGCTTGTAGAATCTTTTCTGACTCAGTGTTCTCAGGTTCAGGATGATGTGCCTTGATGGGGCACTTGGTGAGTCCTTTCAGTATGGAAACTCATGTTCAGGGAAGGTTTCTGGACTCTTCCCCCACCAGCTCCCACGACCCTTTGATTCCTCTGTTCTCTTTGTTGGAAACTCCTGATATTTGAATACTGAGCCTCATGGACCAGTTCTTTATTTTTCTTAACTTTTCTATTTTCCAACTCTTTGTCTACTTTCTGTCCTTGCTTTTATCTTCTAAACCTTCTACTGAATTTTTCATTTCTGCTATTATAATTTTGATTTCCAAGAATTCTTTTTTTGTCCTCTGAATGTTTACTTCTATAACAACCTGTTCTGTTTCATGGTTGCAGTGTCTTCTTTTATCTTCCCGAGGATATTAATGATTTTTTAAAAAGTTTTCTCCCTGCAAAAATGTATTTTCTCCAAATTTTCATTCTCTCTTGTTTCCATTCAGTTCCCTCTCCATCTGCACTTTGGTCTCCGTCTTTTGTGTTGGAGTTTTCCCTGGGTTGTCTGATGGCTGTGGATGCCCTCCTCACATTTAGGAATGGGGGACTGACACACTGATGGAAATCGAGGCACTGGTGGGCCTGTCGATGTTGAGCTTCTCAGTAGCGGGGTGGCTGTGTCACCTAGGTAGGAAAGCCCTTAAAGCAACTCTTCTATTGTCATCTCAGAGGGGTTTTAGAAGCGAGCAAGAACAGGTGGGCCTATGTTGAATCTCTACCTGCACACCTAACACATTTGGCAGCTAAAGCAGATCATTTTTAACATCTCCTTCCTTTCTATGACAACATTCTTTTCAATAAATCATGAAATGGAAGGAATAATAATGATGCCTAGAGGAGAATTACTGTGAACATTTTCTTTTATTTAACTATGTATATATAATCATGCCTGTACACACACACACGTATACAAGAAAGGAAAAAGTGATAGGTTGATGCTTTTTAATTGCGTTAATTTTTAAAAGGGGCAGGAGAACTTATACTCCAGTTTACACTCTTTCACTGCTTTAAATTTTAAAAATTTAAAAAATGAAAACTTGAAGTTGTCACATAAAAGACTAACAACTGAGGTGACTCATCTTCTGATTCTTTCTGTGTGCTATCATTATTCCTTTAGAGCTTACTGTTTACGTGCAGAAGATGTAGTACCCATACATATATGGGCTGAAGATAGGAGCCCGAAGAGAGCTTGAATGATTGCAAACTGCTATAAACTTTTAAGGAATGTGTGCAACTGAATTGCCTCATGTAGGGGTTCAGCTGTATAACTGGGAGCTCTCGCAATTAGCTTCCATATAGAATACATTGTTTCTTACAGGGTAAATTATAAAAAATGTGCTAATTCAACAGTAACTACAACAATTATTTAGCACAAAAAACTATTACAAGGAGGGCTATTTTATCACTCACCCTGGTTAGAATTGTGGTAATAAAAAAAAACAGACCAGCCTTGAGTTGGTTTTATGACTGTTCTCTAAATTATCCCTCGAGGATGACCAACTCCACCCTCCACCCCCAGTTCCCTGCATCTGGGAAGACTGCTCCCTCTGCATTGCCCTTGGGACACACAGTAATGTCTGGGCTGTTTCTTAAATTATTTTTAATGTAAAATTTGTTGATTACCTACTGTATTCCAGACACTGCTAGGGGCTTTTACATGTACTATCTTAGTGGTTTTTAATTGAATCTGCCTCTGTGTGATTTTGGTAGCGCTCACTGCTATGAGGTCAGCACTTCCATGTTAACTGTGCCTTCTCTTAATGCTGAAATAGAAATCCCCCTTGAATGAACTTTAGGAGTGGGTTATTCCATCCTCCAGCTGCCCCAGAGTAAACCATTTCTACAAACACATGAGAAATTTTTGTTGTTGTTAGTTGTCAATGAATCAGCTCCGAGTCATGGTGCCCCATGTCGAAGAGAACAAAACTTTGCCCGGTCCTGTGCCATCTTCATGATCTTTGGTAAGTTTGAGTCCATTGCTGTGGCTATTGTGTCAATCCATCTCACTGAGAGTTCTCTTGTTTTTGCTGACCCCCTACTTTACCAAACATGATGTCCTTTTCTAGTGATTGTCATTCCTGATGACATATCCAAAGGAAAGAATCCTAAGTCTCAGCATCTAGGGAGTGAGTTAAAATTACCCCCAGATGCCTCTGTGTGCCCCTCTCCAGCAGCCAGAGCCCCTGACCCGTTATCAGGATTATCCTTTTTCCGGCTAAGCCTTGTCATCTGCCCATGTTGGCTTTTGATCTCACTCATGAAATTCATATTTGAGTGAATGTGTTTCACAAGACAGTTGCACTCTTACTCATCTGCCTCAGCTTTTGAACTTTATTTTACATGTTGTCATCAGTGAAGAACCCAAGGGTTCTGCAGAAGGAGCTGCACCCTCGGGACCCACTGTGAGAGGGGTTTTTTTTTTTTTTTAAGGTGAATATTCAACTAAATGAATTATTTCCTACTTGTCACTAGAAGAAGCAACAGGGCAGTAGGATCCAGAAGCTCTCTTGAATACATAGCTTCAATTTAACCCATTTATATACAACTCAAATTCTTTTCCTTCATAACACCAATTTTTCTTCTCCAATTTTTATTGGGACAAACTTCAAATCCACAACAGTTAAGAAAAAAATACAATGAAAATCCATATTTCCTGTACCCAGATCCACCAACTGTTAATATTTTGCTGCATTTTGTGCTCGCTCTAACTCCCACTCCCTACGCATAATTTACTTTTTATCATTGGAGAGTAAGTTGCAGTCAACATGATATTTCCATCTCTAAATACATCAGATGGGTTTCCCAAGAGCAAGGACATTCTCCTACATAACTGTCTCGGTCATCTAGTGCTGCTTTAACAGAAATACCACAGGTGGATGGCTTTAACAAAGAGAAATTTATTCTCTCACAGTCTAGTAGGCTTCAAGTCCAAATTCAGGGTGTCAGCTCCAGGGGAAGGCCTTTCTCTCTCTGTCAGCTCTGGAGGAAGATCCTCATTGTCATTGTCTTCCCCTGGACTAGGAGCTTCTCTGCGCAGGAACCTCGGGTCCAAAGGGCGCACTTTGCTCCCGGTGTTTCTTTCTTGGTGGTATGAGGTCCCCACCTCTCTGTTTGCTTCCCTTTCCTTTTATCTCTTGTAAGGTAAAAGGCGGTGCAGGCCACACCGTAGGGAAACTCCCTTTACATTGGATCAGGGAAGTGACCTGGGTAAGGGCGGTGTTACAATCCCACCCTAATCCTCTTTAACATAAAATTACAATCACAAAATAGGGGCCAACCAGACAATTCTAGGAATCATGGCCCAGCCAAATTGATACACACATTTTTGGGGGGATATAATTCATTCCATGACAATAACCATCACACAATGATCTCAATCGGTGATTGTAACCTGGACACATGAGATTATTTAATACATAGTTTATATTCAATTTTTCCCAATTGCCCAATAATGTTCTTTACAGAAATTTTTGATCCAGGATTTAATCCAAGATCTGTATTCATTTGCTATGTTCTTTATTTCCTTTAATCTAGAATAGCTCCCCTCCTTTGTGTGTGTATGTGTGTATGACTGCGTATGTGAGTATGTGTCTATATTCCGCAACATCAATATTCTCAAAGAGTCCAGGCCCATTGTCTTCCAGCATGTCCCTCAAACTAGAGTTTTCTGCTTCTTCACAATTAAATCCAGTTTTTGGAAGGGATGCCATAGAAGTGACGCTCTGTCCTTCTCGGTGGAACACACGGCGCCATTTTGCCCCTTTATTGCTCACGTTATAATGATCACTTAGTTAAGGTGTCATTGTAAAGGTGGGCTTATCTTTTTGCAAGAAACCAGGTTTTGAAATCCTTCCTTGGGGTGCTATTTTCTATGAAGTGCTGTGCACATAGTAACTGACAGTGCCCTGGATCAGAAGGAAAGCAAACATTTGTTGAACTCCCTCTCTGTGTCACCTATAGTATCTCATTTAAGCCTGCCAGTTAGGGAGTCGCCATTATTCCCTGTTAGAATGAGGCTGTTGAAACTGAGAAGGGTCAAGTGGCTTGGCCCAAGTGGCACCCTAAATGATATGCCGGAATTCAGACCTGAGACCATGCAAAGCAGACACCTGTCTCATTTTCCTGCACTACCTGCCTAGAAATCTGCTCACATCTCCTCAGCCCAGAGCGGTGGAAATGGTGCCTATGACTCGCTTTTCTGTAAGCTTGGGAAATGAGACACAGCTAGGCTCTTAAAACTTTTGCAGGCCAGAAATATTAGAAATTATCCTTTAAAACAATGTCAAATTCCTGCTTACAAAGCACATGTGTTTGGGCAAGCACTCATTTATTACTTGCTCACATGAAGTAGTCTCTCACATCCTGATAATTCTAGTTTTAAGAAACAGAAAAATCACTATCTTAAGAGAATGCGAAGACAAGCCACAGACTGGGAGGAAATATCTGCAGAACACATATCTGATTAAGAACGTGTGTCCAATATATACTAAGAACCCTTAAAACTAAAAAATAAGAAAACAAAAAAACTCAATTTAAAAAAGGTCAAAAGATCTGAACAAATACTTCACCAAAAATGGCAAATAAGCATATGAAAAGATGCTCAACATCATATGTCATTAAGGAACTGCCAATTAAAACAACAAGATACCACCACACATCTTTTGTTGTTGTTAGGTGCTGTCAAGTTGATTTTGACTCATAGTGGCCCCCTGTGATAGAGTACTGTCCCATAGGGTTTCCCAGGTTGTAATCTTTACGGCAGCAGATGGCCAGGTCTTTCTCCCGCAGAGTCGCTAGGTGGATTTGAACGGCAGTCAGCAGCCAAGTGCTTAACTGTTGCTCCACCAGGGCTCCTAACACATCTTTTAGAATAGCTAAAATCCAAAATACTGCCAACACCAAATGCTGGTGAGGATATGGAGCAAGAGAAGCCCTCACTCATTGCTGACGGGAATGCAAAATGGTACTGCCACTTTGGAAGACAATCTAGCAGTTTCTTACAAAGCTAAAGACAGACTTACCATATGATCCAGCAACTGCCCTCCTGGTTACTCACCCAAATGAGTTCAAAATATCTGACCACATAAAAACCTGCCTATAAGTGTTTATAGCAGTTTTATTTATAATTGTTAAAACTTAGATGCAACCAAGATACCCTTCAATGGATGAGCAAACTGTGGTAGGTCCATACAATGGAGTTTTATTCAAGCTATAAGAAGAAATGAGCTATCAAGCCCCGAAAAGGCATGGAGGAACCTTAAATGCATATTGCTAAGGGAAAGAAGCCAGTCTGAAAAGGCTACATACTGTATGATTCCAACAATATCATATTCTGGAAAAGGCAAAACTAGGAAAAAAAAAAAAAGACAGTAAGAAGATCAATGGTTGCCAGCAGCTTGGAGGGAAGGGGGGGGGGGGGAGGAATGAATAGAGGGAGCACAGGGCATTTTTAGGGAAGTGAAACTATTCTGCGTGATACTGTAATGCTGGACACATGACATCAGGCATTTATCAAAACCCACAGCACTGTACAACACGAACAGTAAACCCTAATGTAATCTATGGACTGTAGTTAATAATGTGTCAATATTGATTTATCAATTGTAATGAATGTACCACACAAAGGCAAGACGCTAAAAACAGAAGAAACAGTGGGCAGGGGGAAGAGGGGGCGTTATGGGAACTCTCTGTACTTTCTGCTCCATCTTCTGTAAACCTGAAACTGCTCTAAAAAATAAGACTTTTCTAAGAAATCACCACTGGGCAAGCAAGTCAGAATAAATGAAGCAGGAAATGCAAGCATGTGACGTTCTGTTTTTCCCAAAAGCATTCATGAGATCACGGGTACAGTACACTGAAGCTATGATGACAGAGGCTGCCAATAACCCCCTCATCCACACTCTCCATGTTTCTCCTGGAAATAGGACCTCCCATTTTTAGCTTGGCATATGGCTGCCCAGAACAAGAACTACATTTCCCAGGCTTCCTTGCAGCTATATTTGATCGTGTCAGCACACCACGTAGTGACATGTCAATCCTAAATTGTTGGGAAGAGGCTTGACCTCCCTTTCCCTCTTCCAGCTAGAATATAGAATGTGGTAGGGATGACTATAGATTACATTGTGACTATAGACATGGCAGGCTAGAATGCTGATGTGGGAGGGGTAAAATGCGGATGTGGCGGGGATGAGCCCTGTTGGATCCTGTGGACAAGGACCATGCCCCCAGAAGGGGAGAACTATGGACGAAAACAGAGGAGACTCAGTCTCAGACACTGAGAAGCTTTCCTGCAGCCCAGGACTGTTATGTCCATACTACTATGTTTATTTTTAAAACCAGTCTTATTTTAGGACTTTTTTTTCTTTCAGGACAGTCAGACTCATATCCAAACTAATACTTACGGCATATAAGCTACACTCAGCATCATCCTATCCCCACTTTCCCTCCTTCTGTCACGTGGTAATTCTCTAAGTGCGTCCTGCACTTCCACACGTGTTTTTGCATATGCTGTTCCTTCTGCCTGAAAAGCTCATCTGAATACCCCTTCCCTCATCTGCCTGGTAAACTCCAACTTGAACTACAGTATTCCACTTAAATAACCCCTCCTTTGGACATCTTCCCTGAATTCCATTCACCTCTTCAGGCAGGATTGTTTATAGCCTTTCTTTGAGCTCATAGTAAAGTGTCCAAACTTCTGTTATTAGCACTTATCACATGGTGCCATAATTACTGGCTCACATACCGGTCTCTCCAACCAGCCTGTAGTTTTCTTAAAATCAGGGAGCATGTTTTATTCACTTTTGTATCCCCAACAGTAAATTTGTAACAGGCACTAATAGATCTTTGGTGAATGAATGAATGAACACAGATGATATAATTACACGTATACCCATACCAATCCTCGTTCTTTAAACAAGTGTTTCCTTCTTTACTAAGATACCATTTGTGAATAGCACTCCCATTCCTCCTACAGAAATTCAATGAACAGAAATTTACTATTATGTAATTTATAAACCAGGGAACTGATTATACATTGCCTGAAGAGTTGCATTACAGATTTGTCAGGTCTTCTCAGCTAAACAATCCTGTAAATGGGCTCCCCTGCCCTGGAATTGCAATGACTGCAGAATTTTAAATCAATGCCTTTGCTCCATTTGATTCTGTCACCTTTTAGTTCAGAGCAGGCAATTTGGGCTTCAGTGCTAGCAGTTTCCAGAAAACGCTTGGGCATGCTGAAAGCCAACAAAGAGCTGAGCGCGCATCCGGCCCTGGAACACTGGAGTTCAAGGGCTTTTCCGGCTAGCGTGTCCTGTTCTGTCGAGTACTGTGTTTTGCTTTTCTTTTATTCTGTGCCAAATATTATACCAACTCTGGCAACTGTGCAGGTGTATTATGGCTTAGTATTAAAGTAAGTACTAATTACCAATACTGGTATTTAAAAAAAATTTTTTTCCTGTCTAGATATACCATGTTAACATTTTCCACGTTTTGACAGGGAATGAGTATGACAAGTCTTGGAGGTCTATGTTGGTGGCACTCTGCTATAGGACTTGGAACTTGTTTCTTCTGGGAAGCCCTCTGAGACTGAATTGACACCAATTCCAAATGCCGCTTTACATGGTGGTTTCTTTATTCTCATACCTAGCCTGGGCTTTGTTTTTATAGAGATTTATCTTAAATATCCTTAATTTGAAAAATCCTAAAATTATTCTCAGAAAAGTTCCACTGTCCAGCTTCATCTCCTAAGCTGCAGATTTTAAAAATTAATTAAGAGTATGGATTCCCTTCTCTAATGATACAATAATGAAGTATATAGACTACATGTGTTCTCTGTTTGTGGGATTATTTACTAATTTTCTATCCCTGAGATAGAATATAACGTCCAAAAAGAGTGGGGACCTTGTCTGTATTATTCACAATGTGTCCTCAGCACCTGGCATATAACACATGCTCAGTAAATATCCATGGAATAGATCATGAGGAGGGAGGAGACTCACCATCAACATCAACACAAGCAAGGCTGATTCCTATGAGATGGAGGTCAGCTATATCTCCTCTCTCCAACCTTTTTACCAATTCTGACACCAGCATTTCCCATGGCACTCTTTATTTCTCTGCTGGGTTCCATAATTCATTGCAGTGGCCACAGAGAACTCATAGACTGTAATTACAGTTAAGGGGTTTATTAGGGAAGTAACAGGCTACAGTTCAGGATCAGGAATGACTCAGGATGCGGTTCTTCAGTCAGGACAGCTTCTAGGCCCTGCCCACAGGCAGGACTCTCTTTTGGCTCTTGGCCCCTTGGCCCCTTGGCCTGGCCTCTGCCCTGCTCAGGCAAGTGTTACAAAGCTCTTTAGTTATGCCGATAAGTGTCCGGAGGCACCCTACTCCACCAAGAAGCCTCCTGCTTGGAGGTGCTCAGCTCTGTCTCCGTGGGTCGGCACGTCCACTGTAGCTGCCTTGCTTTTTGGGCGAGGAAGCCCATTGCACCGTCTCGCTCTGGTCTCCTAGTTCTCGCCACTCATGCCATTGCCACTGGACTCTGCTGTGCTTGCTGCTACTTCTCACTGTCTCTGGTATTACAGCTCTCTCTGTCTCCTGGGTCTAGAAGGTTCTCAGTGCAGGGACCCTGGGTCCAAAGGATGCGCTCTGCTCTTGGCTCTTCTTCTTGATGGTAATGAAGTCCCCTTCTCACCTCTGGGATTGGCTCCCTTTAAGCCTAGCAGGATGGCAAAATCAACCAATTCCCTTGTTAGGGTTCTATACAACTTATTTGCATGGTCCCACCCCTGCAAGTGTTCCATGCACCTTCTTTGCATTATTAGTAGGCTGTCCAACTCCCTTTGTGGGCCGCAAGTACCTTACTTGCATAGTTCCACCCAATCTTTTTGCAAGAGTCACAAGACTAGGGCTAGAAGGGTCATATTATATAGTACAGGTAGTCCCCAACTTATTTGAGTTATGATGGACAGCACTTACAACTGTCCACTTTTGTTTTTGTTTTTGGCTTATATAATGTGTGTATAATTGGAGAAGCAAGAAGTGTCAGTGTTGAAACTGTAAGTTTATATGTAATGTTTCCAACCCCCAAAGACAAAAAAAGATCGGATTTATAAAGATACCGTTTTAGTTATTTAGTGCTGCTATAACAGAAATACCACAAATGGATGGCTTTAACAAAGAGAAATTTATTTCCTCACAGTAACGTAGGCTACAAGTCCAAATTCAGGGCGTCAGCTGCAGGGGAAGGCTTTTTCTCTGGGTCAGCTCTGGAGAAAGGTCCTTGTCCTCAATCTTCCCCCGGTTAAGGAGCTTCTCAGGCACAGGGACTCTGGGTCCAAAGGACTTGCTCTGCTCCTGGCACTGCCTTCTTAGTGGTATGGGTCCCCATGTCTCTCTGCTCACTTTTCTCTTTTGTATCTCAAGAGATTGCCTCAGGACACAATATCTTGTAGATTGAGTCCTGCCTCACTACCACAACGACCGCCCATCCTCCGTCTTTAACATCATACAGGTAGGATTTACAAAATATAGGAAAATCACACAATACCAGGAATCATGGCCTAGCCAAATTGATACACACATTTTTGGGGGGACATAATTCAATCCATGATGTTCCACCCTTTGGCCCCCCAAAAAATCACATCCTTGCAACATGCAAAATGTATTCACTCCATCATATCATACCAAAAGTCTTAAATCCAAGTCCAAAATCCAAAAATTCTTCTTCATCTGTGAAATCTAGAATACATCTTATCTGCTTCCAAAGGTACAATGGCAGAACAGGCACAAGCTAGACATTTCCATTACAAACGGGAGAAACTGGAGGAAAGAAAGGAAAACAGGTGTTATGGATTGAATTATGTCCCCCAAAAAATGTGTGTATCAATTTGGCTGGGCCATGATTCCAGGTATCCTGTGATTTTCCTATATGTTGTAAATCCTGCCTGTATGATGTTAATGAGGGAGGATGGGCGGCAGTTGTCTTAGTAAGGCAGGACTCAATCTACAAGATATTGTGTCCTGAGGCAATCTCTTGAGATATAAAAGAGGGAAGTGAGCAGAGAGACATGAGGACGTCATACCACCAAGAAAGCAGTGTCAGGAGCAGAGTGTGTCCTTTGGACCCGGGGTCCCTGCGTGGAGAAGCTCCTAGTCTGGGGGAACATTGATGAGAAGGCCGACAGAGAGAGAAAGCCTTCCCCTAGAGCTGATGCCCTGAATTTGGACTTGTAGCCTACTTTACTGTGAAGAAACAAATTTCTCTTTGTTAAAGCCATCCACTTGTGGTATTTCTGTTGTAGCAGCACTAGATGACTAAGACAACATAGACCAAGCAAATCAGCAGAACACATTACATTAGCCCTCAAAGCTTTGAAAATAATCCTCTGTTCTCTGAGGCAATTTACACAATGGCTCTGCTCTACAGATTCTAGGTATTGGCCACACTCTCCCGATTCTGAGTGGAGGCCTCTAGGCCCTGGGCTTCAGCTCTGCCTTCCAGGCCCACTGGGACAGCAACTCTCCTCCCTCGGCTTTAGGCGCACCATTCTCCCAGTCCATCTGAGTGGCAACTCTACCCTTAGAAACATCAGAGGCCATGGCTCCACCCTTTGAAATCCCAGAGGTCATGGCCATAACTTCTGAGACTGAGGCAGTTCGGCTTCTTGTGTTCCTTGTCTCTCAGCTTCTGCTTTCTGTGGCCTCTCGGCCTCAGGCCTCAGGCCTGTGTCTGCCCTGCTGGGGCAAGTGTCCCAAAGCTCTGTAGCTCCACTGATAAGTGCCTGGAGGCACCCTACTCTGCCAGGAAGCCTCCTGCGCATAGGCACTCAGCTCTGTCACTCCATGGGTCAGCTCCAGAACCATCTTGTGCTGGTCTCCTGGTTCTGCTGCTGCTGGTTCTTTGCCGCTGCCACTCCTCTACTCATTCAGTTTCAAAACTGCTTCCACATGTCAGGTGCCTGTTAGAGCAGCACCCCCTCTTTTGATACCAAATTCTGTCTTAGTTATCTAGTGCTGCTATAACAGAAATACCACAAATGGCTGGCTTTAACAAAGAGAAATTTATTTCCTCACAGTAAAGTAGGCTAAAAGTTCAAACTCAGGGCATCAGCTCCAGGCAAAGCCTTTTTCTCTCTGTTGGCTCTGGAGGAAAGTCTTTGTCCTCAATCATCCCCAGGTAGAGGAGCCTCTCAGGCACAGGGACCCCGGGTCCAAAGGACGTGCTCTACTCCCAGCACTGCTTTCTTGGTGGCAGGAGGTCCCCCTGTCTCTCTGCTCAATTCTCTCTTTTATATCTCGAAAGAAATTGCCTCAAAACACAGTCCAATCTTATAGATTGAGCCCTGCCTCACTAACACAACTGCCACCCATCCCCCCTCGTTAACATCATAGAGGCAGGATTTATAGCATATAGGAAAATCACACAATACCAGGAATCATGACCCAGCCAAACTGATACACACATTTTTTGAGGAACATAATTCAATCCATGACAGATACTGATAATAAAAGACAATAATATTGAAAACTAAAGAAAAAAAAGAAGGTATTCGATTTACGTCAGAACTGACTTATGATGGAGTCATCGGAACAGAACTCTATTGTATTTCAGGAACTACACCACAGTGTCTCTTCCTTTGTAGATGTATGTCCTGCATTAGTCAGTTGCTCCTAATAGGGCATACCTGAACCAACCTGGGAACTAGAAGCTTGTCTTGCGTTCTTGATTTTCACCTTTGCTGTTTTCACCCTATTATCCTTTCCTCTCTCAGGCATGTGGCACCTTCCTGATCTCAGGCCTTTGCTCTCCCAGCTACACCCTACACAATGCAGAGCTGCTGGGTGGGTTTGAACCTTTCCGTTAGCAGCCGAGCACTTAACCGTTGCGCCACCAGGGTTCCCTCAAATTTTCTACTAGATATGTTAAAAAGTTAAAAAGCAACAGGTGAAATTAATTTTAATAATAGTACTTCGATGCCTTTCTTTTTTTGCTTCCCTCTAAGCATTCTCTCAGATTAATGACGTTAACTAATAATTTGTCATAAAATGGATCTTTTAAAATGCAGTAACTATTTTGAAAAAGAATTAAGGTTATTTTCAGAAAATAGAGGCAAGGACATATTATGAACTCTAATCAAGAATGGACTAAATCAGGACAGGTTCTTAAGTAACAGTGCTTATGGAACAGTTCGTATGTAACAGTGATATGGCAGCGGGGAAGGAGTTGAAGGGAAGAGGAAGAGAGAGACAGACTGCATATCATTAAGTTTTCAACAAACATAAAGTCCCACTCAACAAGTATTTACTAAACGTGTACTATGCACCAGAGGCTCTTCTAGATGCCAGGACAAGACAGATCAGGTGACCATTTTCTCAGAGCGTCCATTCTAGATCAGCACCATCCAATGGAAACAGAATCTGAACCACAAAAGTGAGCCACAAGTGTAATTTAAAACTTCCTAGTTGTTGTTTGTAGGTGCTGTGTGAGGTTGATTTTTGACTCATAGCAACCACACGTGACAGAGTAGAACTGCCCCATAGGGCTTTCTAGGCTGTAATCTTTACAGGAGCAGATCACCAGGTCTTTGGCCCGTAGAGCTGCTGGATAGGTTCTAACCACCAACCTTTTGGTTAGCAGCCAAACACTTAACTGTTGTGCCACCTGGACTTCTTCAAATTTTCTAGTAGACATATTAAAAAAAAGTAAACAGCAACAAATTAAATTTATTTTAATAATAAATAGTACTTAACCCAATGAATCCAAAATATTATCATTTCAACATGTAATCATATAAAAATAACTGATGAGATACTTTAAATTCTTCTTTTTTAATGCTAAGTCTTCAAAATCTGGTGCGCATTTTACATTCACGGAGCATGTCAATTCAGACTGGCTACATTTTAGGTGCTTAGTAGCCATGTGTAACCAGTGGCTACCATATTGGACAGGGCCATTCTAGACAATAAACAAGTAAACAAATTAAGATGTAATATATAATAAAAAAATCAACGGCGTAGCTTTCGAGTATTGTGAAGTATTATGAAGTACTCATAATAGTGAGGGTATTACAAAGAAAATAGAAAAAGGACAAGTGATAGAAGGTGAGAGAGCTCGTTAGCCAAGGCTATCAGAGGAGGCCTTCCTGCAGGGCTGATACTTGGGCAGAGGCCAGAGTGGTGTAAGAAGAGAGCTGTGCCAAGGTTTTGAGAAGGAGCCTTCTAGGTGGAGGGCACCAGAGCAAAGGCCCTGAGCCTTGGGGTACTCAGGCTGCTGGTGCAGTGAGAAAGGAGGCGAGCTAGATGAGGGCAGTGCAGGGCCAGACACTGTGGGCCTGGCAGCCAGGTAAGGAGTTTGGCCTTAATGCCTGCATCTTGCCTTAAAACCAGAAGCCAAACCCATTGCCAATGAGTTGATTCTGACTCATAGTGATCCTATAGGACAGGGTAGAACTGCCCCGTAGGGTTTCCAACGCTGTAAACCTTCACAGACACGGTCTCTTGCAGAGTGGCTAGTGGGTTCGAACTGCCTTTCAGTTAGCAGCCAAGAGCTTAACCACTGCACTGCCAGGGCTCCTTGAATCTTGCCTTAAAACCAAAAAAAAAACAAAAAACAAAAAACAAAAAACCACTGCCATCAAGTCGATTCCGACTCATAGTGACCCCATAGGACAGAATAGAACTGCCCAACAGGGTTTCCAAGGAGCAGCTGGTGGATTCATACTGCCGACCATTTGGTTAGCAGCTGAGCTCTTAACCACTGCACCGCCAGGGTGTGACCCTTGCCATAGGGGCACATAAATCCATGTTCTTGTTCTCTGTTTTCTTCCATGTTAAGAGTAGAAAGTCAAAGAGACTTTGCCTGCTGCCAGCTTAGCTCTTGAACCCTTTAAATGACGTTTGGTGGCAGCCAGGTCTTCTCTCTGTGTCCCCACACGTTTCTGCAGTACAATGACTTCCATCGAACCTTGTGCCCTGGGTGTGTGGATCCTGTATCTGGGCTTGGAGAGCGTCGCATGCCTGTGCACACTCTCTTAAAGACATTATCTGCCTGTGTGCTATGATGTCACAAACATCCCTTGTGAAGAAATCATTTCACATGTATCATAATAATGCTTCAAAATAGAGTTTATAATGATCATCAGCTCGTCTCTAGAATTTTATCCATTTGTTCACTGAGGAAGCTTGACTTACCCAAGCTCTTCTGTGTGCTGCCAAGCACCTCAGCTCTCCCTGCCCGCCCCCCGCCTTCGGAGGCTCACTGGCATCTATGTTGCCCCCGTAGCAGAAGCCTCAGAGCCGTACCCATGAGTGTGCCTCACGCGTGAGCTCTGCAGTACCTGGGCACCGCAGAGGCTGGGTTCTGGAGCAGTCCTGCAGCTTCTTTCTGCGGACTTCCCCATTATCTTAGGGATGCATCTCCAGCCTTTATTGTCTTCTCTTTGCCCCCTTTCCCAAGGCCCTCTCTAGTAGTGCTCTTTCCCATTTAGCCCAATAAGCCCTGAGCTTGCTCTTTGATCTTTTGGAGCTGGCAGTCGGTGTGATTCGGCCACCTTCTCCAACCGCTGCCTGAGGTTGCTCTGACATGTCCTCAGGGAGTCAGTCAAGTCTTGCTCAGCACTCCCAAAAGGTGGTTTGAGACTTTGTAGGGCTGTGCCCCCCACTCACCCTTAAACAGACCTGAGGTTCCTATTACAGCCGGTGTGGGGCTGCTGGCTAGATTAAACAACTCCTGTTAGCACGCAGAAAGAAATCCTCAATGTGACCCCCTCCTGTAACTGCTCTGCCCCACCCACTGGATCCTTTCCTATCCAAGCCCTGTCTCCTCATGGTCTGACTTGGGTGTGTTATTTCATCACAGTAGCATTTTTGGAACTGCAACAATGCTCCCTACTCTTCTGGTTTAACCTCTAAGGAAACATAAGAGAGTTTTAATTTAGCGGTAGAACCACACTCAACTTTTTTAACTTGGTCTCTATCTTAGTTACTTAGTGCTGCCGTAACAAAAATACCACAAACGGGTGACTTTAAGGAACAGTGTCTTAGTCCTCTAGCGCTGCTATAACAGAAATACCACAAGTGGATGGCTTTAACAAAGAGAAATTTATTCTCTCACAGTCTAGTAGGCTACAAGTCCGAATTCAGGGCATCAGCTCCAGGGGGAAGCTTTCATTCTCTGTCGGCTCTGGAGGAAGGTCCTTGTCATCAAACTACCCCTGGACTAGGAGCTTCTCAGGCACAGGAACCCCGCGTCCAAAGGAAGCGCTCTGCCCTGGGTGCTGCTTTTTTCGTGGTATGAGGTCTCCAACTCTCTGCTTGCTTCCCTTTCCTTTTATCTCTCGTAAGATAAAAGGTGGTGCAGGCCACACCCCAGGGAAACTCCCTTTACATTAGATCAGGAATATGACCTAAGCAAGGCTGTTTCATCCCACCCTAATCTTCTTTTACATAATCTAATCTTGCTTCGTTAACCACAGGCAGAGATTAAGATTTACAGCAAATAGGAAAATTACAATCACTAAAATGGAGGACAACTCACAATACTGGGAATCATGGCCTAAGGAAATTGACATATTTTGGGGGCACACAATTCAATCCATTACAAACAGCAATCTATTTTCTCACTGTTCAGGAGGCTAGGAGTCCAAATTTAGAGTGTAGCTTTTGGGGGAGGTCCTTGTTTGTCTATTTCAGCTTCTAGTGGTCAGCAATCCTTGGTGTTCCCGAGTTTGTAGGTTCATCTGCCTCCATCATCATCAGATAGTGTCTGTCTTCCCTGTATGTGCTTGATTCTGATCTAATCTGCTCTTTTTATAACTCAGAAGTGATTAGATTTAGGACACAGCCTACACTGATACACACTTATTAAAGTAACAAAGAAAACGCTATTCCCAAATGGGGTTAGATACACAGGTATACGAGTTAGGATTCCAGCACCTATTTTTGGAAACAGAACTCAATCCATAACAGTCTCCATGATCTGTTTTGGGTGCCAGAATTTAAAGAATTTTGTGTCTTCCAGCATTTTGCTCTCCTTTATCACATGCCCAGGTCCGCCCACCTCTCTCTCCTTATCATCTGGAAGCACTGAGGGGGTTGTAGCCTAGATGTGCGTTGGTACACATCTACCGATTCAGATGAAAATATGCATGTTCTTGTGTTGATGTATCACGTATATACTGGGGCAGGAAAGAACTAAAGGATTTAAAGGTTTTCCACTGGGAGAGCAGCAGTTTAAATACTGTATTAGTCAGAGCAAGCAAGGCTGTCTACTGTAACAGACAAATCCCAAATATTAGTGACTTACCCAATAAAAATTTATTTCTCATTTGCTTCACAGCTGAATGCAAGTTGTTGGTGGTGGGGGTTTCTATGCTCCATGCAGCCATTCAGGAACCCAGGCTCTTGCCAGTGTGTGGCTCCACCACCTTCCAGGACTCCTCCACTCTGCACCTGGCTGGCAGCCAAGGGGAGGGAAGATTTGAGGCGAAGCCTGGCAGTGGCACACATCACTTATTTCCACATTGCACTGGCCAGAACTCAGTCACATGGCACTGCTGAGTTGCAAGAGTGTCTAGGAAATGAAGTCTAACGGTAAGCTCAGGACGCTAGCAATCTCTGCCACAAACATGGCTTTAATACATCATGTAAATCAGTTTCATCCCATTATGCACATGTAGGAGAGCCAGGGGTGGTTTGAAAATCATAAGGAATGTATTTGTTCTCAGGGGGATGCTGTGTTATGTTATTTTGCTTAAGAGTTATTTAAATCCCAGCATCTGAGATTCAGCCAGAGAGTTCATTGATACCAGTGGTTTTCCAGTACTTGCATGTTTTTCTTTTTTACATCTAGATCCCTGACCCATCTGGGATTTATTCTTATGTATGGTGTGAGGTATGGATCTATTGTTATTTTTCCAAACAACTAACCAGTTGTCCCTTTTTATTTGTTAGAAGTCCATCTTTGCCTCCAATGATTTGAGATGACACCTTCATCAAATACCAAATACCAATATGTGCTTGGGTGTTTTTTGGACTTCCTGTTCTTTTCCATCGGTCTGTTTGTCTACATATGTACCAGTACTACACTGTTTGAAAAAGTATGCCTTCTTAGAATCCCTGGGTGATGCAAACTGTTAAGTGCTCGGCTACTAACCAAAAGGTTGGCGGTTTGAGTCCACTCAGAGGTGCCTTAGAAGAAAGGCCTCAGTATCTACTTCCAGAGGTCACAGCCATTGAAAACCCTATGGGGTATACTTCTACTCTGAATTGACTCTATGGCAACCGGTACTGGTAAGGCATTAAATGCTATTATTGCATTTTAAAAAAATAAGAACTTTAGCATCAATTGTCTACCTCCATAAAGAAGCTTGTTGATATTCTTATTGGGATTATTTTTAAAGTTATAAATTAATTTAAGGAGAACTGACATCTTTGTGGTATCACCTTATCCAAGAACAAGGAATGTCTTTCCATTTGTTCCCGTTTTTTCCTATATTTCTCAGGAGCATTTAAAAGCTTTCCTCATATGGGTTTTGCGTATTTCTTTATTCCTAAATATTTTATCTTCTCTATTGTTATTGTCAAAGAGAGTTTCTCTACCTTAATATCCTCTAACTGGTTATTGTTAGTGTGAAAGGGGCTCTTGATTTCTATATGCTAATTTTACATTCTGCTACCTTACTGATTTTTTTTAAATAACATCAGTGTTTTTCAACCTAGGAGGTTCCTGAGACTCACCTGAGGGATATTTTCAAATACAGGTGCCTAGAGGCTCTCCCCAACCCAAAGTCAAAAGAGAATGACAGGGAAGAAGGAGAGGAAGACAATGACCAGTTTTGATGGCCCTCTGCCTCTCAGGTCAAAACCACAAATCATGACCCAGAATTTGGGAAGGCCAACTCAGAGAGAGTTGGCTGGGCAGAGCAAGGGTTCATCACCCTGTGAGTGATTGTATTTCCCTGAGGAGACTGACAGAAGTATCCTCTCTTACCAGTGGGAAGCAAGACCTGAATATGCAAGCTACAGAGATAGGAACTGGAAGGAGGGTGGTGGTGGTGGTGGCTAGGTCTGGTGACTGTTAGCACTAGAACCCAGGAGGCCAGGGCGCCTGCAGCCTGCGCACTCCCTGGTCACTGCCACCAGTGTGCAGGGGGGAAGTGAGAACCAAGGGGAGCCCCACAAGGGCCAAGACAGTGACTTTTAAACACTTGTGCTTATTATTTATGTATTTACCAGTTTACTTTTGGACTTTAGGTGCACAGGGAGGGCTGAGCTGATCTGACTCCTCATTTCAGCCACATTCTCAATGCTGGTCCAAGGAAAGCCACATTCTTATTTTGTTTTCTTTCTATGTCTCTCCTCTCTTCTTTATTATTATTGTAATTATTACTTTGTTAATCAAATTATATTTAAATTATAATTTTTATTTATAATTTTTTGTATCCCCACATCTTTCTCCCATTCTCCTTCCAGAACAAATGCAACTTTTCTATTCTGTTTATAGTTAGCATTTAAAATGTGTTTTAATGTTTTCTTTTGTGTGCCTATTATTTTTAAATATATGTAAATGTAGATTTCATTGTTTCTCACTGTTGGCACTGAGCACTCTGTCTTCAAGATCCTTCCTTATTACTTTGAGCACATCTGAGCATTGCTACTAATTCTGCATAGTGTGTCCATCACATGGCACCCCCACAGTGATAGACATTCAGAACACATGACGGCTTAAATCCTCCCCCACACCGTAATTGTACCGGCCTCTCAGTACCTGTGTGAGAATTTGGATGTGAGATACACCAGGAAACAGAATTGCTGAACTGTAGGGGGTACATGCACTTAATTTAACTGAGCAGTGACTGCCTCACCCCACCCCACCCCCTGCCCACTTTAGATTGCCAGCTTTCACATTTTTGCCAATCCAATAGACAGAAGGTGCTGTGTCTTTTAATTGTGAATTTATCTGATTACTAGTGATTTTGAGCATTGTTTCAATATGTTTTATCAGCTTTTTGAGATTCTGTTTCTGTAAATCCCCTGTTCATATCATCTGCTTTTTTTTTTTTCTGTTAGAACGGTTGCCCTTTTCTTGCTGATTTTCAAAAAACTCTTGTACATTTTATAAATTAATACTCATTTATCTTTGGCAAATATTTTTACTTCGTTTTTGTCTTCACCTAGCACCTTTATCCATGGTGTCCTTTGTTGAAAATAACTTCTTAATTTTGATGTAATCAAAGTAATTAATTTTTTTTTTTTTTTTGCCTTGTAGTTTGTACTTTTCTTCCCGTCATCTGGGTAACAAAGATATTCTCTTGTACTTTCATCTATTAACTTTTAAAGTTTATCTTTCACTTTTAGGTCTTTCCGTGTGGGTTTAAGTAGAGATTCAGTGTTATTTTTCCAATAGTATTTACTTAACCATTTGCCACCTCTGGTTCTTATTCCTTTCTGGGGGAGAATGATGATTAAACTACATTCATACCTGCATTGCAAATATTATAATTAATTATATATATGCCCTTAAGTTAATTTGCTTGGCATGCCAAACTTACGTCATCCTTTCTGTTCTTTTGGTTCTTCTTAATTAATTTTCTTGTTTTAATAGTTTCAAACCCTTTTAGATGTTGAGAGGTAATACTTGGATCCTGGTAGGCTAGATTTGCCAGTTTAGCAAATAAAAGTAATAGATGTCCAGTTAAATTTGAATTTCAAGTAAACAATGAATAATTTTTTAGTGTAAGAATGTCCCAAATATGGCTTGGGACTTATCGTCCTGACCACCTCCTGTTCAGCCTGTTGGGGAAGGAGGGATCTCCTGCCTAAAATAGCATGAGATGGCCAAACACATGACAACTAACACTGGACAGATGAGATTGATAGCAGTTCATTCATCACATACACTCATAGCGAGGGAAAGGAAGACACTGCACACCATGCAGGACCACACAGGGGCTCCGTTCAGGAGCAGAGTGAACCAGAAGGGAATGTGGAAAGCAGGCTTTGTAGTAACAAGATGTTGGGGTGACCCCTGGTTACTGCCGGAGGATGTGATGGGCTTATTTGAATAATTTTGTGGGCTAGCAGGGAAGTGAGACCCCACAACGTTGAGAACCTAGTAGAATGCATCTGGTCTGGCTGGTAGCGGAACTGGCTGAGTGGGGAGCCTTTCCCGCTGTAGGGTCGGGGGTATATCTGGTGAGAGCAGGAGAACTTACTGTTAGGCCTTTAGGGACCTGTGAGGCTCAAAGATGTCAAAGCAGCACTTGAAATTTTAAACCTTACAATACTTATACCGAAAATTAATCACTGCTTGTTCAAAATTTAAATTTTACTGGGTGTTCTGTATTTTATTTAGCAACTGTGTGGTACATCTACCCCATAGGAACTTGTCTTGACTGAATCTACTTGCTCTCCCCACCTCTCTGTCATTGTCCCCACTAGTTACAACTAGTGACTACATAATATTCCTGACTGACATAACATGTTTCCTGACTTGAGTCATTCCAAATAACCAATTTTTTTTATTGCACTTCAGATGAAGGTTTACAGAACAAATAGTTTCTCATTAAACAGTCAGTACATGTATTGTTTTATGACATTGGTTAACAACCCCATGATATGTCAACACTCTCCCTTCTCAACCTTGGAGGAACTTTCTTTTTTCCAAAAAATTTCAAAACTTTCTACATGTACAATTCAGTGACATTGATTATATTCTTCCAGTTGTGCTGCCATTCTCATTATCCTTTTCCAAATTATTCCATCACCATTATCTTCAACTCACTGCCCCCTAGGCTTCCCATCAAACCTCTTGAGTTGCTGTTGTCAGTTTGATCTCACATAGATAATT
>NW_004443937.1:17603426-17623349 GCF_000243295.1 Trichechus manatus latirostris
GTTCCCTGAGACCATGGTCCCCACAGCCCTCCGCCCAGCAATTCAGTCCCTCAGGGAGTTTGGAAGTATCTATGGAGCTTCCATGACCTTTCCTTGTACAGGTTGTGCTGGCTTCCCCAGTATTGTGTACTGTCTTACCCTTCAACAAAGTTATCACTTACCTATTGTCTATTTAGTATTCCCCCCCGACCCCTCCCATCCCTTGTAACCAACAAAGATTGTTTCTTTTGGTGTGTAAACTTTTACATGAGTTTTTACAGTAGAGGTCTCATACAATATTTGTCCTTCTGTGATTGACTTATTTCACTCAGTATAATGTCCTCCAGTTTGATCCATGTTATGAGATGCTTCACAGATTCATCACAGTTCTTTATTGTTGCATAATACTCCATTGTGTGTATGTACCATAGTTTGTTTATCCATTCATCTGTTGACGGGCATCTAGGTTGTTTTACATCTTTTTGCTATTGTGAACAGTGTTGCAATGAATATGGGTGTGTATATGTCTATTTGTGTGACAGCTCTTATTTCTCGAGGATATATTCCTAGGAGTGGGATTGCTGGATCATATGGTATTTCTATTTCTAGCTTCTTTTTTTAATTGTGGTAAAATAACATACAAGTTACCATTTTAACCATTTTTGAGTGTACAATTCAGTAGCATTGAGTACATTCACAATGTTGTGTAAACTTCGCCGCTATCTAGTTCCAGAACTTTTTTTTATCATCCCAAACAGGAACTCTGTACCCATTACATTCCTCATCTCCTTCTCCCCTCATGCCCTAGTAACCTCTATTCTCTCGTGGTCTTTATGGATTTGTCTACTCTAGATACCTCATATAAATGGAACTATACAATATTTGTCTTTTTGTGGCTGGCTTATTTCACTTAGTGTCATGTCTTCAAGGTTCATCTAGGTTGTATCATGTATCAGAATTTCATTCCTTTTTATGGCTGCATAATATTTTATTGTATATATGTACCACATTTTGTTTATCCATTTATCTGTTGATAGACAGTTGGGTTGTTTCACTTTTTGGCTATTGTGAATAATGTTGCTATGAATGTTGATGTACAAGTATCTATTTGAGTTCCTACTTTCAATTCTTTTGAGTATATACCTAGGAGTGGAATTGCTGGGTAGTAAGGTAATTTTATGTTTAACTTTTTGAATTGCCAAACTGTTTTCTACAGAGGCTGCACCATTTTACATTTCCACCAAGAGTGGGTGAGCATTCGAATTTCTCTACATCCTTGCCAACACTTGTTATTTTCCATGTTTTTGTTTTATTTTGTTTTAATAATAGCTATCCTAGTGTGAAGTGGCATCTCATAAGAGCTAGGCTCCTAACCAAAAGGTCGGCAGTTTGAATCCACCAGCTGCTCCTTAGAAACCCTGTGGGGCAGTTCTACTCTGTCCTATAGGGTCGTTATGAGTTGGAATCGACACAATGGCAACAGGTTTGGTTTGGTTTAACGACTAATGACATTGAACATCTTTGCATGTGTTTATTGGCTGTTTGTATATCTTATTTGGAGAAATGTCTATTCAAGTAGTTTGCCCATTTTTTAATGGGGTTATTGTTTTTTTGTTGTTGAACTGTAAGATTTCTTTATATATTCTGAATATTAATACCTTATAAATAGATGATTTGAAAATATTTTCTCCTATTCTGTGGGTTGTCTTTTCACTCTCTCAATAGTGTTCCTTCACAAACTAAAGTTTTTAGTCTGCAGAAGTTCAGTTTATCTATTATTGCCTGCGCTTTTATGGCATATATAAGAATCCATTGCCAAATACAATGTCACAAAGCTTTCCCCCTATGTTTTCTTCTAAGAATTTTATAGTTTTAGGTCTTAGTTTATTTAGGTCTTCGATTCATTTTGAGTTGACTTTTTTTACAGTGTAAATTAAGAGTGCAACTTTATTCTTTTCATGTGGATAACCAGTTTTCCCAGCAACATTTGTTGAAAAGACTGTCCTTTCCTCACCGAATAGTCTTGACATACTTGTTGAAAATCAATTGACCACATAGGTAAGGGTTTATTTCTGGACTCTCTATTCTACTCCACTGTTGTATGTATCTATCTTTATGCTAGTGCCAAACTACTTGATTACTGTAGCTTTGTAGTAAGTTTTGAAATCAGAAAGTGTGAGTTCTTCCAAGAAAAGGTTTAAACACAGAAGAAAACATTCTCTGATGCTTACGAGGGTGGGGAAGGAGGGTGATGGTTATTTACTAACTAGATAGTAGGTAAGAATTATCTTAGGTGAAGGGAAAGACAGCACTCACTACAGGGGAAGTCAGCACAACTGGACGAAACCAAAGCTAAGAAGTTTCCTAAATACAATCAAACACTGTGAGGGACAGAGTTGCATGGGTAGGGGTCTGGGGACCATGATTTCAGGGGACATCTAGGTCAATTAGCATAACAAAGATTATTAAGAAAATGTTCTGCATCCTACTTTCGTGAGTGGTGTCTGGGGTCTTAAAAGCTTGCAAGCGGCCATCTAAGATGCATCAGTTGGTCCCAACCACCTGGAGCAAAAGGAGAATGAAGAACACCAAAGACACAAGGAAAGTATTAGCCCAAGAGATAGAAAGGTCCACATAAACCAGAGACTTTATCAGCCTAAGACCAGAAGAACTAGATGGCACCCAGCTACCACCAATGACCGCCATGACAGGGAACATAACAGAGAGTCACTGATGGAGCAGGAGAAAGAAGACCAGACTTAACGGTCTGAGACTGGAGGTACCCCAGAAAGCATGGTCCCTGGATTCTCTATCAGCCCAGAGCTAAATTTCGGAGGCCAACTTTTCAGACAGGGATTGGACTGGACTGTGGGACATAAAGTGATACTCATGAGGAGTGTGGCTTTTAGCTCAAGTAGATACAAGAGATTAAACGGGCAGCTTCTGTCTGGAGGTGAGATGGGAAGGCAGAGAGAATTAGGAGCTGGTTGAATGGATACGGGGAATCAGGGGTGGAAAGGAGGAGTGTGCTGTCACAGTGTGGGGAGAACAGTTAGAGTCACATAACAATGTATGTATAAATTTTTGTATGTGAAAAAATTTTAAAAAAAAGAAAGTGTGAATTTTTCATCTTTGTTCTTCTTTGTCAATATTGTTTTGATAATTTGGGATCCCTTGAAATTCCGTTTGAATTTTAGGACGGGTTTTTCTATTTCTATAAAAAATGCCGTCAGGATTTTGACAGAGATTACATTGAATCAGTGTATTAATTTGGGTAGTATTGTCATCCTAACAATATTAAGTCCTCCAATCCATGAACACAGGATGTCTTTCCATTTAATTAGATCTTCATTAATTTTTTTCAGCAATAGTTTGTCATTTTCGGTGTACAAGTCTTTTACCATCTTGATTAAATTTATTCCTAAGACTTTTATTCTTTTCGATGCTATTGTAAATGGAATTGTTTTCTAAATTCCCTTTTCTATTTGCTCACTGCTAATGTATAGAAATACAATTGATTTCTGTGTTGACTTTGTATCTTGCAACTTTGCTGAATTCTTTCATAAGCTCTAACAGGTTTTTTTTGTAGTTTTTTTAGAGTTTTCTACATACAAGACCATATCATCTGCAAACAGAGATAATTTTATTTCTTTCTTTCCAATTTTGATGCTTTTTATTTCTTTTTCTTGTCTATTTGCTCTGGCTAGAACATCCAGTACTATGTTGAATAGAAGTGGTGAAAGTGAGCACCCTTATCTTCTTCCTGATCTAAGGTGAAAAGCTTTCAGTATTTTTCCATTGAGTATGATGTTAGCTGTGGGTTTTTCATATATGGCCTTTATTAAGTTGCAGAAGTTTCCTTCTATTCTTAGTTTATTGAGTTTTTAGCCTGAAAGAATATTGGATTTTTGCCTAATTCTTTTTCTGCATCATTGAGATGCTCACGTGGTTTTTTTTTTTATTCTATTAATGTCATGTGTTGATTGTTTTTCTTACATTGAACCACCCTTGCATTTCTGGGATAAATTCAACTTGATTATGGTGTATAATCCTTTTAACATGTCGCTGAATTCAGTTTTCTAGTGCTTTGGTGAGGATTTTTGACTGTATTCATAGAGTTGTTTTCTTTTCTTGTGGTGTTTTTGTCTGGCTTTCGTATGAAAGTAATCCTGGACTCATAGAATGAATTAGGTAGTATTCCTTCCTCTTCTAATTCTTGGAAGAGTTTAAGAAAAAAATTGTGTTAATTCCTCTTTAAATCTTTGGTAGAATTCACCAGTGAAGCCTCCTGGTCCTGGGCTTTTCTTTTTAGGGGAGATTTTTTATTACTGATTCAATTCCTTACTTTTTATAGGTCTATTCAGGTTTTCTATTTTTTCTTGAGTCAGTTTTGGTAGTTGTGTGTTTCTAGGAATTTTTCCATTTCATCTAGGTTGTCTGATTTGTCGGTATACAATTGTTCAGAGTATTTTCTTATAATCTTCTTTATTTTTGTAAAATTGGAAATAATATCTCCTCTTTCATTTCTGATTTTAGCAATTTGAGTCTTCTCTCTTTCTCTCTCTTTTTTTAAAAGTCAGTCTAGCTAACTGTTAGTGTCAATTTTATTGATCTTTTCAAAGAACCAACTTATGGCTTCATTGATTTTCTATAGTGTTTTCCTAGTCTCCATTTTATTTATCTCCACTCTGATCTTTATTATTTCTTTTCTTCTACAAACTTTGGGTTTAATTTGCTCTTCTTTTTCTATGTATTTAAGCTATAACATTAGGTTATTGATTTGAGATCTTCATTTTTAATGTAGGCATTTACAGCTATAATTTTTCCTCTCAGTACTGCTTTTGTTGTGTCCCATAAATTTTGGTATGTCCTGTCTTCATTTTATTTGTCTCAAGGTATTTCTGATTTCCCTTTTGATTTCCTCTTTAACCCATTCATTGTTTAAGAGTGTGTTGTTTAATTTCTACATATTTGTAAATTTTCCATTTTTCCTTCTGTTATTGATTTATAGTTTCATTCCATTGTGATTGGACAAAGTCTCATATAATTTCAGTTGTTTAAAATTTATTAAGACTTTTTTGTGACCTAACATGTAGTGTGTCCTGGAGAGTGTGCCATATACACTTGCAAAGAATGTGCATTCTGCTGTTGTTGGGTACGGTGTTTTGTATATGTCTGTTTGATCTAATTGGTTTATAGTGTTGTTCAAATACTCAATTTCTTTACTGATCTTCTGTTTGGTTGTTCTATCCATTACTAAAAGTGGGGTATTGAAGTTTCCAACTATTATTCTGCAACTGTCAATTTCTCCCCTCAGGTTTGTCAATTTTTTATTCATATATTTTGGGACTCTGTTGTTAAGTACATATATGTTTATAATTGGTGTATCTTCCTGTTGGATGGAGGCTTTTATCAATATATAATCTCCTTCTTTATCTCTTACAATCTTTTTTTACTTAAAGTCTATTTTGTCTGATAATACTGTAGCCATCCCAGTTCTCTTTTGGCTATTAATGGCACAGAATATATTTTTCCACTCTTTTACTTTCAACCTCTTTGTGTCTTTGTACCTAAAATAAGTCTCTTGCAGACAACATATCCCAGTTCTCTTTTGGCTATTAATGGAACAGAATATATTTTTCCACTCTTTTACTTTCAACATCTTTGTGTCTTTGTACCTAAAATAAGACTCTTGTAGCAACATATAGATGGATCTTTTTTTTGTTTTTTTTTTTTTAACTCAATTTGCCAATCTCTGCCTTTTAATAGGACAGTTTAATCCATTTACATTTAAAGAAATTAGTGATAAGGAAGTGTTTACTTCTGTCATTTAGTTATTTGTTTTCTGTATGTCTTGTGTGTGTTTTCTTCCTCAGTTCCTCCATTACTGCCTTTTTTTTGGCATTTAGTTGAATTTTTGCAGTGTATCATTTTGATTTCCTTTTCTTTCCTTTTCTGTATATATTTTTAGTTATTTTCTTAGTGGTAACCATGGGGATTACAATTAAGATATTAAACTTGTAAAGATTTGGTTTGAATAATACCAACTTAGTTAAAATTGTATACCTACACTCTACCTGTATTCATCTCTATCCCTCCCCTTTTTATTTTTATTGTCAAAAATCACATTTTTATATAATGTATGCCCATAAACATAGATTTATAATTACTGTTTTATGCATTTGTTTTGTAAATTATATATGAAAAAAGAGCAGTTACAAACCAAAAGTACAATGCTGCTGCTTTTATATTTACCTACGAAGTTACTTTTGTAGGTTCCTGGTGTGCAAATGGTTTGCATTTAACTATTAACTGAAAGGTTGGTGGTTTAAGCCCACCCAGCAGTTCCATGTAAGAAAGGCCTGGCGATCTGCTTCAGTAAAGATTACAGCAAAAAAAAAAAAAAAAAAAAACAAACCCTATACAGCTCAGTTCTACTCTGTAACACAAGTCCAACTTGACAGCAATAGATTTTTAGGGTTTTTGTTGTTGTTATTTGTTTGTTTATTTTAGTTACCTGTACCAGTGTTCTTTATTTCTTCTTAAGTCTTCAAATTACTATTTAGTGTCTTCATTTTAGTCTAAAGGACTCCCTCTTAGGGCAGTTCTACTAGTAATAAATTGACTCAGCCTCCGATCTGGTTATGTCTTAATTCCTCCTTCACTCTTGAAGGATAGTTTTGCATACTGACTTTTTAAACCTCTGCTGCAGGGGGAAGCCACTGGTGCTGGAAGGACTGACACAACGGCAGTTGTCTGCACCAGTCCTTCAGGTAACTGCCAGATCAACCCAAATGTGCAACCCCAAGTCCTTGGAGGACAAGATCCCCACTGGCCACCCCGGCACCAGCCAGCCACTCTAGGAACACAGTCGCATCCTCACCACTGTGGCAAGGCTGAAGAATGGAGGATGGTAGCTGGTTGGTGCACGTGGCTCACCTAGTAAAGATCAGCATCCTCTGCCTTCATTAGGCACTCCTCTGTTTGGGATAAGCATCTGATCAGGTTCCAGAATTCCAAAATAGTTTATTATAATTGCTCTTTCCAGTTCAATTGTCATTTTGGTGGAGGGACTGATCCCTAGAGCTTCCTACTCCACCATTTTGCATGATGTTACTCCCCCAAATAACCTATCCTTAAATGCATATCTCAGTATTTTGTCTAAGGGTTTAACTAGACTGATGCTTCTCAAATTTTAACATGCTCAAGAATCACCTGGGAAACCTTGTTAAAATGCAGACTGCGATTCAGCCGGTCATAGGTGGGGCCTAGAATTCTATATTTCCAACAAGCTCCCAGGTGAGGTTGATGCTGCTGACCTATGGACTATGATTTGTTAGGAGGGAGCTAGGGAATCCCGCACATGTCCCTAGGGCCAGGCTGTTAAACTGCAGGCCTTTGGGAACTAGAGCAAAGTCCAGCTTGGCCTAATCCACTGCTTCTCACATGATAAAGCCAGAATGAGATAAGAGCCCAAGTCAAGGCACAGCAGACGCCCTGAGTCTTCACATGTCCTCTGACCATTGAAGGTAGGTTTTCCCACCAAATGGTTTCTTGTATGAACATTTATCCATTATGCCCTCCAAGCACCTGTCCTGCATACCTCCTCAAGGTACTCACCTCTCTGGTTGTGATTATCTGTTTATTATCCCACTAGTGGTACATATCTCTATACCTCCAGCATCTAGCACAATGCCTGGCATATTGTAGGTGCTTAATAAATGCAAGTTGAATTTATGAAACAAAGAATAAATGAATACTGACTTCTATTGTCAAGACTATCCTTAAAATAAAATTGAAAAAAAATTTTTTTTTTTTTTACTTTGTGAAATTGTTTTATTTTGGAAAATTGAGTTTAAAAAAATACAGTTAAAATATCTGCTTTATTTCCTGGTTTAAATAGAGACCATTTATTGTATGGTGTACACACGTGTCTGGGCAAGTGTAAATATAGCGTTTTGTGTATTAGGTTTGCTTAAAGCAATATGTAAAGGGTATGGACAGAATTCAGGAATATTTAAATATTCACATAAAAAGTACTTCTATTTCATGAAAATTCAAATCTTTTCACCCCCACTTCTTAGCAGAGTTCCTGCCTTATATTACATGCTTAACAAATATTGAGTCAAGTTTTCCTTCAAGACATCTTTCACAATATATCTAACCTTTCAAAAAGCAATAGATTTTAGTCATATAATTGCTAGTAGCTACAGCATGGGGAGGCTGTTAAAATTAGTTACGAAAAAATAAAAATCATTATTCTTCCACTATGCTCTCATTTGTCTGTAAAGGAGATAAAAATAATACACCACTAGAAAGGGGGTCAGTTGGAGTGACAAATTAAAATGGGACCATCTCCACTCTTTCATCCACCCTTTATATAGCAAGTAGCCAAGAGTTTAGACTGTGTCCACGCTGACAAGTTTCTTTAGTGATTAACTTCAAATAAAAATAACCAAATAAAAATCTGAACACTCTTCAGAAATGCAAATATAAGTATTATTATCCAAGTAGACAAGTAGATCTACCTTTCCAGAGGATTTTTTTTTTTGGTGATAGCATGTTAATATTTAAAAAAAAAATTTTTTTTTTTTTTTTTTTAACTTTTAAGGGTTCCTCGTATTGTTTTTGCTCTGACAGTTTGTGGAATCTTTACTGAGGAAGTGAGTCCTTGAGAGTTCTCCTTTTTCAGTTTCTCATTTTTCTGTTTCTGAGCTATCAGTTACAGCACAGCACCCTGTCCTGTTTCCCCTGTCCTTCCCTCACACTCTCTCCCAGGAGTCAAATGTGCCAACTTCTTAGCGTGACATAGTTATTATTTTCCAGTCGTCCTGCTGCTAAGCCTTCTCTATGTTAGCCTGAAGAGAGTCCTTCGTTTTACTCTACTGACAGCTCTTTCTCTCTTTTCTCCCTAGGGATCCCTATGGCATGCCCGCCCCTCTCCCACCCCCCGCCTCCAGTTCCCATTCCCCACTGTCTCTAACCATCTTTCTACTGCTAGGAATTTTCATAATAGCTCTGATAAGTCAATAAGTTAAGGTTGTATCTGTCAAGGTTCTTTGATTGCAAGCAACGGAAATCAAATCTGGCTGACATAAGCAGAAAGGGAATTTACTGGAGGTCTGTTGGGTAGCTCATGGAATGGACTGGAGACTGGAAGACTAGGCCTGGAAACAACAGATCAAGACCCAGGACATGAACCAGGCCTCCCGCAGCAGGAACCCCTTGGCCACCTTGTCTGGGTAAGCCATGAGAGTGAGTGAGCTCCCTCCCTGGGTCATTCCGCTCAAGGTTCAGGCAGGGAGAAAGTCCAGTTGGCCTACCTTGAGCCCTATGTCAACCCCTTGGCTAGAGGGAAGCAGGCACTTATTTTTGTGGTAAACGATATATAACATAAAATTTGCCTTTTTAACTGTACAGTTCAGTGGCATTAATTACATTACAGTGTTACAGAATCATCACCACTACCTATTGCCAAAATTTTTCATCGCCCCAAACAGAAACTGTACATATTAAGCAGTAACTCCTCATTCTCTCCTCACCCCAGCCCTGGTAACCTGTAATCTACTTTCTGTCTCTATGAATTTGTCTATTCTACGTATTTTGTGTAAGTGGGATCATAGAATATTTGTCCTTTTTGTGTACGACTTATTTCACTCAGCATAATGTTTTCAAGGCTCATTTATGTTGTAGCAAGTATCAGAACTTCATTTCTTTTTATGGCTGAATAATATTCTGTTGTAAGAGCCCTGGTGGCGGTGGTTAAAGTGCTCAGTGGCTAACTGAAAGGTCTGAGGTTCAAACCCACCAGCCGCTCCTCGGGAGAAAGATGTGACAGTCTGCTTCAGTAAAAATTTACAGCCTTGTAGCTAGGAGTTGGAATCTCCTTGATGGCAGTGAGTTTTTTAGTCTGGTAATATTCCATTGTATGCATGTACAGTAAAACGTGAAAGTCGGAGTCTGAGTAAGGCAGAAACCTGTCAGAGAAGGAAAACTCAAATATTTTCCACTAATAAAGAGCAACAGAAAAGTGGTAAGACTGCACCCTATCAAAGGTGGAAAATTTACGAGACCCGGAAAAACAAGGCCGTCTCGTAGAGTTCCAGCTCTCACAGGTTTCACTTTACCACATTCTGTTTATCCATGTATTTGCTGATGGACACTTGGGCTGTTTCCACCTCTTGGTTATTGTGATAATGATATTCGAGTCCCTGCTTTTCAATACCCAGGAGTGGAATTGCTGGCTCTATGGTAATTCTTTATTTAACTTTTTGAGAAACTAGCAAACTGTTTTCCATAGTGGCTGCACCATTTTACATTTCCACCAGCCATGCATAAGGGTTCCAATTTTTCCACATTCTCACCAACACTTGTTATTTTCTATTGTGCTGATAATAGTCACCAAAGCCAGTGCGGAGTGGTACCTCATTATAGTTTTGATATGCATTTCCCTCATAACGAATGATGTTAAAGTATTTTTTCATATGTTTATTGGCCATTTGTATTATGTTCTTTGGAGAAATGTTTATTCAAGTCTTTTGCCCATTTTTTATTTGGGTTGTCTGTCTTTTTGCTGTTGAATTGAAGGAGTTCTTTATATATACTCTGGATATTAAACCCCTGTTAGATACATGATTCTTAAATATTTTTCCCCATTTTGTAGGTTGTCTTTTCACTTTCTTGATAATGTCCTTTGGTGCACAAAAGTGTTTAATTTTGATGAAATCTGGGAAGCAGATACTTTGATTAACAGTTGCCCCAAGAATGCACACTGAGGTGGAGAGTTTCTTAAAAGAAAATACAGGTGTTGTTAGAAAAGAGAAAGTGTTGCTGTGTTGTCAAAAACTTAAAAAACGAATCAAGGGGGAAAAAAATGTCCACATAGACCTGTTATGGATTTGAGGGAAATGAGGAGGAAAAAATCTGACACTGGCTGAATGTGGGTTTTCAATTACTTTTCACACCTGAAGCATTAAGAATCTGTTAGGAATGAAAGATGATTGGCTTAGTTTCTTAACAGATTCTGAATGCTTAATGCTATAACAGAAATACCACAAGTGGGTGGCCTTTACAAACAGAAATTTATTTTTTTTCCCACTGTTGAGGAGGCTACAGGTCTGAATTCAGAGTGCTGGCTTTAGGGAAAGGCTTTCTCTCTCTGTCCACTCTGCAGGAAGGGCCTTGCCTCTTCTGAGCTTCTGTTCCTGGGCAGTCTTCATGTGGCTTGGCATCTCTCGTCTCCACCTCTGTTCTGCTAGCTTGTTTAATCTCTTTTATATCTCAAAAGGGATTGATTCAAGGTACACCGTAAGCTAATCCTGTCTCATTAACATAACAAAGACAACCCATTCCCAAAGGGGATTATAGCCACAAGCATAGAGGTTAGGATTTACAACACATATTTTGGGGAAACACAATTCAATCTATAACATTCCACCCTTTGGCACCCCAAATGCATGTCCTTGCCAGATGCAAAACACTTTCACCCCCATCATATCATCCCAAAAGTCTTAAATCAACTCCAAGTCTAAAATCTCATCTTCTGAATCTTGAAATCAAATATGAGTGAGAATTTAGGTGTTTTCCATGCTGGGGCAAAATTCCTGTGAACCTGTGCAATCTAGACTACAAGTTATCTGTCAACAAAGTTCAGCAGTGCAGCAGGCACAAGGTAGACACTTCCATTACAAATGGGAGAAATTGGAGGAAAAGACGGGATGACTGGCACCAAGCAAGTCCAAAACCCAGCAGAACAAATTGCATTAGCTGTCAAGGCTTGAAAATAATCCTCAGTTCTCTGAGACGATGTAGGCAACTGTCCTGAAAAAGCTCTCTGGATTCTGGGATGACGCCCCTCGGCCCTGGGCTTCAGCTCCATCTTCCAGGCCCACTGGGACGGCAACTCTGCTCCCTCGGCTTTTGGTGGCCGCATTCTCCTAGTCCATCTGAGTGGCGACCCCACCCCCTCAGCACAGGCAGGCCTCATTCTTCTGGCCCTTGGGCATGGCAGCCCCACCCCATTAGTTTACGCAGTGGCCCTGTCCCCCTGACACACCTTAACTGCAGCCCCACACTCCAGAACCAAGTTGGTGAAGATGCAACTCTTTGAAACCTAGGAGGCTGTGGCCCTACCCTTTAAAACCCAGAAGGCCCTGCTTCCTGTGCTCCTTCCAACAGTTCTGCTGATGTCTGAGCTGCTCCAGGGATGGTCCTTTACTTTTCCTGGAGGACAGCAGATGTAGCTCCTGTTTCCTGCCTTTAGAATTCCAAGAGACAGACAGTTTTCTTTCCTTTGGTCCTGTATCTAACCCTTTCAGTCTAAGGTGATGGGTTTTCTGCTGTGGTAGTTGGTTAGATACGTCAGTCACAGGCTTAATCTCTTTAACAAAAGATTGTGTAGCCATGTCCTTGGCGAAAATTCTAGGATATGTGTCCTTAGTTGGTACAACAGAATTTTCCAAATCTTTAAGTTCTGTTTTCATTTTGCACAGTTCATTTTTTTTAGCACTTTTTTTTTGTGCTTTAAGTGAAAGTTTACAATTCATTTCAGTTTCTCATACAAAATTTATACACACATTGTTATGTGACCCTAGTTGCTCTCCCTATACTGTGACAGCACACTCTTCCTTTCCACCCCAGATTTCCCCGTGTCCATTCAACCAGCTCCTGACCCTCTCTGCCTTCCCATCTCACCTCCAGACAGGAGCTGCCCGTTTAGTCTTACGTATCTACTTGATCTAAGAAGCACACTCCTCATGAGTATCACTGTATGTCCCATAGTCCAGTCTAATCTTTGTCTGAAGAGTTGGCCTAGGGAATGGCTTCAACTCTGGGCCAGCAAAGAGTCTGAAGGCCATGTCTTCCGGTGTCCCTCCAGTCTCAGTCAAACCATTAAGTCTAGTCTTTTTACTAGAATTTGAATTCTGCACCCCACTTTTCTCCTGCTCCATCAGGGACTCTCTGTTACGTTCCCTGTCAGGGTGGTCATTGGTGGTAGCCAGGCACCATCTAGTTCTTCTGGTCTCAGGCTGATGCAGTCTCTGGTTTATGTGGCCCTTTCTGTCTCTTTGGCTCATAGTTTCCTTGTGTCTTTGGTGTTCTTCATTCTCCTTTACTCCAGGTAGGTTGGGACCAATTGATGCATGTTAGATGGCCGCTTGCAAGCTTTTAAGATCCCAGACGCCACTCACCAAAGTAGGATGCAGAACATTTTCTTAATAAACTTTGTTATGCCAATTGACCTAGATGTCCCCTGAAATCATGGTCCCCAGACCCCTACCCCTGCTACTCTGTCCCTCGAAGTGTTCGACTGTATTCAGGAAACTTCTTAGCTTTTGGTTTAGTCCAGTTGTACTGACTTCCCCTGTATTGTGTGTTGTCCTTCCCTTCACCTAAGATAATTATTGTCTACTATCTAGTTAGTAAATAACCCTCACCCACCCTCCCCACTCTCGTAACCATCAAAGAATGTTTTCTTCTGTGTTTAAACCTTTTCTTGAGTTCTTATAAGAGTGGTCTTACACAATATTTGTCCTTTTGCCAAGGGAGATGTCTGGACCCTTGTTCTAATCCAGATTTGGCCATCAACTTGCTGTGCAACCTTGGGCAAGTCATCTTACTTCACTGGTCTCAATTTCTTCATCTGCAAAATGATGGTTTTAGACTAGATGATATCTAGGACCCCTTCCAGCTATAAAAATCCTCCTCAAGACTTGCCATCTTTGCTTGGTTTACAGGGAAATGTACATTTAACATTGTATAAGATGACATGGTTTTATTAAGACATGGGCTGTCAGGTGTGTGACATTTATAAAGGTAATTTGAAGTGCAGAGTTGATGCTGTTTTACAATAATAATGTTTTAATAATACTATAGCTTACACATAAAGCATTAACTATATGCCAAACATTGTTCTAAGCTCTTGAATATGTAATTCATTAAATCCTGACAACAATTCTATCACGTAGCCACTATTATTACCTCAGTTTTACCAATGAAGAAACTCACCTCTCTGGCTGTGATTGTTTACTTGTCCCTCTTCCTCACTGAACTGTAACTCGTGAGAGGAGAGGGACAGTGGTGTTTATCTCCATAGTTTCTAGCGCAAGAGAGACTAAGTAACTTGCCCAAGGCTACAGAGCTTGTAAATCCAAGGGCTGAAATTCAGGCCCAAGTAGTCTGGCCCCGGGGTCTGTACCCTTACATGGCCTCTCTGACCAAAACCAGCAAATTAAAAAATAGACCAGAAAAAAAAAAGTGCTATTGTTTAGACAAGTGATATACTTTTCTTTTTTTTTTTCTTTCTTAACTTTGCCTAAGTTATCTGAAGATGTCTATGCATATGTACAGTTTCTGCATAGTTACTCAACCCTTCTTTGGACTTTCCCTGCCTAAACATAACCACCACTTCATTTGCCTTCAGAGGCCAAACTCTAGTATGAGGTCCATGGCACCTATTCTGAAAGTATCTAATTTTTTTTTTCAACTAATAAAACAGAGAGATACACATGTGTGACCCAAAACTTACTTGCTAGCAGAGTTGATTTTATTTGAGGTTATAATGACTTCAGTGGAATATTTTTCAACGTATGTAACTTTAACTGCTCCACTAATCAGATTAACCAGTGGAAGAACCTTTCCTTCACCACTGAGTGCAATTCCATTACCGTCATTGGGCCTAGTTACTGATTGATTACTTTCTGAGCTTGCCACATGCATTTAAAGGAGGCAGCATGTGGGTGGGACCTTGTATTTTCATCCTTGTAGATTTGATTGTGCTTAATAACCTTTCCCAACAGGCCTGGCCCTCTTGCTTCAATACTTAGCAAAAATAGCCATTTACAGAGAGCTGGGAGGATCCTTGGAGACCATCTGGGCTAATCCTTAGGCTCACATACAGGAAGCTGGAGCCCAGAAGTGAAGTAGCTCCTGGGTGTGTGTGGAAGGAGCTCTCACAGGGGCTGCTGCAGGGTGGAGCCACAGCCAGTTCTCCCAGCTGCACCCTTCTCCCAGCATTTCCCAAACTACTGTCATTGCCACACCAGCGACACAATTGTTTTGCCATATCTACCATTTGCTCTGCCATTTACTTAATACCTTTCTTTAAGTCAACCCATGTTATAAAGTTCAATATGTTTATTTTTAAAGGTCTCTTGAAATAGAAAAGGAGCACTTGCCACACATTGAGGGTAACCTGCTAATGAAAACAAAGCAGAGTTAACTTCTGGTACACATGGCTGCCTTTGTGAAAAGGGGAGTCCAGCAAGCATTGGAAGGATGTTAAAGACATATTAAAACCTTCACCTTTCACCAGTCAGAAGGCTTGAAAGTGAATTAAGAGGACTTTTCTCACAATGATGTTTGTTGTTGTTCGGTACTGTCAAATAGGTTCCAACTCATAGTGACCCTACGTACAGCAGAACAAAACACTGCCCGGTTCTCGCCATTCTCACAATCATTGTTACCCTTCAGCCCATTGTTGCAACCATTGTGTTAATCCATCTCATTGAGGGTCTTCCTATTTTTCGCTAACCGTCTACTTTACCAAGCATGATGTCCCTCTCCAGGGACTGGTTCCTCCTGATAACATGTCCAAAGTATGTGAGACAAAATCTCGCCATCCTTGCTTCCAAGGAGCATTCTGGCTGTACTTCCTCCAAGACAGTTTAGGGTGATTTAATACCCAGAATGTTTAACACCTAAATGATCTGCCTAGAACCTTGGTCCACATGTGATTGGGTGTGTTGGCATGGGAAGAACACAGGTGGTGGACAGGTCGGGCTCAGGGTCTGGTTTTGCCACCCTCTCACTTGTGGCCTTGGGCAAGTAAAGAAACCATTCTGCAGTGTCAAATCCATATTAGTGTTGACCTCGCAGGGCTGGCTATGGAGATAGGGCAGTATGGGTATGAACACCTGTTAATTTACCAACCTATTTTGATTCCAGTTGATGCAACTTCTGTGGGAAACACACTGAAAAGATGAAAAAGGTGCTACTTTGCTTTCCCCTGTGACCATCAGTGGTCGAAGAAAGGCCTTTGACCAGAACATTTGCTATCTGTTACAATGACTTCCAGTGACGCTTATGCCTGTGCCCTCATGAAAGAATAAATTAGAGGCTGAGTCAACTCTCAGGAATATTCAATGGGAGAAAATAAGCTTTTTTAACATCAACACACACCTAAGAACTTGCAGTCACATATCGTATCCAGCAGTCCTTTCTCAACCACAGACTCCTATGCAGGAAGAAATTATGAAAGAGATAGTTAAGACTTTATGGGAAAAATAGAGAAAGGGGGCCAAGGCAGAAATGACTTTGGGGAAATTTTCACACACACTTGTATGAGCTAGAATGAGGAAATCAGTATAGCCTGCTGTATCAACATTAAGAAGCTTATGATCTTTTTAGTAACAGCATTGTGTTCATCCTCTTAATTGGTTTGTTCTGTCACTTGCAGATTTATTTTCTTTTTTGTAGGTATGGTGTGTAGTACAAGGTGTTTCTCTTTTCTTTCTCTTCCTCCATCTAAATTTTCAGTGCTTTTTAATTTTCTTGATTTGGAACTACAGAATCCACCTTCTAGGTCCCACAGCGGTTACAGAGACAGGATAACTTGAATGCTTAAGATGGGAAATGTAATGGGTAATTTACGTTGCTGAATCAGTTAGCTATTGCTGCAAAACAGCCACCCCAAAGCAAAACAACCACCCCAAACATAGTGCTGAAAGCAACAACCACTGACTTAGCTCATGATTCTGTGGCTCAGCAATTTAGGCAGGGCTCACCCGAGAAGTTCTTCTGGTCTCAGCTGGGCTCCCTCATGCAACTGTGGTCAGGGTCCAGCCTGATGAGACAGAACACTTTTAGACAATAACAGTTCTACCCCAGCCAAACACCACAGAAATGGTTGAAAAGGGTCAAGTTTGTCATACTGTGGTGGCTTGTTGCTGTGATGCAGGAAGCTATGCCACTGGTATTTCAAACATCAGCAGGGTCACCCACGGTGGACAGGTTTCAGTGGAACTTTCAGACTAAGACAGGCTAGGAAGAAGGACCTGGTGATCTACTTCCGAAAAAAAAAAAAAAAAAGCCAGTGAAAACCTTACGGACAGCAGTGGAACATTATCCGATATAGTATCGGAAGATGAGCGCCTCACATTGGAAGGCACTCAAAATATGACGAGGGAAGAGCTGCGTCCTCAAAGTAAAGTCGACTTTAATGATGTGGATGGAGTCGAGCTTTCGGGACCTTCATTTGCTCATGTGGCATGACTCAAAATGAGAAGAAACAGATGCAAACATCCGTTAGTAATCGGAATGTGGAATGTACAAAGTATGAATCAAGGAAACTTGGAGGTCATCAAAAATGAAATGGAGTCAGGAGCTGGTTGAATGGACATGGGAAATCCAGGGTGGAAAGGAGGAGTGTGCCGTCACAGTATAGGGAGAGTGACTAGTGGTCACATAACAATGTGTGTATAAATTTTTGTATGAAAGACTAACTTGAATTGTAAACTTTCACTTAAAGCACGATTAAAAAAAAATGAAATGAAATGCTTGTAGATTGATATTCTAGGCCTTAGTGAGCTGAAATGGACTGGTATTGGCCATTTTGAATTGGACAATCATATGGTCTACTATGCTGGGAATGACAAATTGAAGAGGAACAGCATCACATTCATTATCAAAAAGAACATTTCAAGATCTATCCTAAAGTACAATGGTGTCAGTAATAAGATAATATCCATACCATGGAATACCACTCAGCAATAAAAAGGAACAAACTTTTGATACACATAACAACATGGATGAATCTCCAAAGAGTTATGCAGAGTGAAAAAAGCAAATCCTAAAAGGTAACATACTGTAAGATTCCATTTATATAACTTCTTGAAAGGACAAAATTAGAGAAATTGAGAACAGAGTAGAGGTTGCCAGGGATTATGGGGAGGAGGGGATGGGTTAGAAGCAATGCAGCTACAAAAGGGCAACATGAGGGATTCTGGTGGAGATGGAAATGTTCTGTGTCCTAATTGTATCCATGCCAATATCCTGGTTGTGATAGGTACTATAGTTGTATTACCACTGAGGGAAAGGGTGAATGGTACACAGTATCTTTATTATTTCTTGTAACTGCATGTGAATCTACAATTATCTCGAAATAAAAAGTTCAATTAAAAAAAAAAAAAGCCAGATACGGAACAGCAGAATCCTATCTCTTAACTCCCAGATTACTGATTTGCAGACCACACCCCATGCTCTCATTTCTGTTGGTAACCAAGCTAGAAGGAATTCTTTAGGCTCTCAGCCACCATTTCTACTGAAGTTCCATTGACAACTCCAGAGCTTTTAAAATCATGAACCGTTATTGGAGCTGGGAAATTCTGAAAGAATGTCTACACAAAAGGTGGCTTGGTGGGCCCTTGGGCCCCTATCGCACCCATCGATACTCAACCACCTTTCTTTTCAATAAATAACAATCCAAATAAATTCAGTGCGCTTAGCTCTCCCAGCTCTCTGTTGCACACATGGACATTCTAGTGCTGCCATTGAGGAGAAGTCACTGGGTTCCACGTCTTTCTTTGAGGCCTGGTGACCTGCCTAAGCACCTTCAACCCAAGTGCCTTCTCAAAGGCTATTATTCTATTTTGTAAGTTAAACTGCAGGCTCTTGGACACAGTGTGATTTGAGACACCAGTTTCCAGAGGACAGAAGTTTTTTTCAAGGCTGCTACCATATAAAGTCATCTGCAGAGAAAGGAACGGATGTGGAGGCCTGCGAAGTCAGTGTGAGCCAGGGACATTTCTCACATTCCTCTGGGACTTAGGCATTGCCACTCACATGTTGCAGGTAAGGAGACCAAGGTTCAAAGGCAAGTGGAGGAGCTGATGTCAAATCCAGGTGGTCTGACTCTAAGTCCAGTGCTTAGCTCTGAAGCCATCCTCCCCCCACCCCCGACATACACACAAGCTGCGTTGCCACTTACACTATACAGCGTTCAGCTCTTCGCTGGCCTGTGTAGATGTGCCAGAGATTTGGTAAGGGGCCTGGCTCCTGGGGCACAGGGACATTTGCTGAGAGTAGAAGTAGAGGGCAAGGCATTTGTAGACATACACCAGTCTGCCTCGACCCTATCTCAGCTTATTATGTGTGTCTGACCCTGTGTGCGTCTCTGTGTGTGGTGTGAATGTGTCTTTGTAGGTCCGTGTGTGTGTAGTGTGAATATGTCTGGGTGTCTGTGTGTGTGTGTGGCATGTGTCTGTGTGTGTGTGTGTGTGTGCATGTATGCCTGGATATATGTGTGTGTGGTTGAGTGTGCCTGTGTATGTCTACGTGTGTGGTGTGTGTATGCCTGGATGTGTCCTTGTATGTCTTTCTGTGTGACTCTGTGTGTGTGTCTATGTATGTTTGTGTGTCTGTGGGTGTAGTGTGTCAGTGTCCGAGTGTGTCTGAGTGTGTGTCTCTGTGTGTGCATGCGTGTATGTGTTTGCATCTCTGTGTATTTGTGTGCTGTGATGTCTGTTTGTGTGTGCCTCTAGGTGTGCACCTGCTGTATATGGTATGCTGTCTGTATAGCTGTGTGAGCATATATCTGCATGTGTTTGTGTCTGTGGATTTTTGTGTACGTGTGATGTCTGAGTCTATGTGTGTATCTGGTGTATACGGTATGCTGTGTGTGTGTCTTGGCAGAATCTTTGAGGCGATGAAACCCAAGTGAAATTGTTCACTACAGATTAGTAAGTAAGCATAAGTAAATCTGTCCTTGCCTTGCTTATTGGATAATCCGCCCCTGCTCCCCAGCCTTGCCTTGCGAGGACACACCGCGCACCCGCGCGTACACACACAGCACACGCGCGCACTCAGACCCACACAGACAGGAGCGCCCAGCTCCGCCGGCCGTGGCTCCCCAGGCCGGGCGGCGCGCGTGGCCGGCCGGCCGACAGC
>NW_004443937.1:17623745-17641643 GCF_000243295.1 Trichechus manatus latirostris
TGTGTGTGCGCGTGAGTGTGCGCGCGCGGGGTGCGCGCGGGGTGTGTATGCGTGCGCGCGCGCCCTCTCTGCTCCCTCGCACCAGCCCCCAAATCAACTTGTACCCATCCACTCCATCTTTCCAGTCCCCGCTGTGCCCTGTGCAGGGACTCCGGGCCAAGCCTCCGGTTTTTCTTGTGGCATTTCCCATGACAGCCGCAGAGCTCCATACCCTTTGCTGGCGGGGACAGGCATGAAGCAAAGTTTGTCAGAACCTTCGGGGGTGACTTTGTCTCGATGACCCGCACTTGTGCGTATGCGAGGTGCCTCGCTTGGGCGCGGGGCGGGTTCCTGGTTTCCCGGGCACTCACTGCCGGACTCGCAAGCCCCTCCCTTCTCCAGGTCCCTCCAGCGACTCGTTTAGGAAAAGTGCTGAAATGAACTAGTAGCGGAGAATCGCCAGCGCTTGTCCCCCTCTTCGGGGAAGGCGGGGAGCCCCGAGAGCCTGGCACTGAGAGCTGGCGGCAGGCTTCTGGCTGAGCACTCCGAAAACCCGAAAGACAGATCATGGGGGGCGGAGGGTAGGGAGGGAATGGAGGCTAGGAGAGGGGCTCAGGATCTGCTGTGACAGCCGAGAGGAGGGAACAGCCCTTATTTGCCTGGCTCTGATTCTCCAGGCTGTCGCCCTTCTGGAATGCAAACCCAGGACATGATGGAAACAGGTTTGTCATCGCCGCTCCGGAATTTCAGCCCCGAGAAATCATCGGAGTATCATCCACCTCATTATTGTGTCCCATGAAACTGTTCCTTGGAGATTTTAAGATAGATGGGTCTTCTTGCAGCTGGGTCTTTGTACACATAGAGCTGACTATAATTTCCACTTGATTACAGCTAAAATAGTCGTTAAGATTAAGTGTCCTGAAATGATTTAAAATAAACACAGATGGGAAGGGGGAAAAAGCTGTAATGAGGCGCTTAAAAAATAAAGTGAACATTTTCTTAAGAACAAATGGGATTTTTCAGTCTTCAAGAGGTTTGCAAGAAATGTATGTCGAAACCTTTGAAATGGAGTGTTTTAAACTGCAAGGTTTTTTGTTTTAATGTTACTAATTCTGAACAAGTCTTTCCTCCCCATCTCTATATGTTTTGCCGTATTTCTGACTTGGAACAATATCCTCCTTTCTTTCAAGGACTTGCAAATCCTTTCAGAATGCCAGAGGAAAGTTCTCCCAGGCGGACCCCACAGAGCGCTCTGTGCCAGGACCTGCCTCACCTGGTCAACGCTGATGGGCAGCGCCTCTTCTGCAGGTACTGGAAGCCCACAGGCGAGCCCAAGTAAGTGTTTCCCAGACAGCTGGCTGCAGTAGGGTGGGGAGGCTGCTGTCGGCTTCTCTTCCGTGGGCCACTTCCTACCAGACCTACTTCACACCCCATTCTAACGTTAGGCACGGTGGTGCTAACATAGCTAAGGTTTAGACTTCATAATATTTTAAATTGAGAACCAGGAGCTCTATTCTCATTATAACAACTAGGATACGGATTCTACCGTATGGCAGTTTTCAAAAATTCCACATGACTTTATTTTTTGTACTTGAGTTGTTTTCCTGTTGTACAGGCATTTGTTTAACATCAAGCCCAACAATTAGAGAAAAACACGCCAGCAGAGAAGAAAACCAAAATGTTATACGTATTTTACCCTTTGCACTTGTCTCCTGTCTGATTATGAACTTCGGGAAAGGAAGTACATGTGTAACTAGGAAGGGAGGGGTCTTGGTGTTTCCTCCCAGTTTCTTGCCAGCTCAATTACTGTTTCCATTTTCCATCAAAGATTTGTCTTACTCTTAGCAATAGGCATTGAGACTACATACAGTGAGACAGCTGGTCTACTGCTGCTCCTGTCTCTTGTATGAAACACAGGAAACCCTGCTTGTTTGTGTTATTCAGGGAAAGAAATTATTTGTGATAACCAATTGACTTAGTGACAAGGGAAAATTTCCTGTCCCATGGAAGTTATTGTACCTGTTTCATTGGCCTCTTATCTCCTAGGGGACAAGATATGGTGAGAATATTGTCTCCCTTTGTATTTTAGCAACCACCTAACCCTAACACGGCTGTACAATGTCTCCTGAGCCCTGGTGGCGCAGTGGTTAAGAGCTCAGCTGCTAACCAGAAGGTTGGCAGTTTGAATCCACCAATTGCTTCTTGGAAACCCTATGGGGCAGTTTTGCTCTGTCCTATAGGGTCACTGTGAGTCAGAATCGACTTAACAGCAATGGGTTCGGTTTATACATTTAACAAGGTGTGTGTAATCCAGGTAGCTGCACATTAAATCCATCTACTGGCCCTCCAGAGATACGGACTTTTAAAGCAAGTCTGGCTTAAAATCATAGGAAGCTGGCTATTTTTTTCTCTCTGGTGTCTTCCCAAAGTGGCTGGCAATAGTGCCTACCAGTTCTGGTAATATCTTACTTAAAGATTTCCTTTAGAGGAGAATGCGTGCTTCTGTCAGTGTATGTGTGTCGGGGAAGGACGGAGGGAGGGAGGGAGGAAGAGAGAGAGGCAGGGAGAAGCAGAGAAAGAAGGTTGTCAGGCATTATAATGCTAATTAATCATTAATTCCCCACTCTGACTTAGCTGGCTGTGGAATTGCACGTTCTTGTTTTAATTTCTAACAAATTAGTGGTAGATGGTGAGTTATTTGATCACTACACAAAGGATAAAGAGTTGAAAGTAGAAGTTTTCAATGTCCGAGGCTTAGACTCTGGGCTTTCTTAAGGAGTGAGGCTATCCTAGTTTGAGGACAGTCAAATAAAGAGGGTCTGCAATCCTCACCCGGGGAAGGGGGGCATGTTGGGTGGCAGTGGGGTGAAGGGCCAGCACTGGCCGAGTTGGCTGACCTTGCCTGGACTGTGAGTGGTTTCACAACTTACGCGCCCAAATTGCCCTGCAGGGAGCTCTCTGTCCTTTGCTCCTGCTCTAGGCCAAGATAGCCGCTTAGTTTAAGTTGAGTTGGCTCTTGGAATTCTACCCACTGGTGGACGCCAGCGGGAATAAGGGTGAGGGTGGAAGTTGAGGTGGTTGGGCCTTAGGATTTGGAAGAGAAAATGTGGATCTGGGAAAAGTTAAGGCCAGGCTCGTTGGAACAGGAAGAGCAACAAAACAAGTAGCATCAGAGGCTCACTGAGCTATGCCATCATCATTTTACACATAAGGATGGGAGGTCACCCTCCTTCCTCCCCTGCGCCCTCCTCTGGGATGATGCAGATCAGTAAACTCCCCTCTGGGGTAGGTGTCCCTTCTGTCAGGAACAGTCTTTCAAATATGCCACAGCCACCCAGCACTGACCAATGAGTGGAGCAGGATTGTGCAGTGCCCCTGTGGTGAAGATGCTAACTCTGTGGTTGTGGATCTTGGGATGTCTAGGGTCCTGGAGGAGGGACCATAGCTGTCATAGAGGTGAGGAAGCAATGAGGGGGCTCAGGGTAGAGGTTTGCGCCAAGTGGTATGGAAGCATTTCCAAACTTCACACCTGAGACTGGTTGCTCTGGCCAGTGCCTGCGCCCAGCAGGCCTCCCCCCCTGGTGTGATCCACTGGTGTCTCTGCAGTTTCATTGCAACACTATTGTCTGCAAAGCATCATTCCATCTGCTTTTAGGAGGAGGGAGGCCTTGGGTCTCCATCGGCCTCGAGCTATTCCTGAGGGAGTGTCCTCCTCCAGGTCTGTCCCCCTTCTCAGCCTAGGTTCTTCCCTGGCCATAATCACGTCTCCCCCCAGTTAGGAGGAAAGAGAGGGAGAAAAGAAAGAGGAGACCAAACTGTCCACACCTGCTCTACCGTCAGTGGGGAGGGAACCAGTCAGACTTCACCTTCTCCCTGCCTTGCTCCTTTCCATCCATCTTACAGGGGCTCTTGGGACCTGGGAAGCCACCCCAGGGTCCTGGGGCCATCTTGTACAGTTAGGTGTGTTGCCGGCTCTCTATTAGCTGGCACTGGTTTGGTCAACAAGTTGCCAAATGTGCTTTGTCCTTCCCAACTGAACACCTGCTCCTTGGGCCCTGCCTAGAGCCCTCGCTGGAACCTTTTGCCCTCAGAGAAGTTGCCGGGCTCTAAGACCTGCTCTGCAGGTGCTCAAGGCAACATGGATTTGCAGGTGTTGGCCACAACCTGGCAAACCGGCTTAACGTGTTTTGATGAAGCAAATGGTGTTATCTAAACGCCAACCTCTTCAGGAAGCTAAGAAAGAAGAAAGCATTTCTGCAATTGTTGTTAGAATTTGTGCATCCAAACTCCAGGCTGTTTTTAACACAGCAGGCCAGAGGCTCAGTACTTAACAGATGTTATGAACCAGAGATTTTAAACCTACATGTGGCAGTGTCGAGGCAGATACATGCTCGTCTAGTGTTATTTAAGGTGATAACGAGCGTTATGCTTAACATATATGAGAATTATCTCATATTCATTGAGTACCACATATGTTCTAGGGTCTGTGCTAGACCCTCCACGTACACAATCTCATTTAATCTTCATGTCAAACTGTGAGGCAAGTATTACTATTATTATTCCCATTTTACAGATGAGGAAACAGAGGTCCAGTGTTACAAAGTACCTTACCCAAGATAACCCAGCTAGTTAGTAGCTGGATTTGGTCCTTTGCTCTTCTTACCACACCACTGAGCAAGACAGACTTTTGTTTCTAAAGGTAGTGTTTTCTTGATAGATTCTTGCACTTTGGTTAGGGTAAAGATCACTTCCTATGGTAAAGAGGAATAGAATCATTAGCTCTCCCTAGTCATTTGCTCACAGTGTAATGAAAGTGAGGAATAGATTAAAGATATGTATCCATTTGGAAAGAACATCTCATGGTGCCGTGGGTGACTTGATGTCTTGGCATTTTTCACGTTGGTTCTTTAGCACGTTGCCAGTGATGAGCTCCACAGGGTGATAGAGGCGGGCCCATGGATGGGGTGGACTTGGTGTTCTCCTGAGCAGGGAGAGTCAAGGTTACTCTTGTGCCCTTGAGTAATGTTTAACCAGTAACCAGTTGCCAATGAGTTGGTTCCAACTCATGGTGACCACGTGTGTGTCAGAGTAGAACTGTGTTCCATAGAGTTTTCAGGGGCTAATTTTTTAGAAGTACATCACCAGGCCTTTCTTCCAAGGTGCCTGTGGGGGGACTCAAACCACCAGTCTTTAGGTTAGCAGTGAGTGCGTTAACCGTTTGCACCACCCAGGGTTTGCACCATCCAGAAGTTAAGCCCCTGAAATTTCTTCTTGGGACCTTGCTGGCTTTGCCCTTTTTTCCTTTCTTGCTCAGACTTTGGTAACTGGGCTGGTTTCCTCCATCTGCCCTGCAGTCACACCCTCACTCTGCATTCTGCCTCCTCTCACACCTCCCGCTCCCCCAGTCTGAGCTGCCTCTGAGGCTGTCTGTAGCCTGTGTGTTGATCACAGGGAATTGGGGGTAGGGCACATAGCAGGGATGGACCACCAAGAGGGACAAGCAGGTGGCATCGTTTCTGGAATCTCCCTGGTTCATGGTCTGTTGTCAGTGGATCTTGAATCTATAATCCAAGGCCCCTGCTGTACCTTTCTTTATTTCCTGAGTGGGGCTCAGCTGACATCCCTCTCAGGCTTGCCCTTCCCTCTTCACTTTGATCCCTCTCTCCAAGAAGCCTTCCCTCTCCATATCTGGAGCTGTGGGCAGTGCCATCCTAGGAAACATCCTCCCACCTATGCAAATTTACCTGGAGAAGAAGCAACTCCCCCGAAGCTGGGATATATTTAAATGGTACAAAACACTCTCTCTCCCTTCCTCCCTCCTCTTAATGTCCTCCCCAATCAGCCACCAGCCATTGGGTGTGGCTCCAGAAGAGAAGGGCCCTCCCAGCCACCAGCATCCAGACTACAGAGATGAAGAATCTTCACCATCTGCTTGGACATTATTTCTATCCCCACTGCCTTCCGGAAATCTTGTTCTAAAAGATAACGCTAGGTTTTTCCTCTTGTCCCTGCCCTCTGAGGTTTCTAACCAGGTTATAAAACAATTAGAGCCTTGCTTTTCCCAGCCTAAGGTGTGGTTCAGTGTTCTGGGCACCAGTCTCCAGGGTCTGCTTCTCAGCTGTGAGTAGATGTATGAAGGGGTGTAGAGAGAAGTTTCAGTCTCTCTGCATTCTCTGCTGCCTCCTGCAGCCCTGGCCAGCTGCTTCCTGCTCGGAGTGCGTGCCATCTATGTGACCAGGGGTACTGAATTCTAGCCAGCTGCTTCCCTTACAGGTGAGCGAGCCGGAACACCCTCAATGGAGGAGACATCCCCATGGCGACTAATCACAATTGTCCCTAAAAGTGACTATTGTGAATTCCATTCTGTTGGTCTCCATGGGTATAAGGAGAGCCTCGTTCTCCCCTGGAGCTCTGTCCCTGGGTCGAGCTAGGCTCAATTGTGAGGAGCTAGGCCCACTCTTGGGCTCCCCATAGCTCTAGTGAGACAGGCTCTGGGGGCTCATCTCTGGTAGGGTTGGTCATATTCCAAGCCGACAAGTCAGCTTAGCAAACACTCATTTACTGAAGTCTGCATGTACCAGGCTTTGTATTGGGCACCAAGGTGAGGAGAGGGTTGCAGAGACCGCTTTGTTTGATGACGGGAGAGGGTAGACAAATCCATGGATAATTACAATTTAATGTGGCAGATACCTGGAGACAGAGATGCTGCTAGGCCATGCAGAGTCTTTGTGCAAATTAGAAAAAGGCGTCCCTCCAGGTAGTCACAGCCCCTAGGTGTGCACACAATGAGCAGAGCGTGGGCTGGGTTTCAGCTCTTACTCACCTTTCTGCTAGTACCCTTGAATGGTATTCAACCTGCGAGAAGGGCACACCAGTGAAGGGAGCCAAGGCAGAAAGGCACGCAGCACGTGGTGAGTTTGGGAGCTGCAAATAGCGTGATGCTACTGGGGCATAAAGCACAAAGCAGAAAGCAGCAAGAGCTGAAGCTGGGGGTGGGGGATGGACCCAGGGGCCTTGTAGACCAAGCTACAGGGATTGGACTTAAATCATTACGGCATGGGCAGTCATGGACAGGTCTCAAGCAGGGAAGTGGAGAAGTCAGATTTGTATTTAGACAGCCAGCCAGTTGGAGGTTTTGCAGTAATCCAGGTGAGACATGAAGAGGTCTGAGTCACTGCCTGCTTGGGGAATATCAGAGTTGGCCATGTTTGGGGTCTCCCTGAGTGACCGAGGTGGGAGCTGATGCCATAGACGAGTAAGGGGAACACAGGATTCCCCTTTGCAGCAGACACCTTTCGATTATTCTTCTCTGCTCAAAAGATGCCAGGGTGGCCCTCTGATAGTGAGAACATGTAGGCCACCAACGGCTGTTGGACATTTCATTTGAGTAGCCCTGGAATAAACTGGTAGGAACAACGGAAGACAGGGAGGTGGGCTCTCTCAGCCCTGCGGGGCCAAGCAAACTGAATCACCTTCCAAACATTGCTTCCACTTTTTATGACTGTAAGGAAGAAATCGTGTTTTACATTGTCTCCCACAAGGAGTAATCAAAAATTAAGCACCATACTATGCAACAATAAAGAACAACAATGAATCTGCGAAACATCTCATAACATGGATGTATCTAGAAGGCATTACGCTGAGTGAAATTAGTCGCAAAAGGACAAATATTATATGAGACCACTATTGTAAGAACTCAAGAAAAGATTTAAACACAGAAGAAAACATTCTTTGATGGTTAGGAGGGTAGGGAGGGAGGGAGAAGGGTATTCATTAACTAGATAGTAGATAAGAATTATCTTAGGTGAAGGGAAGGGCAACACACAATACAGGGGAAGTCAGTACAACTGGACTAAATGAAAAGCTAAGAAGTTTCCTGAAGACAACCAAACACTTCAAGGGACAGAGTAACAGGGGCAGGGGCCTGGGGACCATGGTTTCAGGGAACATCTAGGTCAATTGGCATAACAAAGTTATTAAGAAAGTGTTCTGCATCCCATTTTGGTGAGTGGAGTCTTGGGTCTTAAAAGCTAGCAAGTGGCCATCTAAGATGCATCAATTGGTCCCAACTCACCTGGAGTAAAGGAGAATGAACACCAAAGACGCAAGGAAAATATTAGCTCAAGAGACAGAAAGGGCCACATAAACAAGAGACTGCATCATTCTGAGACCGGAAGAACTAGATGGTGTCCGGCTACCACCAATGACTGCCCTGACAGGGAACACAACAGAGAGTCCCTGACAGAGCAGAAGAAAAGTGGGATGCAGAATTCAAATTCTAGTAAAAATACCAGACTTAATGGTTTGACTGAGACTGGAGAGATGCCAGAAGACATGGCCCCTGGACTCTCTGTTAGTCCAGAACTGAAACAATTCCCAAAGCCAACTCTTCAGACAAAGATTAGACTGGACTGTGGGACATAAAATGATACTTGTGAAGAGAGTGCTTCTTAGTTCAAGTAGATACATGAGACTAAATGGGCAGCTCCTGTCCGGAGGCGAGATGAGAAGGCAAAAAGGGACAGGAGCTAGTAGAATGGACACGGGAAATCTGAGGTGGAAAGGAGGAATGTGCTGTCACATAATAGGGAGAGCAACTAGGGTCACGTAACAATGTGTGTTATAAATTTTTGTATGAGAAACTAACTTAACTGTAAACTTTCACTTAAAGCACAACAAATTTGAAAAAAAAAAAAAAACCTAAGCACCGTTGACTTATCTCTGTTGCTGCATGGTTTACGCTTGAACTCTGAGAAGATGGGGTTCACTATGCATCTGATAGCGAAGACTTTAGTTTTAATCAGATTTCTGCCTTTCATCGAACTGTTGTTTCCTTTGCCTATTTTAAGAATTTCCAAAAGTTTCTTTCTCTTGTGTGAAACTGTTTCTCTTTCTGATGCTTGTGCCTTTGCTGTAGCATAGCAGACTGCCTTATTTTTAAGTAGGGCATCTCTTCTGGGCTTTTTTTAAAAAGCTCTTCGAATAGCGGAGATCTTTTGATGGCAAGAGGAAAGGCCGGCTGCTATTCTTGCAGTTGATTTTTCCAACAGCTTCGTTAAGGGATAATTTCTTCCAGTTGCTATAAGAATGTTCTGCAGATACAAATCTGGCTTTGTTTTCCAGTGGAGCCCAAGAAAAAAAATAGCAAAACAAGCTGCTTCCTGAATAGCGCCCGTTGTCCACCATTGTCTATTTACCAGGGCCGGCACCTTTGAGGTCTAGATCTCCATCCCAGAGGCCCTCTCTCCATGAACGCCAACCAAACCATTGACTATTGTGTAAGTGGAGGAAATGGCCTTCAGCAGTGTGGATTTTCACAGCTGAGATGACAAGACGACCCTTGTCCCATACTTTAAGGTCACCCAAGGCTCCCGTTGGGAAGAGGTTCTTTCCATTTCACACAGCCTTGTTCGTTAGGGGTTGGGAGTGGGGATGCCAGTGGGGTTGCTGAGTGACACTGGGGGTGACATTGTTCTCTGTGTATTTGAGGGCCAATAACCCACAACAGGGGGTCGTTTGTATAAGAAGAGCTGTGTGTGGTGCGAGGCACATCGTTCACAGCTGCCCCAATTTAACATTCGTAACCATCTTCTGGCACACCTCTCTCCCCAGCTAATGCTGACCATTGGTTTCTGCTCTTGGCTTTCAATAAATCCTCTGTGTGCAGTGATTAAAGGCATGCCTCACCTTCCTTGAAAAGGTTCAAACAAGCCATTCCTCATGGGACCACAGCTCTATTAATGTTCTATTTTGGAAGGAATGAAGGAAGGGAGGAGAGGAGAGGGGAGAAGGGGGAATGGGGAAGAAGGAAGAGTGGAAGGAAGGACAGAAGGAAAAAAAAGGGTTTCTAAAAGTATATTCTCAGTTGACATTGTGGTTAAAAGGAATCTGGCCTTCATTTCCTTGAACAAGTTTTCGAAAACAAATTTTTGGGCACTTCCACAGGGCAGGGTTAGTAGGGATCAGAATGGGAACAGTTTACTTGGTGAAATAATGCCTGTGTTGCCTTTAGGATGCTTGCACGCTGAGAGGTACTACCTGTTGTCTTATATTGCCACTTTCAGAGAGCAGGTGTTGGGGGTGAATGAACCAGAGAAAGGGTCAGATTACTGACGCCATGATGAGCTTCTCTTGTCAAAATGGAAACTCTCCGATATTTTGTTTCTCTGTACACGTATTGGGTTCCTGATGCCTAGAACAGTGTCCAGGCCTCAGTAGGCACTTCTTAAATGTTTGTTGAATAGATGTATCTGCTCCAGCAAGAGGAAAGGAACATGTGAGCATTTTGTTGCAGAGCTGTTTCTTCTGGTGGGAGAACTTAGGCTTGAGCACTAAGGTATCCTCAGAGGTCCCCAGCTCTCCCTAAACTTGGGGGCTTCTGGAAGGTTCATGGACAGTTTTAGGGGTTTGAGGACCTTTCAGTATCAAAAGTATATGAGTGTATGTACTGTTCTGGAAAGGGGGATGGATTGTAGACTTCACTAGATTCTCAATATGGGGAGCCCCAGTGGGAGACTCCAGAGCTCTGTGTCACCCTCATCACTTTGCAGATGGAAACTTGGGCTCAGAGAATGGGCATGAGTTCTTCAGGTCGTCATGAGTTCTTCAGGTCGTCAAGTGGGTTGGTGTAGGGTGGGAACACCATCTCCTGACCGCTCACATCTTCTGTTCTATGTGGTTTCCCAGGAGCTACTCAAACCTTCCTCATAGGAGTTTAAACCACAAGTTGGCCCTGCCCAGTAGATATTTGTGCCAAAAGCCAGTTTGGGGCAGGGCTTGTAGAGGTCTTAATTCTCCAGCTCCCCCTCCAGAAGCTGTCTGACCACATATTCATTTGGGTGGTGCTGTTTTCAGTGGTTAGAAGCGTGTGGGCTCTGAGGTGGTAGGGGTAGCTGCACAGCAGAAAAGACTGCAAGAGACTTACAGCACCCAAGATAAGATGGGAAGAAAGGGATAAATTATAGGTAGAAGACAAGCCCAAGAGGCTTCTAGGGGAATGAGAGTCTGGGGAGGGGGAGAGGAAGGGTATCAGAGAGGGCAAGGGGACCCCCCCCCCCACAATAAAGAGGAGGCAAAGTGGGAAAAGATGATGGAGAGAGAAAGAAACTGAAGGGAGAAGAAACTGCATCTTTGGCCATACACCTCTGGTTAATCTCTGCTTGTCCAAGTAGGCCAGTTTTCCCAGGTAGTGTACAGCCCTACTGGATTAGAGTGAAGACCTGTAATTAAGAAATCACTACCTTTGGACATCTTAGAAAGTTCACTCTGTTGGGCCTGTTTAGTCAACCTTGAAGAGACATGTTTCAGGGCAGCCTTGTCTCTGGGAAGCAGAACTGGGCAGAGCAGAGGAGAGGAGCATGGGCCCTGAATGGCTGCTGGGTCCACCCCAGTCAGTGTGTGCTAGATGTGGGACCACCTGTCTCTGCATCCAGGTTCTCATCTTCAAAATGGGGAGTAAAACACCTTTCCTATAAGGGGCTTGTGATGATTCCATGTAAATGCTGAGGGCAGTACCTGGCACACAGTAGGTGGAATACAAGTGTGAGCACTTATTGTTCAGTGTGACCTCTTTGGCTACCTCCACTGTCTGTCTTGTACACTCTGAGGACCACATGCTGGGCTTGTTTGCTGCCCACCATTACCTCTTATGTCTGCCCATGCTCATGGCAAGCATCAGGCTGATAGACCTGGGGTGAAAGCAATAGCAATTTTTATAAATTCTACCTTTACTGCTCTCCACCAGTGATACCAGGGTACATGCTTTGCCCAGTCTCCTGGTTTTTTACTTTTTTCTCTGAACTATTAAAAATCAGTCCTATTTCAATGAGATTTCAGGCTCCCTTATAAACTTCCACAAATTCCAGGTGCTTAGTTTACAAAGTAAATGAAACAAGAAAGCCCCTGAGAAAGCAGTTGGTGGTGAAATTCGTTTTGAGATAACACATAGTTAGGTAATTAGATGCTTCTCTGTTGTTACATAAGACTTCTCTGACAGTATTTGTATCTTCACTGGAAGGGGAGCTGAACGATCCAGTATGGCCGGGATTCAACTCAAACCAACCTTAATAAGAGCATTCAGTTGGTTTTCAGTGGTCTTCGCCTTAAGTTATTTTGGTCTTTAGCATGGATTTCTTCTTTGGTCTTGGTTATGGATCAGAGTTATATGGAAATGTGTGTGCTGCAAGAAATGTGACTGTTACTACAGGTGTCCTCCTGCCGTTTCCTCTATTTAGAGTGGGCACGGTCTGGGGAGTATCAGTAATCTGTTGTTGTGTAACAACTAGCAACATCTATTTTTTTAGCTCACGGTTCTGTGGGTTGGCAATTTATGCTGGACTCAGCTGGGCAGTTCCTCTGATCTTGGTTGGGCTCCCTCACGCGTCTATGGTCAGCTGCTGGATCTGTGGTCAGCAACAGGTCAGCTAGAGGATTGCTGGTCTTGTATGGCTTCACTTACATGGCTGGAAGTTGGCAGGCTATTGGTGGCAGCACCTTAGTTCTTCATTTTTGATCAGGCTAGATAAACAGGTGGCACTGTTTCAAGAGCAACAAGAGAGTAAGCCCAAACGTGCAAGCACTTGTTTCAAGTATTTGCTTACATTACGCTAGCTAATGTCCCACTGGTCAAAGCAAGTCAGAAGGCCAGCCCAGAGTCAGTGTGTGAGGGTGCATCCAAGGAGCAAGGATGGGGAATGAGAATATGTTATGAACATTTTTGAAAACTATCACATGGGGGAAAGGATTTCTGTGCTAGGAGCTGGGAAATTAGGGTAGAAGTTGTATTTCTGCCTCTGCTTCTGAGTAACTTCAGGCAAGTCCAACAAGTTCCCAGAGATGTTTGCATGGTATATAACTCTGGGGTAGTTTGCATCTCATGGTGGTGGAACAACCTATGAGCTCCTCCAGGACAGAATTCGTATTTGGTTTTTATTCTGTCTTCTCCACTGCTCACCGCATGTAGAGGGTCATGCTGGGCACAAATAAGGGATCTGTGCATGTTTGTTGAATGCGTGAATGAATTTCCCCATACTTGGAGTGAGATACTAGGGCTAGGAGAATTTCCACAGTTCCCTCCTGGCATAATTTTCTTGGAAAAGACCAGAAGCATTCCACTGAGTGTAGTTCAGAGGAGGTAGCGCTCTGCACAGGAATGTAGTACCTAGATCCAGAAGTATAGTTCCACCTAGGATAAGAATATTCCCTGCAGGTACCTTGGGATACTGGGTGGCTGTGTTTTAGCCAACCTGACGTAGAAGTAAAATTCAGCATGGAAAAACACATCTAGGAGTGGGAACTGCGCTTCGGCAGATAGTGATTCCCATGTTGCCACAGTAGCCAATGGGGACACCAGAATCAGAGAGGTCTGCATCCTTTTTGGGTGGGGAAGGATTTGACTCCAGTAACAGAGCAGTGTGGAGATCCAACTCATTTAGTGCAGACTGCCCAACCAGAGCTCTCTCGGGACACCTCACTGCAGTTTGGAGATGTATATTGTAGTACTGATTTTATAATTCTGTGAATGCACTAAAAACCATTGAATTGTGCCCTTTAAATAGGTGAATTATATGGTATATGAATTATAGTTCAATAAAGCCATTATCAAGAAATGCAAATACCTATGTAAATGATTAAGTTAAGGAATACTATGCAAACATTTTGAATGATGTTTACAAAAAAATCTAATGCCATAGCGGTTTGGGATATAATGATAAGTAGAAAAAACAATATAAAACTATGATCTCAACCATGTTAAAAGTATAATCATGAAAAAAGACTAGAAACATGACTAGTGGTACCTCTAGGTCATGGAATTGTGATGGGTAATTTTCATTTTATTCTTTAGATTCTCTGTATTTCCCACATTTTCTAAGAGGAGCAGTTTGGGGGAAGGCTTTGGGGACTTTTTACCTGACCCAGAGCTTGAAGGATGCTGGGATTTGAACTAAAAGGCAGGTGTGTTCCAGGCAGAGGGCCTCGTAGCCTCAGAAGTCAGGATGGGAGCAGAGAGAATGTCTGGAGCCTGGGGTGAGGCTAGGAGCAGGTGGACATCTCGCTGGAAAGGGCCTCCTGTGCCTTGTGTAGACTTTGACTTGTGGGTGGTGGGGAGACCCCTGAAGGTTTGGTTGGGAGTTTGTGGGAGTTAATGCAGGGAGGAGAGCAGAGACCCCATTGCTGAGATCAACAGCAGATCCATTGTCAGGGAGCATGTAAAGGAGAGAGGACAGCAACCCCAAAGAGACCGTTGTCACAGATGAATAATGGGGGTGGGGGGTGGTTTCTGAACCATGGCTCCTCCTTCCCTGACTTGGGTGGTCTCAGCTACAAAGCAGGGGGTGTGGGAGGAGATTGCTGGGGGATGACTCCCTCACAGCACTCTTTCTTACACCTCTTCTCAGAGAGATTCAGGGAAGAGAAGATGGGGCTAGGTGTCAACAGGCCCCCAGCTCCCAGGACCCAAGCTGAGAGGGCCTGGAGGTCCTGCATCATCTACGAGGGAAGAGACAAATGTCTGGCTATAACCATTTGTCCATCCATTCATCCAGCCGTCCATCCATCCGTCTATGCATCCATTCATCTCTCCATCTATCCTTTCACCCATCCATTCTTCCACCCATCCGCCCACCCCCCTATCTGACCGTCTGTCTGTCCGTTCATCTATCCATTAGTTCATTCAACAAATATTTACTGAGCACCAATTCTGGCCTTTGGGGTAGAGAAACGGTTGAGACCCATGGTCCCTGCCTTTGAGGGTTGGCAGTGCAGAGAAGCCACCAGGTCACATGCCAGGGCTCTGGTGGGGTCTGGACCAAGTGCTTTGCCAGAGGGTCTGGAAAGGTTCATCAGGATGGAACCTCTCGGGCTGTGCTGATGCCCCATTAATCATGTGGTGCTTGCAGAATCCCACAGACAAGACCAAAATGGTCATTCATCAGGCCTCATCTCCACCGAGGCTTCAGCTGCCAGTTGGGGAGACACCTGGCTGATCTCCAAGGCTCAGCCTCAGAGGGCTGCAGGAAGCTAGGCTTCCTTGAATGCACATCTTTTTTGACATTCTGTTGTAACCAGTTTTTATTTAAGGCTTTGGGAAGGGGGAGGAAACTAACCTTTATTAAGGCTCAAGCCTGTGTCAGACCCCTTGCTAGATGTTTCTTTGGCTTTACTTCCCTGAATCTCACAATGCCTGGAAAAAGTTAGCATCATTCTCTCGATTTGATGGATGCAGACACTGAGTCTTGGAGAGCCATACACACTTGCTCGGGTCACAAGCTAATAAGTGGCAGAGCCAAAATTTGAACCCACACCTGCTTGTTCTTTCTCCAACACCCACCTCTGCCTTGTGAGACATGCACAGAGCCATGCTTATAAACTGGCTGTGTTTACAGATGCTATTTAATCCTCACAGCAACTGTGGGCAGTAGGTACGATAACCCCGTTTTACAGACGAGAAGACTGAGGCTCAGGGAGGCTAAGTGGCTTTGATAAGGTCATGGGGTTAGAATGGCAGGTCTGTGGTGTGAACCCAGGCCGAGCGTCCCTTCCATCCCTGGATATTCAATCCCCACATCCTCTCTGATTATGCCGTCTTGGACTTGACTGCAGCTGCCCATTTGGGCCATAATGGAGCTCAGGAGCCTCATTGTAACCATAAAATTGTGACTGTTCCCCTTAAATTCAGCACTTCACTCCTCTCACCTCTCCTGCATTCTCAATAAATTCCTGATAGTTTAGTGCCATCCGTTTGGCATTTCACCACCCAGAAGAACTTAGAGCCATCTGCAGACTTGGAAAGTTCATGCTGTTCTCCTTCCAGGAAATAAAACTTAATGTTACATAAGGTGGAAGCCAGCACATTCTTATAGAAATGTCGGGGAGCCGCTTCTCCCACTAAAGAAACTCCCTGTTACCTCGACCTGTAGTTTTCTGTTTATTCCAGGCCCAAAGTCACCTTGCAGCTGTCTTCTTAAACATCTTTCCTTGCAATGCCTTTTCAAAAGAATCTAAACTCTATCCCCTTGGCCACATAGAGCTGTGCTCTCTCTGAGATCTCCTTGGGGCTCTGTAAGGAGAGGTTTCTTCGAGCTGTCTTCCTCCTGACAGAGTCTGAGTAGGAGGCTGTGCCCTTCTCTGTGCTTATATGTGAAGGAGCTAGGTTGGGGAGCATTCCGTGGCCTGAGGTGTCTGCAGACTCCTGTGGAACCAAGCCTGCTCCCTCCTAGTGTCTCCTCAGTGTAGCAGGCCTGGCCCAACTGCCATCATTCTTCTCTCATGAAAGGGACTCCTCCTCCACTCCCTCATCCTTTTGTTGTTGTTAGCTGTGGTTGAGTTGCCCCGACTCAAGGTGACCCCATGTACAACAGGATAGGATTGTTGTGATCCACAGGGTTTTCACTGGCTGATTTTTGGAAGTAGATCACCGGACCTTTCTTCCTAGTCTGTCTTAGTCTGGGAGCTCCACTGAAACCTGTTCAGCATCCTAGCAACATGTAAGCATCAGCTGACAGATGGGTGGTGGCTGTGCATGTGGTGCATGGGCAGGGAATCGAACCTGTGTCTCCCACATGGAAGGTGAGAATCCTACCACGGAACCGCCACTGCCCTCCTTACTCATCCTAGTTTTTTTAAATTCAGTTGTTGTACATAAAGTTTGCTCTTTTTTTTTTTTTTTTTTTTGGTTAACATGTTCATTATAAAACATTGGGAAATTAAAGAAAAGTGATCACCCCAGAATAATGATTGTTAACTCTGAGGAGTTGGGAAGTATCCTAAAAAATTATCTAGTTGAAATCCTTTACAGATGGGGAAACTGAGACACAGATGACTTAGGATCAGTCATTCCCTCATAAACATCTGTGTGGTCAGGGGCAGGCGCCAAGGGTCAGATGAGACAAGTAAGGGAACAATTGTGGACAGGGTGACAGGTGATGTCATGGTGTGTGAGCCGAAGTGGCCAACTGACTCGGCCAAGGGTAGAGGGACAGCTTTGAGAGGAGGCGACATTTGAGCTATGTCTGGATGGGAACCTGCTGGCCAGCGACAGACTCAGGCCTGAACCCTGGGCTTCTGCCCAGTGCTGTGTCTGCTCCTGTGGCTCTGGCTCTGCCCTCGCTGAAAGGGGCTTTCTCATGCCTCAGCCACATCCCCATCCCACCGAGACCCTTCTGGAGCTTCCCCTTCTGACTGTCTCATTTCGGTCCTTTCTCTCACTGGATTCCCTTCTCCACCTCTACATTTTTCTCTCAAGTTTTCCAAGTGCTTCCAAATGGCCGCAGGGAACAACCTGGTAGTAAGAAGGGCCCAGTGTGCACCTGTGAGGTGGAGTTCTGTGGCTTCCACGCAGAAGATGCTGCACATTGCTCTTTAGATCAGGTTTTTCCAAGACCTCAGTTGTCCATGGTTCAGCTTTATGATTTTCACTGTAGCTATTTTAATTTAGTATGATTTCTTAGTAGTTTTCTGTGAATCAACTCACTTTCTCTTTGACTTTAAGTTTACTTTAAAAGGAAATTTAGCAACTTATTTAACACAGGAAATGGAAGGCCAGTGTCAGATGCCATGAACAGGTTATCACAAAGAGAAATCAAAACCACAGTGCTGAATTCCAACACCACACTGGGGCTTGCCCAAAAACCCTGAGACTGAGGCCTTCTCTCTCTTCTTCTTTTTTTTTTTTCAGATGTACCATAGGTCGTTATTTATTCATTCATTTATTGAAGGAAATCTTGAGTGCTTTGGGCAATTATGAATAAAGCTGCTATAAGCATTCTTTTTTGTTGTTGTTAATTATGTTTTTTTTTTTTTATTGTACTTCCGGTGAAGGTTTACAGAACAAATAGTTTCTCACGAAACAGTAGTACACATATTGTTTTATGACATTGGTTAACAACCCCATGACATGTCAACCCTCTCCCTTCTCCACCT
>NW_004443937.1:17641743-17675383 GCF_000243295.1 Trichechus manatus latirostris
TATGACAATGGTTAACAACCCCACTACATGTCAACACTGTCCTTACTCAACCTTGGGTTCCCTATCACCAGCTTTCCTGTTCCCTTCTGCCTTCTAGCCTTTATCCCTGGGCTGCTGTGCCTCATTAGTCCGTTTTGTTTTATGGGGCTGTCCAATCCCTGGCTGAACGGTGAACCTCGGAAGTGACTTCACCACTGAGCAAAAGGGTGTCTGGGGGCCATACTCTCGGGGTTTCTCCAGTCTCCTTTAGGCCAGTAAATCTGTCTTCTCTCTCTTCTTGAAGCTGAGGATTAGCTAATGTTTGAGAGGTGTTTAGGACTTATCAGCACCTAACTGAGACATTCTCTTTTACACACTCGGAGGATTGAATGTGGATGGACTAGGGACTACATACCTTTCTCCTCGTGTGTTTTAATGTCATTTAAGGCTGTGTCACCACACTGCCTTCATTCACCCCAAGCACCACCAGCCACTGGAATTTTAGTAGGCTGAGGTACTCGAGTTCTGCCCACCCAGAGTCAGTGTACGCGTCATACCAAATAATAAATGTTGAGGGTGTGTACCTTTCTGCCAAGTGACAGATAATGTAGCTCTCTTTGATTGGTTTTTATCTGGTTCAAGCATACATTTCACTTCAGACGTTATCATAAAAATGAACGTGCTGGTCTCCTGTCCTATGGAACATGCCTGGACAGCGAGAGTACCCCAGGTGCGTATCCTCGGGTGCATCTGCTGTGGTTTGCTTCGAGCCTAGCTGGTGCCTGTGAGGTTTAAGAGGAGCAGCTGGAGGTCAAATACCCCTCCTTCCACGGTCAGGTGGCCTGGAAGTGGGCTCCCCACTATTTAGAACAAGAGCAAGCATTGATCCTCTCTTTGTGCAGTAACAAAGACACTTGCCTTTAAAAACCGAGCTCAGGGATCTTTCACATAAGTAGGGTCAGCCACCAAATTCCAGCCCCTCAGCTTCCCTTTTCTGGAACAGCTCGGAAGCACTTCATTAATGGGCCGCTAAAAGTCTCACTGTGTGCCCTTCCACAGGCCACTAGTGATTTCCCAGAAGGCCAGTTCCAAATATTGATCTGAATGCTGGCCTCTGAGGAGCCCTTTGGCATGAGGACCTCCTCAGAGCGGCCAGGGCCGGGCTGGCCTGGAAGAGGCCTCTGGGGAGATCGCACATGCTGATGAAGGGTCTTCATCTCCTGGCCTGCACAATACAGAACTGCTCTGTGATAAAAAATAAATCATTCCTGTGGTTTGCATCCCCAAAGCATGTGAAATTATTTTGAGGCAGGAGGTATTTGATGTTGAAGGAATAATTATTTCCATACACGTTTCTAATCTAGTTTATGTCAAGCAATTATCCATGGAACGTCACCGGAATTGGCCAATATTTTCCACACCTATAGTAGAGTACAGGCGGAAGGAAAAATGTGGGAGAGGCTAATTAAGCTTAATTGGGGAATCTAGAATTTCAGTTTTGCCCTTGATTGCATTTTTGCCAGTAGGACTGCCGGGCTGCTAGCCTCTCAGTGGATCTCCACGTTCTGGTCATTTTTGTAATTTGTTGGAAGCAGTAAGGTATGCATTGAGTCAGTGAAGTTCCCTGTGACCAAACTCTTAAACCTAGTATCTCGTAAACTCTCAAACTCTAGTACTTCCAGTATTGCAGGAAGTAGTTCTGCGCCGTAAGGGGTGGAGCAGAATCACCCTCTGTTCCCTGACCCTAATGTGTTTTCTCCACAGCTCGTAACATGACCCAACCTACTTGACTTGTTAATTATTCTGGCTCCCTCCCAAGCTAGACTACAGGCTCCATTGGGGCAGGGCAGGGACTTTAGCTAATCCCGGTGTGTCTGGAGCCTACACCAGTATCGGCCCGGATAAAGCCCTCAACGACTGTCTGTTAATGAGGAGCTGAAGGGCAGAGAGCTCTGCTTCCTCCTGCTGGGTTGTGATCTAGCAACCTTAGGACCTCTTTCAAGGGGCTTCATAATTTCTAGAAGAGTTGACGTATCTTTTTTTTTTTTTTTTAAAGAAATCGATGCTTTGAGAAATACTCTGGAGTCTTGCATGCACCTGAATTTACCCTGAAACACTATCCCTTTTTAATTAGTAAACGCCGCTCTGCTCTCCTTTCCTCCCTCGCCTCTCCGTCCCCTGAGTTCTAAATTCAAGTGTAAGCAGCTTCTCTAACGCTGACCTGGTGCTTTGTGAGCTCTGTGGGACTCTGAGCAGAGAGGAGGGGAAATGCATTTGTAAGACTTTCTTGTTAGCTACCATTCTTAGCCATGAGCTCTCACCCTGTTACTATTGCAGTGAGTTCCCAGGCCAGCCTGCAGCCAGACCTTACTACTATGCTTGCTAGGGATTTTGCACTGAAATGAACATAAGGACAGTATAGTCATTTATGGCTGGAAGACGCTAACCACACAGGGGACCAACATAAGAGCAGCTTCCTCTGGTACAGGATGACTAAAACAGCAGTGGCCTGCCTGTCTGGGACTCTACCAGCAGGAAAACATTTTGGTATGATAATGATAACGACAGCTAACTTTACTGTGTGTATTCTATGTCATTTGGGAGCCCTGGTGGCATAGTGGTTAAGAGCTACGGCTGCTAACCAAAAGATCAGCAGTTCAAATCCACCAGCTACTCCTTGGAAACCCTATGGTGCAGTTCTACTCTGTCCTATGGGGTCACTATGAATCAGAATTGACTCGATGGCAACAGGTTCTATGTCATTTAATTCTCACTGCCACCCTGAGAAGCAAGTCCTATTATTATGCCCATTTCCGAGATGAAGAGACAGAGAAGTTCAGTAACTTGCCCAATGTCTCAGAGTTAGGAAGTATCAGAGCCTGGATTTGAACCCGGTTTAACTGGCTCCTCTTTATGTGAGAGATCTTATTAATAATCTGTATTGGTTAAGGTATAGGCTGAGTGCTAGTACAAAGAGACTCCAAAATTTAGTGGCTTAACTAAGATAGAGGTTTATTTCTCTCTCACAGTCTAGAGGTGAGCAGTCCAAGTTGGTGGGGCCGCCCTGCTCCATGCAGTCATTCAGGGCTTCAGGTTCCTTCCATCTTGTCTCTCTGCCACCCTTAGGGAGTGGTCTGCATATGCATGACCGTAGCTGCATCATTGTCATCTGTGTTCCAAACCATGGGAAGGAGAAAGAGAGGCCATCTAAGGCAAGCAAATTGTTTTTAAGTAGATGTCATGGAAACTGCATACATTACTTCTGATCATATTTCACTGGTGGTGTAACTTAAGTCACGTGGTCACACCTAGCCACAGGGGAGGCTGGGCAATATGGTCTCTATCTGGGCAGCCATATGCCCGGCTAAAATTCTCTTACTGTGGAAGAAGCGGAGGAACGCTTTTCAGTGGTCAACTCGCAGTCGGCCATAAAAAAGAGAACTCTTTCATGAATGTTAATGCTGGTCTGTAACAAGGAAAGTGCTGTATGTGTTCATTATTATCATGCAGTCATTAGTCGTTTATTCATTCAGGGTTATTAAGGCCTTTCCTTTTGGGTACCACCATATTGAGCAGTTTGGGGGCCGCCAAGAAGCAGAAATCACTGTCTCTGCCTGTGACACAGCTGGAAGATGAGACATCATCAGCCCATGGAATGGGAGAGAGTAAAAGAGAATTGATTATTTCATTTATTCATTCATTCTCGTTTACTTACACGTGTCTCGCTCTAAGAAAGGACTTGAGATAGTACACTTGTAGTAATATGTAGTGGCAAAACGCTCCCATGCACGATATCCTTCACCATCTCACCCACCCCAGGAGGAAGTCAGGGCAGGTTCAGAGAGGTTTCTTAATGGCCCTGAAGTCACACGCCTGGCGAGCGATGGAGCCAGGATCAGGAGCTCGGGTTCTAAGGCAGTGTCGTGTAGTGAGCAGCACACTGATTCATCGTCAGGTGGATCCAGTTCTAGTTCTGACTCTTCTCATTACTAGTGAATAATCTCACCTCTTTGAGCCTCGGTTTCCTCATCTGTAAAACAGTGCTAGTAGGAGTATCCCCTGAGATAATGGCTGAGATGGAGCCAAAAGTGGAGTCTGCTCCCTAGTAAATACTGCCCAGTGTGAGTTTCCTTCCTAGAGTTCTTGGTCCCTGACAAATTGTGATACTTGCTCCATGAGTTCACTGAGTCACTGAGGCCATAGTCTTAGGGATGCTGGGAGGTGTCCCTGCCCATCCCTCTGGTGTTGAGGTCCTTCACGTTCTCACTTCTTCATGGGAATTCTAGCTGCTCCCTCTCATCCTGACCTGCTGCAGGGACCCTCTGGTTCTGACCTCCTACCTGCTCTGCCCTCAGATTCCCCTCTGGCCCTCTCCGGCTGACCACATCATCTGTGGTCTCAGCTCATGGTGCACACCTGGACCAACCACACCCTCCCCAGGGCCCCAGTGGCTAGAGCATCCTGGGAAGGCTTCAGAGCCAGAACCTTCTACAATGGGAAACTTCTGCATCGGTGAAGAGGATGGTAGGGGAGGGCTGGAGCAGAGGTGGGGATAAGAAGGATTCCGACGTATAAGGAGAGCCATTGACAACTTTTGGCTGGCACAGTGACACAGTGTAAAGACGGAGTTGGTGTCAGCACAGACTTGAGTGGGAGAGGCTGGGGCGGGACGTCTAGTTAGGAGGCTGTTGTAATAATTCAAGTATGGGGTAATCAGGGCCTGGGAGTGGTAGCAGAAGAATAGAACAAATGCAAGGGAGGTGAGGACCTGTCAAAGAGCCTGGAACTCTGCATCCAGGGGCAGCCTGTAGAAGGGGCAGAAATGGCTCACAGGGGTAAGAGCAAGGCAGTTAGGAGCCAGAGGAGGCCCAGGTCCTTGGTTCAAAACCAAGCAGAAGGCTGAAAGCTGAAGGCGGGAGCTGGGAGCAGCGTGCTGCCTGTTTGATGACAGCTGAGAATTGACTTTGTGCACCAGCTGGAGTGTCCAAAGGGAGCTGGGAAGATGTGCAGACCTGTCTTTTTATCTAAACCTAAACTTCTTTTCTACCTAACCCAAACTATTTTCTGCTGAAAAGAGTAAGTTTATCTCTAAACCTGATGGAATCAGTCAAGGAACAGAATGAGCAGCCACTCTGTTCTGCCAGTGGAAACAAAGAAAAATAAGGGGCTCTCCCTGCCCTGGGGGACTGTTATCAGAAACAACCAGGAAACAGGTTGTTCCAGCTCAGGGAGGTCAGGGACTGTGACACAGCCCCACCCAGGGCTCTGGGAACCCAGCGGGAAGAGTGACTTCTGTGCTGTGTAGAGAATTTTGATTCTGTGTTGTTTTTCTAATCTTCAGTATTTGGGGATATTAGTGACATTCAGGATATATAAACTCTTAGGCCTCTATGGTGGACAACTGTAATAATTTTTGCCCTGGGTTTCTGTCTTCAGAGGCCTTCTATGTCAGAAAACAGGTTATGTGCAGAGAGAGCAAGGCTCAACTGAGTCCAAACCAAAAAAAAAAACCTGTTGCAGTCAAGTTGATTCCGACTCATAGCAACCCTATAGGACAGAGTAGAACTGCCCCATAGGGAGTCCAAGGAGCGCCTGGTGGATTTGAACTGCTGACCTTTTGGTTAGCAGCCATAGCTCTTAACCACTGCGCCACTAGTGTTTCCCAACTGAGTCTGGGAAACCAAAAACCAAACCTGTTGCTGTTGAGTCAATTCCAACTCATAGCGACCCTATAGGACAGAGTAGAACTGCCCCACAGGGTTTCCAAGGAGCAACTGGTAGATTCAAACTGCTGACCTTTTGGTTAGCAGCTGTAGCTCTTAACCACTATGCCACCAGGGCTCCATTGAGTCCAGAGGAAATATTAATCGGAAGACGTGGTACTCTTGTTGATCCTGGGGAAATTCTTCTTTGCCTGCAAGAAGTGTGGCTGTGGGCCGAGGGGACGCCTTCGGCCTGTTGCACTGTGGCCAGGCGCAGATACAGGTCTTCGTGGGATGCCCACGGGAATGAAGGGGTGAGAGCAGCCTGCCAGAGAAGAGGCTGGAGGGCACCAGGAATGAGTGCCCTGGAAGCTGGGACACACACATGCTCGTAGAGAGCCAGGGGGGACAGTGGGGGAACATGCAGGGCGATGCAATGTTGACACGGTCACACAGCCAATAGAGACAGGCGAGTGCATGGCGTGATCTGCCCTCCTGTGTATCTAATGCTTCTTCCGCAGTTCTTGACTGCAGCAGACCAGTTGGGCGCAGGCCCCCCACTAGATCTCGGCTGCCAGGCTAGATAACCTGGGCATTCCAGTGACCTGGTGGTGGGTATGTGGGGGGTGTGTGTGGGGGGGTGATTAGTGCCAGAAGAGAGATGTTCTCAGTGTGATAAATTAGGTGGTGAAATGCGTGAAACTGTCAATCCCCCTCTGTTTCAGGCTGGTTGATGCTGGATTTGCTTTTGTACATTTATATGGAAATGCATCTTTGCTGTGGTTGGTAATTTTCTACTTGAATAACTTCAGGGCAGGCCCACTTGGAAATTTAATTATCCTTACACGGGAGAGCTTTGCTCACGTTCAGTGCTTGGAGGAGTGGATGACTCCAGACATCTCGTGACACTTACCATAGGCACCATGGCTCCAGTATATTGCTATTTTGTAGAATAACGTTCTTTTGATGGTCCAGGGACCAAGACAACTGATCCCAAACATGTCCCGTGATAAATCGTGTGGCAGAGAAATTTCTCATTTCCTGGATACCTAACTAGAGGTTTTGAAGCCAGACCCTGATTTTAGCAACCCTGATTCATTAGCTCTACAGTGCTTTTTCGTGAAGGCCCAAACTAAATATAAAAACTCAACTGCGGGTTCATTATATGCTAGAGGCTGGATGGTCAGTAAGGAATTGATCATTGTGCTCCAAGTCATGGTGACAGAGTCCTGGGGGAAATTGTGAATTGAAGCCACTCAGAACCAGCCTTTTCAAAGCCAGACCCAGTACAGGAATAGAAAGTATGGCTGCTTAGGGTGTGATGCGCAAAAGGCTCATAGGCTTCCTGGGTTCAGCAGAAAAGAGAGCTATGATTGATTAGCAATGTCTGCTCTGAGCTCAGGAGGGGGAATGGTGGCCCAAGTGCCACGTGTTTGTCATCCAATCATCTCCGAGATACCTGCCAGGTGCTGGGTGCTGTGCTGGGTGCTGAGTGCTGTGCTGGGTGCTTTCTTGGATATCCTCTCAATTCACCCTCCCAGCAACTCTAGAAGTAGGTGCTGATGCTCTCTCCCAGGGACAATTACAAACAGATTTTAATATATATGGAAATGAAACACCTGGAAGAAAAATATCAGAATGTTCATAATGGTTTTCAATGGGTGGTGAGATTATGGATGGATTTGATTGTTTTTCTTTATGCTTGTCTGTATTTTTCTACAATGACACAAATTCCTTTTTCAAGCATGCGTAAATTATATGTGCTGTGGTGAGGTGTATTTTTTTAATATTATATATGTGGAGGTTTGGTGACATGTTTTTTCACTTAATGAATTCACCAGGAATTTTAATTATTCCTCCCTGACATAATTTTTAATAGCTTTTTACGGGAATTTAAATCTTTTGCTCCATCAAGGCTGAAAGATTTGGGCAAGAACCTCTCAATTTCTAATACTGGACAGACCTTGACTTTTTCTGAAAGGATGGGCAAATGATGACAAGTCACCAGAAGTTGGAAAGACACAACAGCCCAAGAGACCCTTCTGAGGATCAGAGAAACATCTTCTTATGAGATAGTGTTACAACAAGAAATTTTAGAAATTGTCAAATAACTTCCAAGAAGACTAAAAAAAGACGCAGTTTCTATAAAATAAGAATGGACACTTACAAAGAAGGGATTGGCTGGCATCTGGAAAGATTCCAGGGGATGCACAGCTTCCCAGCTGGGGGAAGGAGATAATGAGGGAGAACATGTGGGGTACCTGGCCCAGTACCTGACACACAGGTACTCAAAACATGTTGTTAGAATTTTTTTTAATTTAAATTTTAAAAATTTTCTTAGTACCTATGTACACACACACACACACACACACACACACACACACACACACACCCTATTTCTTCATGTTTTAATACTTTAGTTCACTAGGAGTTATGCTAAGTATTTTCTCTTTAACCTTTACATGTTGCAGTTCTTCCAAGGCTGTATCTTTCTCCCCTTCCATGTAGAACTCGTGGGTACAAATGAACCCTGCACTGGCCGTGGGAGTTGCCGAGCCAGCTGAGAGCCAGGGCGGCTGTCATTTGCGCGTGCTGGTTCCACTCTGATTGCTTTATTTCTGTGGGGGGAGCCTTTGTAGTCAGCATGTTGGAGCTGGAATGGCTCCATCTGGCTCACAGCCAAGGGGGGGATGGAGAATTCCTTTAGACGAAGGCAGGCGGACCATCAAAGTCACTGCTTCCAAGTACAGACATTTCAGGCTGAGGACCCTGGGCAGGGATCACCCTGTCAGTTTTTGGCACCGGTGGGCACACTTTATGAGAGCCAGCTATAGAAACACCCAAAGGCATAGACCAGAAAGCCAGGGGCGCCCTGCCGCGTAACTAAAAGGGGTCCTGGTCTTTCTAGATGTGAGCACCCCATGGTGCCCATTTTCAGAGGAGTTGGTTTGTTAGATGGTGCCGTGCACCTGAGAGGAAAGGAGACGGAGCCGGGAGTGCCCGGCCAATCTGGGCATTCCACATGCATTCCCATTTCATCTTCAGAGACCTCTGTGATGCTGGATCATTGCTCCTGATTTACAGATAAGGCCTCTGAGGCCCTGATTGACTTTCTCAAATGTCAGAGGTAGGGTTCATACCCAGGTGGGGTTCATTTTCCAAGCTGGCCTCTTTTCCATTACTTCCGGTTCCTCTGATCCCTTTCCATCCAACCTTAGGACACGAGCTTGTGGTCCACAGTGATGTTTTTCCACCGTACTGTTGGTCTGTGAGAGGAAGATGAAGTGAAGGGAGTTGATTTAACACAGTGTGTTAAAGCCAGACAGAGAGGATAGATCTATCGAGGGACAGAGAGAGAGAAAGCTATATAGATTTGAACTCAGTGAATGGCTTCTAGGGGCAGAATGATGCATATTAAAGGAGAAGGTCCCCTACTCCTTCTTCCCACTGAGGACAGATAAAAGTAAATAGGATTATTGACAGCATAGAACATTTTCATTAAGGTGAGGAAGAAAGTCTTGGCCTCAAGAGTTCCTGGTTGGGATAATTGCCCACATTGGTATTTGAATGCCCTGCTTCCTCATCCTGGAGGAGGCTAGAGGGTGGCGTAATCAAGGAACTTATGCAACAGCATAACATATGTAAAGCTCCTAGCCCAATAAACAAGAATCTCTCTCCTTTTGTATATTGGGGTAGCTAAGAGATGCACAGACACTTCCAGTAGAAACACAGAAATAACTAACTGCAACTATGGAGAATGATCAGGTAATGAAATTTGAACTGTGAGTAGGCCATGGTCGCCCTGGAGGACTGCAGATTCTTCTCAGAGGCCTTTAAAATTCATGAATGGCTGGAAGACAATAAAGGAAAGAGGGAAGGAAGGGAGAGAGGCAGGGAGGGAGGGAGGAAAAGAGGGAGGAAGGGGGTGGCTCTGTAGTGCCTGGGGCAGGGCGGGTGTACAGCATAAACTCTGAGACTCTTCTAGGATTCCGATCTTTAAAATGATCACAACGACAGCTCATAATGAAGTGTGGGGAATCTGGGAGTAAGTCTCAGTAGTTTTTGCTTTTGCTCGTCTTCTATTTGTGAGCACTGTGGTGTGGGAAGGTGTTTGCACCATCAACAGGAAGTGGAGGAAGGGGCCTCACAAGATGCTGTCTGCCATGTTTGAAGCTTGCACTTTGGGCACATGGCCCAAGGCGTGCTGGGATCTCAGAGTGCTCTCCAGTAGGGAAGGGGACAGGAGGGTGGTGTGAAGGACCAGGGGTCTCCCCCAGATGTAGCCCCAGTAAGCCTGGGGTCACACTGGAGTAGGAGGCAGTGTTGCCATTCATGTGGTGGGACTGAGAGGAAAGTGGTGGGTAGGGAGGCTGTACAGGAGAAAGAGGTCAGGCCTCTAGACCAGGGATGGTCATAGCAGGAAGTAGGCAGGGGGCAGAGTGGGATGTGGGGGGTGAACTGGGGCACCGAACTAGGCCAGGCGTTGGATCTGGGTTCAGAAGGCTTTGGGGAGGGCTGTGTGTTATTGCGATAATAGGAAGATCAAGGAATTGTTTTCTGTTGTAACCTCCTTGAGGGCGGTGGACTTATTCATCTTTGGGTCCCTAGCATCTAGCCTAACACTTGACACATAATAAGTTGAGTAAATCACTGATGATGAATGACTGAAGAATGACTCATAAATTTATGTGTGAATTGCAGAACAGAAGCTTAACTTCACCAGGTAATGTCCAATTTGGGGGCTACTGATGACTTCTGTAAAGGAGCCCTGGTGGCCCAGTGGTTAAGTGCTCAGCTGCTAACTGAAAGGTCAGCAGTTCAAACTCACCAGCTGTTCCATGTTGCTATAAGGATCACAGCCTTTAAAACCCTACGGGGCAGTTCTGCTCTGTCCTACAGGGTCACTGTGAGTTGGAATTGACTCAATGGCAACGAGTGGACTAGCTTCTGTAAAGACTATCCCCCAAAGAAGCCATTTGCCATCCTTCACCTCCCGCTCAGGAACACAAAGAGTCCCCATCTCCCTCCCCCAGGAAGTCATCCAGGGGAGAATTATCCAAGCAAGAGGGAAAAGTTTGTGTATGGTTAAGAAAGATGGCGCTGAAGTCAGACTTTCTACCTTCAAAGCCTGGCATGTGTGTGATTTTGGCAAACTAGTCACCATCTCTGTGCCCATTTCCTAATTTGTAAAATGGCATATGATAGTACTTAATGCTTCAGAACTTGCCACAGTGCCTGGTGTATTGAGCTCAGGTATATTGAGCACTCACTAGCTGCTGGGCAGTAGGCTCAGTGTTTCCCTCATTATTTACACAATCCTCATAACTCTTGAGGTGGGTGCTGTTATTAATATCCATTTTACAGATAAGGGAACTGAGACACAGAGAGGCTGAGTCACTTGTCCAAGGCATCCAGCTATTGAGTGACTAGGTCCAGGATTCAAATATAGAATCTGATTACCATTGGGTTGGGTTTTCAGAGACGAGTAGCCTAAATCCCATTGTGTTCCCTGATCTCAGATTTCCCTTGTAGTCATAGACTTGTCTCTACCTTGTCGAATCCTCGCCCAGAACCCACCCCTGGAGGACATAACAATCCCTTCTTTGTCTGCACGGGGGCTCTGCAGTCCTGCTTCTCTTACCCACACAGCTAAGTTTTGTTCTCTGTGCTCACATGGTCTCCTCTTGGCCCAGCCAGATTCCTCAGCAGCCCCCGAGTCCACCAAGGCCTCCCTCTCATCTTTTATGGCTCCTCCTTGCCTTGAACACCATTTTCAGGTCCTCCTGACCTGTTCTAATTCCACGCCTCCTTTGGGCCCTATAGGAGTTCTGACCTCACAATTGAAGCACTTGTGACAACCGGCTTCAGTTGCAGACAACAGAAGCCACTTAGCCAGGCAAAATGAAAGGGATTTAATATGGGTAGTTAAACCAGTTGCTGTCAAGTCGATTCTGACTCATGACAACCACAAGTGCTCCATAGGGTTTTCAACGGCTGATTTTTCGGGGGCAGATCGAAAGGCCTTTCTTTCAAGGTGCCTCTGGGTGAGTGAACTCAAATCTCCAACCTTTCGTTAGCAACCGAATGCGTTTGTACCACCCAGTGACTCTAGTATGGGGAGTTAGATGCTTTCAGAATAGTTGGGGGGTCTGCAAGAGTGGTCTGTAGGCCTCCAGGAATGCTCCCTTGACTATCCCTGCCCAAAGATGTCCTTCCCTTCTCTGAGCCCCTCCCTCCCTTCCTTCCTTTCAGCATTTATGGAGTGCTAGCTGCTAGGAACAGGATACCAGGATGAATTAATATAACAGAGTCCCTGCCCTCAAAGAACTTATGATCTGCTTACAGTAGATGATGATAAAGACTAGATGAAAGAGGTGTGAATGAAGTGTTACAGGGCCACAGGAGGGAACCACTAACTCAGTCTAGGGGAAGGACTTCCTCGTTCATAGAGGGGAAGGCACTGAGCTGGGCTGAAGGCTGAGGGAGTTCTTCCAGGCTGAGAGTAGAGCAGGTGCCAAGTCATGGTGGTGGACAGGTGGAGGTCGAGTACACAAATGTCCTGCTTTGTGATCAGCTTACAGGTGGGAGAGGTGGAGGGCTGGGGCAGGAGACCAGAGGATAAGCTGGTCAGGGCAAGGGGTCTTTGGGGCATGATCTGACCACGCGCGGTGACATGATCACATGGCACCTTCCTTTTATGACTTAACTACAGAGTGGTCAAGAGTGCAGGCTTCAGAGCCAAGCTAGCTGGCTCCATTCTGCTTCTGCCCCTACTAGCTGTGTGGTCTCAGGCAAGCCATTTTACTCTTTGGACCTCACTTTTCTCATCTGTAAAATGGGGAAAATTATAGTCCCCCCTCAGGAGGTTGTTGTGAGGCTGAAATGAGTTACTGCGTCACACATTTAGACCAGTATCTGGCCGAAGTAAGTGTTCACTGCTAGCCCTGACTATTATATAATGCCAAACTGCACCAAGCTCTGGGCTGGGTTATTTTCCATAAATTCTCTCAATCAGTCCTCACAAAGACCCTGTGAGACAGGCATTATTGATGTGTTTTACAAAGGAGAAGTCTATTTCTGGTTCCTCTGTGAAATGCCAAGCCCCTTTCCATGGGTTGTTCTAATTCCGTCTCCCCGAGCGCTGTTCATGCTGCGGAGGCCAGCCAGAGACTCGGAGGAATCAAAGTCCTCCTGGAACTTTCAAGAGGAGTGGAAGAGGAGTTAAATTTGGACTCCAGCAGAGCCCATAATGCGTCTGCTTTAGTTATCGGAAAGGGATCCAACTCACCCTCACCATCCCACACGCGGCCGATGACAGACATGCTGTGTGAATTTTTAAAGTCATACAATTTGGCAATAAGGAGTTGAGTAAATGCAAGGATGAGACAGGCGACCCAGCTGAGTGAGTGGGATGCTTTGGGTGGGAATAAGGGAGAAGTAATAACCACATACTCCCCTCAAAGGGGCAGGCGGGCACCCCTGCCCCCTCATCTGATGCCATCAGAAGGGTGTGTGGGGCGAGGCCCATGGGTGGTCACACAGTGTCCCCACTCCACAGCCTGAGTTGCCATCTAATGGCAGGAACGTACACTGTTTCCCTTCAACCGTACGTTTCTTCCAACAAGCCTCAGTTTTGCAAGTTTTGCCCAATAAAATGAGCAGAAAACTTCTTTAGTTCTTCTATTAATGAAGGCTGGTGTTGCTCAGGAAAGGTCAGGCAGGCAGGAACTGACGTTCACCATGCTAGGTGCTGTGCGGATGGCGGCTCGTTTCACACTCTTGCAGCCTCCCTCGGGGGGCAGGCATTCTTACCCCCACACTACAGATGCGCAGACCTGTCGTGGTTCCAGCCACATCCAGAGTCCTGTAGGACTCTCCAGTGGAGGAGAAGGGTTTTCATCTCAGCACTGGTCTGTCCTTACCGGCATTGGGGCTGTGGTGTGTGCCCACACAACTCTCTGGTGTCCGTGCACGTACTGGGCCAGGTGGCTGTGACCGTGAATGGACCCCTCATTATTGCGGGGATGAGCAGGGGTGTGGATGGTTGCAAAGGCTGAAAGCCTTCAGTACACCCCACGTGCATGGTCTTGTTTCATCTCCAAGCCCCTATGAGGAAGCACCCATGCCCCACTGCACCCGGGGGACCGAGGCACACAGACCCAGGAACCAGCTCATGCAGCACCTCCAGACTGCCAGTGCCGCCTCCCTCTCCCTCCACACGCTGCAAGCCCATCTGTGCCACTAAGGAAAACGGTTTCATAGCCAATAACTATGGGGCTTTCTCCGTGGCAGCCAAGACCCGAGACATTTGATACACGCTGTCTCGTTAAACCTCACAGTGCCCTCTAAGGGCAGTGGTGTTATGATCATCCCCGTTTTACAGGTGAAGAAACTGAGACCCAGAGAGGTTAAGTAACTTAAACAATGCATAAGCAAAGGAGTAAAGGGAGAATGAGTCTTTTGAAGAAGGGGAAATCCGCTTCATCAGACTGGGGCATGAATGCGCTGGCCCCAGCTTAGAAATTCTGAGGAGCTCTGCAGCGGGCTGTTCTCCAGGGCCACTTCTGCTTTCCTCGGGTGCCAGGCGGGCTTCTGATCTGGTGCTGGCCCCTGACAGTCATGCCTTCTCCCAGAAGGACTGGCTCCGACTGCTGCAGCCGGTAAAGATGTTCCAGGAAAAAGATCTTAGCCAGCTCTTCTGCAACCCAGTTTCTGCCACTGTGGTGTTGCTTTGTTTGCATTAATGGCTCTGCTAATTCTCCGCTGCACAGTGCCAGGGGAGGAGGGGAGGCACTCATGACCTTACTGGGCACCCGCTGAGGGCCCCACCACTGGCTCCCTGACAGCCTCATCTCTGGCCTCCCTGCTCTGCTCTCCTCAGCAGCCCAGGGATCTCTGGAAAGCTGAAGACGGATCAGGCCACTGCTCTGCTCACATCCAGTGTCTGTCCTCTGCACATACAAAAGCTCGAATGCTTATTGCTGCCTGTGAGGCCCTGCAGGTGCAGCTGCTGCACAGAACTCGGATCTCCTCTCCCTCCCAGCCTCCCACCATCACAGCGTTCTAGAAGCAGTGGCCTCCTCCAGCCCTGGAGTATTCTCGTTGTTAGTTGCCCTTGAGTCAACTCCAACTCATGGCAACCCCGTGTACAACAGAACAGAATGTTGCCTGGTCCTATGCCATCTTCCTGATCAACAGCATGCTAGAGTCCTCTGTTGAAGCCACTGTGCATTTTGAGTGCCTTCCAACCTAGGGAGCTCATCTTCCAGCACTATATCAGATAGTATTCTGTTGTGATCCATGGGGTTTTCATTGGCTGATTTTTGGAAGTAGATCACCAGGTCTTTCTTCCTAGTCTGTCTTAGTCTGGAAGCTCTGCTAAAGCCTGCCCACCGTGGGTGACCCTGCTGGTATTTGCAATACTGGTGGCAGAGCTTCCAGCATCCCAGCAACACATAGGCCTCCACAGTACAACCAAGTGACAGACAGGTGGTGGGGTCCTGGAATAGGCACTGTTTTACTGTCCCTTGTAAGACCCTGTGCCCAACAGCTCTCATCGTCCTCCAGACTTGCTGCGTCTCCCCCAGCCTCTGGTTCTGAGCTTGCTCACCAGGTGCCCCCTCCCCCCGTGTCCATGCACATCTTGCAGTGGGCATGCCCATGGACATTCCTCGTTGACGCTCATCTTCCCACGAGACTGGAAGCTGTAGGAAGGCAGGGCTAATGTGGTTTGTCACCCTGCTCCCAGGGCCTGGCACACAATAAGCTCTCAGTTGCTCTTTCTGGACCATCTTAGTGGAAGGACAGTAGGTCTTGATGTCACCACTTCCTGCGAGGGCTGCTGCTTCCTTTCTAGTTAACAGCCAGGAGCCCGAGGCCCAGCACTGCATCAGGTCACCCGGGAGTCAGACCAGGGTATCTGGCTTTTGTTTGCTTTCTGCTCATGGCCACCCAGCCTATGGGGTTTGGCCACCAGTGGCTCGGTTCCTCAGTGCCCAGTCACTGTTCTCACAATGCTCCATGAAACCTCATGGGAGAAGTGGCCAGGTGGCCACCATCATCCAGGGGCCAGTGTGGAAGGTCTGTCAGAAAGCCTCCAGCTGGAGGCCTTCCCTTTCCCCCCAGAGACAAAACATGAGCACATGTGTCCCAAGATATGACTAGATGTATCCACAGCAACAAGGCTGGGACCCAGAGGCCAGCCAGGAACAGAGCAGAGAGGGAGTCAGAGGCGCAGGCCCTGCCTCAGGGTTAGGCTACAGGCAGAGGTGGCTGTGCCTGCAGCAGGCGTGTGGGGAAGGAGGAGCTAGGTTCTGACAAGTAGTGGGGTGCCCTGACAATGCCAGTGTACCTGGAAATGCAGCATCAGGTTCTTTCTGGGAGGCCCTGCCCTGGACAGGGCTGGAGTCTGGGGGTCGAGCTCCAGGCCTGGGGACTGCAGTAGGCAAAGGCACCCAGGCCCCTAGACCTGTGGAGTGGTTAGCCAGTCAGTTAGCAGTCCTTATTAAGCTCTGACTATGTGCCGGTAGCTTTTTTGGCTGAGGATATAGTTGTAAACAGGTATATAGGATCCCTGCCCTCTTAGAGCACATTCTAGTTAGGGGAGGCAAAAGAAACTCATCAGTGGATAAAATGGCGCAAACAGTTAAGAGCTCAACGACTTACCAAAAATTGGCCGTTCGAACACAGCCAGAGGCACCTCGGAAGAAAGGCTTGGCGTTCTGCTTCCAAAAAATCAGCCATTGAAAACCCTGTGGAGCATAGTTCAACTCTGACACACATGGGGTCGCATAAGTCAGAATTGACTCCATGGCAACTGGTTTGATTTTTGTTTGTTTTAGTGACAAGCGCTGAAGACTGCTTCAGCTAAAGTGGAAAGAAAAGGCCTCTCTGAGCCTGAGACCCAAATGGCAGGCAAAGCCAGCGTGCAAAGACTGGGCGGTGGGCAGGGGGCAGGGGTGTCTCCAGTAGAACCTCCTCAGGCGCACAGCTCTGAGATTGGACTGCGTTCACCAGAGTACATGGGAGCAGCTTGGCCCAGCTCATGAGCTGGCTTGCACATCTCTTCCCAAGTTCGCGATCAGCGACCTCATGTTAATAGCTCAGAATCAGCCATGGTGAGAGGATCATTTACACCAGGGGAACTGGCAAACGCTACAAATCAGGATCTCCACCACCACCGCCACCCCACCGGTTGTTAAACCTTTGCCAGCACACCTGATTGGCATATCTGAGTACCAGAAAGAAGGCCACTGGAGTGTGGTGGGCAGAGAGAGGGGGGTGAAGAGAGAGGTTACTACAGAGACAGAAAGGCTATGTTCTGTTTAAAGCAGAGGGCACCAGAATTTGATTTTTTACTTTGCAAAGACTCGGGTCCGGGGAACAAGTGTGAGGAAGGAGAGGGGAGATCGAGTTATCAGAATTAGGGTCCAGGCAAGATCTGAATCTAAGAACTAAGGAGAAAGCCACTTAGCACCACAGGAGCTTAAACGCAGAGTGAGGCCAGTGTCAGGGGGTGGCTCTGAGGCTGCCTGACCTGGGTCTGTGCCCCGGCTGAGCCTACAGGGGCTGCCAGGTGGCCCCACCTGTGCAGAGAGGAGGGCTGCTGAGCTCAGCTACCTGCAGTGTGTGGAACAGCCATGTTGGTCAGCTTCCTTTCCAAAGAGGTGATGTTAGCAGCTCCCAAAGCCTCTGTGGATATGGTTATCCAGCATATCCCCCAGATGGGGGATAAACGGCGCCAACATGGCTATAAGTTTCCATGCCAAAATGGCTCCGTCTCACCGCTCTCATCCACTCCGTCCCATGTCGGAGCAGCACGCCAGTTGCCCAAGCTGGAGTTGTGATGGAACAGGTGCCTCCCAGCCTCAGCAGCTGGCAAGAACGCTGGCACCCTTTCCAGCTCCAAGGACCCAGGCTGTGCCCAGGGCCAATTAAATCAGAACCTCTAGAGGTGGGGCCCAGGCTTCAGTGTTTTAAAGTTCCCGGTGATTGCTGGGTGTGGCCAAGGCTGAGAACGCCTGGACTAGAATGTGAGAACTTCCATAGAGCAAGAGGCCATATTTGTCCACATGTTGACTCAAGGGTGGATTCCATTAATAGCCGATCCCGGTGTGATGGCAATGCCTGGTGTCATCCCTTTGGGTCTTAGGTGACACCTGTGTCCTCCTGGGTGGGCCGCTGGCCATGGTGAGAAGCTGGCTTAGCTGTGGGGCCCAGCTCATCACTTCTCAGTCTGCATCACTGTAGCTGTGTTAACACAGCAGCTGACATGCTCCCCGAGGACTTTAAGAGTACTTGAGGCATCCCTTCAGGAAATGGAGCCAATATGGAACACAGAAGATGATGATAATTTAAAGGTTCCAGCCATGCTCCTCTGGAGCTGAGGGGAATACAGGAAAGACACCCAGACGGCTGCCCAGAGAGGCCAGGCGGGCGGTGTCCTGTGCTCAGACTCATGCCTGACCATGCAGCATGGAGGGCGTGTGCAGAGCCATGGAGAGGTGCAGAGTCCTTTCCTTGTGTTTTTAGGGAAAGGCAGGGAGGACAGATGTCCAAGGTGATTTTGAGAATTAGATGAGCACTGTTATTTTGAGTGTTAGCTGAAAATGGCAGAGCTTGGGTGGCCATCAGCTCAGAGCATTCACTCCTTCCTGAAGGGACTCTAGCCCCCGGTGAGTCTTCTGCTAAGAATATGAGTCTTTTGAAAATTGGATATTTAAGAGTCTAAATACCCCTTCATCAGCACCACCACAGTCCACTGTGGAGAAAGGGACTCCAATCCCATGGGTAGTGGAGAAGCTGGGATGAGCCATTGGATGATGGTGGCTGCTTTGGGTGTCCCTAGGGGGGCCATAGTCCCATGGAAGACTTTCCATGCCGAGCTCTGCTTCCAATCCCTGAGGCTTCTCCCACATGAAGCTTTCTGAGGTGTGAAATATACCTGTTTTGAAACCTTACAACTTCCTTCCCCCCTCTCATCCTTCCTCCCTCGTCCCTCCTCCCTTCATTCAAACAGCATTTAGAGCGTGTCCACCATGAGTTCAAAACTGTATTAGTCACTAAAGAAAGTGGGAGGGAGGCGTCTTTGCCTGCCAGCAAGAAGCTTAGAAGCCAGTGGTGGAAGTAGAATGCAATGGTAGCACCTGATCTAACAAGTATTTACAAAGTGCTAGAAAAGCTCAGAGGGGAGGAGAGGCTAACTTAGACTTGAAAAGCCTGGAAAGTCTTCTCAGAGGAGGGGAACCTTAAGGCTAGGTCTTGAAGGAAGGGCTGAGTTTGCCAGCTGGAGAAAGAGGGGAAGAGAATATAAGACACACACATAAAACAAATTCCAGTAACTGGTAGACGAATGAGTATAGAAGTAAAATTATTCCACACAAAAATGAAAGAGCTGTATGTCAGGACTCTTCTGATGCAAGTGACAGAAAACTCAACTGACCTCAGCCCAGAAAAGGCAGGGAGGGGTGGGGAATGCTGACTTCAGGTCCAGCAGGATTCAGGGCTCAAACACCGCCATTAGGACTGGTGCTGTCCATCACTTGGCTTTGCCTGGCCCTCCTCTGTGGGTCAACTCAGCCTCCACGGGGTGGCAAGATGGCGGGGGCCACCCCAACCCCACAGCCTCCAGGCACAAGCCTGGTGGGAAAATGAAAATAACTTTTCCTGGCCACTTAAGCAGAAGCTGTGGGATGAGATCTGATGGGGCCGACTGGCTTGGCTGGAGTCCCATGCCTGTCCCTGAACCAATCACTGCAGCCGAGGAAATGGAGCATGCCGATTGGCTCAGGCCTGGGCTTCCTGGGCAGCCACCACGAAGGAAACCGTGCCATGGGCCAGCGTGCTGCCTGATGCTTTGACATAAATTTGCTCATTGGATCTTCACAGACACCCAGGAGGGCGATTATTATTACTATTTCACAAAGAAGAAATGAGCATTCATGGGCCTGGGTTCTTTGCCTGAATACCCATAGGCAGAGAGTCAGGATTGGGTCTCCCTTCTATCACTCTGAAACCTATTGGCGTCGAGTTGACTCCAGCTCATGGCAACCCCATGTGTGTCAGAGTAGAACTGTGCTCTTTAGGGTTTTCAGTGGCTGATTTTTTAGAATTTTCCAGGCCTTTCTTCCTTGGTGCCTCTGGGTGGACTCGAATCTCCGACGTTTCGATTAGCAGCCGAGCACGTTAACCATTTGCACCACCCAGGGACTTCATGAATCAGAAGCCCAGTATTTTAATGCTGAACCCCTCTTATTTGAAAAAGCACATAGACTACAATTCAGTTGCTAGCGTGTTACTGGTGCTGTGAAAGCGACTGCAAGCTCAGTGACCTGTTGCTTTCCTGACTGAGTCCCCCTTCTCGCCCCTTCCAGGGCTCTGGTGTTTATTTCCCACGGAGCTGGGGAGCACTGCGGCCGCTATGAGGAACTGGCTCAGATGCTGATGGGACTGGGCCTGCTGGTGTTCGCCCACGACCATGGTGAGTGGGGCAGGGTGCCTGTGCCTGGCCATGTGGAGAGCTCCCTTTTGAGACTGTCTCACCTCCATCCTCCTTCCCTCTCAGTGATATTCTGATTCCTGCTGTGAAACCAGGAAAAGACTGTCTCAACTGAAAGTTTCTAAGCAGAGAAATATGTAATAATGTAAATAAAAATTAGATCTGAGCGGAGTTTCCATTGAGTCTGGGATTGAACAGAGGCTGACGACAAACCTCAGCTGGAAAAACAGAATATGTTTATGTAAGAACCCGGCCCAGGCCAAGTAATAATCTTGTCCATTTATAAAGCACTTTCTGTACAAAATGGGCCCTGGTTTTCTCCCAAGAGGCTTCAGATGGATGAGGTATAGTCAGTTCAAGCACAAATTAAATCCCAGTTTAACCACAAGAAAGGAGCCCTGGTGGCACAGTGGTTAAAGCACTCGGCTGCCAACCGAAATGTCGGCTCCCACCAGCCACTCCACGGGAGAAAGATGTGGCAGTCTGCTTCCGTAAAGATTTACAGCCTTGGAAATCCTATGGGGCAGTTCTAGTCTGTCCTATAAAGTCGCTATGAGTCGGAATCGACTCATCAACAACACTGGCTTTGGTTTTTGGTAACCACGAGAGGTTTACAAAGCACTTCAAAACAGGGGAATAGTAGAATTCTCAAAAGGCCGTATCGGTTACCCCAAACACATGCTCACACGCCCTCATACACACATACTTACACACACCATCACACTCACACACATTCACACGCTTGCACTCACACACACCCTCACATACTCACATACACACTCACATACTCATACATACCCCACACACATACACACACATCCCTAGGCTGAATGGAAATTTCCATTTGATTCTTTGTCATGTAACACAATCCACAGTCACCATCAAAATGCAATATCCATGGCATATGTCAGTAAGCAGTTTCTTACTTGCTCTTGTGACATTCTCCATAGCTGCTGAGACTCCCAATTTAGATCTGTCTTTGCCTCTTAATCTTTAAAATTATAAGTTCCTTGTGACTGAAAATAGCGATTTCTCCACAGCTACAATGTAGAATTCTACCATCCTGGGCCAAATCCAGAAAGGTACTTCTGTTGTATCTGATTTGAAAATAGATGATTTAAGTGATGATGCTACACGGAGGGGCAGGGAGCAGTGAGAAGGGCCTGGGAGGGAGCGCGGTGTCCTTGCGGCGAAGCTGACACGGGATGAAAGCTTGTCCAGCGTCTTGTATGTAATGTACTGCAAATTTGATTTGCTTCTGCCAAGAGCCCTTTCTAAGCCAGATATGTGCATGCGTCCTTGTAATTGCGAATATTGACCAAATCTTTCTTATTACAGTTGTGATGTTCTTTAGTGCTTTGTGAATTGTCCTAGTAAAGTTCGGGAGACTGTTTGAGAAATAATATTTGAGGATTATCCTGGCTTTAACTATGGGTATTGTATCATTATGAACTTTGACACTTTCCACAGTGTGTAAAGGCTTAAGAGAGGTGTGATTTTTTTCTATTATATTTATCTTCGTTAAAATTTGTTGCAGTCATCATCCTTATGGTCTAACTAAAAAAAATAAGGAAATTATAAAAGAAAAAATGCGTGTATATCATGCAAACGCTACAGAGCTCCAACTAGAATTTCAGGTACAGTTAGCCTTCTGATTCCACACGTTCTGTGTCCGCAGATTCAACCAACCGCCAATCGAAAATATTCGAGAAAAAAATGTTACGTTGTCGCTGACGTGTACTATGTAGTCAGGCCTTCGCTGGCTGTGTCGGTACTGAACATCTACAGAGTTTTTTTGCTTGTCATTATTCCCTAAACAATGCAGTATAAACAACTATGTACATAGCATTTACATGGTATTAGGTATTAGAAGTAATGTAGAGATGATTCAAAGTATAGGGGAGGATGTGAGTAGGTTATATGCAACTCCTATGCCATTTTATATAAGGGACTTGAGCATCTGAAGATTTTGGTATCAAGGGGGTCCTGGAACCAATCTGTCTCTGACATCAACCACCATTTTATCCGATAATCTTGGCCAAGTCTGTGGGATTAAGTAAATGTTGTACCTTCTTTATTCTGCCTATGACATTTTGACAAACGATAAGAAAAGACTCTTTTTTAAGGATAAAGGGAAACAAGAAACAACCCACCTTTTCTTGTTTCTAAAATAACATCTAAAATTGAGGCCTAGCTCTTTGTGACGTTCTGAAGAGTGAGAAAATGGTGGTTTCTGTTCACCAGTTTCAAGTTCCTTGATTTATTGGCTCCTTACAATGACTTACTGGAAAACTGTCTGGTAAGTGCCTGAGGGAGGTGTTTTATTCAAGAAATGAACTCAGTTGAATGTGGCTGTGACTTCTGTTGTCTGTACACGAAAATGAGTGTGGCTTAGGAGGAGGAAGTGGGTGGCTGCCATTGTGGTGAGTCTCTGGCAGGTGGGGAGGCAGAATGTCTAGGTCGGTGATGTTTCCTTCTCAGCCTTATTTCCTTCTGGCTGAGAAATGTGTTAGTGAGTGGAGGAGGAGTTTGAACCTAGGAGTGCTGGGGCTAAAGCCTGACCGCTTCCCATTACAGAGCACTGGAGTCTCCACGCATGAAGACATGCACATACGCAGACTTCATCCTCTCCAACATTGCTTTCAAATTTAAGTACATTTAAGTAAATTTTGGGCACGTGTCAGCATTTTTTGTGCCAAATGGAAATACATTAGGGATTGCACACATAGGGCTGGGGAAAACTGCTGAGGGCCTGTGGCCTCTCCAGAACCAGAACAGCCCAAACGCCCTCTCCTACAGTCACCTTGTCCTCCTGCAGAAGTTACTTTCCCTGTGTGTTTTCTGTCACCTGTTCTAGAACTTTCCACCCTAGTGAGCAATGGACTCCACCTCCCCGGACTGTGATTCCAAGCTGTGTGACCTTGGAGATCTAGTTTAACCGTCCTACACCTTAATTTTCCCATCTACCAAGTGGGCCAGATAATACTGTCATATCATAAGAGCTGGCTGTGCAGTAGTGCAGATAAAGTGCCCAGCCTAGTGCCCCCTCCGAGGACCCTTTCAGTAAGTACAATGCAGATCACCTGGTGTGCTGTGTGCCAAAGTGTGGATGGCCCCAAGGCTATGAGGGCCGTGCATTCATGTGGATGGGCCCACAGACATAACTGACCACAGTGGTGATTCCGTCCCCGACTATCTAGAAAACTCCGTGAATACTGGGTATGTCCAGCTCTTGGTGTCCCATCACCAGCAGAGAAGTTAGTAGCTTCCACCACTCCCATTCTCACCTCTAAGCCTCATCACTTGAGCCATATTTGGGCCATTCAGTGGGTGGGCACCTTCGAAAGGGTCACATTGAGTGGGGCTGGCAAGCATGAAACCAGGAGACAGGAGTGCTGGGTTCTTGTCCTGGCTTCGCTGCACCGCGCCATGCCATTCTCAGGCCTCTCTGGGCTGCTGTGAAGACAACATGAAACAAGAGATAGGAAAATGCTTTACAAAGTAAACAGCTATCTGTGGGGATTGTATCGCTGGTTTCTGTAACACAGATAAATCTGCCCCTAACTGATTTTAATTCCATGGGTCTTGTTGCTCAACTATATTACAATGTTTCGTTGTTTAGACAGAAACCTTGAGATGCCGTGGGCTGGCTGTTTTTCTTGGCATGCCTAGTAGACTGGCTTACACAGAGCGGTGCTCAATAACTAATTAAACTTTGTTTTCTATCTTAACCTTAGAATTTTCAGACTAAGCATCTGACCTAGTGGGTATGAGCAGCCTGCCAGCAATGAGGAATTATGACTCCTGCCATTTATTGAGTGCCAACTGCATGCCAGCCCCTGTAACAGCACTTTTTGTACATTCTCTGTAATTCCTCACACAATTAGTTCCATTATTCCCATTTTATAGATGAGGAATCTGAGGCTATACAGCCAAGAATTCTAGGTCCAAGATTCCAAAGCCCATTCTCATCCTACCAACGCACAACAGAAATCTGACTCTGTAGGTTTATTTTTCTCTCATGCCACAGAAACCTGAGGCAGGTTCAAGAACTCCACAATGCCATGAATGTCCCAGGGTCCTTCTGTGGTTTCCCTAGGCCCTTCTCACTTGGCGTACTGCTTTCATCCCTGTGTGCACCAGCTTCAGCCTCACATTCTAAGCAGGAAGAAGAGGGAAGCAACAAAGGGGAAAGGGCTGAACCTATGTCAGGAAAGCAAAGCTTTCTTAGAGATCCCTAGCAGATTCCAACTACATCTCATTGGCCAGCACTGCATCCCATGGCTACCCCCTAGCTGCAAGGGAAGCAGGGAAATGTCACTTTTTAATTGGGCATTTGCTGACTCAAACAAAACAGGGTTCTGTTAGTAAGACAGAAGCAGAGAATGGACATTGCTAGTGGTAGCCAACCCAACCTGTGCCACACCATTCTTCCAGGAACAGTGTTTATTATTTAAGAGAGCATTTCTCAGCCATTTCTGCTTTAGGTGTTTTCTGCGTATAACATAACTAACTCCCAGTGTTACCTTTCTATCTTATTCATCCCTATGTTCTTTCACGTGGTTTTGGTGTGAAGGTTATTATTAACATCATGAATGAATATTGATTTAAGTCCCAATTGCACATTAGTTCTGGGTTAGGTGTTGTACATAAAGACATTAACTATCGTCCTAATGGTAGAGTGACCTGTTTGCCCCAGTAATATTAAGCAGCTCTTCTCTAAGTGCATAGCTTTGTTTCTAAGTGCATAGTCTTTATTATCCTGTGTGGCCATTATTCATTTACCATCGAGGCAGCAAGCTCCTGGCTGACAACAACTGTGTGTTGTGTGTTCAGCTCTTCTCTCTACACCCACAGCCTTCTTACCTTCCCAAGACTGAGCAGATAGTAGCATCATTACCACGATTTGTTGAATGAATGAAGGGGCTTTGAGTCTAAAAGAGATCAGACCAGAAATATTTTAAATAGTAGAACATCTGCATCAGTGTCCAAATTAACAGGATAACATTAGATCTCATAATAGTGGAGAGGATATGGCCACGTGGCCATTAGGACTTTGAGTCTGATGGCCAGGAGGTCAGGAGGAGCTGCGAGGGGAGCCGTTAAATGATATCGGTGCAATGCTGGCATAGAGGAGCCCCGGGGAGCCCTGGAGCACGGGCTGTGACTCAGGTATGCTGAGGCCGGGGCCAGGGGCACAGTGGAGGCACAGGGCCTCGTCATGCCTGCAGAACTGGGAGGATGGTTGGGTCTCATAGAGTACATAGGAGCTTGCTGAGAGACAAAGGGTGTGGAGAGAGCCAAGGGACCATTTGGAGGAGTGGTTCTCAACCTTGGCGGCTCATTGGAGTCATGTGAGGCGTTTGAAAAATACTGATGCCTGGGTCCCACCTGCAAGACTCTGATTTCTGCGGTCTGTGGTGTGGCCTGGGCATGGGGAACTTTAGAAGTTCCTGGGAGATTCCAATGCACAGCCAGGGCTGAGAACCTCCGTTCTAGGCAGAGGAGGTAATATGGGCCAAAACCTTGAGGACGCTTTTCAACAGATATTCAATATGCAAGTAGAAGTCCCCATCCCATGGTTTAGCTGAAACTTGGTGGGTCGAACCCACTTAGAGGCATCTTGGAAGAGAGACCTGGCAATCTGCTTCCAAAAGGTCACAGCCTTGAAAACCCTATGGAGCAGTTCTACTCTGCACACATGAGGTCACCATGAGTCAGAACTGACTCGATGGCAATTGGTTTGGTTTTTTCTGGAAAGGCTTAGCAGGAGAAACAGCAGGGGAAGCAGGCCCTGGCCTGGGAAGCCCAGGGCTCTATGGTGAACTCCTTTGGGCACTATGGAGCCCATGGGAAGTGCAAGCAGGGAGGGACAGGATGAGTGTCGGGAAGGGCACTCGGCCCAGAAGCAGGGGTCCACCAGGCGACCCGTGGAAATGTCAGGAGAGAGGACCTAGGGCAGAGGCACAGTGAGGGAGAGATGGGGCAGGCGGATGAGGAGGAACTGACGTCGGACCAGGTGGAAACATCAAAGCGGGATTTTCTGTGACGGTCTAAATATAGCGCAAGAAAGTCATTGCCGTACTCACTGGGCTCCTTGGTTTACCAACTGCTAGCGGTGACTCATTGGAAACCCCTCGGCCTTCCCTGCATGGAGGGCTGGCTGATGTGAGCACGGGAGAGGGAGCAGAGGAGCTGGGAGGACAGCCCCAGTCTCTCCCTAGAGAATAGTCTGGAAGGCCCTTTCCCAGAGGGCACTGTGCCTGAGAAGCCGCCCTCCCCAATAGCATTCTTCTGACTTTGCACCACGGCACATTTAAAACTACGTTTGCAAAGGCCAGAGACACTTTCTCTTTATTTACAAAGCATAAAGAAGCCATCCTCAGCTGATTAACAAGGAATTAATTATCTGCAAATATTTGAGCAAAAGTGTTAAAAGGAGGTTTTTCTTTTCTTTTCTTTTCTTTTTTTTTTAACTTAGCTGGGGTATGTGAGAAGAGGAAGTTTTGAGGGAATGTTCGTGGGAGGCAGTTATGCGTGTTTCTCTTGGTGGGTGTGGGGGCAACGGTGGGCCCTACCCAGTCGGAAGAAGAAGGCTATTTAGGAAATGCAGGATTAAAAAAAAAAAGAAAGAAAGATAATCTGTGTGTATTTTCATACAGGGGACAGATTTGAGTCCAGTTCCCTTGCTGGATACATTCTAAAATAGATTGCCATTAGTCACAGTAATACATTTTTGTGTGAGATGTTTGAAAATGTGTTAACAATTTTTCATGCCTTAGTAAATATGAGAGTGAAAATAACAGTGAGTTGCCCTGCAGTGCTTGAAGAGTTCACTGGGGCCTCATTCCAAGGATGGTTGCGATGAACTTGCTGCAGACATATAAGGTGTAGAACGAACAGTGCACCTTTAATAGCCCAGGAGGGCTTTGCTATCCCCTCCCGCCTCCTTTTCTTTCCTGGTTCGCAGTGATGCATACCGAAACGTTCCATCTTTGACATAAATCTCTGGTCCATTGATTTTGTCATTTACCTCTTGAATAAAACAGAAACCATGAGCCTCAGTTAGCTTGCCAGTAACAGAGGAGCCCCCCGCTTCTTTTAATGATATAAAATTATTATTAACAATAGTAACAATGTCACAGTGTGGTTGCAGGTATAAAATGAGATAAGGCAGGGCTTCTCAGACTCCAACTTGAAACACAGAGTTGAAACACAGAGTTATCCCCACCCCCAGAGTTTCTGATTCAGCGGGTCTGCAGTGGGGCCCAGGAATGTGCATTTCTAACAGGCTCCCAGGCGATGCTGATGCTGCTGGTCCTGAGACCACACTTGGAGAACCACTGAGGTCATGCAGGTAACAAGTCAAGTACAACACCTGGAATCTGCTAGGCTTTCAGTAAATGACCAGGGAAGCTGAATTTGGAAAACCAATACAGCAAGACATTCTAGTTACTGAAAGTTCTGTCCAAGGATTTTAAAGGATATTTCCCAAAGGAGGTGAAATCTGGGCAGGTAAAGATGGAGAGCCCTGGTCGTGCGGTGGTTAAGAGCTCGGTTGCTAACCCAAAGGTCAGCAGTTCAAATCCACCAGCTGCTCCTTGGAAACCCTATGGGGCAGTTTTACTCTGTCCTACGGGGTTGCTATGAGCCAGAACCAACTCGATGGCAACGAACAACAACAGCAGCAAAGAGGTGAGAGAGCACTTGAGGTGAGGAGAAATTTTGTACCTTCATTCTTCACTGTTTACTGAGATACCCAACTGTGTGCCAGTGAGGGTCGGAGTGGCTCAGTACTTGCCTTCCCGGAGGGAGAGCCAGGTTTGATTCTCAACCGATGAATGTACCTCACGCACAGCCACCACCCCTCTGTCAGTGGAGGCTTGTGTGTTGCTATGATGCTGAACAAGCTTCAGCGGAGCTTCCAGACTAAGGTAGACTAGGAAGAAAGGCCTGGCGATCTACTTCCAAAATCAGCCACTGAAAACCGTATGGATCACAGTGGTCTGATCTGCAACTGATCACAGGCATGGCACAGGACCAAGCAGTGTTTCATTCTGTTGTGCACGGGGTTGCCATGAGTCGGGGACTGACTTGATGGGAGCTAACTGCAAGAAGTGTGTACCAGACACTGCTCTAGGCACAGGGTATCTGGCAGGGAAGGGGACAGATATGGCCACTGCCCTCCTGGAGCAGATGTTCTGGAGGGAGAAACAGACAGTGCACAAGTCAATAACAAGAGAGTGCACCTTGAGGTGGGGGCTGTTGCTGTTATGGATGAGGGGAGCTCAGGAGCACCCCAAACACACGCCTCTTCTTATCAACACCAGGGAACAGGAGTTGCCCCTTAAAGCACTAACCATGGTCCAAGACCCTCCTAGGTTCTTCCTTCCTTTATCTCCTTCATTCTGCACAGCCCATCAGACTGAGACGTTTGTATGCCTGCTCTCCACATGGGATGCCCCCACAGGGCTCTGTCCTCTCTGCCCCTTTCCCCAGAGCTGCCTCTCCTTTGAGGGAGACAGAGCTCCTCTTTCCCGTAGGAAAAGCTTGCTGCTTGCTGTCTGATGGGATGTATGTCGGAGAAAGCTGTTCTCCACCCCCTCCCTCCTTCATCCTGCCGGTATGGTTCCGTATCTCTTGATCTTCCCACTGTGCTCAGTTGGCTGGGAGAAGAGGGGACAGGTGGCCTGGGGGAGGTACTCGCTACCCTCAGCTCACAAACTCGGAGGGCCTACCAAGGTGGCCCTTGGCTGGGAACTGGAGAGTCAAAAATGGGCCAGCCCTGCCCTCACTGGGGGACTTGTGATTAGGGTGGGGTCAGGTCACCAGGGCAACAAAAATCTGAGAGAAGAGGGATCACTGGAAGGATAGGAAATTAACTCCCAGAGGGCAAGAGTAAGGGGGGTGTTGGAAGTCTTTCTAGAGAAGGCAACATTTGAGTAGAGACTCAAAATATAGCTGGGACTTCCCAGGCAAAGCAGGGGTGGGACAGAGGCTCCCTCTGGTCAAGTCATGACCTGAGGACCCATGGCCCTGGCAGGAGAAGCTAGTGACTGGAGCAGGTGGGAGGGAGCAGCGAGCTCTGCCGCTGATGGCCTGGACTCCAACCCCAGCTCCAGCGGGACTGACTGTGCCTCCCTCTCCTCATCTGCAAGAAGATGGAGCGAGCAGCACCTCCGCGGAGGCTGTCATCAGGGGAGCCAGATTCCTGTTATGTACACAGCCTGCTCGCTCAGAGATGATGCCTCCCTCAGGGGTGCCCGAGCCCAGCCGAGGGACGGCGATGGTGTCAGGGCCAGTCTGGGAGTTGAGGCTCGGTCTGCTCACCCCCATTTCCTCGATGCCAGTGTAACTGCATCCTGGCAGGCTCTGGAGAGGCAGCTAGTCACCCCTCGTCAGCTCAAGTTATGTGGCTCTACTTGACAAAGAGACAGGGACTGAGCTCTGCCTGGCCCCGCCATTTGTGGGGCCTGGGTTTCCTCACTGGTGGGATGGGCCTGAGGCTAATCCCAGAAATGTTAGGTAGCAGGACCCAGCACAAGCTGAGCCCCCAGTAGGTGTGTGTCGTCCCGTGTGATGCTGCCCTCCCTTAGCTCTTCCCTCACTTGCACAGCCTCCTCCTTGTCCGGCAGCCTCTCCGCCAGCCCACTCAGTCCCTCACTTCAGCTCAGCAAACCGAGCCACCAGGCAGCCTCACCAGCAGGCTGTCTGTGAGAGAGACAGGGGCCACTGCTTCTTCCCCAGGAGCTGGGAAGAGTGCACCATCATTTAGGCACAGCACAATAATACCTTCTCTCCTCACTCATTGTGCAGATATCACCAGGTCAGGGGCTTATTCAGTGGGAACTTTCACTCCTACCAAAAAAGGAGAAGAACCATCTGGAGCATTTCATGCAAAGGCCCCAGGGGTGGACTCCAAGGCCCAGATGGAGATGAGGGATGTGGGCAAGGCTATGCTGGCAGGTGGGGCTCTGGACCAGGCCCTGGGTCCCTCCTCACTCCTCCATGCCAGCCCAAGGACCAAGGGCCTCTGGGATCCTCAAGATCCCTGGGCTCAAACATCTCTATAAAGGGATGTCCTTCTGCTAAGGAAGGCCTCTCTTCCCTTCCTGGGAAAATGGTATCCAAACAGGGCTGTGCCGTGAGGGTGAGATGAGAAGGAAGAACGCCCCCATGGCTGAGATTCTGCATGGCCAGGGGTGAACACAGGCGTCCTTCTTGATCAAAGGGGAGGTGAACTGGTTTTCCTTGACCACTCATTATGTGCTAGGGTCAATGCCAAGAGCTTTTGTCCACAGCTGCGTGTGGCACGTGAGCCCAGTGAAAGACAGGACAGGCTCAGGGATAGGGAGGGTGTTGGCCAAGGTTACGCAGTTGCAAAGCAGGGGCTGAGACCCACCTAACCATGTGTGTTTCAGCTGCTGGAGTCACAGATGGGGGAGTTGGTTTATAAGGATGGGAACTACTCTAAATAGCTGTTAGGAACCTCCTAATGGTTGCAAGGATAACGTTGACATGTACAGCGAGTGTATTTCTGCACATTTTCAAGGAAGATACTTTCCCTTAGCACTAGCTTGTCATTGGCATGATAAATCGACTGACTTTTCCGTTGTTTTTGTATAAAATGTGTCTGATTTTTAAAAGGCCTTTTTAAAGAGAAAAGAAAATTGTAGGTGACTTCTCCCATTCTCCTCATTCCATGTAGCAGAATTGCTGAGAAAAGGGATTGGCACTTCATCTTCCAGAGCTCACGATGGAATGTACCAGAAAACAGAAGGGCAGCTTCGTGCTTAATTACAGAAGACAGCGTGGGGCTGCTGTGAGTGGCCACACAGATCTGGGCATCACTCAAGCCTTGCTATTGACTTTTTGCGAGTTCCTTCACATCTCCGAGCCTCACTCATTCATTCATTTGCTCATTCATTCATCCATTCATGCTATAATTTGGGAACCCCCTACTATGGGCCAGGTGTGGTTCTAGAAACAGGAGATACAGGCAAAGATCCCTGCCCTTGTCTTGAAAGCTAGTGAGCAGCCATCTAAGATGCATCAGTTGGTCCCAACCCACCTGGAGCAAAGGAGAATGAAGAACGCCAAAGACACAAGGCAAATATTAGCCCAAGAGACAGGAAGGGCCACATAAATCAGAAACCCCATCAGCCTGAGACCAGAAGAACTAGATGGTGTCTGGCTACCACCAGTGACCGCCCTGACAGGGAATACAACAGAGAGTCCCTGATGGGGCAGGAGAAAAGTGGGGTGCAGAATTCAAATTCTAGCAAAAAGACCAGAATTAATGGTTTAACTGAGACTGGAGGGACCCCAGAAGACACGGCCCCCAGACTCTCTTTTGGCCCAGAGCTGAAACCATTCCTGAGGCCAACTCTTCAGACAAGGATTAGACCGGACTATGGGACATAAAGTGAAACTCGTGAATAGAGTGCTTCTTAGCTCAAGTAGTTACATGAGACTAAATGGGCAGCTCCTGTCCGGAGGCGAGATGAGAAGGCAGAGAGGGTCCAGAGCTGATTAAATGGACACAGGAAATCCGGGGTGGGAAGGAGGGGTGTGCTGTCACAGTATAGGGAGAGCAACTAGGGTCACGTAGCAATGTGTATATAAATTTTTGTATGAGAAACGGACTTGAATTGTAAACTTCCACTTAAAGCACAATAAAAAATAACAAAAAGATCACTGCCTTTTTGGAGAGTTAGAGAGTAGCAGAACTGAAGGACTTCAGAGTCTGTCACATGGAGATAAGTGTCATGAGAAAAATGAAGTGGGAGAGGGGAGGGCAGGGCAGGGCAGTGGGGGAGGTGGCATACTATTCTAAATAGGCTAGCCTCACTGACAAAGGGACTGTTGGGCAAAGACCTGAAAGACGCCAGGGGGGAGCCATGCAGAGGTTCGGGGGAGAATGTTCCAGGCAAAGGTCCTAAGGTAGAAGTGTGCCTGGCTCATCAGAGGACCAGGTAGGAGGCTAGGGTGGAGGGAGAGAAGAAGGGTCAAGAGTGTAGGAAATGAGCTCAGCGGTGACAGGGAGCCCAATTATAGAGGGCCGGGGGAGCCTTGGTGTCCTCCTCTGTAAAATAGAAATAAAAGACCTCATTAGCTGTTATACAGATTTAGGGACATAACATATACAAAGTACCTTCACATACTCAACAAATGTGAGCAGCTGTAGTTCCTTCCCTACACTAAAAATGAGCACCCGGCAGCTCTCCATTACAAGGTGCCCGTGACGCATGGCTAAGCGCAGCTGAGTCAGGGACCCTGAGCTTGCATTCACATCTGCCCTGGCTGGGTCTCCCCCCAGCTTCATGACATTTCCTTTAGTGGTTCTGTGACTCCTTGAGGGCTTTATCTTTGAGGGAGTTCTCTGAAGAGTTTCTTTCTCTGGTGGACTCAATTACTGGGTGAACTGATACAGTTCCTGCTGGAGTTTGCTTCTGGGCATCGAGCTTATCTCAGTGGTCCTTGAAACTGGAAAGTTCCTAAGCTAAAGCATAAACTCCTGGAGGGCAGGAACCATGACATGGAATATAGATATAGATAGATATTCCTAGCACACAGTTTCTAGCCAACTGTATGGAATCAATAAATGTTTGTATATTGCTGCTTTCCTGACTGAATCAGTCAGCAATTACTACAATAATGCTATGTAACAAAGTACCCCAAAGTTCGTTAGCTTAAAACAACAACAGTCTATTCTTTCTCATGTATCTGTAGATCACCTGATCTAGGCTGGGCTTGGCCAGGCTTGGTTGAGTCCAGTTCTCTCCACCCATCTCTTTGGACCAGTGGGCTAGCTGAATCATGTTCTTTGCGGGTGATGGCAGAAGCACAAGAGGTCAATGGAATCATATGATGCTTTTTAAAGCCTAGGCTCAGACCATCCCATCATCACTTCTGCCCGTATTCTGTTGACCAAAGCAAGTCACATGGCCAAGTCCAGCATTAACAGGGTGGGGAAACATATTCTTCCCCTAGTAGGAGGAACTGAAAGCTCATATGGAAAAGGGCATGGATACAGGGAAGGGTGAAACACTGGGAGCAGCAAAGCATTCTTCTAAATGACTGACAAGTATAGCTACTTGTTGACTAGGAGGTTTCCCTAGAAAAGACCCAGGGACCATCCTTGCTATTGAACGAGGCCAGTGTTTCTCAAAGGCTGGAACCCAAGGTGACTTTAGATAGTACATAGGCAATTATATTTTGTTTTAAAAGATATGTATTTATTTTATGATATTTATATCAGTTAAGAATTGAATTTGTCAAGAAAAGGTTTAAACACAGAAGAAAACATTCTTTGATGGTTAGTGGGGTGGGTAGGGTTATTCACTAAGTAGATAGTAGATAAGAATCATCTTAGGTGAAGGGAAGGACAGCACACACTACAGGGGAAGTCAGCACAACTGGACTAAACCAAAGCTAAGAAGTTTCCTGAATACAATCAAAT
>NW_004443937.1:17675805-17731573 GCF_000243295.1 Trichechus manatus latirostris
ATAAAGTGATACTCGTGAAGAGTGTGCCTCTTAGTCAAGTAGCTACAAGAGACCAAAGGGGCAACTTCTGTCCAGAGGTGAGATGGGAAGGCAGAGAGAGTTAGGAGCTGGTTGAATGATTATGGGAAATCAGGGGCGGAAAGGAGGAGTGTGCTGTCACAGAATGGGGTGAGCAATTAGGGTCTCATAACAATGTATGTAAAAAAAATTTGTATGGGAGACGAACTTGAAATGTAAACACTTAATTACAACAATAAAAAAAAATTGAGTTTGGCTTCCAGAAATAGAGACTGATTGCAACAGTGGCTTAAACAAGAAGAAAGCTTATTTCTTGCACCGACAAGTAGTCTGGAGATAGTCCAGGCTTGGGGTGATGGTTCCATTGTGTTATCAAGAAACCAGGTTTCTTCTACTTGCCTTACCACCCTTAGAGCATCCAGCCTCAAGTTTCCCTCATGGTCCAAAAGGGCTGCTGGAGCTTCAGCCATCATATCACATCCATATTTCAGACATCAGAAATGATGCCTATCTTCGTTTTAATAAGCCTTTGTGGAAGTTCCATCCGTCAACTTCCTCTTATATCTCAATGGCTAGAACATAGTCACAAAGCCACACTAGATTGCAAGGGAATCTGGAGGATGGAGTGGTTTAGCTGGGCACATCGCCAGTCTACATAAAATCAAGGTTAAGTTACTAGGAAGATGGGAGAGAATGGATAGGGGGTAGGAAAATAGCAATCTCTGCCAGTTACTCTCTGTTTATGGGAAGCGACTCAGGTTTTCCACTAACAGTTACAATAGAAAGTTTCTTTGATAAATATATTGATCTGAGGAGAAAAAGTGGGCCAGTGTAATAAAGAAATCTATTAGTACCTGACAATACGGGTGATGTGTGGCCAGGACAAGATTGTGGGGGTGGTACCGAGTGACTGAAGATTGGGCAACTCTGACTCATGTGGAAAGGACTTGGGGCCTTCTCTGGGGCCCTGGTCTGGCTCCCCCGAGCCCTGGGTTCAGAGCAGCAGTGATCTATGTCCACTCAAAGCCACCGGCGTTCCCCACCAAGCTGACTCATGGCATGTGGGCTGCCCCTTGTGACCATGCCGGGCACCCTGATGCCTTCCCACCACACACACCCACATGTAGGTGCCCCTTCCGTCTCCTTTTCATACAGATACCCTTCACTGCAAGTATGCCTGGCATTCCATGTCACTGCGCATGTGGGAGGGAGACCACAGCAGCAGAATGGTGGGGAAGGGGCCAAGATGGGCAGACAGGCAGGTGGGAGAGACATTTATCCTTTATAAAACCATGAGTGAGCAGATATTCAGACCTTTCTAGACAACTCCCCCTTTCCCGGAGAACACTGGGTGTAACTAATGGGAACCCAGTTTTAATTTTGTTTTTCCCTAGTTCCCAGGTCACAGTGGCTAATGAGAAGTGAAATTGTTTGAATGAAGGTTTTATCTTCTCGTTTTCTGTCTGAGATTGAGCAATTTATGGGGCATCCCCACACAGACAAGGCTGTGTTGGCTGAAAGAGCAGTCCCATGTCTGAGAGGCCCTTTTTCAGCACGGCCTCCCAGATGCCAGAGCTAGGGTGACCGTATGAACCAGATGGCCCTCGCTCAAAGACTGGGGATAGCCGAAGCACTCATACAAACAAAGAAAACACCCCACAGTCTGATCAGAGCCTTGTGCTCCTTCCGCACGCCCATTGCTGGCTCAGGGGAACTCCGAAGACAGATGTACAAACAGTCCAGGGGTGCTACCACTTTGAGGTGTGTGAGCACACACATGTAAAACACATCTGGTAAGACCCTACCAGTAACCTCCCTCCCATTTTGTCCCTCCTCTCTGCCCTCGGTTAGGAGTGTGGGAGGCCGGCTGGGAAGAAGTTGGGAGCAATGGCCCAGGGAGCCTACGCATGTGGATCCAGCTCTCCCAGCCACCCGTCAGTCTCCCCAGCCAGTGAGACCTCACACTTCCGGCTCCCGCGGTCCCCGCCTGTGGGGAGGTGGAAACAGCGCCATGGTCAGGGTACCTGTGAGGGAAGCAAAGCCTGCCTGGTGTGGGCCCAGCTCTGCCAGTCGCCTAACTCCTCCATGCCTCAGTTTCCTCCTCTGTCCAATGGAGGTCAGTGACAGGCTGTTATGATGACTGATTGAGTTACAATACATAGAGAGGGTTTGAGGCACTCGATATACAATAACCCTCAGCAAGAGGTTTTAAAATACCTACCTTGCAGCTGAGGAAACTGAAGCAGAAGTGAAGTAAATGGCCCCTGAAAGATGACTTGCATCTCTGGGGCATTGTGTTGGGCTTCTGAAGTGTGTGTGGATAGAAGGGTGTGGATATAGATGTAGATACAGATATTTTGTTCCTTATTTTGCCTTTTATGGTTGTGAAGGTGACAGAGAGGGACCGATTGCCTAAAGTGGAGATTTTTCTCACTTAATCTAAGCACCACCCTGCTCTCAAGGGGATTGGAGGAGTCTGGCATGAACTTGGTGTGACCTTGGGCTGCGGAGCACCCGGAGGTCAGCGGTGGGGCCTCTCAAAGTCTGGGGGACTGAGGTCCCAGAGGGACGTGTGGGCAGGGGAGCTCAGAAGCAGGGTGAAGCCAGAGCTTGGGCGAGCAGTGAATGTCCCTCCTTAGAGCTCACATGTCAGCCCCTGTGTTAACACTGCCACCAGCCCGGGTGACCAAAACACAACAACAGCCACAGCTATGAAAAGAGCTGAGACGTGTCCCAACCTGCAAGGCCCGCTGAGGGAAAACAGAGTAAAAGCTGTCCGCAGGGCCTTGCTGCTCCAGCAAATGGCAGTGGAGACCCGCCAAGAAGGGAAGGGTGTGGGGGAGCGTTTATGGGGGGGGACTTTTTCCCACTACTATAAGTTGAGCCCATCATCGCCACCCCATTTTAAATGAGGAAAGGGAAGGTCCGAAAGACTGCAGCACTTGTACACAACTGTCTAATGGCAGAGCCGGAACTCCAACCCTGGGATGCCTGCTTGCAATTAAATGAAGCAGCAATAACAAGCACCCAGCACAGTGCTGACCCGAATTCTGTTCTCAACCAATGCTGGTAGAACTCAAGGAGACGGGGCTCAGAAAACAAGAGTACGCCACCTGGGAAATCCATGGGCCAGGGCCATTTTGTGCCGGGGCAAACAGCCACCTACCTAGCCCCTGACAGCATCACTGGGTTCTGAGAGAGCGTTGTTGCTGTTGTTAAGCTGATGTCGAGTCGGCCCCCTGCTCATGGCAACCTCATGCACAACGAGATCAGGCCATTGTGCTCCATAAGGTTTTCATTGCTGATTTTTCAGAAGTAGATCACCAAGCCTTTCTAGTCCCTATTAGTTTGCAAGCGCCACTGAAACCTGTTCAGCATCATAGCAACACACAGGCCTCCACTGGCAGGTGGGTGGTGGCTGCCCGTGAGGTGCATTGTCCAGGAACCGAACCCTGGTCTCCACCATGGAAGGCTGGAATTCTACCACTGAACCACTGATAGACATTATCATATCAGTGGCCCAGAGTCACCAGGGAAGGGTCACGTTATCATCAGCATCTTCTGCTTTGGATAGAGAAAAGAATTTGTCTTCAAATTCTGAAACCTTCCAGAACACTTTCCCATCCAGGAAGAAGACTGATTGTACGATAGGCTGTGAAGACACAGGGTCAGGTTGCTCTGTGATCCTTCAGTGCTTTCTTACTGCTCCTCTGGATTTTGTGTTTTGTTTTTTCTTTCTGAGCTTCTTTTGTATTTGCTCCTTTGAGCATTATGTCTCCCATTTTTGTAATGATTCCTCTTATATTTATCTTCCCATAAGAACCTGGTGTTTAGTAGGAAAAAAAATGTTTTTTTTCTACAAAGGACCATTGACTCAGACAAAAAAAAAAAAAATCAATCAACAACATGACAAGAACAACTAAATTGAGGGTGATTTTCCTCCCTTGGAAAAATATAGCAACTTCACGGCACATGCTTTTTAGATTAAGGCAGGAAAGAAAAAACTCTCTTTGACAAGTCCCATGTTATGAATGCTTAAGGCTGTGGGAGGAGAGAATAGGGAGGGAGCCTGAGAGAGGTGGGAGGTGAGAGAGACCCAAAAAACACAGCTGGCTTTACGGGAAGTGTTCGGTGTGGCTCATGGGACTGTGGATTTTGGCAAGTCTATCTGTTGTTATCTTCCCTTTAAAATGCTCACTGGACCTGTGGTTGGTGACTCCACATCTCTCCTTCCACCCTGGAGGAACTTGACGTGTGTGCCTGGAGACAAACCTCGTGATGGTGAAAAGTGGGAACAGCCATGTATCCCTCAACAGAGGACTAGTTGGATGAGCTGAGGTACACTTTTTCCTTACCATGGGTAAAAAGAAGGAGCTAGAGCTATAATTTTCAATATGGCAAGGTCTCCAACCACCACCTGACTGTCAGTTTGGCATACAGTGGAGGCTTGTGTGTTGCTATGATGCTGAACTGGTTTCAGCAGAGCTTCCAGACTAAGACAGATTGGAAAGAAAGGCCTGGTGATCTACTTCCTAAAATTAGCCAGTGAAAACTTGATGGGTCACAACAGAACCTTGTTTGATATAGTGGTGAAAGGTGAGCCACCTAGGCTGGCAGGCACAGTGGCCGAAACAACGGACTGAAGCATACCAACGATCGTGAAGATGGTGCAGGACTGGGCAAGGTTGTATTCTGTTGTGTAGGAGGTCGCTGTGAGTTGGAGCCAACTCAATGGCAACTAACAACAACAAGGTCTCCAAGGCAAATGCTAAGTGAAGAAAAAAAAAAAAAAGAGTACTGTTTGACGGGGAAGAACACCATAAAACAAAAGTGCTTGGAGGTATAGACACGTGAGTGTGTAGGAAAAGGTCTGAAATAATACACACCGCAGTGACAGGGTCATTGAGTCTGAGAGAGCAGTGAGACTGTATGTCTCTATTTTGTAACTTAAAATGAATAGCAGTTTCAAGATCCATACAGGGAGTTCTTGTTGATTATGCATTATTTACAGATCTTCACCTGCCATGGTGCTAGACCCTTGAAAGTACCCCTTGGGATAGGAAAACCCTAGATACTCATTGCAGGGGAATGATTCTCTTAGCCAGGGCCTCACATTCTACAACAAAATTCTCTGAGGGCCAGTTGAAATTAAGCCAAGGTTTTCTTTCTCTCCCAGGTATGTTTGTGACAGTAATCAACTAGCTATTGCTGTGTAACAAACCACCCCAAAACTTAGTGGCTTAAGACAACAGCTATTTATTTAGCTCATGACCCTGTGAGTGAGTTAGTCTGGGCTCAGCTGGGCGATTTTTCTGCTCTTGGCTGGACTCCCTCAGACACTGCAGTCAGCTCTGTGTCTGGTGATTGTCTGGCTGTGGGCTGGCAATGAGGCAATGGAGGGGAGTGGAATGTGTCTCTAATCATTCAGCAGACTAGCCAGGCCTTGTTCACATGGTGCCGAAGGGCTTCAAGAGATGGAACAGAAGCTGCAAGGCCCTTTGAGCCTTGGCTCAAAACAGGCACAGCATCACCTCTGTCACACTGTGTTGGGAGGAGCCGCAGCATCACACTGAAAGGGGCGTGGACATGGGGGAAGGATTACAGTGTGTTTGCAAACAGTCTACCAAGAGATCAAGTTTCAGGTGTGCTTTAGAGAAGCAAAGAGGGCAGTATGTAATGAGAAGCATTTCTTGGAGCTATTTCTGATCATCGCTTTTTTCTATTCTGGGGATGTCTTGCTTGTAGTTAGGGAATTGTCTTGATGGCTCGAGTCCAGACCAGCAGAAGCATCATTACTCTATTAAAGTGCTCTCAGGTTGATTGTCATGATTCCCTTCCCCACCCCCACCCCGCCACACGCACACATTGCTCATTCATTTTCTTGTCCTTGATACCTAGCCGAGTCTCTGGCACGTTGGTCTAAAGTCTGAATGCACCAACTCCAATTCCAGCTGCTTCTCAAGAGCAAGTATGATTGCAGGCTGATTACAGAGCTGGGTGATTTTGTTTCCCTGCTTTATTTATCTGTACATATATACAAGTGGGACTTGAAAAAAAAAAAAACGCCTTTATTCTTTCCTCTGATGACAAAATTGTAGAAATTTTGGAAAATACAGATAAGTACAAAAAGATGAAAATAGGCTTAATCTTGCTACGCAGAGAAACCACCACTGGGTGCGGGTGTGTCCTTGCCACCCTGTGTGTGCGCGTGTGGGTGGGCACTGGAATGACAGGCCAGTGGTTCTGCCAGCGGAAGGGACAGATGTCTCGTATGTGGTGCTTAGGATCCAGCTCCGCCTGCCGTTTGGGACAAAGTCCCTGTCCTGGTATGCCCTGTCCCTCATTTCTGCACTGCCCTCTATTTGTTTTGAAGTTAATAAAATGATACAGCTCAGTGCTGGGAGTATTTGCTGATCTTATCTGCTGCTGAAGCCCTGTGCCTAGCGCAATAACATCTGGTTGAATGAAAGATGAATAGAACTTGAAATGAAGGAGGATTAAAAATAAAGGGATAGAGAAGGGCATCATTCACTTTTCTTCTTAACATGAACTTATAACTGAATTTATAAATTCAAAAAGCATTGCAGCAGGCACACTGTGAAACTTTTGCCTTGATCCTGTTTAATCAGAATAGTGTTTGTTAGAAGATCTGAAGGCCAGGACTCTTGATTAGGTGCTGCAGTTCCCACGACGGTAACTGATAAATAAACAGCATAGTTGAAAATGTGAATTAACATGGAATATTTGGTTTCTGGCCATATAGGCACCAGAAATGTGTAATTAAATTCAGCACACACATATTGAGGGCCTGCTGCATCCTGGACCCTGGAAGGAGTCTTGATTCCTGTGTCATTTGCACTAAATCACAGGTGTCTCAACACACAGGCTGCAAAGTGCTTAGTAAGAGGGGGGTGGGATGCTGCAGACAGAGACCAGAGCAGCTGCCTGTAGAAGGGGCTGGAGAGTAAGGCTGCACAGAGCAGGTGATGTCTACAAAGGGTTTTGAAGGTTGACTAGAAGTTTGTGTGGTGGGCGGAGGAGGGAGGCATTCCACACAAAGAGAATTAGACTTTGCAAAAGAACAGAGTCACAGACTATAAAGGGAGCTGCAGGCGACTTGTGGTTTGTGGCGCCTAAAGGGAGAGGACAGCGTGGTAGGAAATGAGTCAGGGGCGGTTCAGGCGAGGTGCGCAGGAGCCAGATGGTGACGGCTTCGTGTGTCCTCAGGAGGAGTTTGGGCTTTCTCCTGGGGAATTATTGAAAAAGGAAGGATGTCAACAGACTTGTGATTTACAGCCCTGAATTCAGAAGAACAAGGGTTTAATTTGGGATGTTCCTGTGAAGGGTGGGTGCCTCTCGGTGGTGTAGAGGGCAAAGCAATCTGAGGCCAGGATGGCGTGCCTGCTTCTTAGAAATAGAAAAAATCACAGTAGTCCTCCTGCAACTGCACTAGCAAGAGCCATAAAGCCTAATTGCACGTTGTTTCACGTTTGTTTGAAATTGCTTTGAAGACTTGTCATTTCAGAGAACACTTCTGAAATTTTAATTCCTTTTTATTCTGTTGACCACCTTTGACATGGCGGCCCCTCCCTCGTGGAGTCCTAAGTGAACTTGAGAAGAGAGAGCACCTGGCGCCATCAGGAGCAGTCAGATCCTGCTCCATGGAGGCCCTCCTTCCCTGTGATGGCATTGTCACTTGTTTGGGGAGCCATGTCCCAGTGAGTGCACGGGTGGGGTGAAGACCTGGCCTCAATTCCATTCCCGAGGGTTTCATTTGAGACCATCACAGAGGAGCTCACACAGGTGTTACCTGAGATTTTACTTCACAAGTCTGTGTAAGCCGCCTGAGGGAAACAATTGTGCTTCCCCCAGTCAGGACTGGGTTTAACTTGAGAGCCTGAGCTCGAGTGAACCTCTTGTTCTCTGATCCAGTAATTCACAGCCCCTCATTCTCATTAGTTCTCATCTTCTTGAGACTCCACTGTGGGCCTGCTGGAGATACAAAGATGACATAAGTGTCCTGCCCCTGAAGAACACACACTCAGGGTGGCTGGAGTGTTATATAGCGTAGAGTCGGAATTATGCTGTTGTGGAGTCTCTGGGTGGTGCAAACGGTTAACGCACTCGGCTGCTAACTGAAAGGTTGGTGGTTCAGTCTACCCAGAGGCACCTTGGAAGAAAAGCCTAATCTACTTCCAGAAAGTCAGCCATTGAAAACCCTATGGAGCACTTCTACTGTGAGACACATGGGGTCACCATGAGTCGGCATTGACTCAGTGGCAGCTAGTTCTTTTGCTGGTGATAACACTAGAGTTGGGAACTCTGGGCGCACAGAAGACCCAGTGTAATAAGATTGGAGTAAATACTGCCTGAATGAGCAGATGCGCCACCTTTCCTCACTTCCGTCCTCTCCTTCCAGCCATCTGGGTGCTGCTCTTCACCCCTCGTGTTCTCCCACTCCCTCCCACTCCTAGGTCTTTGGCCATGCTGTTCCTTCTGCCTGGATGGCCTCCGCCACGTGGTCACTCCCGCCTGTGTTTGAGATCACAGATCGCACTTCTTCCGTGAAGCCCGCTCAGTAATTCTCTTCTTTAGCATGGCTGGCATCTGCTCATCTGTCTCCTTGACCAAGGTCTGTCCCACCCCCAGTCTCTGAGCTCCCTCTGTGAGGGGAGGGACACGTCTGCTGTTCCCTCCTGTGTGTCCCCATCTCCCAGCACAGGGTCCAGCTCTTCTAGGAGTTGGTGAGTGAGTGATTTACATTATTGAGGTTAAGAGCATGGGTTCCAGAGTTAGATGCCTGGGTTACAACCTGGCTCTGTCACTTTTTGGCTATATGGCCTCAATGAGCGTTGGTTTCCTTGTCTATAAAATGGGGGCACTCTAAAGTGTGTACTTCACTGAGTTATTGTGAGAATGAAATTAATTGATTCATATAACACTGTAAGCCTAGTGCCTGTGTAGACACTTATTATTATTATTATTTGTACCAATGCTTCTCCATGGAGTTTCTCAGTCAGCTGGTAGGTTTTATGTCCTGAAGGCAGACCCTGTGGTCCCAGGTGGTTTCCTGCAAAGCCAGAGAAGCTTCCTACATGCAGGGGTCCCTTAGGGCTGTGCAGCTTCCAGAGGACCTGGAGGGTCTGGAGTGGCCATCTCCTGGAGGTGCCAGCGCTATGTGCCCCCCCTAGCCCCTGGGACCGGTCACAAGTCCAGGCAGGGCTGACATCTGACACCACATCCCAGGGGCATGTGTGATGAGCAATGAACATTCAGACAGCCTAGGACAAAATTGCCCTCAGAACCGTTCTAGGGAACAGCAGCTGGGTCTCCCACTCTGTTCCAACTCTGTTCTTACCTTTACTTTAGAAAAGTCAGAATAGCTTTTAATAACATGGGGCACAAAAATACAACATTTCACAGCCTGTCTTGTAAGAGGCAGGCGAGCTGGTCCACCTTCTCCTTTCCCTTCCTAACACTGTTGGCTCCTGCTTGTGGGACAGCTGGGAGGCTGGGACCTGTTGGGCACAGCTGCAGAAGTCACATTTGGCCTTTGGAGGCTGAATGAAGACCATGCTGTGAACTCTGTCTTAAAACAGGCAATCTCATTCCTGGAGTGACTGCTTGCAAGAACTAAGCACAACGGATTGGGAAGAAAGACCAACATTTATTGGGCTCCTGTTGTGTGCCAGGTGCTTTCACCTCCCTTCTCAGCAACGCTGCTAGGTCAGTAGAATGATCCCTGTCTTAACTGATTAGAAAGCCATGGATCATAGGGTCATTCGCCCAATGACACGCAGCTAAAAAGTAGCTGTCAGATGCAAACCTAGATCGGACACCTGTGTTCTTTTGCTACCTTCTAGAAACTCTGCCAGTTAGTGGGTTTATGGTTAGAGGCAGATACGTTAGTCCAAACATACCCATTGCCATCGAGTTGATTTCGACTCATAGCGACCCTCTAGGACAGAATAGAACTGCCCCATAGGGTTTCCAAGGCTGTAGTCTTTACGGAAGCAGACTGCCACATCTTTAGCCTGCGGAGCAGCTGGTAGGTTCGAACCGCTGACCTTTGCGTTAGCAGCCAAGCGATTTAACCACTGTGTCACCAGCGCTCCTTAGTCAAAGCATAGTCTGTTTAAATCTGTTTTCTAACAAAAATAAAGGTGATCTTAAGGACATGGAGAAAGTAGTTGAAAATGAAGTATTCTTAAAATCCTGGTTGGGTCAGTAATTTGCCTAATTTGCCACGTGGTTGCATCTCCCTTTGACATTCCCTTCTTTGTCTGGTTCTAAGTATATGAAGATTCTTACGGTCGACATTTTTCTGAAGTTGGAAACCCTTGGGTTGCTGATCTCATGGAGTTCTGTGTGTGCCTCTAGCGCGATGTGGAATGTGCCAAGCACCGTATTATTTTGCTGCAGACTCTTTATTCTTTGATCTCATTGCATCCTGGAAGTTTCTGGTGGTGAATGCCTCTCCCCACCCCACAGCTGTTGCTTGTTTATAAGCCAGAGGCACTTTCTGTATATTCAGCTTTCATCCAAAAGATCTGGGCAAAAGGTCTGGCATTTCTGGATGATTCTGGCCAACCCCGAATTGCTCAAAGTCCCACCGTCTGATGAAGGAGAAAATGAATGGGAGAAGGGCCCCAGGGTGCAGCGTGTGGGAATGTGACTGCTAACCCCACATAACCCGCCTCCCTCAGTTCTCTGAAACCCAAATTGTCATCCTAGAGCGTGATGCGAAGGGAAGATCATCTTGCTGGATGCCAAGAACCGTAGTTATGACACTTTTTGTCATGCTGTTTCCTCTTATTTATACAGTGGAGAGTAGGATGTTTTCAAATAAATCCTCTAAATATGAAATCCTGAGAATGCATTACTTCGAAAATGCCGCACCGTTAACAGCCTTTTAGTTGGTTACATTCTAAAGCGTGCTGTAGCAGCTTAAAAAAACCCGAGCCGAGATGTGTTTCCATAGCCCATATGCTGAATCCTGGCATCTTTATACCTTTCTCAAGCTGTTGTCAATTAGTAGAGAAATTAATTTCTGCTTTTATCTCCTTTGTAAAATCGGGCTCGTTCTTGGATGGCTCAGAGAGCACCAAGTGAGGCTACTTGTCTTAGGTCGGAGGTAACTCATGGCAGAGGGTGTTGGGGACATGAAAATGAGTTGTGCCAAGTATCCATGGGCAGAAGCTTGGACCATCAGCAAACGGAAGAAAAGGGGCTGATTTTGTTGAGGGAAACAAACTGTTTTCCAGGCCAACAAGCTGTGATCTTGGACTTCTTGCCACATGCATGCTTTCTTAAACAAAGAGAGAGAGACAGAAGCAGAGCATCCAATCACACAGTAGTCCTTACCCTGGCAAGGCAGAAGAGGCCCACACGTTCTTGCCCAACCTGGATCAAAGCACCTCGTGACTCCCTCTGCCCTGTGTTCTTGAGTCTCTCTTCGTTCCCACACTATCTGTCTGCCTTTGTAGCCTAATAAGCACATGTTCGGGGTTGGTGGAATGTGTTGGCAAATGGCCAAACATACCTTTTTGGTGGCAGCAAATGGACACATGGCTTTTCATCCTAAGGATACCTTTCCTTCGGTTTTGATTTGTCAGTGGTCTTGTTTACTTATACTTTGATATATAATGTCAGTGGTAATGGAATTTCTGCTGTTGGATGTAGAAACAGCACAGAAAACAACCATACCTTCAACAGAAAAGGATTGGAAACTGTACTGTCTAAATTTTTTTTAAAAAAGTAATCAGGTTGCAGCCTAAAGGAGGAAGGAAATATGAGGAAGATGTTCAAACAAAGCATCGAAGTTAAAGACTGGTATCAGAGACAACATTATCACAGGGAAAATCTGCTGAAACATGGAGACACAGGGGCTTGTTGCATAGGTGGCCCCAAGCTGGTGCACTGTCAAGTCATTTTGGGATGCATTTGATAGGGCTCAAGTTGTCACACGAGCTCTGCCTGCAACCAAGACTTCCAAACAAGTCATTCCCAAAGCCCTGGATTATCTTTTGACCTGTTTTTTGTTTATATTCTAGCTCTCTCGTGCCAAAGGTAGAGAAGTGGGCTGCCTTAAGACAAGAAGCCAGGAGGGGACATATGACTTGAGCTACATGTTCTTCAGACCAAAACAATAGCTTTCTGTAAAGTGTTTATCTGGAAACCGAGTACCATAATGGAAAAAAGTTGTATTTTGTCATCTACTGTATCAGCAAAGACATTTTGGAATGATAACTCCATGTGCTCTCAAGAAAGTCATGGAACTCAATTTTCTATACTTTGCTAGTGACAACTAAAGTTGATGCAGTCTTTTTGGAAAGCATTTTTGTTTCTAGAAATTAAGACACAAAAATATTTGTAACTTTTGATCTAGAAGTTTAAGAATTCCCATAAACATCTGTAAAAAGAAATTCATTTTAGTATTATTTATAATAGCAACACATGAAAGCAACCTCAGTGTACCACAATAAGAAGCTGTTATTGTTAAGGGCCATAAACCAGAGACTTCATCAGCCTGAGACCAAAAGAAGTAGATGGTGCCCGGCTACCGCAATGACCACCCTGACAGGGAACACAACAGAGAGTCCCTGACGGAGCAGGAGAAAAGTGGGGTGCAGAACTCAAATTCTAGTGAAAAGACCAGACTTAATGGTTTGATTGAGACTGGAGGGACCCTGGAAGACGTGGCCCCCAGACACTCTGTTAGCTCAGGACTGAGACCATTCCTGAGGCCAATTCTTTATACAAAAATTAGACTGAACTATGGGACATAAAATGATACTCGTGAAGAGTATGCTTCTTAGCTCAAGTAGATACGTGAGACTAAATGGGCAGCTCCTGTCCGGAGGTGACATGAGAAGGCAGAGAGGATCAGGAACTGGTTGAATGGAAATCCGGGGTGGAGAGGAGTATGCTGTCACGGTACAGGGAGAGCAACTAGGGTCACAAAACAATGTATGTATAAGTTTTTGTGTGAGAGACTAACTTGAATTGTAAACTTTCACTTAAAGCACAACAATAAAAAAGAAGAGAAAGAAGAAGTTGTTATTCTTAGGTGCCGTCAAATCGGTTCTGACTCATAGACACCCTACATACAACAGAGCAAAACACTGCCCCATCCTGCACCATCCTCACAGTCATTGCTGTGTTTGAGCCCATTGTTGCAGCCACTGTGTCAGTTGATCTTGTTGAGGGTCTTCCTCTTTTTCGCTGACCCTCTGCTTTACCAAGCATGATGTCCTTCTCTAGGAACTGGTCCCTCCTGATAACATCCAGATTATGGGAGACGAAGTCTCACAGTCCTCGCCTCCAAGGAGCATTCTGACTGTACTTCTTCCAAGACAGATTTGTTTGTTCTTCTGACAGTCCATTCTTTGCCAATACCACAATTCAAGTGCATCAGTTCTTCTTTGATCTTCCTCATTCGTTGTCCAGCTTTCGCATGCATATGAGGCAATTGAAAATATCATGGCTTAGGTCAGACATACCTTAATCCTCAAGGTGACATCCTTGCTTTTTAACGCTTTAAAAAAGTCTTTTGCAGCAAATTTGCCCAAGGCAGTAATACATAGTTTGATTTCTTGACTGCTGCTTTCATGGGTGTTAATTGTAGATTCAAGTAAAATGAAATCCTTGACAACGTCTGTCTTTTCTCTGTTTATCACAATGTTGCTCAAGGGTACAGTTGTGAGGATTTTTGTTTTCTTTGCATTAAGGTGTAAACTATACTGAAGGCTGTAGTCTTGGATCTTCATCAGTAAGTGCTTCAAGTTCTCTTCATTTTCAGCAAGAAAGGTTTTGTCGTCTGCATAATGCAGGTTGTTAATGAGTCTTCCTCCAATTCTGATGCAGCGTTCTTCATTTAGTCCAGCTTCTCAGATTATTTGCTCAGCACACAGATTGAATAAGTATGGTGAAAGGATACAACCCTGACGCACACCTTTCCTGATTTTAAACCATGCAGTATCCCCTTGTTCTGTTCGAAAAACCACCTCTTGGTCTATATACAGGTTCTGCATGAGCACAATTAAGTGTCTTGAAATTCCCATTCTTCACAATGTTGTCTATAATTTGTTATGATTCACACAGCCAAATGCCTTTGCACAGGTAAACATCTTTCTGGTATTCTCTGCTTTCATCCAAGATCCATCTGACATCAGCAATGACATCCCTTGTTCCACACCCTCTTCTGAGTCTTGCTTCAATGTCTGGCAGCTCCCTGTCAATGTACTGCTGCAACCATTTTTTAATTATCTTCAGCATAATTTTACTTGCATGTGGTATTAATGGTATTGCTTGATAATTTCTACATTCCATTGGATCACCTTTCTTTGGAATAAACACGTTTATGGAACTCTTCCAGTTGATTCGCCAGGTAGCTGTCTTCCAAATTTCTTGGCATAGATGAGTAAGCACTTCCAGCATTGCATCTGTTTGTTGAAACATCTCAATTGGTATTCCGTCGATTCCTGGAGCCTCGTTTTTCACCAGTGCTTCAGTGCAGCTTGGACTTCTTTCTTCAATACCATTAGTTCTTTATCACATGCTGTCTCCTGAAATGGTTGAATGTCAGCCAATTCTTTTTGATACAGTGACCCTGTATTCCTTCCATCTTCTTTTGATGCTTCCTGCATCATTCAATTTTTTGCCCATAGAATCCTTCAGTATTGCAACTGGAGGCCTGACTTTTTTCTTCAGTTCTTTCAGTTTGAGAAATGCCTAGTGAGTTCTTCCCTTTTGGTTTTCTAGCTCCAGGTCTTTGTACATTTCATTATAATACTTTGTCTTCTCCAGCTGTTCTTTGAAATCTTCTGTTCAGCTCTGTGACTTCATCATTTCTTCCTTTTGCTTTAGCTATTGTATATTCAAGAGCAAGTTTCAGAGTCTCTTCTGACATCTATTTTGGTCTTTTCTTTCTTTCCTGTCTTTTTAATGATCTTTTGCTTTCTTCATGTATGGTGTCCTTGATGACATCCCACAGCTCATCTGGTCTTCGGTCATTAGTGTTCAGTGCATCAAATCTATTCTTGAGATGGTCTCTAAATTCAGGTGGGATATGCTCAAGGTCTTACTTTGGCTCTTGTGGACTTGTTTTAATTTTCTTCAGCTTCAGCTTCAACTTGCATATGAGCAACTGATGATCTGTTCCACAGTCGGCTCCTGGCCTTGTTTTGGCTAATGATATTGAGCTTCTCCATTGTCTCTTTCCACAGATGTAGTCAATTTGATTCCTGTGTATTCCACCACTTGTCTGTCAGTTTGTTGTACTGTGGTGGTTTGTGTGTTTCTGTGATGTTGGAAGCTATGCTACCAGTATTTCAAATAGCAGCAGGGTCATTCATGGTGGACAGGTTTCAGTGGAGCTTCCAGACTAAGACAGACTGGGAAGAAGGACCTGGCAATCTACTTCTGAGAAAATTGGCCAGTGAAAACCTTATGGATAGCCACAGAACAATAAGAAGTAGTTAAGTGAATTTTGATTCATCCTCCTATTGGGATATTATGCAGTCAGTATAAACTGTAAGTATGAATTGTGTAACATTGTGGGAAAGATATTCATATATTATATATGTTGCATTAAAAAATAACTCTGAGTCTCCAGTACCTAGCAAAGACCTGGCACACAACGGCTGTTTAGAAAATGTTTGTTACATCAAAATGACCTGCTTTTCAGCATCTTCCCACAGCAGCCCAGCACAGAATAGGTTGTTGGAAAGTCTCATGCTCCCTATTTTGGTTATTTCCCAAGCATTTGGATTCTGCCTGATGGGCAGAGCATTTATTTTTCCAGTGTACGGCTTTACTTCCAGTCCCACCCCTCGCTGTCCTCCCTGCATTGCCTGGGAGACTTTTCCATTCTGAAAAGCTAAGGCCCAGTTTACATGACTCAGACCAGGTTACTTCCTCCAGGATGTGCTTCTCCCCTCCCGCTTCCCCTCACAGAACCCACACAGAGTCATGGCCTTGGAACCCCCACAGAACCCCACCTTCCTCTCTTGTATTTACCAAGCTACTGGCTGAGGCCTGCAAGCTGGTGACAGGCCCAGCCAGTCCTTGCAGGAGTTCTGTAAGGTCCACTCAGACTTTTTATAAAAATGGAATTGGTGGACAATTTCTAGCTTCTCTTGAACATTTAGAACATCTGGCCACACCAGACTCACATCCATGTTCTGGTGGAGCTAGAAGCGGTGATCCTGAGAGATGAGTAGGACCCACCTGGCTACCATACTATCCGCTGAGTCGGTGACTCCCACACACAAGTTGTGTGCTGTGTGTCCCCGTCCCCAGGGGCTGCCGCTGCGCTTTACGTGAATGTCTGTGTGCTGTATGCCGCAGGCACTTGGCAAACCTGTGCTGGGGGAGCTGAAGCATGCACAGAAGATGAAAGTAGCTAATCCACAAATCTACCTCACCTACCATTGTGCCCAGGGCTAGGGGCCCAAGGAGGTGTAAGAAAGTGAAGTCTCAACTTGTCTGAGCATCACCTTCAGACCCTAACCCTGTTCCCCAGTTCCAAAGCCCTCCTGAGGTCACCACTAGAGCCAGGTTTGAGGGTGTCCTTCCAGAGCTTTCTTTATGCTTTGATAAACATACTTGAACCCACAGAAAATAGTATTATTTTGTGGGTTTTTAAAAACATAAATGGTGAGATAAGTAGGTGTCATTCAGCAATCTGGGGTTTTTCTCTCAATTATGTGTCTTAGAGACCTTTCCAGGTCAGTTCCCATGCAGGCCATTGAAATGAGACCACACTTAAATCTTGTTTCTTGTGGTCAAGGGCGGGGGGTGGGGGCGGTTATTTCATTTTGGTTTCCGTCACTAATGCTGACTGACCACTCACTCTGTGCCCAGCACTGTTCTAAGCTCATCACATAGTTGATTGCAGTTCATTTCACCCACAATTCAAGGAGGTAGATACTATTATTATCCCCACTTTGCAGACAAGGAAACTGAACCTCAAAAAGTTCAAAACCCTGCCTACGGCCTGTGGGGGAAAAATAATAACAGACATCTTACTTTGATTTTGAGGGTTTTATTATTCCCCATGAAAACAAAAATGAACCATAAAAAGCCAGACCCAAACTGCGAAAGTATTGACTTGTTTTTTTCACCAGAAACTACTCTGCAGCATTGTAAATTTGCCTTTTGCAGCTAGAAAAGGGTAGCCAATAACAAACCCATTACCTCATGATTTAATAAAAGAGACTGTGTGCTTCTTTAATTGTAATTTCAAGAGAGCGCATAGCTACAAATGGGTAAGGGGCCAAATTTTCAGGAATTACCTTATGAATGCTATCTCAGTAACCATTAAGTACTTGGTCACCATGGAAACTTGTATTCATTAAGAAAAAAATATTTAAACTTCTGTGACATCTCCAATCCCTGGGAGCGTTTCTTTATTCATTTTTCCTTCGTGCAAGGAGACTCCACTCCTCCAATTTGCAAATTGTTTATTAAATTATGAAACAATCAAATATTTATTATTGTTTTGAGCTAATTCAAAAGTTTATTTTTAACAATTGTAATAAATCTACTTTTAGCCATTTGTTTTTAGAAAGGAAATGATCTCCCTGCATTTAGGCATATAGAATGACTGTTTGGAGTAAACCTTATGTTTCCATTTCTTTGAGTTTTGATGATTTTTAACAGGCCTTACTTAGAGTCCTAGAGCCAGAATTCAGTCTGAGAAAGTTTAATTCGAGAGTCCACCACTTAACCCCACACTCAGCGGCTGCCTCATGCTTTTTTTTCCCTCAGGTATTATAGATTGAATTGTGTCCCCCTAAAATATGTGTTGGAATCCTAACTTCTATACTTGTGGAAGTAACCCCATTTGGAAATAAGGTTTCCTTTATTATGTTAATGAGGCCATATCGGTGTAGGGTATGTCTTAAACCTAATGACTTTTGAGATACGAAAAGAGCAGATTAGACGCAGAGAGAAGCAAGGACGAACGGGAAGATACATGCCACATGAAGATTGCCAAGGAACCAAGGAATAGAATCTGAAAGAGACAAAAGCTCTTCCCCCAGAGTTGACGGAGAAAGAGCCTTCTCCTAGAGCAAGTGCCCTGAATTTGGACTTCTAGCTGCCTAAACTGTGAGAAAATAAATTTCTGTTTCTTAAAGCCACCCATTTGTGGTATTCTCTGTTATAGCAGCACTAGAAAACTAAGACACCAGATATCTACCTTGACTGTTATATGACTTTTATAATCAAAGAAGAGAACCACTGTGTCTTCTTTCAAATGCAGGCAAACTCTAAAGAAGATTAGAAGAGGAGGGAAGTTCCTCAGTATGATTCAGGGCATATATGAAAAGCCGTCAGCCAATATTGTACTTAATGGAGAAAGACTGAGAGCTTTCCCCTTGAAATGACGACTAAAACAAAGGTGCCAACTCTCATCACTTCTATTCAGTATTGTATTAGAAGTTCTAGCCAGAGCAATAAGCCAAGAAAAAGAAATAAAATATATCCGGATTAGAAAATAAAAAGCAAAATTTATCTCTAGTCATGGATGACATGATCCTGTATATAGAAAATCCCAAAGATTCCACAAGAAAATTTCTAAACCTAATAGAGGAATTTAACGATGTTGCAGGGTACAAGGTCAACAAACAAAAATCAGTTGAGTTTCTACACACTAGCAATGAAAAATCTGAAAGGGAAATTAGGGAAACAATTCCATTTACAATAGCATCTAAAACCCGTTGTTGCTGAGTCAATTCTGACTCATAACGACATTATAGGACTGCCCCATAAGGTTTCCAAGGGGCAGCTGGTGGATTTGAACTGCTGACATTTTGGTTAGCAGCTGAGCTGTTAACCACTTTGCCACCAGAGCTCCACATAAGCATCTAAGAGAATAAAATACCTAGGAATAAATTTAGCCAAAGATATGAAGGACATATACAATGAAAATTATAAAATACTGCTGAAAGAAATTAAAGAAGACTTAAATAAATGGAAAGATGTTCAATGTTCATGGACTGAAAGACTTAATATTGTTAAAATATCAATACTAGCCAAAGCAATCTATAGATTCAATGCAATACTGATCAAAATCCCAACGGCCTTCTTTACAAACATAGAAAAACCAATCCTCAACTTTATATGGAATTTGCAAGAGGCCCCAAATAGCTAAAGCAATGTTGAAAGAGAAGAACAAAGGACTCACACTTTCTGATTTTAAAACATATTATATAGCTACGGTAATCAAAACAGCCTAGTACTGGCATGAAAACAGACACATAGACTAATGGAACAGAATTGGGAGTCCAGAAATAAACTCACACACAGTGGTCAATTGATTTTTGACATGGGTACTAAGTCCATTCAATGGGGGAAAGAAGAGTCTCTTCAATTAATAGTGTTGGAAAAATTGAATTTCCACATGCAGAAAAATCAAATAGGATCCATACCTCACACCAAACACAAAAACAAATTCAAAATGCATTAAGGACCTAAATGTGCAAACTAAAACCGTAAAATTCTTAGAAGAACAAGCAGGGGCAATGCTGTCAGGCCCAGCTTTTAACAACAGGTTATCCAATATAACAACGAAAGCACAAACAGCAAAAGACAAAATAAATAAATGATATCTCATAAAAATTAAAAACTTTTGTTTATCAAAAGACTTTACCAAAAAAGCAAAAAGAATATATAACTTTGACAATTTAACAACAAAAAGACAAATAACCCAATCATAAAATTGTCAAAGGATTTGAGTAGACTTCACCAAAGAGAACATTCAAATGGTCACTGTTATAGATTGGATTTTGTCCCCCCCCAAAATGTTATCAACTTGTCTAGGCCATAATTCCCAGTATTGTGTGGTTGTCCACCATTTTGTGATCTGATGTGATTATCCTATGTGTTATAAATCCTATCTCTATCATGTTGTGAGGCAGGAGTAGAGGCGTTATGTTAATGAGGCAGGACTCAATCTTCAGGATTAAGCTGTATCTTGAGTCAATCTCTTTTGAGCTATAAAAAAGAGAATTGAGCAGAGAGGAGAGGGACCTCATTACCACCAAGCAAGAAGAGCGAGGAGCAGAGTGCATCCTTTGCACCCAAGGTCCCTATGCTGAGAAGCTGCTAGACCAGGAGAAGATTGATGATAAGACCTTCACCTAGAGCTGACAGAGAGAGATAGCCTTCCCCTGTGGGTGGCGCCCTGAATTTGAACTTCTAACCTCCCAGACTTTGAGAGAATAAATTTTTGTTTATTAAAACCATCCATTTTGTGGTATTTCTCTTATAGCAGCACTAGATAGCTAAGACAGCCACTGAACACATGAAAAGATACTTAACATCATTAACCATCAGAGAGATGCAAATCAAAACCACAGTGAGATACCATTTCACTCCCACTAGGATGACTAAGATTTAAAAAGAAAAGGAAAATAACAAATGTGGGTGAGGATGTGGGGAAATTGGAACTCTTACCCATTGGTGGGAATGCAAAATGGTGCAGCCATCATGGAAAACAGTGTGACAGCTTCTCAAAAAATTAAAACTAAAACTACCATATGACCTAGCATTTCCACTTCTAGGTATATACCCAAAAGACTTGAAAGCAGAGACTCAAACAGAGACTTATACACCAGTGTTCACTGCGGGACTGTTCACAATAGCCCAATGTGGAAACAATCTAAATGCCCATCAACAGATGAATGGATAAACAAAATGTGGTACATACATACAATGGAATACTACTCAGCCAGTAGGAGAAACGAAGTCTTGAGACATGCTACAGTATGGATGGAGCTTGAAGACATTATACTAAGTGAAATAAGTCGATCACAAAAGGACAAATATTGTATAACCTTGCTTATATAAAACGACAAGAACAAGCAAATATATAGAGACCAAAGTTTATTAGTGGTTACTGGGGCGAGAGGGTGGAGGAAAGAGGGGTTATTGCTTATGGAATACTGAGTTTCAGTTAACGGTGATGGAAAAATCACATTGATTAAGGGTGGGGTTGCACAGCCGTTTATTGTAATCACTGTCATAAGTTGTACACCTGTAAAAAGTTGAATTGGCAAAAGTTCTGAGATGGATATTTACAACAACGACCAAAAAAAGATAGCTGCTGAGACTACTTATGTATAACCAAGCCTGCGGTCTTAAAAGCTTGCGAGCAGCCATCCAAGGCACAACAGCTGGTCTCTATTTGCCTGGAGCAACAGAGGAAGAAGGAGAAATAAGAGGAGAGTATGGAATGTGTGGCTTAATTGCCTCCATGAACAACTACCTCCTTTGCCGTGATACCGGAAGAACTGGATGGTGCTTGGCTAACGTTACTGAACATTTTGATCAAAGATTCTATAGAAGAATCCTGATCAAAAGGGAGACAATGCAGAACAGAATTTCAAATTTGCGTGGATACCAGACTGCTTGGAGCCATGGAGGCTAGATGAACCCCTGAAACTATTGCTCTGAGATAATCTTTAAACCTTACACCAAAAATATCCCCTGAAGTCTTCTTAAAACCAAACAATAGTTTAGCTTAACTAGTTAAAAATGTCTACCTTATGCTCTTTTAAGATCTGTCTATACGGGATCAAATTGGCAACAGCAACTAGATAGAAACCTTAGTGGGCAGTGAGTTTATGTTAATGGGAGAGGAACAGCTTAGAGAAGGAAAGCGAGAATGGGTTGCACAACTCAAAGAATGTAATCAATGTCACTGAACTGTACATGTAGAAACTGCTGAATTTGTGTATGTTTTGCTGTGTATATTCTCAGCAATGACAAGATAAATAAAATTAATTTTAAAAATGCAGGCAAATAAATGTAGATGTTTTTCCTCATTCCATATGGCACCTCTAAAACAGCAAGCATTTTCAACACTGTGCAATAGAACTTTCTGCGACAATGGACATATTCTACACCTGCATTATTTAATACAGTAGCCACGAACACGTGTGGCTGTTGAGCACTTGAAATGTGACTAGTGAGACTGAAGAGCTCAATTTTTAATATTCTTTACTGTTTAAATTTAGGTGTAAGTAATCCCATGTGGCTAGTGGCTCCTGCATTGGACAGTATAGATTGGGTGCTGCCTTTGCCCAAGACCATGCTGACTGATGGCATACAGGGACTCCTGCCCTGCTTGCCATGCAGCCTGGCAGGAGCTGGGCCACCCTGGCCTGCTTGGTCACTCCTGTGCAGATCTTGCCCGGCAGCCACAGGACACTGCTCCACCTGTCCATGCTGGACAAGGAGCTGCACCCAGATGGCAAGGGAGGCAGAGAAGACCAGATGGCTCATCCCGCACCTCTACATGGGTGGGCCTGGGAGAGGCCAGGAGCTCAGGCTAGCAGGCTGCTTCAAATCCTGGCAAATGGTTTTCACCAAAGGCCTCCCTGTGTTGTCCATTGTCCTGAGCTTGTCCTGAGCTCCCAGGGCGGAGGGTTGGAAGACCCCCACCCTCTACTTTATGAGGAAGAGATGTGACTCTGGAAATAAGAACATGGAGTGTGGCTTGCTCTATGTTTGCTTGAGAAGTCAATGGGAAAGATTCAGATCATTATTTCCCAACTTCCAGGAATCATGAGTGCTCTGGCATTATTCTCATTTATTAAGATAATATTGCCATGTGCCATATATTAACACATAGTTAACGCCAATGGACCACACTGCTGTTTTAAGAAGCAGTAGTGATTTCACTACTCCCTGAGGTGGTTGTAATGGCCTCAGATTGGGTGACATGGTAGACTTCAGATGTCTGACCTCGGGATCCAGTACAAAGAATACAGGCCTGGGACCACAGGGCCTACATTGGATCCTAGCTGTCATTTTAATAAAAACCCTAATGGCTGTACGCACTCACTGAGCACTTATACTATGTGCCCTGCATGGTGCCCACCATGAGGTGGGCTTCATGGTGGCCCCACATTGCAGGGGAGGACACTGAGCCTTCAGGAGGGGACGTCTCCTGCCCAAGATCGCACAGGATGGAGCTGAGACTCCAGACCTCTGTCCTTAGCCTCTGTCCTCTATTTTCATCAGTTCTCTGGCCTTAGTCGTCTCGTTCTTACGTTGGGATAGTGGCTCCTGCCTCCCAGTCTAGGTTGTTATTATCAAATGTGATTATCCAATAACAGGTCCAGTGGCCTGGCATAGTGCCAGGGATACAGTAAGTACTTAATAAATGAGTTTCTTTTTGTCTTTATAGCGTATTAGCTGAATTTGAGTTTGCAATAGTATTTATTCATTCATTCAGCAAATGTCTAGGGGGCACCTGCCCTTGCCAGGCCCTGACTAGGCATACGTGGGTGAAGCTGGTCTCTTTGTTGGAGGAAGTTTGAGCTCTCAGGCAGGAAGAGCCATTTCTCATGGCTATGTTTGCGCTATGACCAGATCATTTACTCCCTGTGGATGGGGAAATGCTGACCCGTCTCCTGCCTTGACTAAACACTCGGGGACGCTGACTTCAGCTTGTTAGTTGCTTGCATATCTGAGAATCTCTGAAAGATCTACCTCTTAAATAATTAAGTATATAACATCTCACTCCTGAACTCACGAATCTGCATTTCTTCCTAAAGCCATTAGCTTTACTATGTGCAGCTGTCTTTATGTTTCAGAAGCAACACGTATTACAGTTTCAACAGAAGTTAAAGTTGTCTTGCCGTGTGTCTGTATTTTTATGATGTGTTACCAACCCTGAGCTTCAAAACACCCATAATAGCCCTGCTTGGGAGCTTCATAGTCCAACTAAGGACACAATAGATCCAACTTAATGTTTTCGCAGGGAAAAACAAGGTCTATTACATGGTAAGCCTGGGAATTTTTAGCTTGAAGGAAACTGATCTGAAAGATATTTTAATGTTTCATCTACAAGGAAGTCATGGTTATACTGAGGAGGCAGAGCAGCTCTGCCTCCTCTATGAGGACTGAACAAGAGGGAATCCTTTGACTTGTGAGGAATACAGGTTAGACCTAGAGAAGAATCTCGGACGGGGAAGAATCCTAAGCATCAGGATAAATGATGAATTGATGGGTTTTCTCCTGTGAAACTGTATCAGGGAAGGGGGTGGAGGGAAGCGGGTATAAGCCAGGTCTGTTCATTTATTCCCCCCAACAACTCTATGAATGAGTAGATGTCTTCCCATTTCACAAACAGGGAAACTGAGGCTCAGAGAGTGCATGACCAGAGATGGCCACTGTCTTGAATTCTGTGTTTTCATTCCCTTGCTTTTTTATTTAATGTTTATGTGTTTATATCTATGGCCCCACAGAGGTATGAATCTCTAAAAAATATATTGTTTTCTAGCATTTTAAAATGGCATTGTACTGTGTGTGTATATTTCTATGACTTGCTTTTTTCACTTTGCATTTTGTTTCTAAGATTCAGGCATGTTGCTGCGTAGTGGTTTATTCATTTTGACTGTTGTACAGTAATCCGTTTTGCTGCACTGTGTCCATTCTCTAGTTGTTCTCATTTTTTACTATAACAACAAGGCTGCTGTGAATGGTCTTGTGCCTGCGTCCTGGTGCACATGTGCAATAATTTCTCTTGGGCATATACCTTGGGGTGGAATTGATGGGTTATAAAGTATGGAAATTCAACTTCACAAGACGCCGAATTATTTTCCAAAGTGGTTTTACCAGTTTGTCTTCCATGAGCTATATATTTGAGGTTGTGACTTAAAGATCAGGGTGGAAAAAAAAAACAAAAACAATTCCCGCCTAGTCGATTCCAACCCATGGCAACCCCATGTGTATCAGAGTAGAACTGTGCTCCATCGGTTGTTCAATGGCTGACTTTTTTGGAAGTAGATCACCAGGACTTTCTTCCAAGGTGCTTCTGGGTGAACTCAGAACCTACAACCCTTCAGTTAGCAGTCGAACACGTTAACCGCTTGTACTGTCTGGGGACTGCGAAGCAGGGACTTAATTGAATCTTCCTCCCAGCTCCTGAAATAATGGTTTGTTCTTCTCTGGTGCTCATCTGCCAGTGAATTTAATTCTCCCTTGGGCTCAAGTGAGCCACCATCCCACAGCTGGCTTTGGCTGCAGCTATGTCCAGTCACGTGGTTCTTGAGGCCAGAGGCGCCACACCGATGTCTGTCTCTCTGGCCTTAACCACGTGTTCTGCAAGATTCCTCCCTTCTGGCGTTTCCTGAGCCTCTTGTGGGTTGGCCAGGAATGCAGGGGAAGGAAAACCAGCTCCCCAGAGCCTCATCCCTGAGCACTGCACCCCCCAGAACTGGCCGCCTTACTGCCGGAGAAAGGATGTCCTTGAAAAGCAAGAAAAGAGGCGTTTGTTAGGCTGATGTGAATAAACAAAACAGCCTGTTAAAGAGCTAACTGCTCCCTGGATCTCTCCATCAGCGTGTTGTTGAGTTGGGGCAAAGCCAAAACAAGAGTCCTTTTTTTTTTTTTTCAAAATTAGTTCTTTCATCTATTAATAAAGTTGGTTTCTTTGGCAGAGTGAGCAAATCCTAAAGACCACCTGCGAGGCCTGCTGGGAAGTTTTATCTTGGCCCCTCCAAAGAAGCAGATGTGAGAAATGAGGAGAAATTTCTGTTTGGAAAGAGGTAGCTGAGGTGTGGGACCCTAGTAGAGGGCATGTGGCTTAGGAAGAGGGAGGCTGTGGGCGACTGCTTGCACCCTCCTCACCAAAGGGAGGGCCCGTGTGATGCTTTGGCAGAGGAAATGGCAGACTCGGAAACTCAGTGCCCTGGCATCTTGTGGAAACCATCTTGGCCCCCTAGAATTGCCTGGTCGACTGTCATCTCTCAGAAGACAAAGGGATTGATGAGGGAAAGCCCTGCTTTGATTTTAACACCCGTGATTTTAACTCCTGCCTGCGTTTTAAATAATCTACCCTTTCTTCTCTTCTCTGATTGTAAAAGTCATACATTGTCAAGGTAGATATCTGGGGAAAAACTCACAAAGCATCGAGACAGCTGTTGAGTGAGGGGTTAAGCAATGACTCTGGACTTAGACTTGCTCAGATGCAGTGCTGGCTCCAGCTCTGTAAGGCCTTAGGCAGGATTTGCAACTTCTTGGGACCTCAGTTTCCCTGCCTGCCAGGCAAGTAGACACTGCTGCCAGCCTTTGGCAGCCTTTGTGTTAAGGATGATACTCCTCTTGGTGTGGGTTTAAGGGTGGAAGTAAGACTACAGGGGGTTTTCTTGGCAGCCCTGCCCTTACTGAGGATCTTCTCCGACTTACTATAGATCAGCCCACCCCACCCTGGGTCCCCCTCTCCCCTCCACACCTCTGTCCCTCTGCCCTGAGGCAAAGCGTTCCCCTACAAAGTCCTGGCACCCAGAGCAATGTTGCTTCGGGGTCCTGCAGACCCAGGCCGGTATAGATGTAGTTGGTGGACAAAACTTTTGACAAGACTTTCCATGAGGATCTTACAAAGAAAGGGATAAAATATGGCCAATTTTTTTTTTAAATGCCAATGTCACTCTTATTACTCTGGGTCCTTACCCCAGCCACCAGACCCAGCCTGGCTGGCCCAGGCCTCACCAGCTCATTGCAGCCTGCTCCCTGCCAGGAACTGGACTTTATCCACCTTGGGACCTTCATCCTTGATCTGCCCTGTGCCAGGCCGGCTCTCCCCACCCCTCCCTCCTTTGCACCTGGCCGTCCCTCCTGTCTCGGCTCCAGTGACGCTTCCTCAGGGAAGCCAGGGTCAGGACAAATCCATAAGCTCCCCGAGACTTAGTGTTCCTGTCTGAAGCTCACACGTGTACGCATGGACTGGGCATGTGGAGAACGCTTTGGACAGGGCTAGTGATGGATACGGAGGTTTTCAGTGGAAGTCTGTTGTTACCATTCATGGTTAACTCCAGTGTCAGTCTCTGCCCAGCCCTGTCCCCATTGTCCTTGGCTCTCAGATATTTGTGAGAGCACTGACGGATACCGCCCATCCTGTCCCGCACGTCTGCAGACTCACTAAAGATTAGAACCATTGGGTAAGCGGGACACATGTCCACGTGAGACGCCAAGCCCAGTCACTCCTGGACTGCTCTCAGGCTTTGGGACAGGGACTCTCTAAGCGGGATTCACAGCAGGTCCCTTACCCCGCTGGGAAGGGCTTCTCTTTCCACTCCTTCATCCTTGAAGCTCCTGTGTCCTTCCTGCACTCCACTCTGAGTGGTGATGGGGAGAGTCAGCCAGTCTCTCTGGGGGTCAGCTAGAAAATGGGGGAAAGACAAAACTAAAACCATTCCTGAGGCTAATTCTTCAGACAAAGATTAGACTGGACTATGTTACTTAAAATGATACTCGTGAAGAGAGTGCTTCTTAGCTCAAGTAGATACATGAGACTAAATGGGCAGTTCCTGTCCAGAGGCGAGATGAGAAGGCAGAGAGGTCAGGAGCTGGTGGAATGGACACGGGGAAATCTGGAGTGGAAAGGAAGAGTGTGCTGTCACAGTATAGGGAGAGCAACTAGGGTCACAAAACAATGTATGTATACATTTTTGTATGAGAGACTAACCTGAGTTGTAAACTTTCACTTAAAGCACAACAATAAAAAAGAAAATGGGGGAATAATCCTTCAGTCACAAAGTTGTGGGGATCAAGTAAAATAAACTCTGGGAAAAGTGCTCTGTAAACTGTAAACTCCCACACAAATACCAGGTAGTGGTGTTATTGCTTTTTAATGCTTAATCTCTTTCCGTTCTCAAGGCTGTGTTTTTCCAGCTTCTTCTTCTGTAAGAAAATGAATACTAAGTAGAACTGGTTCCCTAAGACAAGGGAAGTGGAAAAGTTCATTTCTTCCCATCTGAGCATGAACAGGAGCCTCAGCTTTCTGGACACTTCCTAGTGGTCTCTTTATGCACGCTGTAAGTTGTTTTCAGGTAGAACTGTTTTGTATGAGACAAAGAGACTGGGACTATTTTATCATTCCACAAATAATTATTAAGGGCTTATTTTATGTCAAATATGGCGCTAGAGGAATCGGGGTAAACAAAACTAAAAATACATTGGATTAGGGTCTGTGGAGCACAGTTCTTTCTAAAAATAATAGATGGAAAAGCAGCATTGTAATTGCACATGCAGACCTACTGCTTGCATAGTGGAAGGGAAATGTGTCATGTCGGCTATAGCTGCAACAATGGAGTTGAATCTCTTTGATGAGCCGCGCTTAGAGAAATACTGCCTTCGATTGATTTCAGCAAGCACCTACTCCCTGCCAGGGCTGTGCAAGGAGCCCTGAGGAATAAACAGATGAATAAAATATCATCCTTGCTCTCAGGACAAGCCTGGCAAATACTGCACTCAGGCATTTGGAACCTCTCCCCTCCCTCTGAGTCCATGGCAGACATCACTAATCACTCACAGCACTCTTTTCTACCCAGAGTTGTTCACCCTGGCTCCAGGAACCCTCAGTCTAGCAGGGAGGAGTGGTGCTGGAGGAGAGAAAAAGAGGATTCTAATCCAACTCACCTGTGGTAGGCAAGAAATGCTTTGCACCTGCCTGAGGGGATTGCAGCAACTTCATAGAGGTGGTAGAAATTGAGATGGGCCTAGAAGGGCTTTACTGCTGGTCTGGGACAGAGATAATATTGGTATTATAATTTTGAAACTGCTGTGTATTATAGAATACCACACATAAGTAAATACATTAATGCTATTATTGTTGTTGTTAGGTGCTGTTGAGTCGATTCCAGCTCATAGTGACTCTGTGTACAACAGAGTGAAACACTATCCTGTCTTGCGCCATCCTCATAATCATTGCTGTGTTTGAGCCCATCATTGCAGCCACTGGGTCAATCCATCTTGGAGGGTCTTCCTCTTTTTCACTGACCTTAGTAAGCGTGATATCCTTCTCCAGGGACTGGTCCCTCCTGATAACATGTCCAAAGTATGTGAGACAAAGTCTCACCATCCTTGCTTCCAAGGAGCCCTCTGGTTGTATTTCTTCCAAGACAGACTTGTTGGTTTTTCTGGCAGTCTATGGTATATATTCAATGTTCTTCACCAACACCATAATTCAAAGGCATCAGTTCTCTTTCGGTCTTCTTTATTTATTCATTGTCTAGCTTTCACATGCATATGAGGTGATTGAAAATATCATTGCTTGGGTCAGGCGCATCTTAGTCCTCAAAGTGACATCTTTGCTTTCAACACTTTTAAGAGGTCTTTTGCAGCAGATTTGCCCAATGCAATACATCATTTGCTTTCTTGACTGCTGCTTCCATGGGCGTTGATTGTGGATCCAAGTAAAATGAAATCCTTGACAACTTCAGTATCTTCTAATGCTATTAAGAACCATTGATTTTTAATTGGAAATGTCAATATGGACTCATAATTTTTAAAAAATCATTTGCCTAGTTCTTCCCACTGACTGGGCATAGAAGCAATGGCACCCCAGTGGCATAGAGCACCCCAATGTTTAAATCTTGATTTCTAAGCACCGTTTCACACTAAAAAAAAAAAAAAAAGTGGGGCTCCTTGGAGAAATGCTTAATTCCAGGTCTGGGCCAGGGAAAGTATAAGGGGAGCCTGAGACACTTGTGCTAGAAAGTAAAGAAGTTCCTGACAATCAGTGGGAACACAGGAGCAAGCTAAATGACACCATGAGGGAAAAAAAATCAGACAGATCCAGAATGTAGGACATTTTACTGACCTGGTCTCTTTAAAATAAAAGTGAGGGGAATATTCTAGATTAAAAGAGACTAAAGAAACATAACAACCAAATGCAATGCATGAGCTTTGTATCCTGTTTCGTTTTTTTTTTTTAAAAAAAAAAAAAGCAGCTTTAAAATACTTAAAGACAATTGGGAGATTTGAATTTGGACTGAGTATTAGATGATATTAGGGAACAATTATTAATTTTCTTAGGTCTGAAAATAGTATTGTAGTCATGAGGGGAATGCCTTATTTTAGGAGATACACACTGAAGTGTTTGGGGTAAAGCATCGTGATATTTAAAGTAAATAAAATGTTAACAACAGTTGAAAACAAATAGTAGGTGCTTATTATAATATTCTTTCAATATTTTTATGTGTCTGAAATTTTTCAAAGTAAAAAGTTACAGGAAAAAAACTGAGGAGGAACTCGACTTCAGATGTTGAAAGATCTCGCGGGTATATTGTCAGTGAACAAACCAAGGTGCAGATCAGAATATGTTGTATATCAGTTTGTGTCTAAAAAACAAAAACAAACGAACCAAAAAAGCCAAACCCATTTCCTTCTAGTTGATTCTGACTTATAGCGACCCTATAAAGGGAGGTATAAATAAGGAAATGTAATTGTGTTTGCTTATCAAGAGCTACTGGAAGGAGACAGGAGACACTATGAGAAGAATTTAGAGGAAGATGAGTGAATGGGGAGGACAAGGACAGAGGACTAAGGAAAAGCAGTCAGAAACATAGAGAACCGAGAAGTCCACTTCCGTGTGAGTCCTGTCACAACGTAAGACAGTGCGACGTGTGGTGTGAATGAGCAGAGAGCTGGGAAAAGGATGAAGATGGGGAAAAGGCCATGGCTTTTGGTCAACAGGGGCCAATGGTGACTCAGCCAAGGAGTGGGGTAGGACCTCACCGGAGAAAGGGGGCTTGGGGAAAGGTAGCTGAGGGCTGTGAATGTAGATCTCTCTTTAAACAGTAAGGGGAAAGGGAGAAAAAAGATGGTTGGAAGGGTGGAGGATGGAGGGAGGGCTTTTTTAGGGATGGGAATGGGGCATATCAATGAGCCAAAGTTGGAGCCAGTAGACAGGGGGAGAGTGGAAGGCAAGAGCTGGGCCAGGAGTGATTAGAGGGAGGAACAAACGGCCTTATTAAAGGACACTTCAGCGGTGAGGGGGAAGGTTGAGAAGGGTTATGTTGGGGGATCTCCATATTTTCAAAAAAGAAAGATAGTATTATCTACTTGAAGTCATGAGTTATATGCAGGCTTTGGGAGAATGGAGACATGGGGAAGAGATGCTGAGATGAATTTGGCAACCAATTATATGTGAAGAGGCCCCAGTGTTTCCTGTTAAATGTTCATGTTCACCGAGCCCTCAGGGTGATGCCACCAAGGAATCAGAGCGGGGGTTAGTCCAGGGTGGAAGATGATTAAGGTAAAAAATCAGAGGGGCAAGGGAATTCAGGGTGCCGCTGAGAAGGTGGTGGAACTGCTGGGCCAAGGCTGGCTGGGTGGGGTGGTCAGAAAGACAGGCAGGCTGGTCAGCTGGGAGATTGAGAAGTGTGGGAGCTTGCGGTCCAGGCAGGAGTCACGGGGACAGGGCAGTAAGAAGCACAGGAGCTTACGGCCATGAAGAGTGTTTCAGAGTTTGTGGTCTGGGCAGCCAGCCGAGTCCAGATGATGACAAGCCCTCACCCTTCTCATCTGTAAAATGAACATTATTATCTTAACAGTTTCCTGTAAAGAGGTGGTGTGAGGTTTAATGAATAAGCCCTTCAGGATCTCAGCAGGAGAGGTTTGGGACAGAGATGCTCTTGCTGTGTGGCCCCAGCTCTCTGTGAGCTCTTTCTTTTTGCAGCTCCAAACCCTCCCATCAGCTGCTCTCAGCCAGCACACGGAAGCAGCGCCAGCTCCTGGTTTCTATAGAGACCGATACACTTCAAAGGGGGAAGTAGAGGGACACAAAGGAAATAACAAAGGGGGAACGAACAGCACAGATATTTGACACAGAAGAATCCAGGAGGGAGGACATAATGTGACCTAGTTTTATGGCTATTGGGAACGTTTCTGGCCCTCACAATTGACTATTTTTGTGTTTGTCATAGTCTCTTCACCTAGAGCTGTGAAGGGAGGTGACAGAAGGCAGCACTGTTCCCGGTGAAAGGCCAATACTGAAACACAACCGTGAGGATCAGGGAGCTGGGAAGACCAGGAAAATCCTGAGCCTCACCGCCCTGACTCCTAGCCTCTTTGCTCTCGGTGCCTGCCATCTCCTTCTTCCTAGGGAACACATGGCTGTGTGCAGGGCCTTTGCAATGGATACCTCCTGGTCAGCCTTCTAGCTGTGTGATCTTGGGCAGCTTCCTTAACCACTCTGTGCCCCCATGTCCTGATCTGTAAAAAAGGGGGAAGTCTGACTTTCAGGTGCTGTTGGCGAGGGCTAAGTGAGATGACACATTCCAAGTGCCTGGCTGATCGGAGGGCCTCAGTAAAGAGCAGCTGGTCATTCTGGTGAGAGGCCACTGGGCTTGGGCAGGGCCAGCACCCAGTAACGCTGCCCTTCTTGCTTTTCTTCCATTCCCCTCTAGTTGGCCACGGACAGAGCGAAGGGGAGAGGATGGTGGTGTCTGACTTCCACGTTTTTGTCAGGGATGTGCTACAGCACGTGGATGTTATGCAGAAAGACTACCCCAGGCTTCCTGTCTTCCTTCTGGGTCACTCCATGGTAAGCAGACCACAGAGGAACCGGCTCCACTTGCGCCTGCCCAGCCCTGCAGGGTGGGGGTGTGAGCACTGTGGGTGGGGGGCCATTGCCCTTTGTCACCCTGCACTGGAGTTCCCAGGCAATTTAGTGCTTAGGAAACCAGCCAGGTTCAGGCCCTGGAGACAGGCCTGGAGGGAGCCAGAGCTGGGCCTATTCATGCCTCAGGGTTCCCGGCCATGCGCCAGCCAAGCCTCGCAGCCTCACCGAGGTGCTTGCCGCCGACTGGGAAACTGATCCTTTTCAACCCCTTTGGCCCTCGGGGCTACTTTATCCATCATGAATCTACTAAGGGCACTTCTGCTTCCTACAGAGCCACTTCTCAGAGAGAGGGATGCTTCTGGTTAGTGAGAGCCCACAGAGCCAGAGCCCTTCCTTCTTGTTCAGGGGATTGTACAGGAACTGGGGACAAAGGGGCCTCTGTGGAGACAATTCCTTAAGTGTTACTCGAAATCCTTTTCACCTCTTGGGTTTATAAAATCCTCTAAGAATCAACCGAGTGTAATCTCTAAGTCTGGGTCCTCAAGTGGCAGCCCCAGGCTGACTCCCTACAGAGTCGCTGAGTATTTTTAACCACTTGAATTTGAATGCCTGGGGATTGCTCACCGGATACAGGCCTCCTGCCCCCTTTTATCACAGCCTGGCTCCATTCATGGAGTCTCTGGGTGGTGCAAACTTTCTCAGCTGCTAACTGAAAAGTTGGAGGTTTGAGTCCATCCAGAGGTGCCTTGGAAGAAAGGCCTGGCAATCTACTTCCGAAAAGTCAGCCACGGACAGCCCTGGAGCACAGTTCTACTCTGACATACATGGGGTCACCATCAGTTGGAATGGACTCTGTGAAAACCGGTGTTTTTTTTTCCTCATTTGACTTGGTTTGTAGATGACTTGCCTGACCCTGTAAGTACTTGAGACTTCAGCCCTAAACGCCCTTCCAGCTTTATCAAAGAGATAGGCCTTGCTCCTTCAGCACCATCTAAATTCAACAAGTATTTTTCTTGGAACCTAAATTTCTGGGATCTTTACTGAACCAGGAAAAAAATGTAGCCATCTCTTCTTATGATCAGATTACCAGAAAGCATTGCATGAGGCCTGATGGAAGTGGATGACTTGGGGGTCTGCCAGCTTTTGGCTTGAAATGAAGGAGGAGTGTGTTGTTGTTTAACTTGCAGCCCACAAGCAGGAACCTTATTTATATCTCTCTGAAACGTTTGCTGTTGGAAAACCTAGAGAAAAAAAACGTTTGTAATTGAAATAATTGCTGATCTAGTTTATCCAACATTTGATGGTTTCCATTCCAAGGTAGGATCTTCAGGGCTGCTGGCCAGGCCTGCAGCCTCGGGGCTCTTTCGTTAATCGTGCCATTAGAGATGCATACGAGGTGTGGCTCCCAACAGCTCTGCCACTTTGCCTTGCAGGGAGGCGCCATTGTCATCCTCACAGCCGCAGACAGGCCAGGCCACTTCGCAGGCATGGTTCTCATCTCGCCTTTGGTTCTTGCCAGTCCAGAGTCGGCAACAACTTTCAAGGTAAGAGGGTTTCTGGTTCCGTGGAACTCCGGCAGGCTCCTGGGCCTCGGAGCCTGAGTTTATGGCTAGAGTTTGGGTAGAAGGGCCAAAGTCCATTCTTCGACTACAAGCTCTATTGTATCAAACATTGTTGCCACCAGAGTTCAATCACTTTTGAAGTCAGATGTGGTTTTTTTCCTCCCAAAGACAGAAGAAAAATTATTTCCTGTTTGTACATGTTTGACTGGTGAATTTTAAAAGGGAAAAAGGTTACACATGTTATGAATCCAGCAAAGTACCCTTTTGTTAGTAAGTCAGATGTAAAGCTGGAGCTGTTTTTCATCAAGTATCTGCCAACTTCAGCACAAAGTGAATAGTGAGTGGCATTCGAGGCAATCTGTAATTGCAGCAGAGAGTCTCTTTTCGTGTAGTGCCCTCTCTGAGCACTTTCACCTCTAATTCTAACACATACATCATGTTGTTTCTCTGGTTATAATGTTGCACAACCACACACGTGAGTGAAACAAGCTTTCAGTGCTGGGACTTTCAGCTGCTTTAAAACAAGGCAAGTGAGCCAGCAAACAACTAGAAATAGACCCAGTGCCTTCTCTTCCTGGGAAAGGAGCTGAAACCCGTGGCCTCAGCAAGGCCCTCAACAATGACCATGTGGGTGAGTGGTATGTTGAGACAGACCAGTGGGATGGAGAATCCCAACTTCTGTGTCCCCAGGAGGTGCCTGTCTTTTATCAAACGCTGGGCTGGAGGGTCCGACTGATACGGCTGCCCCCTAGCCGGTTCTTGGGGCTCTCAGGGAGATCCTAAGGGGGGGTGTCATGGCATCATGTGCACTGGGCAGCAACCACTGTAGGGTGCACCCTTACTTTTCCTGACCTCTCCTCACGTGACAATGGGACCATTTAAATAATAGCATTAACTTGTAAGCCTCTGGTGTTCTCCTCAGGACCCAAACCGTGCGACACCGTATAGGGAATGAAACCTCATAAAAATGTCCTAAAAGTGTTCGCTACAGACGTGAGCACAAACCTGAACCTGGGCTCCAGAGGTGGGTGTGATGGTGAGGGTCCTCAGTATGGGCTCTCATTAGATGCAGAAAACCTCACCGATGTGGAATGGGGAGGGGCTGGTAAAAGAGAACCCTGGATCTGTCAGGGTTTGGCTGTCTGACAGTTTAAGCAGGAACAATTATTTATTTAGTTGGCCAAAGAAGAGAGATGATAGCGCCTTTGAATTTTACTCCATGTTAAGGAAATCACCACTGACTTCCTGAAATTGTCCTGCTGTCATTGGTAAACTACATTGCTGGGCATAGGACAGAAGTCGAGGCCGTGGCCACCTGTCCCTGCCACGGAATAACGAGGGCCCCTTACGGTCAAAAATAGTATTCATCTAAATGGGCCAGGGGAAGCTGACTTACCAGAGTTTTCCCATAACAACTGCAATTACATCGCATAAGGCCACTTCTAATCTGAGCAGAACGAGTACGACCAGGATCCTAAAGGAAAGGGGAGTTACCATTGCACTTCCTGTGCTGGGGTTTATGCACAGGTAATAAGCTCAGCGAGTGCCAGCCAGCCCTCTCCCTTGATGTGCATTAGCTCACTTGCCTCCGGTGTTGCCCAGGGAACAGGTCGACCTGCGTTTTATGGATGGGAAAACTGAGGCTTCGGAAGGATGAGTGACTTGGCAGGATCCCACAACTTGTGGGGTGGGTTTGCAGCCAGGGCTGCCCCTCTCCATCTAGGATGCCTTCTCTTACCAGAAAAGCCAGGGACCAGGAGCTTTCCAGATAAAGTGGAAGAGGGCTCAGGGCAGCTGGGCCTGGAGCTGGAGCAGCAGAGATTCCTCCCGGAGTCCTCCAGGTCTCCTGCGCTGATGGGCAGCCGTGTAACTCTGGGCCAGGTCACGGAAGCGACCTTTCAAAGCCTGTGCTAATAGATCTCCTTGTTGAATCAGGAGCCAGCTGTTCCCTGGGGATCGCAAGTCTACCCTTATTAACCAAGACAAATTAGATTGCCAGTGCTCCCAGACCTCGAGGGCCCGTCCTCCCCCACCCTGACATCTGTTGCTGCCCGTGAATCTTCGGCGGTTTTGACTGACGGAGTCTATGATCCATTTGTCTACCCAAACCTGGGTGACCTGAACATCCTCCGCACGCTTTCTAGCCTTGTCCCACAGCCTTGCTGAAAGAGCTTCACAGAATCTTTTTGAAATTTTAATTTAAAATTTTAAGAAAAATACATTTATGTGGTTGAAAATTCAAAAGGTGAAAAAGGGCATCCAGGGCAGCGGCGGAAGATGGCTGTGGCCAAGGCGGCAGACACTCAGCTGATGCTTGGAGTCACCTGATAGCGACCATCTTTCCACCATAGAAAAGGACACAAATGGAGAAGTTCTGTGAGTGTGATGTTATTACTTCACAACAGCCGCACCAGGGAACCCGCTGGTGAGAAAATGCCGCCTTACAGATGAAAACAAACTTCTCCACCCCTTCATCTTTGGCCAATACCAGAGAACTTGTTTTTATATGATAACAATTGAAGTTCCAGATCCTTCAGTTTTGAAAAAGAATGTCCCTGAAACGTGGGAGGCCGGTTAAAATGATGGAGAGTTATATTGCAGTTCTCACAAAGGGAATATGCCTGAGTGAAGAAAATGGTGCTTCCCTTAGCAAGGACTTTGATGCCCCAAAGGCATGCCTCGCAGGCTCCATTGTATCTCAATTTGGAATGGAAACTGTTATCTTATACATAGCACTGCTGCTAAAGAAAAGAATTGTCATTAGTCACCCAAGAATAGAAGCTGTCCAGGAGTTTACCAGGAAGCTTCCTGCCCTGGTGGGGCTTCGACAGGTTTGGACCACTCTTTATTGCACCTCAGCGGCCATGAGCTGGACGCCCCGCAGATGCGCACAGGTTACATCGCTAGATTTGTAGACTTGGAGGTGAGCAATAGACCAGACCTTTATGATGTTTTTGTGAATCTGGCTGATAGTGAGATCCCTGTTGCACCGCTTGCAAAAGAGGCCATGACAATTGGGAAAGTGCACAAGGAAATCAGTCAGCTCATTGTCCAGTCTGCAGAAGACCCCCAGAAATCAGACAGCCAAGTTATTAAGGACATTTCCCTAAAATCAAGAGAGCTCTTGACCAGCCTCGCTTCATTTACAGACATTTCAGACAATGGAGAAAAGCTGGCACTCCATTTTGAAGCATTAAAGCAGAGACAGCTTCCACTAGCCACAGAAAACTTCCTTTCGCATCTAGCGGGAGCTTAACGTATGCTGAAAATCAACTGTGTGACAGAAAGTATCGCTGATGGCAGATCTAAAGCTCCCCTTTCACTGTGATTATCCACTCAGTATGTAAAATGCTGAAAATAACAACGAAAATGTTATATTTTTAAAAAGATGGGGACATACAGTGAAAGGTCACCCTGCTCAGTTGGGGGTGGGCAGCCAGCGTCACCAGTTTCTTGAACATCCTTCCAGATATAATTTATGCGTTTACCAACAATCAGTACGCATTGTTATGGATTGAATTGTGTCCCCCAAAAATATGTGTTGTAAAACCTAACCTCTATGCCTGTGGTTATAATGCCATGTGGGAATGGGTTGTCTTTGTTATGTTAATGAGGCAGGATTAGTGTAGGGTGTGTTGTGAGTCAATCTCTTACAAGATACAAAAAGAGCAAATTAGGACAAGCAATCAAGCCGAGATGGGGGAAGAGAGATGCCAAGCCACATGAAGATGGCCCAGGAGCAGAAGCTCAAAGAGACAAGGACCTTCCTCCAGAGCCAACAGAGAGAGAAAGGCTTCCCCTAGAGCTGGCACCCTGAATTCAAACTTCTAGCCTCCTAAATTGTGAGAGAATAAATTTCTGTTTGCTAACGCTACCCACTTGTGATAGTTCTGTTACAGCAGCACTAGATAACTAAGACACACATGTATTCCTTGTGTTCCTATTTTTTACACAAATGGGAGCATACTATAAGCACTTTGCTTTTACATTTTTTGGTTTGTTTGTTCTTGCGGGGGGTTGATTTTGTTGTTTGGCTTAGCAGTGTATTTTGGTGTTTGTACCTGTCAGGACCTAGCCGGGGTTCCACTGTACAGGTAGATCATGCTTTAGGTAAGGTTCCCTGCTGACCGACCTTGGAGTGCTTCCAATTGTCAGCTCTCACAAACCTCCCAGCGGAAAAGATGTTTAGAGACACCACTTTCCTCTTGCTCTATGGAAAAGAAAGCTGAGACTACGGATGAGACTGAGAAGGGGGACTTCCCAGATCGCACTGTTGGTGGACAGCAGAGCAGGACATTGAATCCTGATCTCCTGACTCTGTGTCTGGTGCTCAGCTGGTCAGACCGTTCAACAGTGTGTTTTATGGCTTCAAGCACATACTAGAGAGTCCACAAGAAAATATCTAGAGCTAATAGAGGAATTTAGCAAAATTACAGGGTACAAGATCAACAAATAAAAATCAGTTGGGTTTGTATACACCAGCAATGAGAAATCTGAAAGGGAAATGAGGGAAACAATTCCATTTACAATAGCATCTAAGAGAATAAAATACCTAGGAATAAATCTAACCAGGGATGTGAAGGACTTAAACAATGGAAACTATAAAACACTGCTAAAAGAGATTAAAGAAGACTTAAATAAATAGAAAGATGTTCCATGTTCATAGATTCGAAGACTTAATATTGCTAAGACGTCAATACTACCCAAAGCAATCTATAAATTCAACACGATCCTGATCAAAATTCCAACAGTCTTCTTTACAGAAATGGAAAAACCAATCCTCAACTTCATATGGAAGGGCAAGAGGCTCCGAATAGCTAAAAATGTTGAAAGAGAACAAAGTAGGAGGACTCACACTTCCTGATTTTAAAACATACTATACAGCTACAGTAATCAAAACAGCCTGGTACAGGTATAACAATAGACACATAGATCAATGGAATAGAATTGGGAGTCCAGAAATAAACCCACACATCAGTGATCAACTAGTTTTTGACAAGGATGCTAAGTCCATTCAATGGGAAAGAAGAGTCTTGTCAATAAATGATGCTGGGAAAACTGGATTTCCACATGCAGAAAAATGAAGCAGGATCCATGCCTCACACCATACACAAAAGCAAATTCAGAATGAATTAAGGACTGAACTGTGTAAACTAAAACCATAAAATTCTTAGAAGAAAAAGCAGTAGCGATGCTGTCAGGCCTAGCTTTTAACAATGAATTATCTAATATAATAATCAATGCACAAAGAGCAAAAGACAAATAAATGGGACCTCATAAAAATTAAAAACTTTTGTTCATCAAAAGACTTTACCCAAAAGTGAAAAGACCAACTGGGAGAATATCTTTGGATACCATATATCTGACAATCATCTAATAACCAAAATATATATAAAACTTTGACAACTTAGCAACAAAAAGACAAACAACCCAATCATAAAATGGGCAAAGGACTTGAATAGACATTTCACCAAAGAGGCCATTCAAATGGCCCCCAAACATATGAAAAGATGCTCACCATCATTAGCAATCAGAGAGATGCAAATCAAAACCACAATGAGATACCGTTTCACTTCCACTAGAACAGCTAAGATAAAAATAAATAAATAACGAATGTTGGCAAGGATGTGGGGAAGTTGGAACCTTTACCCATTGCTGGTGGGAATGCAAAATGGTATAGCTGTTGTGGAAAACAGTGTGGCTAAAAATAGAACTACCATATGACCCAGCAATTCCACTCCTAGGTATATACCCAAAAGACTTGAAAGCAGAGACTCAGACAGAGACTTGTACCAATGTTCATTGCAGCACTATTCACAATAGCCAAAAGGTGGAAACAACCGAAATGCTCATCAACAGATGAATGGATAAACAAAATGTGGTACATACATACAATGGAATCTCTGCCAGTAGGAAAAATGAAGTCTTTGATACATGAGCTTGAAGACATTATGCTGAGTGAAATAAGTCAATCACAAAAGATCAAATATTGTATGACCTCATTTATATAAAAAAATATGAAAAGACAAATGTGTACAGACCAAAGTTTATTAGTGGTTACCAGGGGCAGGAGGGAGGTGGAAAAGGGGGTTAACGATGATGGAAAAATTGTATTGATTAAGGGTAGGGTTGCGCAGCCGATTAGTATAATTGCTGTCAATAAGTTGTATACCTGTAAAAAGGTGAATTGGCAAAACTTGTGTGTACATATATTTACAACAATGACCAAAAAAAAAAAAAAAAAAAAAGAGTAGCTGCTGAGGCTGCTTATGTACAACCAAAAACCTCATGGGATTTAGTTTCTTGGTTTGGGGGTTCAGGGTCATGGTTACATGGGACATCTCAGTTAATTGGCCTAATAACATGTTTAGTGCTTCTGTTCATTGTGTAGTGCCTGAGGTCTTAAGAGCTTGCAAGTGGCCATCCAAGCCACAGTAATTGGTCTCTATTTGCCTGGAGCAACAGAGGAAGAAGAGTCAGGAATAGAAGGAGGATATGGAATGTGTGGCTAATTGCCTCCATGAGTAACTACCTCTTTTGCCATGAGACCAGAAGAACTGGATGGTGCCCAGCTGCCATTATTGAACATTTTGATCAAAGATTCCATAGAAGAATCCTGATCAAAAGGGGGGAAATGTAGAACAGAATTTAAAATTCTCATGGACTTCAGACTTTCTGGAGCCATGGAGGCTGGATGAACCCCTGAAACTATTGCCCTTAGATAATCTTTAAACCTTAAACCAAAAATATACCCTGAAGTCTTCTTAAAACCAAACAATAGTTCAACTAGTAAAAAAAAGGTCTGCCTTGAGCATCATGCTCTTTTAAGAACTATCTATATGGATCAAATTGACAACGGCAACTAGAAAGATTAGATAGGAAACTTAGAGGGCAGTGAGTTTGTGTTAATGGGGGAGGGACAACTCAGAAAAGGAGAGTGAGAATGGTTGCACAACTCGAAGAATGTAATCAATGTCACTAAATGGTACATGTAGTAACCGTTGAGTTGGTGTATGTTTTGCTGCGCATATTATCAACAACAGCAACAAAATAAATAAAAATTTTTTAAAGTATGTCTCATTGTTGATGTGGTGGTCTCATAGGGATCATCTCTGTCTTGCGCCCCGGTGACGCAGGGCTAGAGTTCATGCTCCGGCACAGAGGTGAAACCCACGGCTGCTCAACTGGGAGAGTATAAAACTCGGTCTCCTCACCTGTACTGTTCCAGGGATAAAACAGAGGGATGTTGGCTGAGGGTTGCAGAGTCCCTTCTTTCTCTGGGAGCCCTGTGGGAGAGACCAGAATTCCCCCTGGCAGATCAGCTAGGGGTGAGGAGACTCATTCTAAATGGCCTTCTCTGCCTGCTGCCTGGACTTTCTCCACTGGGGTCCTGGGGAAGGGATGCTGGTGGAGCCACCTGGTTGCTTCCGGAACATTCCACTCTCCATCAGCAGGGAGTGCAGGGAGGAGTTGCCACTATGAACTGGTACTCAGATAGGTGTGTGACATCCTGTCTCATTTTGTCGCCGGTACCACCCTGGGAGGAGAGAACAATCATTCCCAAATGACCAACAAGGAAACGAGACCCACAGTCGTGCCTGAGGTCTCCTTGAGCACCAGCTCAGGCCAGTGTGTGCAGCAGAATGTTCCCTTTTACCCCACAAGTTGAGAACAGCTTCCCTTGACCTTAGCCTATTTCCCATCTGAAAGTCACTCATCTGTTTTTAGTCACTGGAACCCAGAAGGGAGAGGAGCAGGAAGTGGGGGATGGGGTGGAAAATTATCACTCTTTGAAACTTGGAGTAAGTTTAGACTCAGGATCCCTGGGGCTTGGTTGGGACCATGAGCTGGCCTGGTGGCCAAAGGCTGAGCCCTGTGGGCAGACTCACCTCTGTCCTGCAGGCATCTGCTGTGCAGTAGCTGGGCACTCAGCTCTCAGGACACTCAACGAGGCTTCCCTTAGGATTCCAGGATTCATCTCCCCAGCACATATCCTGCAGGCGTTTGTGCGGGAGCACCCTCGTGCCAGGGTCTTCTGGATATTGGACATGACAGTGAGCCGGGCAGCCCTGGTGCTGCTCTTCCAGGCGTGGGTACTGGGAGAGGTGAAAACCAGGTGTGGCACAGAGGCCTTGCTGCATCATAGACAGGCCTTCCTGCGACCCTTCTCACCAGTGCCCACCCCTGCGGAAGGCAGGAGCTGTGTCCTCCTTTGCAAGACTCGACTTGCTGACCCCACTTTAGAAGACAGCGATTGTAATTACCTTAAGTCCTTCCTTAGCAAAAGCTTAAAAATGATTTTAGAGAGCTGTTAAAACCTTTCGGATCAATAAAAGCATTTGCGAATGTCTCTGGTATTTATTTACAGTGAGTTCACAGAAGGAATGCCTGAGATTGTCAAGGCTTTATGCCACACTTGAGCCTCTTGAGTTCATTGGTGGGAGGTGTGGCCTCTTTGGTGGGTGAAATAATATAGGGTTCTAGCTGTGAGTGCTTCATTTTTGCAGAGCTGTGGATCACACGCTTTTCCTAAAGTCTCTGCTCTGAGTAACATTTTCATTGGTTTGCCCATTCAGTCCACCAGCAGATGTTCATGGACCTCCTCCTCAGGCCACAGAAAGGGAGAAGGGGTGTACTCCATAGGTTGAGAACTTGGTCTTATCATTCCCCATTTCATAGATGAAGAAACTGAGGATCATATATTTCTCGAGGATTTGAATCCACATGCGCCTGGCTCCAAAGTCTCTGAGTCTGATTTCTCCCCCTCCTAGTGCAGCCACTTCTTGGGCTGGCCCAGGGACCTGCGTTCATGGCTGTGTCCTGGCCCCCGGCTCCCTCGGGCTCCAAGGCTCCTGGCTGTGCTGAGGGAGTTTTCCCTTGAGGGGCCTGGCAGGGCATCTCTCCTGAGCTGGGCTGGGGTTTCTCTCCACACTCCCACAGGATTCTTCGATGAGCTTGTTCGAGGTGGCTGACAGGGGATCAAGAATGGTAGTAGCTTGGATTCCAAATTCTATATTGGTGAGCTGCACGCTCCGCCCCACCACCAATGGGATCCTTCTCCTTCTTTATGAATAGGTGCCGGGGCCCTCACTCTGCTCAGCTCTTTCTTTGCCACTTGACCCTCTCCTCCTCACTCAGTGCCTGGCTCATGGGCTAAATAAGCCACAAAGAGCAGCAAGGGGAGGCACATTTTGTGCAGTTGCTGGGCATGCCCTGCCCCTGGTGATGGCTCTCTTCTCTGTCTTGCGTCTTTTGTGGGGAAGAGGCTGAGCCTTTCATAATTTTTTAGACCATGACGTTACTGTCATCAAAAGACTGGCCTCGGCCAAATTGAGTGCTGTTAGAAATTTGGTTTGGAACTTACCATGCAGGTTTAGAAAGGCTCCTTAAAAAAGAGACCTCGAGGAGACCTCCGCACGCCCGGCGTTGGCTGGCGTACTGGGAACACTTCCCCTGCACACTCACCAGTGCTTCTCAAGCCTGGCTGGCTCTGGAGCCACCCGGGGAGCATTAACAAACCCTGGCGCCAGGGCACCACCTAAGGCCAATCAACAGACCATCTCTGGGGGACTGGGAAGAGGCAATCTAACTTCACACAGGGCGCCCAGCCCCTCCAGCTTACATGAAGGCCTGGGGTCTTGTTGCCTGAGGCAGCAGGTCCCACAGTGGCCCAGTGCTGTTGCTTGTCTGAGGACCATGCTCTGAGCAGGGATCCCCAGAAGACCAAGCAGGGGTCGGGGCATGGCAGGGTGTGCCCATCGACCAATAGGTTGGCTGGAGTCAAGGAGCAGAAGCGTAAAAACCAAGTGCTGTCTGGGAAGGCAGGAAGCCAAAAGTCATTTCAAAGGAATCCCTGGACTCCGGAAATATCCTTCATGGCTTCTTCTTCCTCCACCTGTCCCTTGAGTGGCACGTCTGCCTTGGGGCTCTCCTCTTCCCTGTCTACACACTCAGGGCTTCAGCAGCCTTACACACCTGCTGCCCTCCTGCGCCCGAGGTGACACACTTAGTGCCAACCTCCAGCCATGGAGATACAGAACAATACTGTCACACCCACACACCGTGTTCCTGGAGGGACGCGGAAGCGAACAGCACTCTTGTTGCTATGACACACGGTTGGCTATTGGAGTTGTGTTATGACGGCCTGTGCTGTTGCATGCATTCACCTGCCCGGTGCCCACCAGCTCCGGCTCCTTTGGGCAGGAAGTATGCAGCTGGGCATGCCCAGGGGTCCACTGCTTTCCTCCAGTCCTCAGCCCATGCATTCTTGCCATTTCCCCTCCTATCTGTGCTTTTGGGAGTAGGTCTTGTGTAATGCACCTGGAGGGGAAGGTGAGGCAGTCAGCTAGGTTCACTTTCTAGTTCCCCCCAGGGACCAAGTGCTTGCATTATTCATTGTCTGAAGAAATGCTTCTGTGAAAGTGGCTCTCCTCTTTTATTTTTCCTGGGAGGCTCTTTTCTTAAAAGCTTCCTTTAGCTGCAGAATGTTCCCCTGGAAAAAGGAAAGTGTGCTGACATGGGAGAGGACAGGATGAGTCTCTCTGTCATTCTCTCCTGGAGGTGGATTCGTCCGTGACTCTCAAACCCCCAACCCCTCTCAGAAACCAGAGTCCAGCTGGGTTGGGCCATGGCACTGCCTTTTCTGGTCCTAGCTAAGCTGACAACCTAAGTGGTCAGCATCTTCCTGGTAGCCCTGGAGGGCAGAGGCCTCAGCTCTTTCTGGTACTAAGTATTGTGTTTCAGAAGATTCCAGTGGCAGGAATGTAGATTCGAAGATGTAGGTAAGTCTGTCTCTTCACAAATGATCAGTTGTGAAGATGACCAGTGTCTGGTGCCTGAGTCCATGCGGAATCAGGTGGCAGGTTTCCAAAATCACTTGTCAGCGAAAGAGAAATCTGGTGGTGGACTGCCTCAGTGAAGAGGATGGGCTCTGCATGGTGTCTCTCGTGTTCTTGGTTCTGGGCGGGTGCTGAGCTGTTGTGTTGCTGAGCCTCCTCCCAGCTCAGGGACATCTAATCTGGTCATGGGCTTGTCCTCAAGAAGGTTGTGGTGGGCAGGTGGCAGGCAGGCAGATGGCACGCCCGGGTCCGGAGGCTAGAGTCTGCACACTTCCTATCACATGTGGCCTTGCTGTGGTCCCAAGTGGGGTGGGGCACACAAAGGCCCACTGTCAGCCAGCCCTGCCTCAATTCAGGGAGGGAGCAGTGGCAAGAGGCCCTGAAAACAGCAGAACGTCTAGAAATCAGCTCTACATAACTTCGGAATACATGTTAAGATGTTTTCCCTAATAATGTTACCCTTGGGCTATTATTGCTCAAGTCCTATTATGAATTATCACTATTAATATTGTTATTATTGTCCTAAGTCCCCTCTCCATAGCCCCTTGGAGCCAGGTGAAGGCCAACAGGTGGGCAGCAGCGGAACAGCAGCCACGGCCTCTCCGCATACAGACAGCACACTACTTATGGACTATAGACTCCGTTTGTTTTTTTCAGCTTTTGAAAGCACAGATCCCAATTCTCAGAGGAGCTTCCAATTCCTAGAGTCCACAGACATTTCATCCGTGTTTGAAACACCCTACTCCTTGCTTAGAGTTCCTAGAATTCCAAACCCTCCTATCCTGGGCTAGCCTGTCCCACTGGCCCACATACCACTTCGACTCTTGAGCCTACCCAACGTGTCCATCGCATCCTAGGAGGCTCCAGATTATGTGGGCTGACTCCTGCTGTGTCTACACTAGACTGTCAGGCCCTCAGAGTCAGGCTCCGGCCTTGGCCTAGGACCTGGTGCATCGGTGGCAGTGAGGTGATGTAGATGAGGTTTCCTCGCCTGGACACCAGGGTTGGGCGTGAGATTCTTAGAGGCAGGGAGCCATCTTGGACTAAGAAAGAACTGCTGATGATTATCACATAGATGACTATGTAAACCAGAGGACAGGCTCCTCTCTGTGTGCTCCTTTGCTCACAAGACCCTGTTTTCTTCTTGCCTGATCCCTGGTGGTCTGAGAAACACCCATGATGTGAGGCCACATCCTGTGCAGGCCTAGGAAGGGAGGGGTTTTGCAGCTCTGGGTCAATAGTGTCCCGATGGAGAGTATCCGTGATCATGCATGGGAGTGGTGCGCGCCCTCAGTTACAGTCAGAGAGAGAACAAAGAAAGAAAAGCAGCGTGGCATAGAGGGCAGCGTGGCCTCTGCCCAGACCCTCTCCCTCCCCTCCTGTTGAGCCCTCAGCTCCTCATCTGTTACAGGAAGATAAACCCCCACCTCACAGGAGGCTGTAGGGATTCGAAACTGAACACCTTATACAGTGCCCCACACTCCAATACATGGCTTCTCAGTAACATGTGAGTGCCTTCCCTCTGGCCCCCGTCGGGGACCGTGGGGCCATCTACCAGCTGCGTGATGCACCCTTGACATGTACCGAGAGTCTCTGCTACCACCTTCTATGTGATTCTAATTTCAGCATTTCACAGCTCACTTTTGAAATAGCATCTCTCATCCCCCAGTGTCTGTGCACATTTCAGAAATGCAAACAGCCTCTCTCTGAGCAGGGTGTGAGGTCCATGTCTCGCTTTTCCTGGTAACACATGAGCTGGAGAGAAAGGCAGGCAAGGGGGGGCTTGCACCCGAATCAGGCCTGGCTTCAGTGAACATGAAGTAAGCACCTACTGCACGTCAGGTACTTTTGCACCGGTGGCGTAGCTTAGCCTCCCCAGTGGTCCTCTGGGGGTGTCGTCCCCATTTTGCAGTAAGGAAAGGCTCAGTGATGTTGAGATCCTTGCCCAAGTCCACCAGGCAACACAGCCGGGATCCGATCCAGGCCTCCTTCCCTCTGGCGCACTGCCTTCTAGTCAGGCTGGTGGCTATTTTTATTTCCCTCCAAGAGAAACCGAAACGATGGACAGACTAACTCTGATCAGAGCAGGCTGCTTTTCAGGCCCCTCCTTGCTGTCCTGCCTCACTCCCAGGTGACCCGGGAGGTTCTGCTCCAGCCGTGTATTTTTAGTGTTCCCAGAGCCTGCCTAGGCAGCTCCTACAAATAATTTAAAATTGCAGCCATGAGTGATTGCAGGGAAGACAGCCATGCAGAATCCAGAGCAGGCAGAAATAGCCAGGACATCGCGGCTGCCAGCCCCGAGGCCTGCTCTCCCGCTCACCCGTGGTGGACAGGGGCCAGTGCTGCGAGTGCCTGTCTGAGTCAGGATAGAGAATGCCTTGGGGTTCCGTCTTGAGCACCCAGTCTTTGGAACAAACCTGGCTGATGTTAAGTTTGGGTGTCATTTTCCTTAATTTACTGTAAACTGTCACTTGGGGAAAGCCGGGTGTGGATTCTACTCATACTCATAGCTCCTGTCTTCCCTTCCGGCTAGGTTCTTGCTGCGAAAGTGCTCAACCTCATCCTGCCAAACATGTCCCTGGGCCCCATCGATTCCAGCGTGCTCTCTCGGAATAAGACAGAGGTGAGAGTTTTTTTGCAAACCAGGGAAAGGGGGCTGGTAAGGAGGTGGAAACAGCGGCCCTGGAGGGAAGCCCGTGTTCTGGCTCTGTCCACAGCATTCAGCACCTTTCACTAGGCAAATGGGGACATGGAGATGCTGAGGTGTCATCTGGCTTCAGGGTGGAGGGGAAGAGGTGTGATTATTGAGCTGAGTCCCAAACATGCAACTGAGCTAACCAGATGAAGGGATATGTATCAGTTAGGTCCCTTTTGGTTGCAAGTGACAGAAACCCGAGTCAAAGTGATTTAAGCAAAAAGGGGGATTTACTGGTGAATGTAACTAAGGGTTTCAGGCATGGCTGGATCCAGGGCTCAAAAGTCTTGTTCACAATCTATCTCTCCCCAGCTCTTATTTCCTCTGATTTGGCTACAGCCCCAGCCAGGCTTCCCCAGGTGGAGGTAAACATGGCCACCAGCAGCTTTACCTGAGCAGCCCCAGTGGAAAGAGAGCAACTCCTTCCAGCCAAAGTCTCAGGGCTGATTCTTATTGGTGGATTGTCCAAGCCTTCTCAGAAACCAGGAAGGGGAGGTATCAAACCCACAAAACCTCACAGACTGAGAGTAGAGAAGGTGGTTCCCTGGGGGAAGTTGGGATAGTGGTCGCAAAAGGAGCAAGAATGGATTCAGGCTGGGGGTGCTGGAGCTGAACGGGGATGGGGTTAGCGGGGGATGAGGGTTTCCAGTAAAGGGGGCAGTACCTGTAAGGGCCAGGCTTGAACAGAGTACAGCCCCAGTGGAGAACAGCAGGAGTTTGGTTCACCCAGAACATAGAGGGCAGCAGGTGAGTGGAAGGGACGTGGCAAGAGATAAACTGAGGTCAGATCATAAAGCGTCTCACGAGCCCCCTCCTCTGGAAGCAACTGCCCTGCCAGGAACATAACACAGCCCCAAGCAGAGGCATGATGCCTTCCATAAAAGCAAAATCAACTGAAAGAAGCTCAGACAGAAGAGGCAAGGCAGCTTTGGGTGAGAGCCGCTGGGATGTTGTACCATCCAGACAACATCCCTGGCTCTGGACATCCACCAGTCTCAGCATAGACGATAAATAGGTCAAGGCCAGCCACGTGCCTGAGACGCTGGCTGTGAGCAGAGTCCAAATCCCAGAGACTGGTGTTGGTCTATGAAAATGCTGCTCAGCAAACCCGCCCACCTCTCACTGAGTTCACGGGGGCAGGGGGCTCCCAGAGCCACTTTGTGTTTACCCTCCCTTTAACTGAGCCCCTGTGTGTGCCAGGCTCACCCAACCCTCACTCCTCACAGCAGCCTTTTGATAGGGTCGCCACTGGTGAAGCCAGCCTGAGAGTTTGGATGGGCTTTGTCCCCAGCCAGGCTCTCTGTGAGACAAGGGCTCCCTTGGGACTTGGGGCCAGTTGGCAGGAAGCAACCTTGGGCATCGGAAAGACACCTGAATTATCTTCAGGATTCAGCCAATCATTTTGGCAGTCTTCTGCCTCAGTTTCCCCCTGGCATTAGGAGTTTGAGCTCACTTCCTCACTGGCTCCGTGGGAAATGGGGTGAGGTGCTCACGGGGCTTTCCCTGGTCCCCTTGGGATGCAGCGGTGGCCTCTGGCTTCATCATGAAAGCCAAGCTCCCTGGTCCTAAGTCATTTAGCGAGAGGGCAACTTAGCCAGCATAGTCAGTGCATGTGGAGGAAGGAGATGCTCTTCATCAGGCCCAAGCCTCCCTGCCTGTCAGGGCCAGTTTTGATGGGCCAGGCCGGTGAGATCACTGGGGAGTGATGGGGTCTGTGGGCAGCCGGGGGGCCTGGGCCACCCAAGACATCCAGTTTCAACTAAAAACTTTAAATTAATTTAATTGAAAAAAACCCACAGTGCCTCCCAAACCCCAGCCCTGGTCTTTCTGAGATAATATTTGAGTAAAAACAAAAAAAGAAAAAGTTGACTGCAAAAAGGCAGTTTTGTTCAGTGAAAACGCCAAACAGGACCCAGAGAGACCGAAGCCAAACACGTGCTGTTTCACTTAATCCTGACAGGAAGGCGCTCCAGTTAACCTTGTTCACAGATGAGGAAACTGAGACTCAGAGAGGTTGAATAACTCATCCGAGGTCACAGTTAGTCAAGGCAGAGCTTGGACTGGAATCCAGTCTGATTCGAAAGCCCATGTATCGGTGCCCTCATCCAGCCTGTGTTTATGGCCGTGAGGTTCTTTTCCTCCTATTGGTCCACGCAACCTGAAGCCGGGGCCACTGTCCTAGGTGAGAGGGCCCCAGGGGGAGCAGGAGCCCTCCACCTGCCAGCACCCCCAGAGTGGCTCTTGCTTTCCTGTGCATCTCTAGTAAAGCCAATGATACCTGCAGCAGCTGTGGCAGGACAACAATAGATTTAGAGAGTGAGAAACCTCCCCTTGACATGTTTGAGCTACACATCCAGGTGTAAATCCAGGTTGTTTATCTCACTACCTGAAAATATCTGGGCAAGAGGATGAGAAAAGATAACATGGTTCCAAGCCTTCTTTGTTTGAAAGTATCCAGTTTCAGAATTTTTATCTCCTTTTTGGAATAATGGAAAATTCCATGAGCAGCTTTATAGCGATGTCTGAGTCTGGCGCGGCCTCGCAGTGCTCCTCGTCCTCTGTTCCCATCCTCTGCGTCCTGCACCGGCAGCGGTCACTCAGGACTCCCAGCCAGCCAGGTAGCCGTGTGGTCCCTTAGAAACACTGGCACGTTTCCCTGCCTAGAAGACGCAATGGCTGGCCAGCCCCAAGGCACACTCCCGTTGGGATAAATAAGGAGCCGGAGCATCAGCCCCTGCCGGCGCCACTGTGAGTCTCCTTTGAACATGTTGCCGCACACTAAAAATAGCAGCGCCAAGGGGAAAATGTGTTCAGAAAAGGCTCCTCCCGGATCTAACATCGGGGTGTCTCAAGGCACGTCTTTAGCTCAGATATTTCCCATGGAGCCCGACAGCTCTGAAAGCCTGGAAAAGAAAGAAACACTTGCCTCACAAGCTAGGGAAGCAGGCCCTGGAGGGAAGGGCCCGGCCGGAGGCCAGGCACCGGGGAGGTTGGCAAGTCTGTCTCTGGGAAGCAGCTGGGCTCTGTGGTCCAAGGTCACAAGCAAGGTGTGTGTTGGGGGTGTGCGGCAGCACGTGCTCTCACAACCACCCAGGGGTGTTAGCGTAGCACAGCCTCTCACTAGCATCGCTTACAGCTGCCACCCCACAGAGGCACAGTCTAAGCAAGTGTGAAGCCTCCGGGTGCAAAGGCGGAAAAATGCCTTTGAATGTCTCACCATGACCGCTGCACTGTGATCGCACCCTCTTCTGTGCCAGGCACCATCGCCCTCCTGTTTCACCAAGTCCCTGGGAAGTTGGTCTTAGTGCCAGCATTTTGCACTTCCAGAAGCTTGAGCCCAGAGAGGGCAAGTGACTTACGCAAAGACACACAGCTCCTAAATAAGCATTCAAGCCGAGATCTCTCAACACCAAGCCAAGTACTCTTGCCACGAAAACTTCCAGAACATAGTAGCTGCTACTCAGGCATTTTCTTGTGTTTGCCTGCACATTTAGGGTCCCCGATCAGAACAACAGGTTTTTCAGAATATAAAGGAGTCCCTCCCACTCTGAAAGCCCTTGGATATGATGCTAAATCATTCTCCTGGCCAAGGGCGCTGAAGGACGAGGCAAGGGGGACAGGCTGCTGAAGGTTTCCTCCTCTCCCCAACAATTGATACAGTCCAGTTACTTAAATGAGGAGCACCCTTCTTTCTTTTCAGCTGGCCGGCCCTGTGAGCGGGTCGCAGCAGGGAGAAAGAGGCACCACAGCTCTGGGCACAGCATGTACTAGGGGCATCCACTGTTTACATGTTGAGGCAGTTCATCTTATCGAACCAACTCCTTGTTCTCTATAAATATCCCTGGACGCCCTCCAAGCGCATCCTGGGTAGTGGATATTCATGATGGGCCAGCCATATGGTGAGTTTTGTGCGCCCAGGAAAGGCAAGGAGCCGCTAAGTCTGCTTCCTTCAATTTCTGTAATTTGCTACTGCACCCTCACCACCGCCCAGTATCTCAGAGGTGTCCGGCTTCAAGGACCAGGCAACATGTCCCCTGTCACCTGCATGCTGTTCACCCACGCCGCTCAGCATCTTCCATAAGCCTCATGACTACTGTCCCTGGCCCTCAGAAAGCTCCTGCCGGGTGGTTGAAAGCATGGCTATATTTAGCCTTTGACTAATTGTAACCACAGCTGAAGATAGACTATAGCCTCCCACACTGGTCCCCAGGACACAAGCAGGGGACAGGGTCTACAGAAGCAGGACACAAGCAAGGCACAGTGTCCACAGAAGTCCCCTCTGAGAAGAGAAGGGGTGGTTAGCTTTCCAGGAAGCCTGGCTTGGTTCCCTGATTTTATTCTGCGACTCTCCATCATTCACATATTATATTCCCCACTGGTCCATTGAGGCAACTGAGACTTTACCAGGGCCTAAAAGAAAAAACATGCCAGGCCATAGAACACCCCTCGAGGGGGCAGCTCCACCATGTTGGGGAGGCGAGGGGGTAGTATGGGAGTTGATCTGCACTGCTGCTTTAAGCCCTGCACATCCAGCTCCCTCAACCCCCAACCTCATCAAATGCATCCTGCTCGCAGCCCTTCCTCCCTTCCTCCACCGGTGGCTTTGGGAGAAGCAGCTTTAAGAGGCAATCCCTGGAGAGGCCCTGCTTTGATGGCTGTGGAAAAGCTGGTGACTCTGCAGGAAGACTGCCTGGGGAGGCACAGCCATCAGCAAGGGACAAGACAAAACGAGGGTGCTTAGGGCCCAGCAGGACCAGCTGCACTTCCCTCCCTGGAAGAAAGGAAGAAAATGCCCCAGGAGCTAAGGATTGCACCCCTACCTACAGCCAAGGTTCGGATGTGACCAGCTTACCAGGTCTTGGACTAAGTGGCAGAGCCAGACACAAGCGATACACCAGGGCTTCTGACCCCAAGGTTCTTGCTGCTCCAGGCCTGTTCAAGGATATTTGGCCTGCTACTGGCAAAGGGAGTCAAAATAGAGAACATGAAAACTGCAAATCATAAAAGGAGCGTTCAGAGTCAGTCACTGACTTTTTCCTCCAGTTCTAATTATGAAATTCTTCAAAACTGTAGAGAAGTTGAAATAGTACCTGCCTCTGGATTCACCCATTGCAAACGTTCTACCATGTTCTTTATCTACACCTGTATATGAGAATTTCAATATAGATATATTGTTTGGGCTGAACCGTTGGAAAGTAAGTTGCAGACACCAAGATCCTTAGCTCCAGAAGACTTCAGCGTATGCTGCCCAAGGGCAAGGAGAAGGACGAGGCCCCTCCCCACACCATCACAGTCATTCCCTAGCATCACCCTCCTTTAGTCTGTATTGCACTTTCCTCATTTGTCACATCTTTGGCATTTAAGATTGGAGACTGCATGATTTTACTGTTTTGTGACCAGCAATAATGAAAGGGGCCCTGCAATATCCGGGAAACAGTTCTCATTTCTGTCATTATTTCTTTAGTCCCGGGCCCGGGAAGGCGGCTGCAGTGGTCAGCATGCTTGGTTGGAGAATGTGGTAGCTGCCTTTTCTCTTCCCTCGGTGGTCACATGAGGTCTGTGTCTGTGTCTAAGGTCACACTTCAGGGACCCTCCACTCCACAGGAGCACAGGAGGTAGGCTTTTTGCACTATTTCTGGCTGTGACACGCCTCAGGCCTCCAGAAGAAGGTCCCCAGCACCTTGCGGCAGATTGACGCAAACCAGGCAGGCCCCATGTGCCCTGGACCACGGCCTGCCTGGGCCAAGCCCAGCTCCTTGCTCAGAAAAGCCTGTATGAAAATGTCCAGGAGTGCCAACTTTAATGGCAGAAAGTCACTCTTTGGAAAGGGTGTTCAGTAATTCACATGTCCTTGATTAAGTGACAGCTTGTATAGATGTTGGCTAACACTGATTCTAGTTACACCAGTTGCCACTGAGTCGATTCCATAACAGCACCGATCAATGCTCTTTATATCCCTGACTCAGAATCCTTAGTTAGTGCAAATGGTTTGCATGCTGGACTACTGATCTAAGGTTGGCAGTTTGAAACCATACAGCAGTGCCATGGAAGAAAGTCCTGGCAATCTGTTTCCATAAAGTACAGCCAAGAAAACCCTATGAAGCACACTTCTACTCTGTAACAAATGGGGTTGCCATGAGTCAGAATTGACTTGATGGCAACAGGTTTAGATTTTGATTTATATCCCTGTGTGGTGCAAAGAGTTAACATAACAGTTGCTAACTAAAAGATTGGCAGTTTGAGTCTACCCAGAGGTGCCTTGGAAGAAAGGCATGGTGACTTACTTCTGAAAAACAGCCATGGTTCTATTCTGACACACACAGGGTTGCCGTGAGTTACAATCAACTCGACAGCAACAGGTTTTTTTTTTTTTTGGATTGTCATCAGAGCTGGGAGGAGGGCATGTTGAGAGAGATGGAGGCAGAGATGCAGGAGCCCAGAGCGTCTGGCACCTGTCAAGAGGAGGAGACTTGGCCTTGAGGAGAGAACAGGTGTTTGCCCGGCAGACAAGAAAAGGGAACGGGAAGGGGGCATTCTAGAACTGGAAACCTCGGGAGCAGCTCTGGGCCTGTAGGTGCAGATGAGGAGCACGTAGGGGAGGAGCCTGGGTGGGGAGGGGGCTTCCCGGAGGAAGGGGCATCCGGGCTGAGGGTCGAAGGCGAGTAGAAACTCCACAGGCAGCTAAGGAAGGGGCTTGAAGTCTGAGGGACAGCTGTTCAGGGGCGCAGAGGTGCCAAAGAAGGGGATGGGGTGAGGGGAGGGGGAGCGCAGAGCCGAGTCCCCCGCAGCCTAGCAGGCCCTGCAGAGGGGTCCATGCTTGGACTTGGCCCTGCAGCCAGTGGGAAGCACGGACACTGTGCAGCAGGGAGGGGCAGGAGCAGACCTGTGGGTTTGAAGAGTAACTGTGGCCACACAGTTACCAGGGTTCAAGTGCAAAGCCTCTTGGGGGTAGGCAGCAGTGGCTCAGGGGACAACTAGTGACACCCAGAAAGAAGGGGCCACGTGGATAGAGCGGGAATCCGCTGGCCACAGCCAAGCTTGGCATCTTCAGTGTGCAGGATATCCAGTTCTCAGGCCCTTCCTATGATCAGTTCTTACTTGTGTTTAGGGCATTTCATAAGCCCAGCCTTCGAGAGCACACAGCATGCCAAGCCCCAAGGACAGCCATACTGAGGCGCTCCAAAGAGCTGACCTTTGGAGGGTGTTCCATTTTCGTGCTCAGTAATTTTGTGGTGATTGAAGTGATGAGGGACCTTCATCTCAAAGGCTGAAGCTTCTGGGTTTCATTCTGATTGTGAGCAGCCCAGCCGTTTGGTCAGCGGGCACTGGCATGGAGGTTAGGCTGGGCTGGAGAAGTGTCTAAACCTCCGTTCATCTGGACAACAAGGCTCACCGAGAGCCTCCAGGCCAGCAATGGGCCACAGCAAGGACAGGACAGAGTCTGTCCTCTGGGGCTGGTGCTTGACAGCAGACAACAGTCACACAGACACTACCTGACTGAGAACCCCGTGGTGAGGTGAGGAGAGCCCAGAGGGGTGGGGGCCCAGGAAGGCCTCCCTGAAGGAGTGACTTCCAAGTGAGGCCTGAAAGATGTGTAGATGGTACTTTGATTAAGAGGGAGGGGCTGGAAAAGCCACCTGAGCTGGGAGAGGATTTTCTCTCATCCAGCTCTTTCCACAACAAAGTTGCATCTCTGTCACTCAGAACAAAGGTGGGAGACAAAGAGGTCATCTCTGCAAAGCCCCACCAGTCACTGTTGGGGTTCCACAGGTCACCCACTTTGGTAGAGTTGTCCGCTCTTACCTCCAGGATGCCAGAAAAGGCAGTCTGATTTCCCTCTGTTGAAAATGGATAGATGAAGAAAGATCTAAGCAATAGAGGAAGGAGGTGGGAATCCTGGGATCGGCTCTAAATCACAGGAGGAAGGATGAGGCTTACACAGAAAACCAGGAGATGATTGGAAGGAAGGAGGGGTGTAGATGCATAAGTATGAGAGTAGACACTGTTGGGGGATTAAGCTGGCTGGGCTGTGTTTCTCTGTGGAGTAAGAAACAGTGTCACGTGGAGAGGGCGCAGGCCTGTCTGCCTAACAGGCCTCTCCCCAACTTGGGCAGGCTGTGAAGGGTGGCAACCTCCGGGGCCAGTGAAGTTACTCCGCCATCTCACCAAGGACCCCTCCTCTCTTCTCTCTGAACGGTGGTGCCTCCTCTCTTCTCTCTGAACGGTGGTCCCTCCTCTCTTCTCTCTGAGTGGTGGTGCCTCCTCTCTTCTCTCTGAACGGTGGTCCCTC